>NC_081416.1:4759000-5402000 GCF_949786415.1 Peromyscus eremicus | reverse complement strand
ATATATATATATATATATATATATATATATATATATATATATATATAGAGAGAGAGAGAGAGAGAGAGAGAGAGAGAGATGACCTATGCCAGGTCCATGCATGCTCCCTGATTGTCTGTTTAGCCTCTGTGAGCCCCTATAAGCCCTATTAGTTGATTCTATGGCCTGTGTTCTTGTGGTATCCTTGACCCCTCTGGCCCCCTCAATCCTTCCTCCCCCTCTTTTGCAGGGTCCCTCTGGCTCCACCTAGTGTGTGGTTGTGGGTCTCTGCATCTCCTCTCATTGGTTCTGGATGATGGCCTTCTGATGATGATTATGCCAAGGCTCTGGTCTGTGAATATAGCAGAATATCATTAAGAATCATATCATTGACTTTTTGTTTTTGTTTTTGTTTTGCCAGTCATATTTGGTTCTATCATGGGTTTCTGGGCTGTCCTGCCTCTGGTTCCTGGTTATCCAGGCAGTATCAGATATGGGTTCCCTCTCATGGTGTGACCATCAAGTTGGACTAGTCGTTGGTTGGCCACTCACACAAGTCCTGCAACACCATTATCCCAGCACATCTTGCAGGCAGGACAGACTTTAGGTTAAAGGTTTTGTGGCTGGGTTAGTATCCCAATCCCTCCACCAGAAGCCTTGCCTGATGATAGAAGATGGACAGTTTGGGCTCTGAATCCTCCATTACTAGGAGACTTCTCTAGAGTCACATAGATTCCAGGGAGTTTCTACTGCCTACATCAACCCCCCCAAGTTTCCCCCAATTCCAGTCATCTCTCCCAGTACTCTCTCCCTCAATCCCCTCCCCGTCGCATCCCTATTGTTCCCATTCCCCACTTTCCCCAGTCCACCCACAAAATCTGCTCATTTCCCTTTCCCAGGGAGATCCATGCATCCTGCCTTGAGCCTTCCTTGTTACTTAATTTTTCTGGGTCTGTGGGTTGTAGCATGGTTATCATTTACTTTACAGCTACTATATACTTATGAGTGAGTACATACTGTGTTTGTCTTTCTGGGTTATCTCACTCAGGATGAATTTTTCTAGTCCCATCCATTTGCCTGCAAATTTAATGTGCCATTTTTTTTTTTTTTTTACAGCTGAGTAATAGTCCACTGTGTAAATGTAACACATTTTCTTTATCCTTCTTTGGTTGAGGGACATCTAGGTTGTTTCCACTTTCTGGCTATTATGAATAAAGCTGCAATGATCATGGCTGAACAAGAGTCCTTGTGGTAGGATGGAGTGTCCTTTGAGTATATGCCCAAGAGTGGAATAGCTGGGTTTTGAAGAAGATCAATTCCCAATTTTCTATAGTGATTGTACAAGTTTGTACTCCCACCAGCAATGGAGGAGAGTTCCTCTTGATCCACATCCTCTCCAGCATTGTTAAGGACTCTCCTCAATGGCTTCCTGTCTGGACTGTTTCTCTTTTTGTGTGTGTGTGTGGGGGGGGTTGTCACAGAAGCCTTCAATGTCCCCCATTCTCTCTCAGTTATGAGTCTGTAGTCATTAACATCACTTCAAAAGAAGCTTCCTGAAGTACAGACTGTGGACTTCCACATGGTTCCCGGTGGTAGCACAGACCACGGACATCAACATGGCCTTGGTTGGCAATGTCCACATGTCTTTCAGTGGCAACGTAGACCATACCCATACCACTTCTCTGGTTTGCTTCTCTCCACTGAGCTAAACCATCTTTTTTCCAATTTCTTGAGACCACTTTTTAAAAGTGTCTTCCCATCAGACCTGCTGTTCTCAGTTGTTCCGGATATTGCACACTCTGCACACTCACTCTCCTCCTTCTCCCTGCTGCCTCCACATCTCTGCTCAAAGCCTCTGTGGGTCTCTCAGGCTCCTCAGAGTGGCTCCCAAGTCCCACAGGTGCCAGGGGCCACTGCCATCTTGAATCAAGTGTCTCATTTGATCTGAAGAAGAAGAAAATCTAGCAAATTCTCACAAAGGAAAACTCCAATTCAAATGGCTTTACTGGCCATGACTAGCAAATATTGAGGAGGAAACAGTGTTGGTCTCAAATTCTTTCAGAAAACAAGTAAGAGGCCACAGTTCCCCAACTCATGTGATGAGAAGAAACTCTATGCACAAAATCTTCCGTATTTATACATCCTGAAATCCATACCAAAATATTAATAAATCTAATCCACGGATAATACACACAAGACATGTGACCAGGTGAGCTCATCACAAGAATGAAAGGGTGCCTTAGCATTCAAAATCAGTTACCATAACTCACCTTGTTAACAAACTAAAACAGAAATTTCCTGTGATTATTTCCATTATAGGAACTTCCTCAAAGTGATAATGGTCTTCTACAAAACACTCTATGGTTGACATCACATTTAATAGTAAAAAACCAAAAATTCTTAAAGATTGAAAACACATTAAGGCACTTGCTCTCAGTATTTCTGTCTGTTCAGCATTATAATGGAGGTCCTAGGATGTGCAATACAATAAGAAAAAGTTTAAATAAGAGGCCTGGGGTAGATAAGAGATGTAAGAATTAATTACAAAGGGATGAGAAGGAACTTTGTAAGGTAGATAAAATAGGCTATGTTTTGATTGTGGCAGAGATTAAATGGATACACACACACACACACACACACACACACACACACACACACACACATGAACATATACAAAGCCTAAAGTTAAAATGAGTTTTATCTTATTGTTGATAACATTTTGTCTCAATAAAGTTGATGTTTCAAAAATTAAACAGTGTTGAGGAAAGACCCCACTATATCAGCAACAACTTACTAGAAAAATTAGAAAGACCCCAGTCTCAGCTATGAATGGCCTGCCCTACATCCATCACCATGAATATCTAGGAATTAATTGAAAAATGCACAGGATCCTTACAGAGAAAAACTATAAATAAAATAAGACCCAAATAAATAGAGTTATAGAACATCTTTGGGAACATATTGACATCAAATCCCTCAATTTTAATACTTTAAATTATGTGCAAAACCAATAAATTTGATTTTAATGGATCTTAATAAAAATAAATGTATATGAATAGCAAAGGCATTTTGGAAAACTGAGAAGGAGCAAAGAAAGAAAACTTTGCTCTGATATTTAGACATTCTACCTGGCATGGCCATAAGCTAGGGGGGCACCAGTGTGGAGAGAGGTAGAAAAACAGAGTAAAGAAAGGAACTCAGAAAGAATTCCTATCATGACCCGTGAAGAGGAGGCACCAGACTCACAAGGCAAAGGAATGGATTATGAAGAAGGTGCTGTTGGTTAACTGGCAACTCTAGTGGAGGCTATAAAATAAAGTTGTAGCTCCAATTCAAAACACATTCAAAAACACTTTTAAAAAAGCACTAAATGTGAGAGAAAAATGTTAGGGATTTGTAAAAGTTCCACTATTGGACCTGAGGGTGGTAAGGGCTTAGTAAGACACACATAAACCATAGGATTAAAAAAAATAGTGAATTTGATTACATTAAAATTAAAAATATGTGTGCAAACACAGCCGTTAGAAGCATAATTAATAAGTGGCAAATAATGAGCATTGTCCAGCTCAACACAGAAATGGGCTCTAGAATACAAGATTCCGCAAAGCAATAGGGTGGAAGCAAGAAATCCAGCAGGGAGAATGGACACTTCCAGAAGGGGAATTCGAAGTGTCACGAGTGTGGGAAATGTTGAAGCGCATTGCTGATTTAATGATGTGAATGAAAATGGCAATGGAGCGCAGTTGTTAAAACCTGGAAGTCAGAGAGTAAGCGTTAGTGTCGGTGAGGAGGTGGGCGACGGAGCCCCATGCCAGCACTCAGCACGGTGCACAGTTCTGAAGACATCCTAAGATGATGGTGAGCTCGTGGTTGTTGTTAGGATCCTGTACATGCACAGCTCGGGGTCTTGTGTCTTATGTCATCAGTGGGCTCCGGCGACTGTGTACTCACCTTAAAAAGCTGGATGCAGACCCCCACCCTCTCTCTCTCTGCTCTGCTCCCTGCTTCCCTACCCCATCAGGCCTGGCTCTTTTCTCTTTCCCTCCCCCCTTCCCTTAAGCTCTAAAAACTAACAGTGGGTTTTGCCTTGGACCATGACTTTTCTGCCAGTAACCAGCACCACCAACCAGCGCCATTTATCTTTCAGTTGTTAGCTGTGTCCTTGAGAAAGAACACCCACAGCCAGGCTGCAGTCCTGCAGGAGAGACCCTGGTGGCCTCCAGGTCCGGTAGCTTGTCCAGATGAGATGGGGAAGGTGCAGAATGCAGCATCTGTTCAATCAGCACGGAACAGGTGGGAGGTGTGCAGGTCTGTCAGGGGGGTTAGGGTCCTGAACATCTCTTTCTCAGTCTTCCAAGGATGGAAAGCAGGTAGGGCCTTTAGCACACTCTGGGAGCTGCTGCGGGCCCGCCCCGCCTTAGAAGGCCCATCCATGCTGTGGACAGGCCACCACTCCCACTCTGTCTCTGGGGCCAAGTTGTATAACCAGGCATCAGGAAGCAAAGCAGGGCCCTTTGAGGTTTGACCTATTTATTTTCCACCAGGAGATTTTTTTTTTTTTTGAAAATTCTCTTTGTTGAGATTTCTCCTCTTCTCTTTTCTTCCCTCTGATTTTGACATCAACACAGAAGCCAGTGTGGACAGAATTTGGGAATTCAGAGATACTGCAGTTCACTGAGTCAGTCCCTGTCCCCTCCTCACCCTTAAGAGGTCTCTATAAGAGTTTCCCTGCAACCCAAAGACAAAGAACAAGGTTCCACCTCCACCCCCAGCCTTCCTCCCCAGGTCTCATCTTCTGAAGCCTTTAGAAACCCAGGGCTAGGATCCCAAGTGGAGGCCTGAGGGCCCAACATTCGGCCTGGACTTCGGAGCCTCAAGACCTAGTCATACTTCTTAAATCCATTACTCCAAAGAGGATCTATGGGTCTACAGAGTATGTTCCCAGCAGAACACGCCAGGGGACAAGATAGATCTGCCTGTGGGAAGGGATGCCAGACATCAGCTTTGAGTTGCTTAGCATCTCCCCTGCCTGGCTGACCCCTGTCTGGGAATGTGTCATTAGACGTGAAAACAAGGAGTCTCTGAAGGGGGTTCTATCAGTCATGTGTACCTCAGTGTGAGTAGGACGCAAACAGACTTCTCTCAGGGTGGAGTGTAAGAGCTCTCAAGCATTCTGTCAGGAAAGATACAGACTCTGAGGCAGAAGGCGGCACATGAAGAAGTGATGGGGTTGCCAATGACAGGTCTCCCTCACTCCTGACTGGCTCGGGCTTGGGCTGCCCCAAAGCTTACAGAGCCCCCAGTATACAGGACACCTGCCAGGCCCGGCCACTCCGCCAGCAGTAGGTGACTTCCGCCAAACCTTCCTGTACTTTTTCCCTCTCTAGAAGTCACTCCTCTTTGTCTTTGTCTCTGTTCTTCTGTCTTCTTTTGTCCTTCATTTTACTCATCTGCCATTTTTCTCTTTGTCTTTCTCTTCTTCATCCCCTCTTCCTCCTATGCAGCTGTGATTGGCCTGATACTCACAAGCTGGCATCAAGTTCACAGCAATCCTCCTGCCTCAGCCTCCCAAGTGCTAAGATTGCATGGGTGGGCCCTCAATACCCTGTACTTTCTTGTCTCATATTTATCCTGTCCCTTCTCATGGGATTTCCTTATAATCTTCTTGTTTCCTGCATCCCCTTTGATGTCTCTTACCCACTTTTAACTTGTAAGAGTCTGTTTTTAAAAATTGTACACTACTTTTAAAAATATGTTTATGTGTGTGCATCTGTGCATGGGTTTGTGAGCGCAAGTGTCCACAGAAGCCAGAGGAGGGCTTTGGAATCCCCTGGAACTGGAGTTATAGAAGGTGGTGAGCTGTTCACGGTGGATGCTGGGAACCCAGCCCATGTTCTCTGCAAGAGCAGCAAGCGCTCCTGACTGCTAAGCGTCTCCCTAGACCTCTGCCCACTCTAAAAATCAGTCTGTGGTTTCAGAAACATGGCATTTCTCACTTCATTCATTTTGACCACATCCACAGAAGTAAAATTAGTTGTGTGTGTGGGAGTTATTAGGAGCACCTCTAGGCCTTGCATGTGCTAGGCAAGCTCCTGCCGCTGGGCTTCATCCTAACCTCTACGTTTCCCTTTGGCTGGTTGGTTTGTATGTGACATGGTCTCACATAGCTCTGGCTGGTTTTGAACTCCCTGTGGAACTGAGGATGACTTTGCCCTCCTGATCTTCCTGCCTCCACCTACCGAGTACTGGGGCTGCACCACACCAGGCCTCCTTTGTTTCATTTTTCATTTTGAGACAGACTCTTGCCATGTCACCCAGGTTAGCTTTGAACTCTCGGTTGCTCAGACATTCCTTGATACTGCATCTCTCTGCCTCAGCTTTCTGGGTGCTTGGATTACAGACCCATACCACCAGCCCACTAACACTTCATTCTTCGTGATGTGTGCACTTTCAGGGAATCACCTTTTTCCTTCTCCCGTATGCAATACTCTTCTCTGTGAAGACCTTCCCTCTCCCCTCCCTCCCCTCCTCCTCCCCCTCCCTCCTCCTTTCTCTTTCCTTCTCCTCCCACTTCCCCCACTTCCTCCCCCTCTATCTCTCTCTCTTGCTCTCCTCATTTCAGCCTCCTAAACATCTCAGTCATACAGTGTCTGCAGATCTCTGCTGGTCTGATATTTTATACTAGGTGTGTCTGCTTCAACCGTTCCCCTTAAAAATTAAACCCATCTGCCCTGAACTGAAAACAGCCTCCCCTCTACTGGGGACAATAAATATTGATGACTTGAGGCATGATTGGCTTTTATGATGTTTGATGACAACTGGTATCAGTTACAGAACTTAATCATTTAATAAAAAAAATAAAAGGCCTAGCAGGGATGTTGCTTGTCAACAGACATTATTAAGTGTCAAAAGAAATCCGAATCTTCCCAGAGTCTGGGATCTCAACAGTATGAGAGTGGGGGAGTGGATCCAGTGGGGGAGTTTGGTTAGCTTTTGTACAAAGTTAGGACATTATTTCTCTTTGTGTCCACCCTAATTTGTGCTAATTGAGGGACTACTGTAATCCCTGCCACAAAGCCTTCCTCAAGCAAGGCTCCTTCCTCTTCATCATGACTTGAAAGCAAAGCCTGTTTGGTGTCTTTCACCATCACCGTGGGAGGCCTCTGAGACACCTCCAGTTGGATAAACTGAAAGCCACAGGGGCTGGGAGACCAACGGGAGGTAAGGACACTTGTGTCCCTCTTTATTTTTGTCATCAGCACAGGATGAGAGGTGCCCGGCTCTGAGGTTTAAAGCGAATAAACCAAGATCTGGTACAAGAGCCCAGGACACTGCTATTTATTCTTGGCTGTGTTAAATATAAGTAGCACTATTAAAGGTGGCTGCTGGCATTTCTATTTAGAGTATATTCAGTCATAAAAGGAAGAATGGAAACCATTCGCTGAGGATTTGAGTGTATTTATATGGTTTCTGGGGCCAGATTCTGACTACCTAAGATACTTCCGGAGACTTGTTGGGTATTTTTAGAAGGATCATAAATTCCTGTGGTCTTGAGGGTGGCTTGGTAAAGTAAGCCACTGAAAGGCTTTTGTAATTACAAAGAGTAACCCGGTTTTGTCGAACTGTTGACTGACCTGTCTCCCACCCACCTGCACCTTTGGCTCTGGGAGAGTCAGGCTCCTTTTTAAACCCAAGGAAGGTTGTGGAAAAAGAGGCCATAACCCGGCAGATAACATGGGGAGTCAAACATTGATGAGACAAGGTAGCCATGAAAGCTCCCACGGGGTCCTCGTGAAAGGTCACAGAGAGAGTTTGTAGAGGGAGTTTGAAGATGGGAACAACTGAGTGTTATCTCTGGAGAAGCAGGATGCCTCTTAGTTGGAGACTCACCATCTGTGAGATGGAAATGGTACTTGTCACCTTGGAGGCCTTTCGTGGGAAGTATATAGAGAGTGTATATACGCTTTCATTCTGAAGTATAGCAGCACTGGGTGTGTGCCAGGGAGGCTGTGGGAGCAAGGCTGGAGAGAAGGTACGGGAAAAGATGCTTTCTGACCCTGGAGGCAGTGGTGGGCAGCTCTCAGATGGAGGCACTTCAGTTTCAGCAAAGGTGGGTGCAGGAAGATGAGAGGCAGAAGTCACAGAGCAGATGTATAGGAAAGAGCAAAGGGGTCCACAAATCGCCCTGGATTCGGAGGATGGCAAGCCCAACCCTGAGGTGTCGGGCCGTTGCCCTTCATTTGTTGGAGTCACCAAGGCCAGTGGAGACACAGGAACAGTGCTGAGTGGGAAGAATGAGGCTCAGCTCGGAATGAGGCAGGGAGTGGTGGGTTACGAGGAGGCTGTGGAGGAAAGTGAAGAGTTTGTCAGGACTTTATAGCTCCCGGCTGGCTTGTGTTTGTTTGTTTTTGCATTGTTAAGGTTGTAATGAAACAGGACTGCTCCGCACTTGGAAGGTGCTCTCTGGGCTCGGATTGGCCCTTCTAGGGAGCCACTGGGAGCTAGGGATCTGGCAGGAGCCTCTCAGAGATGCTTTTCTGGTGACATGGCAGCAAATCCTTCCCTCAGCCAAACCAGAAATACCTCTGCCCCTGAGATACTTGGCAGCATGGTGATGGATCCTCAAAGGACAAAAGGCTGTAAAAGTCGTGTGTGTGTGTGTGTGTGTGTGTGTGTGTGTGTGTGTGTGTGTGTGTGTGTAGCTTTACTAAGATCAAATGCTAACAGACAAAGCAGTGGTAATTATGAAGGATGCTTCCCTGGACCACCATCACATTAAAAAGCAAACCCCCTGCCTCCAGTTCCCCTCCTTTTGGATTATGTCCCTGTAAGTGAGGTAGGCAAGCTCGAGTTTTACCCCATGGGACTCCAGGGAATCAATGTGCTTTCCGTTTCTAGGTGCATTGCTGAAAATACTTCGTTACTTAAAAACAACCTCCATTTGTTGGGCTAGATTTTTGGGTTTTATTGTTGTTTTTTAGTTTTTTCTTACAATATACATATATAATTTTTTAAGGTCTGGAAAACCGGCTTCTGGAAAAGAAAAAGAAGAAGAAGAAAGAAAAAACCCACCGTAACTCCTAGTTGTCAGAAGCGAGATGCATATCAGTTATGCTGGGAGACAATGAAAACATCAAAAAGCGCATACAGACCATAAAAAATTCAAGTCCTCTGAAGCAATGTGGGACACGCTTGCTTGTGCTCCTCATTTGCATGTCAGTACCCACAATGCTCTGCAAGCTCCCAGATCTTTCTGAGCAGCCCTGGTGTCTGAGCTCTAGGGAACAAAGCGAGAGGATCCAGCCTGCTTGTGGGGAGGCACTTCTGTGTCTGCACTGGAGCTGTGGGGCTGGGGTGGGCGCAGGAACTTCTCCCACTGTGGTGATTAGCAGGCAACCCTTGAGGGCTCCATCACAGGCTGCGGAGCAGGGCCCGGCGCCCGGCCTTGTGTTTTGTTGTGCTGTGGTTGGACTTCCCCTCATTGCCATTCCCGAGATGGCTGTGCTGTGGAGGCACACGGTGAGCTGAGCGTGCCAACCCTCAGAAGTGGCGGCCTGGGTTGCTACAGCAGCTAGCCTAGAATCGAGGGGCGGTGTGCAAGGTGTGCACATGGAGAGTTGGTGTTTAGTGCCCCCGTGGCTTGCTGCTAGTGGGATGCTGTTTCTCGCATCCTCCCTTCAGGGCTCACATTTCCTGCTCGCACACTTTCCCTTACGGAACTGATTGTTCACAGAGCCCAGCAGGGCCATTGTCTACATCTAGGGGGTCAAAGCCCAGAGGAGGCCTGGAGTACAAGCCTCAAACTCAGAGCTGGAGGAAAAGAGTCGAATCCAGCCACCACACAGGCCCTAACATCCCACCTCTCTCTCTCTCTCTCTCTCTCTCTCTCTCTCTCTCTCTCTCTCTCTCTCTCTCTCTCACACACACACACACACACACACACACACACACACACACACACACACACACACACACACACACACACACACACACGTGCCCACATCCCACTGGCCAAAGCTACCCTGAGTGCCCCAGAGTGGCTGAGAACTATTATTCTTGTGGGTTTAGCATGATAAACTATTCTGAAGCATTACAAAACATGTCGTCATCATCATCATCATCATCATCATCATCATCATCATCTTGGAGTCTATGACCTCGAAGGTTTGGGCCTGGGTTTGTGCTTTGATTTTCCAGCCTTACGTTTCTCAATGCCAGTGAGGAATTCATAGGCCAGATTAATTTTGCAGTAAGAAAGCAGGTGAGAAAAGTAAGCGAACATGTCCGTGGGCTGGCAGCCCACCTCCTGCAACACGGGCTTCAGAGGTAAGATGAAAAGAGCCTTGTGTCCCCACACTCAGGAGCGGCTGGTCCACCCAGGAAGCGCCAGCCAGCCAGAGACTCATTTGCTTTGTGTCCGATGGCTTGCCAACGTATTTATTGTTTGCTCATTCATTTGTTTATTTTTGTGGCACAGGGGACTGAACCTGGGCTTTGCACCCGCTTGCCAGGCACCACTGAGCCTTATCCACGGCCTCCTACCCCCATTTAAAATTCTCTGTGAAGGTTTATTTTTAAAACAGGATATCATTAAGTTGCCCGGGCCTTGAACTTGCGGTCCTCCTGCCCCACTCACTCAAGAACTTAGAATTACAGAACTGTACCGCCAGGCTCAGCTACAGGACAACGTGAGACTTGCCATTTTTTCATAGGATCCACCAGATAGGACTGTGTGGACAGGGTTCCTTCAAGTCAGGCTCCTTCCTGCTGGGCCTGCAGTGGCGGATCTACCAGCCCCAAAGGCCTTGGTCTTTCTTAGGGTAGCCTGAAGCAAGTGTGCTCCTGCTTAGCTTGAGCTTGGCATGCTCATTCCTGGCTGGACTCACAGACGGAACCCTGACTGTTTCTATTTATTACCCAGAACTCCAGCACTTGGATGACCCAGCCCCTAGTCTGACAGCTCATCCTGGTGTGGACAGAGAAGAGTCGGGCCCAAGGTCTTGGCTCATAAGCATCTCCAGCTTTGCTATCTCAGTCCCAATCTATCAGCAGATGCATCCTGCACCCGCTCCAGCCTGAAGGGTCCTCTCTGGCCTCCTACCTCCTCTGAGTATTTGTGTTTCCCTTCTGTGTGATACTAAAGGAAACATAGAGGGAGTGGGGTGGTGGACGGTTTGGATTTTAAAATTCCTCTTGAGGTTTGTTGTGTCTAATTTGGGCTGTAAGTGGTTTGGGGTGTCCACAACTCACCACTTTGAGTCTGCACAGTCCTTTCTGTTGAACTTGGGTGGTGGTGAAAGCCTGTTTCCCCCAAATAAAGTCTGCACACTTAACCCACGTGTGTCTTTACATTTCTGCCTGCTTACCACACCTCAGAAATCACAGAAGCAGGTGTCTGAGGGGAAACAGGCAGGTGAACCCAAACTTGTGATGTAAGCTATGGAGAAGAAAAATCTCCTGCCAGTCCCCCGTGGCCACAATGAAGATCTGAGTGAGAGTTTGGTTTGGAATTGTCTTTTCTTGTGACCCAAAGAACAAAAAATGATGCCACTAAACCAACGCATGGGAAATAAAATTGGAGGTAAGAAAAATAAGAAAAAAAAATAAGGGAGGAGGTCACTTCTTAAAATGACCCTGTTATCTCTAAAACAGAACTGGATTCCTCAGCCATACTGGCACCCTAAAGAGGGTACCTGCCGCCATTTTGCACAGCGGTGGGAAGCAGGGGTTGCACCCGTATTGGCTTCTTCTCATGGCTGTGACAAAACACTTGAGAAAAACATAGAGAAAGGTTTAGTATGACTCACAGTTGAGGGCACGGGAGTCATGTCCGCGGGAGCTTGGGCTAAGCCACCGTCAAGAGGGAGAGAACCGTGAATGCCGATGCTCAGCTCCGTTTCTCCTTTTTATTCAGTCTGGGAAGGGGGTCCCCTCATAGGCACACCCAGAGGTGTGTTTCCACGGAGATTCTAAACTTTGTCAAGCTGACAGTGATAACCATCACTCCTAGGCTGTAATAATGCTGCTGCTGATAGTGTTTATCAAGGGCTCGTTTTGTTCTAGCAACACAGCTAATGTCTTCTTCCCTTGTAGATACTCTGTAAAATCCATGTCATGTCATGTCAAGAAAATGGACACACTCAACATGAGCAGGTCTAAACCAGACAGGGGGTGAGGGAAAGACTGCATGGGTCACTGCCTGGAAAATTCTTCATCAGGAATCCCCATGCTAGGCTGGGCCTTGGGGTGTGCTCGATACCTGGGGCCAGGGGGAGCTGGGGTCTGACTAAGCTGAGGAAGCCAAACCTAAGGCAAGGCCAAGGTGGACAAAGAGTCTGTGCTGAAAGAGAAAAGCCACGTGAACCTCTGTCACATCTAAGCCCCAAAGCACATGCTGGAAAAGACACAAACATTGTCGGGGACCCTGGTGACTTCTCATGTTGACTGTCAGATGTGGCCATTGCTTAGTTAGGCAGGGTGAGGCAGGAGGCCCCACCCGTAGGTACCCAGCTCCTACAGACGCACTGTACAGGGATTTGGGGAGACACCAGGGGGCCAAGACAGGATCTTCACTCGTCGGAGAATCTTGGACAGATTCGTGTGGGTGGCAGAAAGTGAGTGTATGTTGTGTCTGTGGAGGCTGGTCTTGTTGAGAGAGAGAGAGAGAGAGAGAGAGAGAGAGAGAGAGAGAGAGAGAGAGAGAGAGGTCAACAGCTTCAATACATAGAGCATGTAGCATGGAGCCTGGAGGTTAAGAACCCTATGGCAGCAGGATAGCTCCATGTGTACTCTGCATGACCTTTTCCTGTTTTTCTGCTCTTTGATCTTAAGTGCATGAATTAACCCCAGGATTGCCTTATGGTACCAGGACAGCTGCTGGAGCCCCATCACTCACACCTACTTTCTAAGCAGGAAGATGTAGTGTTGGGAGAAGGGACCATCTTCCCAGAAGGCTCATTAGACTTCTGCATATTTCACTGTCCATTTCTAATTAGAAAGGAGACTAGGAAATATGCTCAATTTCCTGGACGTGTTCGCAATTTCAGTAAAATCTGTTAGTAAAGACAAAGAAGAGGGCGGATAAACGCAGAGGACTCTGCTCTGAGAGCCCAGGTTTTCTGTACAGAATGTCCAAGGGGAAGGAGTTCACCAGGTAACACCCATCCATCCTCACTCCCATCTTGAGAGATGCTCAGCTCTGGGACACTCCTTATTGTGGCCTGATGATGTGGCATATATGATGCTCCTGTGGTGCCTGGGGCACATAATTAGTTCTTTTTCTGTTCTGATCCTGCTGCCAAGGGCTTGGTTAATTGCACTGATTTCTCCTTCATTATTTTAAGCTGTTTAAAGTGCCCCTCAGACACTCTAGTGAAAGAGGGATCCTGATAGGTATGTGGCCAGAGCCCCTTGGCAGTGGCTGGCAGAGTTGCTGGGTTAGCCAGGCAGGTGGATGGGTTGGAAAACCTCAACCATTACTCAACAGAAAATTTACTGCCTCTCCCTGACTCAGGTGCCTACAGGAAATTTAATGACTTCTGCTAAGCAAAACACTGGAATTTCTTGGTTTAAAAAAAATCCACAAAAATTAAAGCTACCTTAAAGCTCCTGTGTAAGTTAAGGGCCAGTTTCCACTCCTGTTTGTTCAGCTTCCTCTGCCTTTCCCACCCCACTGCCCCAACCCAAAGCAGAGACACGATCAGTTTTCCCAAGATGGCAGCCCCAAAGCTAGCCAGCTGCTTTCAGATAAAGTGAGTTCTTTGGTCACAGAGCTTACTGGGGACCTGATATGTTCCAGATCTCTCTACCTCAGGGCTAGGGAAGCCAGACCAGGTTTTGGAACTGGAAAGGCAAGACTATAAAATGGGCCCTTTGGGGCACCTCTTACCCATTTTCAAAGAATCACAGGAGGCAAAGGTCACCTCTTGAAATGACCAGGTATTTACTTCTAGGTGTGTTAACAATGAGCAGCCTTCGAAAGCAGGGCCACTGGAGAGAATCCTCAGTCTCACCAACACCCCACTCTGCAGAACCACCTGTCTGGAAAGGATGTCTGCCTGTAATCATGCTGACTAGGTCCCCCTGCAGAGGCAGTATAGCAGGGACAGCACAGGACTGTCTTTCCTGATTCCGGCTCTCATTTGTCCAAACATGAGCAGTGCTTTCAAGTATTAGTTTAATGATGACGGAGCTAATGTCACCTCACTTCTTTCTAGAACCATGTCAGGGCTGGCTTCTCCTTTCTCTTTCTTACTGCATTTTTTGACATATTCCCTCCATCCTGCCTGCCTTCCTTCCCTCCTCCTTTTTTATATCTTTTTTATTTTTATTTTTTAAATAGAGTCTCATGTAGCTCTGGCTAGCCTCAAACTCACTAGGTAGCCAAGGACCTTGGAAATCTGATCCAGCTGCTTGCTCAGTGTTGGGATTGCAGGCATGTGCCACCATGCTTTGTTCACGCAGGTAGGGATAGAACCCAGGGCTTCATGCATGGAAGGCAAGTGTTCTACAAAGTGCACTACATCCCAGCCATCTCCTGGGCATTTTCTTTATATGCACTGAGGACAGAACCCAAGGCCTTGTCCCTGCTAGGCAATCACTCCACCACTGAACGAACCCTCCCACCCTTCTCTGTGTATATTTTAGTGATCAAGGTTCTATTGCACATGCATTGTGCAGGATGTCTCACCAAGTGGCACTATAGCATGATGTGTTCCCATGTATGTTATAAGCTGCTGTAACAAAGATACCCAAACACAGGGGATTAAACTCTAGAAGTGGAATGTGATGCTCTCTTGGATGACTAGTTCAGGCAGGTGGCTAGTTCTCTAAAAGACCATTCAGGAAGCAGGCTGCAGGAGCAGCTCTGACTTCCCTGAAACACGTGTTTACATCTTGGTCCTTTCTTCAGTTTTCATCACTTCCAAGTCAGGAGGAAAAGAGAGGGAGACTGGAAGACAGTCAACTTCCCCATATAAGTGTCCATTCACTTCTACTGATGCCCCATTGAGCAAAATGTTCATGACTATAGTTATGCGCTAAGAGGCTAGGATGTACCATCTCTGACACAACAGTCATTTGTCAGGAATTGATGCTAACTAACCAATGTTAATATTCCAAGTTTACAAAGGTGATCTTGGAACTACTGGTAATACATGGACACCCTGAACTCAAGAGTCATTCTTAAGCTATCTCAATGATCTTCATGTTGTTTGTGTACTACTGTAAATATCTAACAAAACTACTTAAGTGAATAAGGTTTTTTCTGTTTCTTTTGCATTTATTTATTTTTGTTTAACATCCTGATGTAAGTTTTCCTTCCTTTCTCCAAGTCCCTCCACCCATCCTGGCCCCCCACTCCTCCTCCTCCTCCCTTTCTCTTCAGAAAAGGGTAGGCCTCCAATGGATATTAATCAACCATGGTATATAAAGTTGCAGTGACACTAGGCAACTTCTCTCCTATTAAGGCTAGATGAGGCAACTTGGTAGGAGGAAAGAATTCCAAAAGCAGGCAACAGAGTCAGAGACAACCCCTGCTCTCACTGTTAGGAGTCACACAAGAAGACCAAACTACACAAGTGTAACATATATGCAGAGAACCTAGGTCAGTCCCATGCAGGTTCCCTGGTTGTCAGTTCAGTTATACTCAGAAAATTTACAAATAACTACAATCTATAGTAACTAAATAAAATTTTAAAGATACTGATGAATATCATTGGGCAATATTCAAGTGAAATGATTTTCAGAGCTTTTAGCTAATAGATACAAAGAACCATACCATGATTGCCAATTGGGTACTGACTCAGCTTCCCAAAATTAGTATTTCTAATAGTAGAGTATCATTAACAGGGTTTGAGAAACACATGCATGTATATGAACTTAATATTATTTATTTCCAATTACGACTATTAATTAGCGGCAGCTGGGGTCACAAACAAAGACTTGGAAAACAGGACAGCAGCCACAAGCACTCCAACTAATGGGCTCAGGATCAGGTCCCACTTGTGTCTCTTAGTCTGCTTCCACGACTGTCACCTGGCCCTGTCCAGGGTGTCTCTTACAACTTCTTCGGCTCTAATGCATTTGACTCAGTGATACATCCATGTGGATGCTTGCCCTGGTTTGCTGTCTGCCACTCTTGTGATAAACAGTGTGACCAAAGCAACCCGAGGAGGAAGGCTTTTATTTCAGCTTATGGGTTCATGGCTGAGAAAGTCAGGGCAGGAACTCAAATGAAAACCATGGGGAAGTCTGTTTGCTGGCTCATGCTCAGCTGGCTTTCTTATACAGCTCGGGGCCCACCTGCCGGGCATGGTGCTGCCCATGATGAGCCAAGTCCTCCCCCATCCATCACCAGTCAAGACAATCTCTCATAGGTAAAGTCCCACCCTGTAGCTCAGGCTGTCCTATAACTCAATATGCAGCCCAGGCTGGCCTCAAATTCACAGAAATCTCCTGCCTCAGCTTCCCAAGTGCTGGAATTATAGATGTAGGCCATGATTCTCAGCCTTGAGGTTTTTTTTTTTTTTCTGTGTTAAATATCTGTTTTTCCTCTGTTTGTTCTTAAAATATGCAAAAAAATTAAAGAAGCTTGCATAGTAAGAGCATTCAACATGAAGTCAATATTCTTGTTAGTGTGTAGTAGAGTTATTTATTTATTGGTGATTGAACTCAGGGCCTTGCACATACTAGACAAGCTCTCTACCACTGAGCAAGATACAAGTGCTTTATTGCTGGAAATTAGGCAAGCACTGAGTCCTCTAGAAGTGCTCATTTCTCATAACTGAACCTCTATCCTTTTTTGTTTTGTTTTGTTTTGTTTTGTTTTTTTGAGACAGGGTTTCTCTATGTAGCTTTGTGCCTTTCCTGGAACTCACTTGGTAACCCAGGCTGGCCTTGAACTCACAAAGATCTGCCTGCCTCTGCCTTTCAAGTGCTGGGATTAAAGGCGTGCACCACCACCGCCTGAACCTCTATCCTTATGATCCCCATTTTCCCATTTTCCTCTCTCCCAGCTCTGGAAGCCACAATTCCATCCTTTGCTTCCATGAATGTGGATACCCCTGTGAGTTCTTTAGAGACCATATGTCCCTTTTAAGCTTGTCCGGCTGGCCCTCTCAAAGGGGGCTTTGCAGAGGAATTCTCTCCAGCCCAAGACTCCTTGTTGGCTGTAGAAGGTTGAAAATGGTCCACAGTAATGGTATCTCCAGGACCTAAACAGAATGGATTTCTTCATCACAGAATGTCCTAAAGGGCATCTTAAGATGAAGATGTAGGTCCTGGTCTCTGGTAAGATAGAGGAATCTGTTCTTATTTTAAAGGTTCCCAGAAGTCTATGCTCAGACAAATACCTGGCCAGCTCTGGGCCAACCTCCTTACCTTTACTTAATCCTCCCAAGATGATTCCAAGGCTCACTCTCCAAGCTCCTAAATCCCACAGTTGCCTATTTACTCCACTCCCCCTGCAAGGCCCCACACATTTTTAAATGTCCATTTGCTACGTTCGCTGCAAGGCAGGGGGCACTGAACGTGTGTTAATACCTGAAGCAATGGCTGTGCTCCAAGAAGGAAATGATTTCCCCTGGGCTCAGCCAGCTGGGGAAGCCAGACCTCGTGCTCTCAGCTCAGGGGCTCAGGAGACATTGGTCTGGGAAGATGTCAGTGTTTCCAAGTCAACGCCCAAGGCTTGGTGGTGGGCAGAAGAGCCATTGATTTTTCCTGCAGTAAGAACTCAAACGTGTTTGCTCAGTGCCCTTCGGAAGCAGAGCTTTGTCTGATTATATTTTTGTTTTGGGTTTGGTTTTTCTGTTTGTTCTGAGAGAAAAAAACACAGACAGACTAAAGCAAAATCTTCAGTGTTTTTGTTCAGTGGCTCCTGGGGTTGAGCCATCCCCACTCTTTAGTCAGATGCATTGATTTTCAACACATACTTAATGAGTGCCTACTGTGTGTTGCTGTGGGCACTGAGGTCTGTGGGGAAGTCCAAGGCTCGGTGATGTCTGAGAGGGCAGCCTGGTTTCTGAAGTCCACCATCCTCTCTGAGGGGTCTTCACCCGAGTCCTCCATTAGCAAGCCAATGCTGGACCACAGTACTGAAAGGAAATGGACCAAACGTTCAGCCAACCACGCTTGCTTTGGGCCGGGTGCCTCACTTCCTCTTCCTAATTCCTGCCTTATTTCATGTGAGCCAGTCCTTCTCCATCTTGTCTATTGAGGGCCAGCCTTGCAACATGGTGCTCAATGCTATGTGCTTGTTGGCCCAGTTCATCAGCTCACAGCCATAGCAGGGAAAAACCGCAACACCTCTTGTGCTGCTTGTCTTGGAGAGGTGTAAGAGTGTCTACTAACCTCAGAGAGGACACAGACAGACCAGAGAGATTGCCTTCCCCAGTCCAGCAGAGTGAACAAGAGGTTTATCAGAGTTACTCACAGGAGTCACTATAGCGTGGTGACTCAAACGTAACTGCAGCATTACACAGCGATGACAATGACAGGGAAGCTGTGTCACTGACTGCTGAAGCTCAGCTTCCCACCTCTAGATACTCTAGCACCCGCCCTGCAAAAACCACATGTAGTAGAGGGGGGTTACAAACAAGCATTTGGGGTGACACAAGAGGAATCTCAGGTGGGTCCTCTCCATAAGGGAGTAGGGGAGTCTCATATAGGTAATCACAGACACTCTAATTTTAAGACAGCAGCCAATGCTCATGTACTGTCTAGACAACAGAGCTCCAGCATAGTAATATTCGACAGGTAAGGACATGGAGAGCCAAGGATCATTGATCTGGGCTTTGAAGCCAAGTAGCTGACATCGAGTTAGTACTTCCGCCTTACGCCATGACTTCAGCAACAGGATTAACTGTGCCTCTAAATGGGATTTCATCTCAAGGCCCCCATCCTGGCCATTACATATCAAATATTCTTTCGCCGCAGTGATTGGTTGAGAAATAGTACATTTCTATGTCAAAAAACAGGCCTTCAAATAATCAGAATCACTGACTCACACTTAAAAGATTACATCTCAAAATACAATCCTTGTCTCAGCAGCACCCACAGCACCTAGAATTATGAAAGATGTACATTCTGGGCCTCACTCCTGACATACTGACCCAGAGCCTCCAGGGTCTGACTCAGGAAGTGTATTTTAATTCTATGTGCAGGCGGCAGAGATTCACTTCAAGTTCATGTTGAACGTGTTTCATCAGGATCAAATTCCTTGATGCTGTGCCGGACATTCAGGAACATAATGTATAATTTTTAACTTTCCCTTTGGGATCTGTGCAGACCAGCAATGCTTCAAGGGACTATCCACATGAACAAGGACACCTACCCACCCTGGACTTGGGCAACACTTGAGTCTGGACCTATCACCAAGTACTGGATTAATGAAACACTGGAGAACTAAAACATTTCCATCTATCAGAAATCATTTGAGATCTCAGGGTTTGAGGGAACCCAGGGAGCATGTTTCCAAGATGCTCTTTTAACTCTTTTAACAGTATGGAAAATACTTCAAGACTAACTTTGCCAACTGTAACAATGCCAACAAACCCACTAACCTGGATGTGGTCCTTCTGGCTCTCTAAGCCCAGCTCACGCTACTTTTTGACAGACTTTGATAAGAACACTCTTCATTTAGGAACCATCTTCCATCACTAAGTCTCAAGGCTCTAGTAGAGAGACGATTGTCAAGAGAATTCCCCAACACGGAAGTCCCTGCTCCAGTAGGATGGCAACAGGAGCAGGGGACTTGCAGATGCCAGAGTCATTATCTCACTATTGGTGATGTCATCAAAGTTAATCAGCAGACCGAAGGGTCAGTCTAGACAACTATAGGCTTCCCATTTCCATGAATTAGTTTAAGAACAATGAAAGGAATAGATAGTTCTTATTCTCTTTGTGGTATCATAAGAACTTCACATTTCATCGAGAGATACTTGATATCTGCAGGTCCCAGATGTGTTTGAGAAGTGACTCCAAACTGCTCTGCAATAGATCTGGTTCTGTGTTCGTCAGGGAACCTCAAATGCTAGACACACATGGAAGCTGGGCATGGGGCAAGGCAAAGGCCAGATGTGTGTACCTTTCTGTTTGGCAGGTGATTTCTTTCCCTCTTATTTTCAAGAAAAATTTATTACTTTTTTTTTTTAAGAAGAATACATTGTTATTAGAGGAAATTTCAGTAAAATAGCAATGCCAGACACAAAGAAACTCCCATCATCCAAAGAGAAGCCCTATTAACAAGTGGGTGTATATCCTTCTGGTTTTTCTTCCTCTGAGGTTTAGGAGACAGAAGGGAATGTGGCTTACTTGGTAGAGTTCTTATTCAACACACAAGAAGCCCTGGGTTCCATCTCCAGCAATAAGCCAAGCATGGTGGCCCCAATCCATAATTTCAGCACTCAGAAAATGACAGGAGGATCAAGAGTTCAAGGTCATACTCACCTGCATTGCAAGTTTGAGGCCAACCTAAATACATGATGCTGTATTCCAAATATGCAATTGAGACCAACCTTGAAGGCGAGAACCACACTTGTCTTTACTGATCTTAGTGACTCTGGAACCCAGCACAGGGTTGCTAAGTGGGTGTGGCCGAAGAAAACAGCAATGGGCAATATGATGTTGAGTGGGGCCGTGGGCGCTCAGGGAACCCACCCTCAGATACACTGTGGTATGCAATGCTGCAGTTCCGTTGGGCTAATTAATAATAGAAACTGTCATCATGTCAATCATTTACCCTCAGCTCTCCTCAGATGTGCTTGCAGACAGTCCCTGACAGTTCCCTGGCTTCCTGTGTCACCTGCCTGAGCTTGTTCTCTGGCCAACTGGGCATGTATTTGTAGAACAGCCTGGATATACCAGTGCTGGTGGCCCCAAGCAGTCCTTCCCCAATGGGGACACAGTTGTTAGATAATGTCCCAGATCCCTTGTTTTTCAAAGTGACAACTGTAAGGTCAGCTCTGGGCAGTCCTTCTGACAACCTTCAAGGATTGTCCATCACCCTCAGCACAGCTCAGCAGTGTATCCATCCCTTCTGATCCCTCTCAGCCTTGCTTCTCATATTTCCCACTCCCTGTATTTGCCAGGATCACCTCCCAGAGAACTGTCTGCAGCAGATCCTCCTGTCAGCCTCTGCTTCTAGAGGGACCCCAGCCAGACCATTCCCTCTGGACAGTCTCAGAAGCAGAATTAAACCAGGTCAAGTCTTTAGAGACCCAGGGTACATATTGATTGGCAAGTAACTTCCAGGCGCTCCTTTGCCAGCCCTTGATTTGACTCTTGAATCTGAACTCTGAACCCAACACTTAGGAAGAGGGGAAAGAAGCCATAGCCCCAGCCTGCTGGGTCAGCTCTGAAGGATCGTTAAGCAGCTTCGTTTGAGTTTGTTCTTTGTGGTTCTCTTCTCTGTTGTTTGCTTTGTTTGGTTTTCTCCTGCACTCCTGGACAGGAGCCAGTGCTCTGGGAATTTTTTTTCTTTTGTCTCTACAAATGGAAAGGGAGCAGGGATTGAACATGGCAGAGAAAAGAACCCAGGAGGAAGGCAAGCAAGAGACATCTTCGGAGTATTCCAGCCCTAGGTCTCGGTGACAATCAGAGCTGGGTACTTTCAGGAAAATGAAAAGGGACAGACTGCAGAGGAAACAGGTTTTTTCATTACGAGATCCTGCGATCTGTGAGGACCGTGTACAGTTGTGTTACAAAACAAAGCTGTGTTGGGGGGTTGTCATGGTGACCTAGAAAGCACACTTCTCAGGGGAATCCCAGGAATGAAACTTCCTGGTGGCTGCACTTAGCAGTAGAGTTGAGGCTAACCCTGAAAGCAAAAGCTAGGCATGCACTCACCCTGCTCCAGAGCAGTTGGACATTCCCCGAAAGCACGAGCTTGGCCGAGTGACAGGGACTGGAACACCCCCACTTTGTGGAAAGAACCCCAATCAAGCCAGTTCTGCTGTCCGCCACCCACGTTGCCAGCTCTCTCTGGCCCCTCTATCTTTTCCTCTGTAAATAGGACAAGCTTCTGGCCTTCTTGGCTTTGGGCATTCCTGCTTTATCTCATAGACTTAACCCATGAGTTGATCATGGACTCCGAAGAACAGAGTTGTTCATCCAGGTGGTATTTCAAAATAGCCAGGAATATTTATGCATTGTTAGTAGTAACTAAATAAAAGCAGATAGAAAAAAAACAGTACTTACAAGTTCAGCAACCTTGGCTGGAATTCTTCAAGCTCCCCTGGCCTCCACATCTGCCTTGAAGATGGGCATCTGTAGTCACCCAGAGATTCCAGGGAGGGAGTAAACGAAACACACAATGTGAAAGTACTTTGCTCATAGCCAGCAGCTAGGCCTTCCTACACTTGAGGCTCCTCCACTCTGTGTGAGAACAGAAGGTACAGGGCTAGTCCAACTGCACAAATGAAATGTCCCCCATGGGCTCGTGTGTTTAACACTGGATCTCCAGCATGTGGCCCTGTTTTGGAAGGTCATGGAACTTTCCAAAGATAGAGTCTTGCTGGAGGAAGTGAGTCACTGGGGGGCAGGACTTGAGATTTTATAACTCAGTCCATTTCCTGTCCACTCTGCTTCACGGTCAATCAAGATGTGAGCCCATGAGGGGCTCCCGCTGTCCACTCCGGCCACCATGCTCTCTCTTCTACCCTCCCTCTCTTCCTCCATGGACTGCATCCCCTTGAACTGTAAGCCAAAATAAAGTCCCTTCTTGTCAGGTATTTGGGGCACAGCCACAAGAGAAGCATCTGATTGAGAGGGTGAACTAAGGACCCAGCATCAGCAGCTCTCGGAGTAGAAGCCAGTTGCCCTGCAACACACTCTCAAGTTTCCTGCTCAACCTCCAGGTGACCTTGAAGGAAGAGTTGTTTCCTCTGCCTCTAGCTGAGTGCTCCCACCACAGGGAAAACATGCCCACCCCGTGTCCCCCAGGGTGGGTTGTGAAGGTTAATGAGTTGGAATTTGTGAAGTGGTTTGAGATCCGTGGATGAAAGGCCCTATGAAGTCAAAAGCATTTGGATGATTATTAAATTGCCTTGCCTGAGGTCAGACAGCACAGGATGAGGGGAGCCGGGAGGGGAGGACACTGTCTTTTCTTCCATTCCCTTGCCAGAATAACTAAGACAGTAACCTGTGCTTGTTAAGATGGGCTGTCCCTCGGTGTGCAGATGTCCTCAGGCCTCGCATCCTGTCTCCGTTAGTCACAGAACTCTGGCTAGGCCCACTCTCCACACCTCACCAACTCTGCTCACCAGAATGCCAAACAGCCCCCTCAGTCTTGGGGGAGACTTCTGGTTCACGGGGCTGAACTCAAGCAAGTTGGTGAAGGCAGACACTCAACTTGACCTTCACACGCTGCTTGGAAACAGGACAGTCATTATAAGCCAACCAGACGTCCAGCAAAGGAGGAGCTCTCCTCTGAGTCTTTCCTGTACCTTGTTTTCTAGGGGTTGCGATATTTGTTTTACAAACATCTTTCCGGCTCTTTTGTTTTTTCCTCCCCCACTCTGGCTGTTGCATAGATAGCTCATTGCAATTCAGACACCTGTCACTTTGGAATGTCAGTGTGGCTGTTGCCAAGCTGATTAGTTAAGATGAAGAAAAAAAAATACAGCACCATATAAATAAAAAATTACAGACTGTCACATTGTTTCAAAAGAGCCCACCTTGCCGTACTAGACCTCAGCAAAGTGGCCTCCCTTCTGTTCCCAGCTAAAGGGAACACTTATAATGTCTTGTTTTTAGTGATTAAGTGGTTAATGATTTAATGAACTAAAAAAAAAAATCCTCATTTGTTGCTTCCCTTGGACTCAGGGAAAAAAAAAAAACCTCAAAGAGCTGATTTTCTGTGTACCTCAGTCCAATATTGCTACCTGCTGGGATACGAACACAGTCTCTAAATAAATTGCTAGTGGCCTTAGGCGGGTGGAAGAGCCTTTCTTTGATCCTGCCGGAGCGGATGAAGTCAAATGTTCAATCAATCAATCACATTCATAACTTGCAGCTACTATCGGGTTGACAACAGCCTATTATTTATTTTTAAAATCATATATTTCATTATTGTAAAACACACAGGCTCTCATGAGGGGGAAGAGACTAAATTATTGATAAGCCACATAGATGGTGGAGTCTGTTGTTCCTGACACGCTTGTCACTAACTATTGTCAGGAGGAATTTACTAAGGTGCAGAGTCTAGAAAGTTGGCCAGGAATGCGTGTCGTGCTGGAGCAGCAATGGGAAGAGGAAATGCTAACGGCCTCCCTCCCTTATTGAATTCTTGTAGGCAAAAGGCAGCTGAAGGCAGAACAGGTTTCTATTGTAAAGTGAGACTTGAAAAGGCCCCCATTCGATTGCTACAGCAAGGGAGATTTGGTTCTCAAAATAGCCATGCGTTTGGGAAATGAATTTTTGCTGGTGTCTGTTATTCCTGGAAATAACAATTGCGACTCTCCAGAACTCCCTCATGGAGCTGGGCCAGACGTATTTATTCACTATTATGCACTGGGGGGGGGGGGAGTGCAGCCACAGCAGCTGAAGAATCGGGCTCAGAGGAGGGCCAGCTATGGGCTCCCCCGGCCTTTGAGGGTGGGCAGCGAAGGAAGGGATCTTCTGTTGCATCCTGTCATGATCCCTGAGTTACAGGGCATTAGCAATGGGGCTCCTTCCCTATGGACCCCTAAGAGTGTGTGTGTGCGTGTGTGTCTGTCTGTCTATTCTCTCTTCCACTGTGTGGGTTCTAGGAATTGAACTTGGGTCCTTAGGCTTGTTGGCAAGTGCTTTTACCAGCTGAGCCACCTAGCCAGGCATGCAAATGAATTTTTGTAATGGGCTTTGGAAAAGGAAGAATATTTAGAAAAATGTTGGCTTTGCCCCTCCCCCAAGTAGTAGGACCCAAATTCAGGGGCTCATGCACTCTACCACTGAGCTTAACCCTCAACTTCCAACCATTCCTTTTCATAGCTCTCTATTTCTTGTTTTCTGGGTCACTGGATGATGAGGTCCTGACGAGCTAAGGTCCTGAAGCTGTACATACCTCTCCTGTTTGGACTGGAAATTCTTCCAGATTGTCACCCAGTTCCCATCTAGACCATAGAGAAAAAGTTGTTCCAGAGACAGGCTAAAAGAAAGAGCCCCCTGGACTGAGGGAAAAGAGATGTTTTATTAAAGGACGCAGACCAATCTCATCAGAACAAGTTTGACACACTTGAACGAAACATCTGTGGAACTAAGATTTCTAACAGTCACCTCTCCCCCATCCGATGCCCACTAGAACATAAGTACAATAAAGTGAAATCAAAGCTCCTGTGGGGGTTTGTGTGAGGTTTGGCTTGCACTCCTAACTCACTCTCTAACCACAGTGTGGGATGGAGTGGGATGGGGCTACAGGGTGCCCTGGAGCCAAGATTTCTCAAGGTCAAAATGCCCTTTGGGATCCATCTGTTTAATTCTCTGCTTCCGACTCCATAGATGAGAAAAGTAGAAGGCAGAGGAATTTGAATTAGATAGCCATTTAGGGGCAGATTTGGAGAGAGAGTGACATAGGGAACCAGACCCCTCTCCCCTAAGGTGAAGCAGGAAGCTTTAGCAGAGTTGAAATCAGAAGAGAGGCGCCTGCTTGCTGTGCTTTGGACTCAGAAGGTGAGGCTAACTCCTAGGGTGAGATCCCATAATGCACTGGTTGGGTTAGAAGGCCAGTTGCACTGGCATAGATGGAGAGCATTGGCCCTTATCTTTCTCGTCCTCTCCTGCATGGTGCATTTACACGCTAGCTGCACACTGGGGACTGCTCTTCGCCAGTGTCCATAATCATTTGGTAATTTCCTGTGTGTGGTTCTCTTTTGTAGCTTGTTCGCAGCTCACATCAGTGAGGGCTGTCTCTTCAAGGATGCCTGAATTACCTGCAAGGGGATGGATGAGGGGGAGGGCAGACAGATAGTTCCCCCACCCCCCACAAGAGAAGACTCTATTAAGTATGACTCTATTAATAGTCTCTGTCCAAGCCCTGGATCCCTGAGGAGCCTTCTGTGATTGGTCAGTTGGACAGTTATAATGGGCACTAATTATACCTAGAAGCCAAGGATAGCAGGCCTGTCTGACAAGGCCTTTGGTGATTCAGATTCGGGTAAACAAGAAGAGTTAAAACGACTTCACCATTCCAAAGGAACAAAGGAATTTCTTCTTGAAAAAATGAGCAATTTAGGAAAACTGTTAAAAAATGAGAATAAGAAATAAAACAGAAATGCTTCTGGCCTTTTCCTGGTTAGGGGAGAAGATGAAATGACCTCTCTGTGGGCCACTGTGATGTCAGTAAGCACCATCCTCATCTTGTCTGGGAGGATGCTGGGAATTCTTGGACTTGACAGTGACTCCCCAGACGTGGCTCTTTTCTTTAGATCCTAAATAAATACACTGAACCAAGAAATGGGCCATGTGCAAAAAGCTCCATCTTCTACCTCCAAGTGACCCCTCCACAGCTGTGACCCCTCTATGTCTGTGACCCTCTACAGCTGTGACCCTCCACAGCTGTGACCCTCCACAGCTGTGACCCCTCTAGATCCTTGACCCTCCACAGCTGTGACCCCTCTAGAGCTGTGACCCTCCACAGCTGTGACCCCTCTATGTCTGTGACCCCTCTAGATCCTTGACCCTCTACAGCTGTGACCCCTCCACAGCTGTGACCCTCCACAGCTGTGACCCCTCTATGTCTGTGACCCCTCTATGTCTGTGACCCCTCTATGTCTGTGACCCCTCTATGTCTGTGACCCCTCTATGTCTGTGACCCTCCACAGCTGTGACCCTCCACAGCTGTGACCCTCCACAGCTGTGACCCTCCACAGCTGTGACCCTCCACAGCTGTGACCCCTCCACAGCTGTGACCCCTCCACAGCTGTGACCCCTCTAGATCCTTGACCCTCCACAGCTGTGACCCCTCTAGATCCTTGACCCTCCACAGCTGTGACCCCTCTAGAGCCGTGACCCTCCACAGCTGTGACCCTCCACAGCTGTGACCCTCCACAGCTGTGACCCCTCTACAGCTGTGACCCCTCTACAGCTGTGACCCCTCTAGAGCTGTGACCCCTCTAGAGCCGTGACCCTCCACAGCTGTGACCCCTCTATGTCTGTGACCCCTCTATGTCTGTGACCCTTCACAGCTGTGACCCCTCTAGATCCTTGACCCTCCACAGCTGTGACCCTCTACAGCTGTGACCCTCCACAGCTGTGACCCCTCTACAGCTGTGACCCCTCTAGAGCCGTGACCCTCCACAGCTGTGACCCCTCTATGTCTGTGACCCTCTACAGCTATGACCCCTCTATGTCTGTGACCCCTCTACAGCCATGGCCTTTCTAGAACTGTGACCCCTCTACCCCAGACTGTGAAGTTAGTTGTTAACTTACAGCTCCTCCACTAAGCATTTGTCAGACTAGCTTTTCCACGTGAGCTGCAAAAGGAACCATCTAGAGTGGGAGTGCTAAGAAGAGTTGGTGATTTGCACAGACAAGCTGACCCCAGTGCCTGACATACCATAAGACTGAAATTCTCATTCATTTCCTCCCCATAGAATGGCTTAACCTCCTGGTTTCTCAGCAGCAGCCAGAGAAACAGATGGAATTGTCATTGTTGGGGGGCTGAATGCTCTATCCCTTTGACATGCCTGGCTACACTGGGCAGGACACTCACCCATGCCCAACTCTAGTGTAGAGTGAGTTTTTCACATACTTGAAGGGGTTCAGGTCCAAGTGGCAAACGGTTTGGGGGTAGACAAGTTTATCTGGTTCAGTGAGTGCAGATCCCAAGTTTGGGGTTCTTAGACCTCATAACCCATGTGTCTGACCCAACCACTTTAGCAGCCTCCTTTATTAGTCTCCTACCACGTTCCCCATGATCTACAACTTGGTGTTCCGTTGACTTCAGGCTGATCTAGTTCTTTTCCCCAAGACTGTCCTGCCCCTTCTCTGCTGTCTTGGCACTCTGCTGCTGCTCCTTACATCTTCCTTCAGATCTTTCTCCAAGATACCCCATTTCATAAGCACTCCCCAACACTCTGAACTTCCTGTGTCACCTTTACTGGGATATGACACACCATGTGGACTCCTTTATACCCGGTGGTCTAAAACCCCAACTAGAAGAACTCTGTGTAAAAGAAGACAGCCATATTTCAACCCAAGAACTTCCTTGTGGTGGGTGTACCAGAGGCCTCTTAGCATGCTGTTGTCCTGTGGTATTGACCTTGATGAATACTCATGGTTGAGTCCCGGTGGAGAAAGGTCCAATGACCAGTCCACAGATGATGCACAAAAGCACAAGTTTGTTCAAGTGGCTTCTAACCAGTTTAGGTAGATCTCTTCTCAGGCTGCTTCCTAGGGCAGCTGCTGAGGACTGGGATGTGACTCAGGCGGAAGAGCATTTGCCGAACAAGCATTCATCAACACTGCAGGACACCAGGTGCACACTGCTAATCGAAGCACTCCAGGGGTAGAAGCAGGAGGGTCACAAGTTTAAAGATGTCTTTGGCTACATGACATCCTGTTTCAGAACAGCAGCGACAAAAGGAGACGTGGAGGCACAGCTATCGGCCTGCAGTAGCTCGCTACGTGGAACCTTCCAAGCACCATGTCTACACTGCTCTCAATTTTATCTATTTTAGCAGAAATTTGTTCCTAGACTTTTTGGCAAACATCAATCATTTCTCTAGATTCTCCTTGCCTGGTATATTAGATACTTTTCTATTGCTATGAGAAAACATCATGACCAAGGTAACTTATAGAAGAAAGAGTTTGAGTTTACAGTTCCACAGGGATAACAGCCCATCATGGTGGGGAGGCGTGGCAGCCGGCAGGCCTGGCATCCGGAGCAGGAAGCTGAGATCTCGCATCCTCGCCAGCAAGCACGAAGTGTATGTGTGCATGGTGTGGGGGTGGGGGGACTAGAAGGAAAGGCAAACTGTAAAGTCCCAAAGCCTGCCTCCCATGACAAACGTCCCCCAGCAAACGAGACCACCTAAAACTCCCCACACAGCATCAACTGAGAGTCAAGTGTTCAAATACCTGAGCCTACAGGGACATGCTCCTTCATACCTCCACACCTAGGTTATCAGAGGGAATGAAACACTGTTCTGGGGTTCAGTGGGAGACTGGATAGGAGAAGGCAGCTTCAGCTGCTGCCATTCCTGCAGCCCCTGAGCCTTACAGCACCTCACAGCCAGGCCTCCGGGCTTCCAACCCAGGCTTGTGGGCTGAGGGAGTTATCCTCTCATGATGTCCCCTTCTGTCCTTACACTGCTCCCTGTGAGTGGGGTATACGTCCTTGCACCTTGGGTATCAGACTTGGCTAGGTGGCTTGCTCTAGCTTGTAATAGGGACAGAGATGTGCCAGTTCTGAGCCTACGGTGACAGAAGGATTGCTTTTAGTTTCTATCTGTCCCTCTGAAGGTTCTGATACTCACAGTGAGATGAGCTGAAGAGTGAGTAACCCAAGGGATACCTGAGCAGAATCCACAACTGGAAGCACAGCTGCCAGCCAACCCCCAGTCTCATGAGTAAGAAAGGAATGTGCTAGTTGTCAAGATCATTTGTTACCTGGCATTATTGAAACAATAGCTGACCAACACATTTCAGTCATTCTAGTGCCCCAGACTTTCCAGTCTAAAAAAAAAAATGCATAACATAGAGTTACAAGAGAAAGACAAAGGAAGGTATAGCTCACAGTTTGTGAGAGATGGAGGATGTCAGGATGATGTATTGACATTGGAGTTGTCATTATGACAATGGATTGGCTTTGCTTGTCTCTTGTCCTATATTTCAAAAGCAAGTCTCTAAATTATTGATGACTTTGGTGGACTCGGATGCTCTCTAATTAATGATGGAGGCTTTCCTGGATGAAGGCAAAAACTGATTCCCTGGAGTAAAAGCTTTCCTCATTGACTTATTTAATCATTGTCCTGTTTGAACAACAAGGCTTTGGGGTGTCCTTGCCATCAAACAGCAGGGTATCATTCCAGGAAGGAGAGGGTGGGATAAAGTAGATGACCTCTTAGGAAAATTAACCGAGGCCGTTACTCCTTTTAGGAGTTTAGAAGATACTCTTGGACACCTGCATACAGGGGCAGCATGGATCTTGCAGATCCCACCATCCCATCAGCTTCCTCCAGAGGGTGTGCACCATAGCAACACCTTCTGCTCCCTGAATCCATGGATCAAGGACACGGGTATTGATGGAGGGCCCACTGAATGTCAGCTGCTCTGTACACTCCACACCAGGGGCCTCATCTATGCCTCACAATAGCCCCGTGGGAAAATCCAATTACAAACTGCATTTTACTCATGAGCAGTCAGATACCAGCCCAGCGAGGACCTGGAGGGCTACGTGTAGACCCTGACAGTCTCTGAAACCTTATGACAGTCTCTGAGACCTTGAGTTCTAGAAGCTCCCCCTGAATTACTTTTTAAATTATTACCTTTTACTTAATTGATTAATTAATTGGGGTGCATGTGTAGAGGCATAGGACAACTTGCAGGAGTCAGTTCTTTCCCTCGCCATGTGGGTCCAAGGATCAAACTCCTGTCTTCAACCTTGGCTCCGGGAGTCTTTCCTGACTGAGCCACCTTGTGGCTTCCTCTTAGCTCCTGCTCAACAGGATGCGCTCCAGCTCCTGCCTCCTTGACCAACTGTTGAAAACCCAGCTAAGCATATAAAGCAGACGTGGACCTTGTTCCATATCCCCGAGTGCAAGTGTCTGGATCAAGGGAGCATCACGGAAGACTGGCTCTTGGTCCTTCCCAGTGACTCCGCTGAACTGCTCTTGCGGTCAGGTGAGTCATCTTATGTGGAGGGTGCTGGGTGAAGTGCTACATTACACTGTCCTTTTGCACAGGAAGGATACCACTAGGGGCCTTGGCCTCGATATAACCCAGTGACCACCCCGTGAAAATACATGGAGAAGTTCATTTATTCCAATATCAAGCCAAGGCATGGAGACGCACCTTACAGACACAGAAAACTGGGTAACTTAGTTTTCCCTGCTTCACACCGCCTGTGGGGATGGAGTACAGGGACACGTGGGAGGGCTTCATAGCCCAAGCTCAGGAGCTGGCCTCCCTCTGACATGAGATGATTCCTCCAGCTTTGCTCCCCTTTGCCCTGCATTTGAACTGTTTTAGCTGCATTGTGTGTATGGACGGGCAATGCATTCATTGAACTGTACGCTTCTCCAGCTTAGGGCTCCCTTCAACCCCCACCCCTTCCCAAACCCCTGAGCCACCGTTAAAGACAGTGAAATGTTTGGGTATACTTCTAACTGTGGGGTAAACAGAGACAGGATGGTGCCCTGGGCTTTTGCTGTGGCTACTGGTACATGGCATCCCCGCTGGTCCTTCATAGTCCCAGATTCCTGCTGGGATCTCAAGGTGGCTACCATGGACTTTTGTCTGCTGCTTCGTGCCTACCATTTATCCTCAAAGCAAGACTCAAGCCAGAGTGACAACCTTAAGCACACAAGCCCCAAACAAAATTCCTAGGTCCTTGGAATAAACATGGACCATCCATGAGCAGTTACCATCCCCTGCCTGATCTCTACCACCAAGAGCTTCTAGGGAGCCTTTATCTTCTACAGGATAGAAAGATCCATTTATAGAGAAAAAATTAATAAATGTATCAAGTTCAGGATGCATTCATAAGCAAGAATCCGGCAGGTGTCTTGGTTCTTTCTTGCACTTCATCCTGGAGATGGTTTCGTGGTCTCCTTAGATAGCTCGGAAAGGATATCCAAAGCCCCAAAGGAGGAATCCTTAGGTGAAGCCAAGGGAAAAGAGAGAGGCACATGCTCAGAGAGCAGAGTGGGAATCAGAGAACTCCAGAAGCCCCCTGAGATCGCTAAACGGTGGGCAAAGACCTATAGATCAAATGTCTCCCAAACACTCCTCTTCCTTGTTTGAAGCCGTGTTGAAACATGAAATCAGTGTTGAGAAGAGGAATCAGTATGTGCCCAATGGCATGTGAGGCATTCCCCTTGCTTTTGGTGCAAGAAAATTAGGTCAGCCCATAGTCTCCTCCTCTTCTGTGGAGAGCTTTCCTCTGCACTCAGCAGATTTACCCACTGCAAACGCTCACTGTTTGGGTCTCCTGTTTGGTCACTGTGCCTGTTACAGGACGATGAATGCACAGCATGCACACTGTATGCTGTGTCTATTGAGCAGTATGTTGTCCTTGGACCCTTTCTCAAAACCCTCCCCATAGACTTTACTTATCAATCAGTGGTTGCATTCAAGGGAAAACCTACTTCCTTCCCTGTCCCAATGGATAGTTGTTCTCCCTGGTAGATATTCGACAATGTATACCAATAACTGTTTTTAATTCTCCTTCTGCCTCCTCTAATAAGTATTGATAAATAGGTACTTTCTCGCACCCTTCTTGAAGTTAAGTACGGCCCTGGATGCACCAGTTGGAGTACTGGAGATACTTTCGAGAACTTTTCAGTTTCCAGACGCCAGGAGCTAGACCTAGTGACCCGCCTCTCCCTCCTCTTGCCTTGAACATAGACGTACTCTTTAAAGACACACTGCTCACTGGTGACCATCCCATTCTTTTAGACCCACCAGGAGATCATTTAGCTTCAGATGATTAGCTGAGTATGTAGCAACATCCTGATAGCTGATACACTATTGGTTTGGTTTCTCTTACATGCAGACAAAAGCATTCTAAACAGGTATACTTGTATTCTAGTACATTTTTATTACATTAACTATAGTAGATGGTAGGTGTGGTGGTCAACTTTAACTGCCAACTTGACACAGACTGAGTCACCTGAGAAGGAGGTTTCAGTTGAGGACTTGCCAAGCTCAGATTGGCCTGTGAGCATGTCTGTCTTGTGGGGGCACATCTGTCTTCATTGTTAATTGATGCAGAAGGGCCCACCCCACTCAGAGCAATGCTATTCCCTGGGCAAATGGTCCCGGTGTGTAAGAACAGTGGGAAAGCATGCATTAGCAAGTGAGCCAGCAAGCTGTTGCTCCCATGGTTTCTGCTTCAGATTCCTGCTTGAGTTTCCACCCTGACTTCCCTCAGTGATGGCTATGACCTGAGAGCGCAAGCCACGGAAGCCCTTTCCTCCCCATGTTGCTGTTGGGCAGAATGTTATTATATCACAGCAACAGAATGAAACTGTAATACTGAGGGTATTGCAAAGATTTGACCGCCAAATATGCAATGTTTTGGAGACAAAATAAACAATAAATGTACCACTTTCACCATTAGGTTTTTAGTGCATTAGAGACAGAATCTTTTGCTTTAGCCCAGGATGGCCTGAAACTTACTATGTAGCTAGACTTGAACTGCCTCTGACTCATGGATGCTTAGTGCACTCATAATACCATACACCGTCACCACTATTGAATGCCAAAACATCTGTATCATTCATAAAGGAAACTCCATTCCCATCCAGCAGTCACCTCCTCCCAGTCCCTGGAAACCACTCATCTTTCTGTCTCTATGGATCTGACTTTTCTTAACCTTGCATATAAATGGAATCATACAATAAGTGGCCTTTTGTCTGGGCTTTTGCACATAGCGTAATATTTTCAAGGTGCAGCCATGGTGCAGCATTCATTGATGCTAAGGTGCTCTTCATGGCTGAACAATCTACGTATGATCTTCCATATCTGGCTTATCCATTTATCAGTTGATGGGCATTTGGGTTGTTTCCACTTTGGGGCTGTTGTGAATAATGCCACTATAAGCACTTGGGTACATGCTTTTTTGTTTGAACAGATGTTTTCAATGATCATGAGAATATACCTGGAAGTAGAATTGCTGGTTCCCATAGAAATTCTATTTTTAACTTCTTGGGGAACTGCCAAGCCATTTTCCACAGTGGCTCCAACAATTTACATTTCCGCAGCAATGCAGAAAACTTCCAATGGCTTCTCATCCTCGGCAACATTTTGGGCTTTTTGAGATAAAGTGTCCTGTAGCACAAGCTGGCCTTGAACTCCTACTTTAGCTTCCAGAGTGGAAGGATTAAGACACAAGCTGCCATACCTGGCTCTAACCAGCCCTTACAATTGTCGTGTGTTTTTTTCATGTTGGCCATCCTACTGGGTGTAAAGTGTCTCACTGCAGTCTGGGTGGGCATTTTCTCTAATGACTGTTGAAGCTGAATTTTTTATTGACACATTTCTTGTCCATTTATGCATCTTCCTTGCAAAAATGTCAGTTCTAGTTTTTTGCCCATTATTAATAGGATACTTCTTTATGTTGAATTTTAGAAATTCTTTTTCTATTGTGAATACTAAACCTATATCCAGTATATGATTTGTCAATATTTTATCTCATCCTGTAGATTGCCTTTTCATTTCATTAATAACATCCCTTTGACTCAAAATTGTAATTTCAGTGAAATCTAATTTACTTACTATTTTCCTTTTCCAACTGGTGTTTTATAAACCGTTGCCTATTTTAAAATCATCAGGGGGCTGGAGAGATGATTTGTTAAGAGCATCTGTGGCTCTTGCAGAGGACAGTGGTTCTCTAAGTTCTGCCAGCTACTCCAGCTTCGGGGCTCTGATGCCCTCTTCTGGCCTCTAAGGGCACTTGCACTCATGTGCACATACCCATACACAGACAAATACACATAATTTAAAAAATAAAATAATCTCCTAAAACATAGGGAGTCCATAGCTATGCTTCCTTCTGTTCTGTATTCTCTTGGCTCTTACGTATAGGGGTTTGGTCCTTTTGAGTTATTTTTTAAACACTCTAAGAGGCAGGGGCCCAAGCTAGTATTTTTCTAGGTGTAACTTCAGTTGTTTCAGATCCATTTGCTGAAAACTATGGTGATATTTTATTTGTACTGAAATGTGATTTTATTTGTATGTTAATAAATAAAGTTGCCTGGTCGTCAGAGCTAACAGCAAGCCATAGCAGAGCTGGGCGTTCGTGGCGCACACCTTTAATCCCAGCACTTGGTAGGCAGAACTAGGTAGATCTCTGTATGGTCAAGGATACAGCCAGCATTGGAGACACACACCTTTATTCTCAATACTAACCATAGAAGATCTGGAGGTCTGTACAAACAGGCAGTGATGAGGCAGTCATGTGGTTGGGTTTACAACCAATGAGAAGGCAGAACAGAAAGTCTATATAAAGACAAACAGACAGGAAGTAGGTCTCTTTCAGAGAGGTCTCTTGGCTGAAGAGGCTAGCTGCAGCAGATGGGTAAGGCTCTTAGCTCTGATCTCTTGGCTTTCTTCTTTGCATTGGTTCTGTTTCTTATTTATTAAGACAGTTGGTTACATCTACAGAAAACATCATTCCTTTCTCCTTGAATGGTCTTGAAACTCTTGCCAAAGGCAATTGATAGCATCATATGGGCTTAATTTTGGATTCTCAATTCCACCTCATACATAGTACTTCATCATTCATATTGAGAGGATCTATGCTTTGAGGTGTATGAGTTACTGTTATGACAAACATTTTCTGGAGTGACGTTTTGGTAACATTGTAATCTCTTTAGTCTCTTTAACAATGTTTATCTTAAGGTCTGTCATGCTGGATGATGTAGTGGGTAGCCATTCCAACCTTGATCTGGAAGTTCCAACCCCCATTGAGGCTTCAGTAACTGTCATGCCTACAAGATGGGGCCAAGAGAAGACCCTAAAGACCTGAGATGGTTGGAACTTCCAGATCAAGGTTGGAATGGCTACCCACTACAGGATATCAGTAGTCACTTAGGTTCCTTTTGGTCACTCTTTCTAGACAGATATTTTCCACTTCACACTTCTGACCTATTTGCCTTTTTGCATCTAAAATGAGTTTCTTGTAGACAGCACACAGTTCTGCTCTGCCTTTTAAATGAACACGTTGGACCATTTGCTTTTAAAGTTATTATTGATAAGAATGAATTGAAAGAAATTACACTCATTTTGCTGTTCTGTACATATTGTAGTTCTGCCTCAATTCTGCCATTACTGCCTTCTTCAGGAATGTGTGTGCATGTATGTGCACATATGTGTGTACATATGGGTGTGCATGAGTGTGGCAGTCAGAAGTCAACATCAGATGTCCTCAACAATTGCTTTCCCCGTCCTTACTTTTTTTTTTTTTTGAAACATGTTCTCTCACTGAATCTGTAGCTCACCCATGTGAGTGGATGAGCTAGCCAGTGAGCTTTACAGATCCTCCTGTTTCTGCTCTGGGACTACAGATGGGAGCTGCTGTACTCAAACTCTGGCCCTCAAACTTGCACAGCAGGCGATTGATTGACTGAGCCTTCTCTATAGTCCTTCCATTTTTAATTTTGTTGATTTTTTTTCTTTCTCTCACTCAAGTGTGTTGTTGGGTACACATAGTATATTTTCTTGTTTCTTTTAAACTGAAGCATTTATTTTTTATTTTATAATTTATATCTTTCTACTGTGTTCCATTGGCTTTCTTTATTCATCCTTTCTTCATCTTTTTATATCCTTTATCCTTTAGGTCTTTGAGGACATTTTAAATATTTTTTTTAACCTAGCTAACTAGATTGCTAACTAACCATTTTTAGTACTAGAACATAGCCACCCCAGAAATCAGATCTCCCTGCCAGTGTGCAGTCAACACCCATAGCTATTGCCTGTGTAGTGATTCTCTGAATAGATGTTTCCAAGTCTGTAGTCACCATCATCTGAGACTACCAGAATTTCTGCTCTATTAGCCCAGCAGTTAGATAGTGAGTGGGCTGAGCTTTCCTTAAACACATAGAGCAAAAATCAAGCAGGCATCCACCCCCAGTCTTTGAAGATGGGCTCTGGGGGTGTTTGGGGGCAAATCTTCAACATTCAAGGGGCAGTCACTTGATGTTAATTTGTCCTTGAATTCCTGCCTGTGCGGTATCTGAAGGTCAGTCAGAGTTGAGAACATGGAGCCTCCTTGACTCATTCCTGAGCCTGGAACTGATTCTGAACTGTATGAGTCCCAGGAAAATATCTGTCTGAGCTTTTCCAAAGCCTGTATTTGCCAACCTGTCTCCATGCCAGGCCTTTGCTGCCAAGGTTTCTAGTTGGTCATTCATCTCAATTGTTGCCAGAGATAAAATACAGAAGAATAAGGTAATACCTTTTGTCCTAATACCATATTGTATGAACAGAGACTCTTGGTAAAGTACTCTGGTCCTACATACCAAAACGCCCCATGACAGGACTCCTCAGTCCAGGACATGTTCCTTTTTCTCCCTCTTTTGTGTTCCCCTCCTAACTCCTTTTTCTTTTCTGTCCTTTCACGAATAGATGTCCTAGGAACTGTCTTATCTATCATAAACTAAAGCACTAACAAATGCAGACTTGGCTTTGGGAACCCCGAAATCCAGTGGTTGGATCAGAAATTTGAAAGGCAGTCACAGACCACGACTGATCACTGACTGCAGAGAACAGCAGATCCCAGGCTGACCCCTGTTTAACAGGGGTAAAGACAGGGAAATAATGAGCCAAGAGAAGGCAATGAGGGGTGTACTAGGAGGAAGACTGGGGAGATGCAAAGGACCCAAGATGGGTGGAAATCAGAGCAAGCCAGAGAGGAGGCCTGGTACCAGGAGACACTGGGAAAGGACCAGTGCAAGACCCTCCATCTGGGGTCCTGGGGTCCAGATGTGAACCTTATCTTAAAAGCAACAGTAGCTATAAAATGATCACCTTCCCAGTGCTGTGGAATGGAGAGTATCCTCCGCACTTACCCTCCAAGTCTCTGATGCACATGAAAGTTCAGAGTCCCGAAGAGAACGCCCACCGACCCAGGTAAGGAGGGGGCCTAGGCAACATCTGGAAAGCTGTGCTAGGCAACATCTGGAAAGCTGTGGCTTCAATGCCGGTTTCAGTCAGTCTTGGTGAGACTACAAAACACCCTCCATGCCTGCACATTTGCCAAGAAAGAGGCAATTCATAGCTTATGCAGACTTGATTAAATAAATATATAAATAAATGGCACACTTTAAAGCGTGGGGATTAAGTGGGTAGGCTTTATGCTGAAGTCGGAAGAGAGACAAAAACATCAGGTCATGTATCTAGGTTTAAACAAACATCTTCTAATTCTTATTTATTTGGATAACACTTCGGAGCAGGAGAAGAAAGTCAAATGTTAGTCTCGGCATCAAAAACACATGTAAGGGAGTTCCTGCAAGCCCACAGTCAATGGGAACTGCCTTTCGGAAGGGGCAGGCGAGAATGCTTTGTGCTGCCGCATTCTGTGTCCTTCTTGACTTAGCAGATCAAGGACAAATGCGAATGCATTTTCTCCTTCATAATCAACAAGGATTATTGCAACCTAAAGCAGAAGGGGAAGAGAGCGGTTCTTTCTAGGAAGCAGTTCTTTCTATTAATGGGCAGAGAGGGAGTTTTGCGTGTGTACTTGGATTCTTGGAGAGAAATACGCTCTGAGGGAGGAGAGGGGGCTGAGGTGTCTCCTGGTGCTGTGAGAAGTTTCCCTGTGGCTTCCTGGGGTAGAGGCACCTCTTGGAATCCACTGGCTATCTTGTCTGGTGGTCCCAAACCAGCAGGAAAGCCTTTGGAGTTAGGAAGAACTAAGAAGAACATTCTAAATCCTGTATGGTGAATTATGTGCATTACCTCATTTGATTTCCAGAATCATCTTCTGAGGAAGGTCTTTATTCAAAGCTTTATAGGGTCTGACACATTTTAAAATTGAGATTTTTTATATACGAGATTTTTTTCTTTTCATTGTGAAGCAGAATCTCATGAAGCTGTACAAGTTAGCCTTGAACTTACGATCCCTGCCTTGGCCTCATGAGTATTATTTAATGTTTTTGAGGCAAGATCTCTCATATTGTGCCTCAGACCAGCCTGGCCTAGAACTCACTGGGTAACTCGGGCTAGCCCTGGACTCTCAGCAATCCTCCTGTGTCAAACTTTGAGTGCTGAAATTATAGGTATGAGGCACCAAGCCCAGCTTGAGATATTTTTTTTTTCCTTTTAGATCTCAGAAAAAGGATAATTTGTTGCCTAGATGATGTTATGTGACAGTCACAGCATCTGCAGTGGTGCCTTCTGCTCCGGAAGATTAGTGCATTCCATGAAATTTGATTAATATTCACATTTGGTGGGACACACAGAAGGTTTTCTGCTAAGTGAGAGTTAGTGGCAATGGTTTCGTGGGAGGCAAGGGCGGGTTTGGGGAGGGGAGTTGAGGCGGATCTTCCACCAGAACAGTCTCTTTGGGAGATGAGCTCAATCCTTCTGGAATTTGAGCTCCATCAGTCTTTGCTTCCCCTCTCTGCCAGCCCCTCTGCTGGGCACTGTGGTACCTGCCCTGCTGCAGAGATCTGCCTCCCTCCCTCCCCTCAACTAACACTGCTTCTTCCTCGTTGGCTCTCAAGAAGAGGATCAGCCAACCGGCAGACAAAAGGTAAAATATGGCTCATTTTTACCAAAAATAGAAAAAAAAATGGACCCACAGTAGACTCCTCTGCCTGGGATGCTGCATGGCTTGGGAACTGTCATTGGCGGGTCTGGAACAGTCCGTGGCAGCATTACAGTGAACATTTCCAGAGCAGCAGGCAAGGTCCTTGTCTGGTGCTCAGAAAAGGGGGAGATCACCCTAATTCTGGGGCAGGTGAGTGGGTATCACTCTGCCTCTGAAGAATACCCCCTGGGGTCACCAGGGTCTGGAACAGGTTGCTTTTGGCCTATGTGAGTGAGTCTGTGGACCCCCTGGAGAGGCCAAGTCCTAGCAGAGCCCAGGCCAGCCTTTTTCAATAGCAGAGTGTCTTGGATTGTCTCTACCTCTCTCTCCTCCTAAGTTCTGTTCAAGTGGAAGCAAAAAGGCCCAGAGCCACGAGGCCGAGGCAGTGGATATAATGTTTGTACAGCACGGCTCAGGACCAGGAGACTGTGGCAATTGAGAAACTGTGTGCGGACAATAGGACCCAGAGCCTCGAGGCCCAGGCAATGGACAGACTTGGTGTGCAGTAGGGCCAGGCACCATGGCCCTGCCAGAGAACCCCGCTCTGCCCACTGATAGATGACTAGTCTCTTCCACAAATTGCCAGCCGTGAGTGACAGGGGCTCCTGGCTCATTGCTCTGGGTCTGCAGAGCTGGCAGCCATCGAGGTTGCCTCTGGCCTCTGCAGTCGCCTTGTGGCTGACTTTCAAGCAATTGAAAAGGCCTCGCCATTGCAAGAGCAAGCCGCACTGAGCTGGGGATGGGGAGAGAACTCCATCACGCCTCAGGAGGAAGAAAAGTTTTGCTGTAGCACGGAACTTCTGCTGTGTGCTTGGCTCCCTGCTGACCCAGCTAATGTTCCAACTTTCAAAGAATCAGGTAGGAGTCTGACAGGCTCACCGAGAACAGAGAGGAGTCAAATTTTCCCGGAGAATCTTGCAAGGTACTTTCTTCTCTCTGTTTCTGAAGGGACTTGGGTCCAAGTTCTTGCCTGGGGAGAAACTGCTCCCAAGAGCTTGGGGGCATGAAGAGAGAGAGCGTGCTAGAGAGGCACTCCCTGAGGGCAGAGGGAATTCCAACAGGGACCCTAGGCAAGACTGCAATGTGGCTAATGAGTCCCATATTCCATCAGTGGTGGCTCTGAGCAAGACACTTATGCTGAGGGGTTTATATGGGGACCACAAGGTCACCATTTCTTGAACAAACATCCATTACATGAGATAGCATCATAATGTGTGTGTTTCTTACAATACATAGCATTTCGTCATTGAGATATAGTTTAATTGACCTCTCTCTCTCTCTCTCTCTCTCTCTCTCTCTCTCTCTCTCTCTCTCTCTGTGTGTGTGTGTGTATGTGTGTGTGTGTGTGTGTGTGTGTGTGTGTGTATGTGTGAAAAGATCTCACACTATAGTCCAGGCTGACCACAAACTCACTGTGATCCTCCTGCCTCAGCCTCTCAAATGCTGGAACTCAAGGTGTTCACCACCATACCCAGCTGAGCAGCAGTTTTTATTTTTATTTTCAGTGATAATTAAAAGCAACTGGGGACCTTAAATTTGTGCAACTCAGTGGTACTTCATTGTTGTGACTTGAGTATGAAGTGTCCCCTGAGTTTGAACACTTGTTCTCCACCAGTGGCGCCACTTGGGGAGCTCATGGGACATTTAGGATGCGTGGTTTGGGTGGAGGACAAAAACCTCTGGGGGCAGGGCAGGCTCTGAGGCTTTGTTGCCTGGTCCCTTCCCTGTCCTCCTGTCCTGTTGTGCTTTGTGAGCACAGCTGCACTGAGCAGTCCCCGGCACGATGAACCGTGGCCCCTCTGGATCTATTATAGAAGATCTGTAAGCCAAAATTAACCTCTCCTCCCTTACATTGTTTTTATCACAGCAATGGAAAAGAGATACTCACCTTGTAGACTGAGAACACTGAGGCCAGAGAGGTTAGAAGACCAACCCAGGGCCACATCACCCCTGTCTGGACTTGAAATGAGGTATGCCTGGCTTCCCATGAAGCAGGAAAAGGGGAAGCCATCCTTCAGGGCCGGGAGTGCCTGCTCTTCAGACAAGCCTGAGGAGAGGAGGGTGACACAAGAATCCATCCAGGCTAGCCGCTGCAGGGTGGGATGGGCAGGGAAGAGGACCCAGGGCTGGCTCCATCCTCAGTACAAGGTCCTACATTGGTCACTGCTCAGCTCACAGACATCAACTGACTTTAAGACACTGCCTCCAAGTTAGATTCCGTTTTTAAATAAATTACTTCACTGATGGGTTGATTGATCGATCGATTGACCGATTTGGGGGTTCCCTGGCACTCGTGCTGAGGTACCAAGAGAGCTTAGAGGAGTCCTAAGCACAGAACTTCGTCATTGGCCAGCACCTTGGTCCGCTCAGCCATCTCCCTGGCCCCAGTTCACTTGAATTCAAGGTAACTGAATTGTCAAGGGGAAAACAAACAATCAAAGCCCCAGAAAGGAGCCCTTTCCTCGCAGATCAGAACAGTGACTGACTCTTCCATCGAAGCAGCTGGAAGAATTCTGAACTTCCAGGTTAAATGAACACAGTAAGTTTGGCTCTTGGCTCTTGGTGGCTCCCGTGTGTGTGTGTGTGTGTGTGTGTGTGTGTGTGTGTGTGTGTGTGTGTGTGTGGTGTGTGGTGTGTTGGCGGGGGTGGTGTGGGGAAGGATTCGGAGACTGAACTCACTCTGTAGCCCAGGCTAGCCTTAAATCTTCAGTCCTACCTCAGCCTCCGTCTGAGCAGCTCGGGCTCCAGGTTTATGCTACCAGGCACAGCATCTTGCACTTTTTAGCGAGTCTCCGTTCCTTAAATCTCTGCGTGTCAGTTTGTTCGGCTGTAAAATGGGAACAGTAAGGACAAGGATGTGCCACTATATAGGAAAAGCCTGGCGCGGCCGTTCTCAGCAAACCAAAATTAGGGTTTTATTGTCGTTGCTGTGAGATTATCACGGTGGTAGTGATAAACACACGTGGTTGGACCTTTCCATCCATGTGGCCCCTGAGACCACAGGAACCACACTGCTCCCTCTGCCTCCAGGAGTCAGCAGGAAGGGTGTACCTGCCCTCTAGCGCCCCCAGGTGACAGTTCCTGCACAGTACTTCGGCGGCAGCCTAGCTTGCCACAGTTTTCCAGCTGTGGTTCCACAAACTGAGGGAAAGAGAATAGGCATCTCTCCCAGGGGCTTCCTAGGGACTTAGCCCACCACCCTTGCCCTGGTGCCAACACTCCCCCAGACCTAACCCCAAAGATTCCCAGGCATGCTGGGTCCACAACTCAGGCCATCCGAGGAAGGGACTATGATGAACAATCTCAGTTATGAAACCTATCTGTCCTTCTCCAGTTCTGTCTATCTGGGATGCCCACCTTTGACTGTCAATGTAAGCTCAAATGTCACCTCCTCCAGGATGCCCTCCTGGCTCTCAGACAAACTCTGGGCCTCCCAGACTTCGGGCATCTTTCCACAAATGCACTAGAGTTTGCCAGTCAACATATCCTGCATGGTCTTCCCTCGCATCCCAGACAGCACAGAGCTGTATTATAGTAGACACTCAATAAATATAGGCTGGACAAAGAGATAGATGGCTAAATGCCCATTACCGCGTTCTCCTGGAAGTTGCAAGGAAATTTTCCATTAGATCTTTGCATCAGCCTGCTGTGACAGCAGCCACAATAAAGAAACAACCACACTCCCGGCCACCGGATTCCCCTTGCTTTATGAGGCTGTGTAGGAGTTGGGTTTGGTAGCCTTGTCTTTACTGCCCTCTTGTGGAAAAATGTTGCTACTGCATCTGTGGAAGTTAGACACTTCATTAGGAGTGGAGGGGCTGTTTTTACCCCTGGAGCAGTGTGTTTAGGACCTCTGAGTCATTTCGAGGCAAACCCCATGCTCAATACGCATCTGTGATCTTCATCCCATATTCCCAAAATATAAGAGAACTGTAAGATGATAAATAGACCCACCCCCAAAAGAGCAGGGACCCATCAGTTCTGGATTGGCTGTGCTGGGTATTTCCCTGTGTCAGAGGAGGATACAATAAAGTATATGACAAGTTTCTGCCCTCAGAGACTTTACAATAGAATTGTAGCAACTCCACCCAGAGCGAGTGTCTCAGGATCGCACCGACCACCAGCACACACCAAGAAACATGTTAGTCTAACACGTCAGGGCTCGGGCCAGAGGGTCCTGGTCCCACCACTCACTGCCTCGTTGACCCTGAAAAGGCCATGTATCACTCTGAATGTTGTTTCCCCACCCCCAGTGGCTCTGCGAGAGACCCTCCTTCATGGAGTGGTGACAGGGACAGGGACATGGCCAGCACTTCAGATGAACTCTCATCAGAATCAGCCACGACAATGATAAGTGGGGTCCTTAACTATCTGGATAAGATAGAGAATGGAAATGAGCCAGATCCCACCCCCACCCCCCAGAGCCCCTGCAATAAGGTGTTTATTGATAGGGTAGTCTATGATAAGCAAGACAAGCCATTGTTATAGGCTGCATGGGAGAGGCAGATATCCATTGGCTCTAGCCAAAGTCCACTTCCTCTTCTCCCTCTTCTATCCATGGTAGGCACCAAAAATCAGTAGTGTCTCCTTCTTTTACCTATGGCAGACATCATTCATCAATAACGTCTCCCTCCTATAACCATGGCAGACATCACTAATCAATAACTAACTTCCTCCTATACTCATGGCAGACATCACTAATCACTACTCTTTCATGTAGATCATGTATCTATTGCCGAGTATACATCTTAGAGGGCTCTAGGCAGTTACAATAACTGAGCAGAGTGGGGAAATGTCAGACAATGGAAGCTATCTTTCCAGGTCATGGCACCTGGGTAGATTAAAGCCGCACAGAGGAAGGAGGAAGGCATTTTAGCCAGAGGCAGCGGAGTAAGATGAAGTATGAGTGAAAAGACAGATCTAAGAGGAAGAGGAAGTGAATTAAAGATGGGCTGGGTTATGGAGCCCTTGACAGCTTCCTACATGTCAGAGACAACAGGAAACCACACAGGGCGCTGGGCAGGGAAGGGTGTGGCAGTGCTCCCATGAGGCACCTTCTCTGGCAGCCAGTGCCAGCTGAACTGGGCAGGGGACTGAGTCCAGCTTAGGCCGAAGGTGAGGGAGGTACCTTGGAGGAAGGAAGCCTTGAGGGACCTACTTCCTCTTGGCTCCTCAGAATGAAAGAAAAGGTGCCCACCCACGTGGCTCCTTTGTCTCTAACTCCACTTGCTGAGGGGCAGCAGGCTCCCACCAGAAAACAGATTGGGGAGAGAACAGAGGAAGTGCCTTCTTTCCTGCTCCTGGCCTTGGAGGGCTTTGGGCCATCCAGCTGTGACTTCCTGTGGGCAGGGAGATTGGAGCCAGAACTGGCGTTTCAGAGAGGAAAGACAGGAGACAGTTAATGCTTCTGGGTCCAGCCTCGTTTCCATGCAGAGCAGTGTAAGTAGGAAAAGAAAGCCAGAGACAGGAAACAGCTGAACTGGGTGAAGGTCACGGCTTAATTAAGAGGCATTCTCTGCGATCTGCTTATTGGAAGAGACACTCCGTATCTGGGTCAAGTGTCCTTTTCACATCCTCGCCTAAAATGAGGAAGAAAAAGAACTTTTTTGGTACTGGGGTTTGAAGAGTCTCATACACAGGACCCCTAATGTCCCTGTTGCTAAGAAAGAACGTATACATTTAACTGAAATACCCAAGGAATCAGAAGCAGGGTCAAAGCAGCAACCCCTTTATTCCAAGACTCCATTTCCTAATAGGTAACAAGGTCCCTCGGACTTAAAGGTCAAACAGACTTGGATTTGAACCTCGGCTTCACCACTTCCTAGCTGGGTGACCCTGGACAAGATACTTAGCCTTTCTGAACCTTGATTCCCTCATCCATAGAGCAGAGATAATAGAGTGTCTAGTTCATAGGGCTGGGGTGGTAATCAGACGAAATAATGCATATGCAGGCTTGGTGCAGGACTTGACACATAATTGAATGGATTAGAATCATCTTTTTATCCAATCACCTGCCTGTTTCAGGAACCAATTTGAAACATGCAATCTGTCTTTTCATGGCTGACATGGCTCCTTGTACCCGCCAGGGACACAGAGAAACATAACGCTGTAAGTCAACAGGGTAAGTGCCTTTCATCTGAGTCCTCTCCATCATCCAGAAGGCACAACGTAGAAAAAGATCTGGGAATGGCAAGGGAGAGCACAGATCACCAGCCACAACCCCTAGGTCTGTGCTTCTGGGGGGCTCTGTCGCCCATCCTCTGGAACAGGCTGCAGTTTAGAGGAGGGGGCAGTTTGCTGAGGGAGGGTTCTGATACAGTCCAATGACAGTGCTAACGTTGACTGAGCAATCACTGCATCAGGAACTGTGCTGGATCTAGCACCAGCTTCACCCTCATCGAAATGTATGAAGAGTCACCCCACTTTTCACATGATCACTGTGTCCCAGAGTTCTTAACCAACCAGGGTCTTGCAGGCAGTAAGTTGCAAAGAAAGATTGGAGCAGAGGCAGCTGGGCTTCAAAGACTATGGTAACAGTTTCCTAGGGTGAGCTCTTCTCTTTCTTGGAATAAACAGAAGGCAGAGACAATTTCTCCCATTATATAGTTTACCTGTATTAGCCCACCGATCTTTCCTTCTAGTACAAGACATGAACATATCGACTGTGGTATTCACCTCCTCCTAGCTGGTGGAGCAACTGTGAGTGTAACAAGTCACCCGCTCCTTACCCTCCACCTGGTCCACAGCGAGGCTGAGGGGTGCGGGCGAGAGTGGAGAGGCCCCACCTCCCAGCCACTGGCATAAAGAGTATGAGAATGAGTCTTGGATTCTTAGCAGAGGTCTCAGATAGAGACAGCAGACATGAGAAGAGAACGTGTCTTTCAGACACAGAGACCTTTGGAAGTAAGGTGCACAGACCCCGAGGCTCTCCTGAGCCTGGTCTAGTCCAGACATAGGAATACGACGGAAGGAAATATGAGCGCGCTCATTCATGGATTTGCTCTTTCATTCCACCTATATTTGGGGAGTGTTCGGCTGTGCCCAGAATCCTGCTGTGGGCTCAGAACTAGAAGAGAAACTCTCCAAGGACACTGGAGAACAGGCGCCCCCAGGCACCCACTGGAGGTACACCCATCCCCAAATCACTGCTTGGAAATTCAGAGACCCCATGGTACCTTGTCACTTATGACCAACAGTTGATTAATTTTGACTCCAAGACTCGGAAGGCTTTCGGCCCTTCCTAAGAGGGAGGCAGGAAGGAGTGTTCTGTCCATAGCTGTGGGTCCACCAGCCAGAACAGCTGCCTACATGGTGGTTGATCTAGAAGTAGGAAACACAGACCAGAACCAGGGGCCGGTATAACTTTCAAAGGCCCACCCCTAATGCCTCTTCCTACCAGCCAGGCCCCATCTCTTAAAAGCCCCACAGCCTTCGAAACAGTACCACAAACTGGGGGCTGAATTTTCTGAACACAAGCTTGTGGAGATGTTTGAAATGCAAACCACCACAGCTCCCTTGATTACAGCCTCCACTTGGAAGATACTGGCAAAGTGACTCTACCTGGGCATTGAGGGGAAGGGTAGGCGGCCACTAGCACCCTGTCAAGTGGGTTGCCTGAGTGGGTTACCTGTGGCCCGCGTGCCCAGCACTCGGCCTGCCTTCTCCTTACCCGTCCCAAGGAGGCTGTGCACTGGCTGATCTCGGCTAAGCTGAAGGTGTGGAGAAGCCGCTTTCCCCTGTTCTCATCTCTTCAAACAGCATCAGGTCGTGGGGACACGGACCCCTGGAGCCATCCTCTTTGAGGAGCAGGCAAAATATTACAAAGGTCACACGCACAGATTGGAAGCCAGATTCATCTTGGTTCCAATCAGGGCTCTGCCCCGTGGGCAAGTGTCTTAATCTCCCTGGTCTTCGGCTTCCCCACCTGCACACAGTGGAGGATTAGAGGACCTTCCTCACAGGAACGTGGCGACAATGAAACACACGATGACTTCAAGGCTCTTAGCATAGCGCCCAGCACACCGGAGCCTGTAACAAATGCTGGCTGTTACTACAATGGTATCAAAAGTGTTTTTCATCGCGTTCCGGGCTTTGAAAATCAGAGTGAATTTAGAGTCAGAGGAGCTGGCTTAGAATCTGGTCCTGTCTCACCTCGCTGTTCTTTATGTCCATCTGTATTCCCCAGGCCTCTCTTTCCCGGTCACTGAGAAAGAATGTCTGCCCTACTGTGTTGTGAGAATTAAATACCATGGAGGATGGACAAGAGTTTTGAACATCAGGAGCAGTGTGAATGAAGATCAGGAGCCCAGTGTTCCTGCCCCCTTTCATCTCTCTGGGATAAGCACTGCCTGGCACTCGGCCCCCTCCTAACCCCAGTCTTCCAGAATCCCTTTGCCATTAGTATTCCCACCCTGTTCAAATCTTTTTTGACTTTTCCTGCTCTCCGATGCAATCCTAAGTCTCCCAAGGATGAGCCTGCACCTATCCTTCATATATAATCAAAGTCCCATTCCCTATCCTGGGGATGTGCTGGCTTTCTGTGGCCATCACCTCACCCTACATGTGCAGCTCCAGGGGGAGGAGCTGGAAGCTAGCCTGTGACTTTGCCCCAGAAGTTTGAATCAGCTTAGTTCCGAGCCAAGTTTATAGTCTCACACAGACAGGCTGGTGGTCACCTCTCCTCCATGCATGCACTTTCTAAATTAATTTTCATTTCTGTTTTATTCTCTCCTCACACTATAGGAGAAACAGCACAAGAATTCATGACCCAGCTCCCAATGCCTCTTAGATCTTACTGTGTAGGCATTTTCCTGTGTCCTGGGAGTCACTCCCAAATAACCACAAGAGACATAATATAAATTATAAATGCTGGGCTGATAGCTCAGGCTTATTACTAACTAGCTCTTATAACTTAAGTTAACCCAGTTCTATTAATCTGTGTATTGACACTTGGCTCGTGGCTTTACCTGTGCTCCAGCACATCTTGCCCCATCTGTGTCTCCTGGTGACTCCACTAACTCCGCCCTCCTTCCCATCATTCTGTTTGGCTTTCCCACCTAACTATCCTTTTCAGCTATTGACCAGCCAGCTTCTTTATTAAACCAATCATAGCGACATATATTCACACAGTATAAAGGAATATTTAGAGTGTAGACAGCCTGGGGCCTTGCTTCCCTCCAAACTGGGGAAAATGCACAGATTTCCATGAATGAGTCCCAGTCTCTGCCCTGATTTCTACACCTCTTCTTTCTACTTCATGCCAAGCCTGGCCTTCCAAAGAAGTGAGACTGTGCAGACCCTGGAAAGGAGGCTTCTTGTTTGCCCAACAATGTGAATGATCTTTGGGAAGCCGCTGCCTGCAGCCACACTCTGTGCCCTGGAGACTTGCGTTTCCAGCTTCCCTCCAAAACCACCCCCAATGGAGGCTGCCAGGCCCCTTCGCATTTTACAAATTATATAAAATAGGGTTGCTGAGTCTTCAGCCTACACTCCCCAGGAAGAGGCAGCACTCACCCACCCCCACCCCATGTCAACTCTAACATGACTAGGGTGGTTCCGGTGTCAGTGGCTGATTCCACAAACACTAATGTACATTGCTCATGCGAGTTCATCTCAGCAGAGATGCCCTGAACAGGGTCTTTCTGTCTCCTCCGAGTGCGTGAGGCTGCCATGGGTTCCACTTGGCATAGAGGTTCCTTCTCTGGGTGTGTCAGCAAGCTCACACTCTGCCCATGGTTGCCCTCCATCACTGCCCACAACATTCCTCTTCACTTCAAACAGCCAGACTGTGATGGGCCGCAGGAAGGCTGGTCAAGTCAGAGCCTTGAGACCTGGTACTGTGCCTTATGACTGACATCTGTTGGGTGGGCTCTTCCCCACTCTGAGGCTCCGTTTTCTCAGCTGGAAACTTCCCTCCATGGGTTGTAAGCAGGAGATGAAACAACACCAGCAAAGCAGCTCCTGAGCGGCAAGGAGGATGCTCTTCTGATCAGTGGTTGGTTGTGCCACAAATGGAGAGGATGGTGGGGAGGAGGATGGTGAGGAGGACGGTGGGGAGGATGATGGGGAGGACGGTGGGGAGGATGGTGGGGAGGATGGTGGGGAGGATGATGGGGAGGACTGTGGGGAGGATGGTGGGGAGGACGGTGGGAAGGACGATGGGGAGGACTGTGGGGAGGACGGTGGGGAAGATGATGGGGAGGACGGTGGGGAGGACGGTGGGGAGGATGGTGGGGAGAATGGTGGGGAGGATGGTGGGAAGAACGATGGGGAGGATGGTGGGGAGGACGGTGGGGAGGATGGTGGGGAGAATGGTGGGGAGGACAGTGGGAAGAACGATGGGGAGGATGGTGGGGAGAACACTTCCTCTAGACTGAGTTAGTGCCCACCCCTTGGGCTGAGCTGGCGTGAAGCAGTCTTGTTGGATGTCCCTGTTTGATCAGGTGAGTAGGTGGAGGGATGGGCTGACATGTGTGAGGGTCACGGTGGCCCTCTTCTCCCTGAGGAGAAAGCATCTGAGGGTGTTAGAAAGTGAGACAATGCAAGAACAAGTTTTCTCTTCTGCCTGGTGCATGGGAGCGGGATTGGAGAGCAGAGTTCTCACACTAACTTTTGAAATCATTCCTGTTTAGCTCATCAATAGTTGCCTTATAAGAATGATTCCAGGCCTAAGAAGCATTTTAAGCCTTTTAAGCTCCAAAGATTAGGGTGGGGAAGGAGGAAGACAGATAAACAACAGACCTGAGAGGATTCTCCATGCAGAGGGGTAGATGGTTCACTTGGGTTAGATTAATCCCCACACTGAAACCAGCTGAATATCGTTCCGAGGACGGAGAGTGGGAGATAAGAGAAAGCCCCCTTGGCAAAACCTGACATCGAGCAGTTTGCAGAAGAGCAGACCACGTCCTTGTCTCTGCAGCCAAGGACACGGAGGCCAGCTTGTGGGGGACAGATAGAGGGTGAGCAGTAGAGGGACCAGATGAGAAGGAAATGGGGGGAGCTTACATGGATGGTACCCGCACATCCTGCAGAGGTGTGTAGTATCTTTCCTCCTCAGACCATTTGCCTGCCTGGTGCACACCATAGGAAGTCAGGCATTGGGCAATGCAAAGGTCAAGAGGTAGGGTGGCCAGCCTTGGCAGGAGGACCTTCCCAGAGGACCTCAGCACTCGCCAGGGGAAGCCACCCTTTGCCATTCCCAGGACCTTGGCCTTCTTGGAGGAGGGAGTCTAGGCTGGAAGAACAGAGGCTGGCGTCAGAAAGGCCAAAATAGGGCAGGAGATGCCCCAGCTGGACGCCAGCTGGAGGGACTTGGTGAGGCTCCAGATGGACTCGGGGGTTCTGAGTCGACAGGGCTCATTTGGAGGTGGTGGTGGCTTAAACAACAGTCAGATGGCAGCATAGTCACCTCTAGAAAGGCCGAACTTCAACCCCTGCAGGCAGGACCGGAGTTGCTGGCTCTCAAGAGAAGGCTGTGATGGAACCCTGTGTGTCAGGAAGCTAGCCAGAGCAGTGGTGTGACCTCAGAACTGGAGGAGGGCAGCAGCTGGAGAGGCTCGGGGAAGGAGAAGCTGCAGAAACCCTGGTCCTTGCTGGGCTCTCCTGTGGAAGGTTTGGAGCACTGCTGGGTAGGATGCAGTCCAAGGCCCAGGGCCAAGTGAGGATGAAGGATGCCGGCTGTGGACCACGGCCCCTGGAGAGCACATTGGGAAGAACCCTGAGATGTCGCCAAGGTCTCCATCTTCATTCCTGCCCCCACAGAAGGGCCCAGCCTGCCTCTGTGGGGGTGTGGTTTCAAGACATCATTTGGAGTTGTGTCTAGGGGTTCAATGGCTCTATCGAGGACCATCTTGCCTACCCAGGACCATGTGGGTTACACCATTTTCATTACTAAGACCTGATGCAAGCAATTAGATGGAGGAAGGTTATTTGGACTGCCATTTGAGGATATGGTTCCCCACAGCTGCGGAAGCTTAAGACAGCTGCTCATACTCTATCAGTCAGGAAGCTAAGGTGAACGCTGCTTGCTCCCTCTACTCAGTCTGGGACCCAGGCCCGTGAGAGGCTGCTCCTCCCAGTCAGGACATCTCTCCGCCCTGGTTAAGCCTCTCTGGAAATACCTTCACTGATATGTCTGTGGTCAGGTGCAGTCAAGTTGGCAGTGAATTTTAACCCTCATAGAGACCCAAGATATTTCCCAGAGCTCAGACTAGGGCGGGACTGGAGGACAATGCCAGACAGGCACCAGCTCAGGCAGCCAGCCTGGGAGCCTGGGAGACATTACGGAGGAGCAGGTCTCAAATAGTTCTCCAGATTGCTAAGGCATCCGGCACCTGTCTCCACCTAACCTGGTGTCTCTGATACCCTATCACAGATCTTCTCATTTCAAAAAGAATTTATGTCTAAGAAAATATGACAAATTTTGTGATTGTACCCAAATTACAGAGCAGTACAATTAAATAATTGAAGTCAAGCATGGTGGTACACAGCTTTAATTCCAGAACTCAGGAGACAGAGGCAGACAGATTTCTATGAATTCCAGCCCAAATTTTGCCTATATAGCAAGTTCCAGGCCAGTCAGGGTGACATAGTAAGACCCTGTCTAAAAATAAGTGAGTTGTATCAAGTTATAGGAATGCATGGCTTTAAAAAGTTCATAGTGCTGTCTGACTCATGATGGAAAACAGCTCTCCTCTCAAAACCAGAGGCGACTTCCTTGCCATTCAACGGTTTCTGGTTTTAGCCTTGGTGACCAACCCCCATGCTCAAATGATCTACTTCTTACCTCTCTATTGGGCACTTACCTGCTGACCTTGGAACTCTGCAGAAGTATTCTCCACTCAGAAGGCCTCAGCTTCCTCTCCCCCTCCCTTCTTTCCTCCACACAGCTAAACCATATCATCTCTTGGTCACATTCTCTAAATAATGTTTTCATAATTCATATGAAATTATGAATAATTTCATAATTATTCAAAACTACAATCACAGGTCACTAACAACAGGATCTGTTCTGAGCAACCCATCCTTAGGGTCTTTTGTCATAGTTTAGAAATGTTTTCATCTGTGTGATCTCAGGATGGGTGATGAATTATGGCCAGGTGGGGTAGATGCATGTGGAGCTCATGTCCCCAGTCGTAGACACAGACTCAAGTGAAATGATAAACTCACAGCCTACATCACCACACATTTGTACACATGGTGCTTTCCAGTAGAGGATAGGACATCAGTAGACAAGCTAGCCTTCTTGTCCCCTCCTTGATCTCTCACCTCCCAGCAGTCAACAGACTGCATTCTCTGCCTCTCGGGAATGTGGTCACCTCTGGACATCTTGCAGCATCTACCTGTGCATCTAAAGCTCCGCTTTCCTTCCCTGCACCAACCAGCCATGGGTTCCACAAATATCTCTCGAGCTTCTGCTTTGTGCTTGGACACCAAGGACACAGCAGGCATAAACACACAATTCTCTGAATCCTGGATCTGAGACATAAGAGGCCACTGAAAGGGATAGATAATAAATAACTATGTGTTGTGGGATCTCTCAAAAAGATGTTGAGTTAGAAAAAATAGACCTCTTCTCCGGGGAAAGATGGAACCCAGCATGTCAGCAGCTGAGGCCAGACGGTGTGAAAGAGTCGGGCGCACAGACAGCAGACTGAAGGGATGTCTAAGGAGAGGGGAATCGGTGTGCAGGGCCTGCAGTAGTGGCGATGGAGAAGAGTGTGTTGAAGAACTGTGGAGGAGTGTTACTCACTTGGAGTTTGGCAGTCAAAGGGGAGAGTGGTCCAGGGTAAACTGAACAAAATCCAAGGGTGGGATCACACAGGGTCTGCTTGGCCCACTGATGCATTCTGACTTTTTCCAAGTACACCAGGAAGAAGGTAGCAAATGATTTCAACACGGAAAGAGCCAGATTTGGGTCCTGCAGGGCATCCTTCCTGGGGCATCCACAGGACCCTGCTTTTCTAACCAGAGGCACACACATCTCATTTTTGTGGTCCTTACTGCAGGTTTTATCCTCTGTAGCCAGCAAGCATTCAGGGATCTGCTGGGAGGAAGGGACGTAGCAGGAGAGCCATTCAAACCAAGATGCCTGCATGGCACATTTAACGCGAAGACGCTTTCATCCCAAGCTGAGAGAATGTTCCTCAGCTCTGAGCGACCTCTCGGGATGTGTGGAGTGTAGCTGGGCACTAAGATGCAGCAGCCTGATGTGCTCTGCCCCCAGGATTCCCACTGGGAATTAGAAGACAGTGTGGCAGCTCTCTATTAACTTTTATATATGTATTTCTTATCACCTGAACTCATTCGAGGTCCCCCTGGCTCCACAGCAGGGGTCCCCATGTGATATCTGCCAGGATCCACCCCCACTTTCAGAGAGTGGGTTTGTATGCTGCCCTCCATTTTTCAAAGCCTTTCCCTGGTCATCAGAGACTGTCTCACAGGGTTGGGCTCTGTGAAATCAGGGGCTGTCTCTCCTCTCGTCTTCTCCCTCTTCTACCTCCTCCACCCCTTCGCTTTCTCTTCTCCTTTATACCGAGTGATCTGTTCAAAGCAAGCCATACCCTGGAAGTGCCTGCGTGGGATCTGGTCTCCCATCAAAGCTACAGCGGCTTCCTACGGTTTAGCCCGGGTGTCTGTCACAAGAAACCACCATAGATTTGGGGGGCTGCTTCCCCCTTCAGTGTTGGGGGCTAGGGCTGGCCTGGTGGTTGGGGTCACAGTTGGCTAATAGAAGTGAGCCTTGAACCAGGTCAGCCCAGTTGTTCCATTCTTGGCTAGTAAAATGACCGTGGTAACATGGTTACAGACACATTGGTAACCTTGGGTCTCTTTCTGGCTGTACCACTGACTGGCAGCAGATGGTGGCAGGCAAATTCCCTACTCTGAGACTCAATGTTTTCATCTGCAAAGTGGGGCTAATGATTATGTCCTCTTCTCGGGGTTATTGAGATGGTGAGATGAAGTAAGATGCTCACTGAATACTCCGTGTGTGGAACTGGCAAGCTTCCCTGACAGAGCCAGCCAAAGTCCACTAGATTCTGAGCAGGCACAAGAATGGTAGAGGAGACCACACATTCCCAGAGTGGCTACAAGAAGCAAAGGAAGAGAAAGGACCCCCAACAAGTACTTCCTGCCATCTTCTAATCTCTCTCTAGTGCTCATGAGTGGCTAAACCCACTCAGAAGTCCGAGGGCAACAGAACCGAGAAATACAGTTCCCACCATGCAAAGTGATGCAGGGGAAGGACCGGGGCTAAGAAAACAGTGTGTCCTGTGCAGTGTGTGAGTGTTGTCACACTTGGGTACACACAGTCTAAGCTAGGAGGAACATCTAACCTTCACAAAGACCCTGAAAGGGAAAGAAACTGTGTAGCTAGAGTTTTCGTGCCTGGCCCACAGTCAGGACGAATCTTTGTCACCCGCCAGTCCCACAGTCACTCAGACCCAACCAAGTAAACACAGAGACTTATACTGCTTACAAACTGTATGGCCGTGGCAGGCTTCTTGCTAACTGTTCTTACAGCTTAAATTAATCCATTTCCATAAATCTATACCTTGCCACATGGCTCGTGGCTTACCGGCATCTTCACATGCGGCTTGTCATGGTGGCGGCTGGCAGTGTCTCCCCCACCCAGCTTCCTGTTCTCTCAATTCTCCTCTCTGTTAGTCCCGCCTATACTTCCTGCCAAGCCACTGGCCAATCAGTGATTTATTTATTGACCAATCAGCAACACATTTGACATACAGACCATCCCACAGCAAAACTGAGGCTCTGAGTGGACCCGACCAGGGTCCAAACTCATCTCCTGGAAAAACCAATGTCCGTGGACAACTGGTAGGAAAGAAGAAGGCTTTATTCAGTGGGTGAAGGATAGACCAAACAGAATTTTACTTGTGAATCAGCTCCTGGACTCCAGGAGTGTGGAGGAGTCACGGATACAGAATGGGAATATCAAGGGGGAGGCACGTGCTGATAAAGGGGCATTCCCGTCTTCTCAGGAACAACAGCCATCTCCCAGGAACTGGAGTGCCATTTCACTTCACTCCTCCAGGGTCACGGTGGCTGCTACATGCCTTTTGGATCCAGTTAGCCCTGCGTTGTCATCCTGGGCAGATTTCTCAGTGATTGACATGTTGATGTGCAGAACTGAGTGGCATTTGACCCATAGGTTAAGACGACACAGAAGACAGGCAGAACATGAAGGGAGAGCTGGCATACCTTCACTAGTTCTGGCCACCCATCACATGTCCACAGAGCCAAGCGAAGAGCTAGTGTTCTCAGAAGAAAACCATCCTTCAACACCAGGCATGGCAGCCCACTCCTGTAGTCTCAGCACTTTGGAAACTGAGGCAGGAGGCTAGTGAGTTCAAAGCCAGCCCAGGCTACACAGTGAGGCGTTGCTTCAAAACCAAACAAAAGGCTTTGGAGTCCCTGCACAGCAGCCTAGGCCACTGTGACGATGACCCATCCAGACATGCTGTGATGGCTAGGCTAGTGGGAAGCTAACACTGTGTCCTTCAGCCACGTTGCTACCCAAATTAGTGATCTTCAAGTTAACTGAGAGCGAAGGAAGGCAGATGGTGTCTTAAGGCACTTTCTCAGCAACACCAAGGGGGTCACGTTCTAAAGGGACAGAGAACCTGACACAAGAGGCTGCTTGACAGTTGTGGGGCTGTTCTTGATTGTCAACTTGACTACATCTGGGACTAACTAAAACCCAAATGGCTGGGTACGTTGGTGAGGGATTTTTCTTAATGAAATCATTTGAAGTGGGAAGACCCACTTCTAACCTGGGCCACACCTGGTGGCAGCCTGTCCAGAGCACAGGGGAGAGGAAGGCTCTTGTCCTCTCCTGCTTGTCCGCACTCTCTCCAGCAAGTTCATTCCTTCACTGGCATTATTGCCTTCTTCTTCAGGATTCTAGCGTATGCTGAGGACCCGATGAAACATCCAGCTCGTGGACTTTCCATTGGCAGTCAGCCATTGTTAGATAAGCCACTCAAATGAATCCCAAGCTCTCCTGGGTGTGGTGGCCAGCCTTGATTGTCAGCTTGACGGAACTTCAGAATCAGCACGGAACACACCTCTGAGTGTGTTTGTGAGAGGATTTCCAGAACGGTTTACTGAGGCAGTAAGACCTGTGGATGTGAGCAGTGGCCTCCAATGCACATGGCCTGGGGCTGGATTAACAGGACCAGGAAGCTGAGTGTTTGCATCCATCTCTGTGCTTTGTAACCGTGAACACAGTGTGACTAGCGGTTCAAGACCCTGACACCACTGCTTTCCCATCACAGCGGACTGTGCTCAAACTATAAGCCAGAAAACAACAATAACAACAACAACAACAACAACAACAACAACAACACACACACACACACACACACACACACACACACACACACAAAAGCCCCTTCCTTAACTTTTTCCTCAGGTGTTTGGCTATACGAAGAGGAGTAACTAACACACTTTCTGACAGCGGGCATTGATTCCTCCAAGGTCACACGTGCCTTAAGCAGTGGACTCAGGCAGCTGCCCAGCTGGCCTCACTTGGAACAGAGCTGTGGTGGTATTGTATTCCCCAAAATATTGTGCACCCTAATAAACTTATCTGGGGTCAGAGAACAGAACAGCCACTAGATATAGAGGCTAGAAAATGGTGGCACTCACACCTTTAATCCTAGCCTTCTGGAAGCAGAAATCTGTCTGGATCTCTGTGAGTTCAAAGCCACACTGGAAACAGCCAGACCTGGTGACACACACCTTTAATCCCAGGAAGTGATGTCAGGAAGCAGAAAGGTATATAAGGCATGAGGATCAGGAACTAGAGCTGGTTAAGCCTTTAGGCTTTTGAGCAGCAGTTCAGTTGAGATCCATTTGAATGAGGACTCAGAAGCTTCCAGTCTGAGGAAACAGGATCAGCTGAGGAACTGGCAAGGTGAGGAAGCTGTGGCTTGTTCTGCTTCTCTGATCTTCCAGCATTCACCCCAATACCTGGCTCCAGGTTTGTTTTTATTAATCAGAACTTTTAAGATTCCTGTAACACAGAGCCTGCGATTCTGATCTCACGGCATTGTGCAGTGGATGAAGTGAGCACATGCCCTCTGTCGGGAATAGCAATCTACCCCTTTGGGAGGGAAAACCCTGCTGAGGAAAATCTGGGACGGCGACCACTCTAGCTTTGTCTACTTCTGTCTGCACAATTTGCCACTTAGAAATGCTTCCTCAGCAAACCGGGTCTAGTGCTATAGGAAAGGAGGAATCAATCACCCCAGATAGATAGACAGATAGTAGCTTTGGGGAAGAAAAATATTGAATTCTGTCCACACAGATGAGTTTCTGGCAAGAAATTCAAATCACTGCCCTCCCCCCACGAAGTCTGAGTGGCAAGACCAAGGAAGGGGCTGTACACCATCAGGTCTGAGCAGGTCTGAGCCCATCCCTAGCTTGGCTTCCTGCAACAAGGTCCGGGGTCGAGGGGAAGCTGGGGGTTTGCTAAACCAGCCGATGCAATCTGTTCCTTCTTCCTTTCTCTGGAGGTGGAGTGGGCTCTGGGGGGTGATCATACCCCTGCGTTTCATAATAATCACCTAGACTGCAGCAGACAGGCCCAGCCCTTTCCCCCTGTAAGACCAAACTGCTGAGTTTGGGGCCTAACTTCCTGCAAAGGGGGAGGAGATGGGGCCCTAAAATCCGGGGAGCAGGCCAGAAGCAGGAAGCACAGGTGTGACGCTCTCACCTGCTCTTGGACATCCGATGGATTCCGGAATCCTGGTAGCTTTTCATTCCAAGGTCACCGGGAACCATATTCCAGAAGGGTCACGATGTGGGTGGGACTTTCTAGATGGACCAAAGGCCTTCACTGATCCCTTGTCCTTCTCTTCCCAGAAGTTCAGTGCTACAGCCTCCCTCTGCCGTCCCCCCCTCTGCCGTCCCCCACTCTGCCCTTCCCTCCCTCCCTCTGCTGTTCCTTCTCTCTGCCCTTCCCTCCCACCCTCTGCCATTCCCTACCCCCCTCCGCCGTTCCCCCCTCCCTCTGCCATTCCCTCCCCCCTCCGCCCTTCTCCCCTCCCTCCGCCGTTCCCCCTTCCGCCGTTCCCCCCTCCTCCCTCCCCATGCCGTTCACCCTCCCCCCGCCGTTCCCCCCTCCGCCGTTCCCCCCTCTGCTGTTCCCCCCTCCGCTGTCACTGTCAAGGATCTTCCAGGGTCTATGGTAATCTGCATTTGCAGCCCCATGCCACTCACTCATAACTGCATAAATGTCCCTTGACATCAGAGCCCTGGAATTACCTCCACTCCGACTCCTCATGCCTACCCCTTTGTGAGATAAGGTCTCATGTATCTCAGGCCGGCCAATGCCACTGAGGATGACCTTGAACATCTGATGTGCTGGGACTATAGGCAGGTACTACCAATACCGCGTTTATATAGTGCTGGGAATTGAACCCAGGACTTTATGTATGCTAAGCAAGCATGCTACCATGAGCCACAGGTCTCTGTGGGTTAAAACCAAGGTGGAGGCAGGGCTAGTTTCCTCACTGACCTGCACTTTCTTGCCAGCTATCAGCAGAGGGCCATTTCTCTACTTGGCAAGGGCCCTCTGGCTCAGGGTCCCCTCTGTCCGACTTCAAAGGCTTGCCTCTCACATCTCCAGCATCTCCTCTCTCGTCTTTCTGACACAGCCAGGAAAGCTTTTCTGCTCCTGTTAAAGGATTCATGGCTTAAAAAAACAAGCAAACAACAGCAAAAACAAAAACAAAAAAACAAAACAAAATCAAAACGAGCCTTCCAGATAGTCTAAAGTCACATTTCTACCAGAAGGTTTTCGTAGTTAATCACATCTACAAACTTCCTTTTGACACAGGAAGTTCTGGATTCATGGGTTCTCAGGGACGGATGGGCACCTTTGGAAGCCATTGTACGTACTATCAATGTATTTATCTATGTAACCAAGTGTGGATCCATCTCCCCATCTACCCACTCTGCACCTACCTGACGTCTAATTCAAACCTTTCTAAAATGCCCTTCCTGGCACCTCTCAACCACTGTGCAGTGTGACACTGAGATGCAGTTGACCTCTCTGGTTCTCATTTCCAGCAGGTGCTGGGCATGCGGCGAACTTGAAGCTGGCTCTGGGTTATAAATACGCCCACGTGGCTGACTTCAAGCTGCTGGTCTGAGGGCAGGAAATGCAGTCAGTTCTTGCCAGCCAGACTGCACCAGCCCTGCAAGCCTGCCTGGTATGAACGAGGCCCTGGTCACTTGATTAGTGTATCACTTGTGAATTAAGTATCTCTCAAAAACTTGGAAGCTTTCCACAATTCTCCATATTAGGCCGTTCCTGTTTGGGATTGGAACTATCTGCTGCGTAAGCATTCCAAAGTCATCTCTGCAAAGAACAAGAGCAGAGAGTCAGCTTCATGAGAAGGGACCAGAAGATGCCCACCTAAAGGGAGGCCTAGCCCCAGAGGCCCTTGGGATGCATTGGTTGCGGTGTGGCCACAAAGTCCCAAGAGCAACAAACAGCAAAATGAGTGTGGCCTGGGGAAAATGTGTGATTTCTTCCCAGAAGACCAGCCAGGAATGTGTACCGTGGGTTCTGTTATGATTTGTCAGATGCTCATGACACGGGACAGACAGACTGTCTGGTTCACGAGAGAACCCCCAACGTGTCAGATGAAGCCGTTACTAAGTTTCGCTTGTAAGTATGGTAGCTGATGGCTGTTGCATCTCAGTAGTCCAGGCAGGGATCCTGACTCAGCAGGTGCTCACACCCTGCGAGTGTCCCGCCCTAGGCCTTCACATATGATCTCTGATCCAATGAATGGCCTCACCTCAATAGCCTCAAAGGGCTGAACAGCAAACCCAGATTACCACACTCGTGTCTGAGTTAGGTTTCTGTTGCTGTGATAAGACACCATGTCTAAAAGCAGCTTGGGGAGGAAAGGGTTTATTTTATCTTATGGTTTGCAGTCCACCATCCAGGGAGTCGGAGCAGGAACCTGGATGCAGGAACTGAAGAAGAGACCACAGAGGGGTGCCGCTTACTGGCGTGTTCCCTGTGGCTTGCTCAGCCTGCTTCCTTATACCATCCGGGACCACACACCCAGAGGTGGCACCATGCCCTGTGGGACAAGCCCACACACATCAGTCAGTCAAGAAAATGCACCACAGACTTTTCCACCGGCCAATCTGGTAGGAGCTTTTTCTCTATTGAGGTTCCCTCTTTCAAAATGACTCTTACCTGTGACAAGTGAATATAAAAAAACTAACCAGGACAATTGACTCCTTGTCAGCTTGACACACAAATACATTATTGTTAAACCATAACGTTTCCTTGCTTATCTCCAAAATCTCATATTAATATCAAATACCACAGTATGAAAGAATCATCTCCCAGGGCCCCGTGATGCAGGCCCTCAGCAGCTCCAGTGTCCCTGCCTGTGAACAGCAGGCCTCAGGGCAGGCTCCCCACGATGATCTGAAGGGAAGCCAGGAGGAGGGTCAAGCTGAGTAAGCTCCCATGATCATGAGCAGGGGTGGTGTAGGGAGGCCTCTCTACACGTCAAGAACCAGGCATGGTGGCCTGTGCCAAGGCAGGGGGAACCTCCAGTGTGAGATCAGTTTGAATGACGTCACAGTTACAAGGTCGAAGCTAGAGAGAGAAAACCAGTTTCCACAGGCCCGTTACTGCCGTGTGCTTTATTCGCTGGCTGCTGCTGACTTTCCTGTGACTGAACTACAAAGATTGGCGTCTGAGGAGACACAGACTGAATTCAGGGACCTGCCGTCTCTGTTACTCCATTTCTAAACACACCTTGCGATTTCTCTTCTTCCTTCCCTTCACACCCCTCCCAGCCACACCCCTCCCAGGCCTCCCTCTGAGATCTGGGTTTTCTCACACATCCATAAAGTGTTACATCCACATTTACACCTTCAGCAGACAATTCTGAGCACCAACTGAGCACAGTGTCAGCCCCGAAGTGTCCCCAGAATGACACACCAGGGTCCTAAGGCCTCAGGTGGACAAGATGCCAAAGTGGCCCTTCTGTAAGTGGAGAGCTAGCTCCAGGGAAGATGAGACCTTTGAGCTTAGGTAGAAGATGTGTGGGACTCTCCAAAACCAGAAAGTGAGAAGGCTTCCCTCAGCAGTGAGCCCTGGAGTATGAAAAATGAAGACATTAGTCAGGATGCGTGTTTAGGAATTGTGCTGGAGTGGGCACGGTCCTGAGGAGTTGAGCCGGGAAGGCGGAGGAGAGGGCACACGCTACTGAGAGCAGATGACCAGGGCCTCTTGTGCCACATGAATCCATCTGAACTTTGTCCTGTAGGTAATGTGGCCTGGAGCTGAAGCGGGGTGGAGAAATCGGGGTGGAAGCTACTTGACAGATGTACAAGTGGACGGCTTGCTGCTTCACGTCCTCTTCACACCTCTCCGCCTGAGGGCAAGCTCCTCCTGCGCAGTCAGCAGGTCAGAGGACAGCGTAAACTCCAGAGACAGAGCTACTCAGAAGACAAAACTGCCCGCTGCCGGGCCGGTTGTTAAGCGGGGCTGACACAGTCAGCAGCGGAAGAGCTGCAGGGCACAGAGTACAGTCACACCCCAGGATCAATACGCAACAGGCCGGGAAACTGGCGGGTCGGCGGGAGCAAGGAAATGGACGGCATGCTTTCACGGGCACTGCACTTCTGACCCATGCCAGCCCCAAATAACGACATTGTCTCGATGGTCAAATGAACTGTAGTTTATGGTGTGGACTACTGGGGCTCAGGGAAGTCACTCATTTGCTCCAGGGTGTGGAGATGGTCCAAGAAAATTAACCCCAACCCATGGACCAGGTTTCAGTCAGAGTCACATTGTCCTGTCTTCTAGAATTCAGGGATTCTGTTCCACACATAGGGCAGTGACAGCTTAAGCCTTGGGGTCTGTACCACCTGTACCTGGACCACCTGTACCTGGACCACCTGCCAAGCACAGCTCCAAACCCCTCAGGGCAGCATTTCTCAACCTGTGGGTCTCAACCCCCTTGGGGTAGAATGACCCTTTCACAGGGATCACACATCAGATATCCTGCATATCAGATATTTACATTACAGTTCACAACAGTAACAACATTATGAAGTTATGAAGCAGCAATGAAAATATTTTTTATGGTTGGGGTCACCACAACTTGAGGAACTGTATTAAAGGGTCTCAGCATTAGGAAGGTTGAGAACCACTGCTTTAGACACTGTAGACTGACATGAGCCAACCAAGCTTTTAGTAACTGCCAGGCTCTTCTAGAAATAATAGGGGACTCTCTTGACAAGAGGTGGCAGGAGCCATGCCTCTCTGCTGCTCACTCTTGCTACATGGTGAGTGGCTAACCTACAGAGCACTTCCACCGCATGCACAGACACCCAGGGGGAGGTTCCCATTAGTCCTCGGGCTGAGTCTTCAGGCATTCTCACAACATACTTAGGGAAAGCGTCACTTCTGCAAGCACAGCTCAGCCAACGGTAAACTGCCCAAGGATTGTGTAAACCTGAACGTCCACCCTGAAGGCAATGGACAGTCAGCCTTCTTCCCACATCTTTTATTTTTTACAGACTGGGGCAAAGGTTCATTCCTTTACTTAATTGTCTACTTCAGTGTTGTTCATTTGTTAGAGGTGTCTTTCGAACAATCTTTATGCTGACTGACTCGGTGGGACCTGAGACAGTAACATCGGACCCCATTTGGCTCTCTGACTTGCTTAGTAATGACTCCAGAGACTGGAAGATTGGAAGAGCCTTCTGTAGACACTGGCGGGTGGGCTGCTTTCACAGTCTCAGATGAACCCAAGCAACTTTGAACTTGGACCATCCTAACCCATGGAGTTACAATTCTATAAGGTACGTCCTAATGTCCCCCACATCACAGAAGAAAACTGAAACTCAAAAACAAGGGCTGTGAGTGAGGCTTCTCATCTCCACTCCCATATTCAAAGCCTGCACTACACACACACACACACACACACACACACACACACACACACACACACACACACATCAATGAAGATCATCGCCCAGGTAACTATTGGTGTTACTCTACATAAAGGTCTGTGGTTGGAATGCACAGTGAGGGTAAGGATTTGTGTCCCACCATGATGGATGGAACCATGTGTCCCCACCATTCTTCCACATGCCTTCCTCCTCTAGCTGCCAGGTGCTTTGGCAAGGGCCCCACTTTCACGAGTGTCTATGGATCTGTCTGTTAGACTCTTCCACAGAGATGGTCTCCGGTGTGCCTTAGAATGCAGTGGTATCCACTTCCACAAAGGGGTGGAAGAATGAGTGTTCAGTGAGAGGTGTCACACAGCTGGGTGGCACTTGTCTGAGGATCTGATGCTGTCTCTACCCTTACCTCACTCATTTTGTAAAATTTCAGCTGACCGTTGTGCCCACTTGGAGAACAACGTGTATACTTTCCATGAAGAAGTAAAGATAACCCAGGCAGGAAGATCATGAGTTCAAAGCCAACACTACAAAGTGAGTTCAAGGTCAGCCTGGGCAACTTGGTGAGACACTTGTCTCAAAACGAAAAGTAAGAAGAGTGCTGGGGATTCAGATCAGTGATAGGCTAGAATAGGTGAGGTTTCCGGTTCAATCCCAGCCCCACAAAGGAAAAGGACAATGTAAATTAGGAAAAGAAAGGAAGGCAAATTAATACAAATTAATTATCTGTTGTATTTCAGGCAACTTTGAAAATATCATCTTGCACATTTAAGCAAAAAAAAAAAAAAACTTATTAAGGGATACTCAGAAAGACTAAGCAACTTATCCAAAATAGCACAGCAAGCCAATGGCTTTTCCATTGGCTCTGTCTGATACCAACCCAGTCTGTTGCTAGCACAGCACAAAACCCACATACTAATGTACTTTAGGAAGCCAGCTTGCCAGGAAATGTCTAGAAATTCATTTTAGAGAGGGACTCAGAGGTCTGTCTTCCTTCAAAGTGAAGAGGCATTGAGAACATTGGTACACTGGATTCAGAAATCGGGAAATCTAGACACCCAAATCACTAGACCCCTCCCTCTTTCAGGTTTTCTATTTCATGGGAGGGAGAGGGTTTTCCACATGCTAAATGTATGCAGAATTTTACTAAAAAATGTTTAATAAATCAAAGATACGCCAAGAGCAAGAAGCATCACACAGCCCAGGTGATGGCTCTTTGTGAGGCTGCAGATCCATGGAGGCAGGCTGTGTTTCCACAGAACTGATTGATGGGATGGGAGCGAGTGGGGGGGGGCATGACACACTCCCTGCCTTAGACAACCATCTCAACAGAGGAACTTTCAAATGCGAGCAGAAATATTGAAGTCTCACTGAAGATAAAAGAAAAGACACATGGGCAAATGTGTACAAATGGGTAAATCAATTGCTGGGGAGGGGCTATGGTGTGTCTTGAAATCGGGCTGGGCTCTGCCAGGGCTCCCATGTCTCTCCAAAGCTCACAGTGGACAGAACTATCAGTGACTTCAAGCCATAGTCCACGTGGCAAAGGGGAGCACCTCACAGTTTGGAGCTCCTAACTTGGCCATGAACTTTGGCACAAGAGTAGCTTCTGTCTTCTCAAACACGGCTGTCCACTGTTCCTTCATCCATCCATCTATCCATCTATTTATCTAGCCCTGTGTACGTGTTTTCATCTACATTCATCCCTTCATCTATGCATCGATCCATATATATGTTCATTCACATATTTACCTATCCACCTATATATTTGGTCATTTATCCAGCCAGCCATAAACCCTATCCATTCACCCCTTACCCCATTTATCCATCCATTTACCCTTCTATTGTCTTTCCACCCATCTACTCAACCATCTACCCTTTTATCCATCCCTCACTCCATCCCTCTCTCCATCCACCCATCTATAATCCTCTGTTTACCCATCACCCATGTACCCATCATCCAACCATTTCTCTGTTTACTGATCCATATATTTATCACCCACCCCTCAACTTTGCATCCAACAAATATTTATCAATGTTGCTTCACAGCAAGTCCTAAGTGGGAGGAAGGCAATGGGACACAGAGAATGATCTTAAGGAGAACGGCACACAAGTGACAGGCTGGTGAAGTTGGCAGAGGCCAGATGAAGCAGGGCCTTGGTAGAACGTGGGGCTTATTTACAGCTCAAAAGGAAGATACTAAGAGTTTTGTGTAGGGCTATGACATAATCCTACTGGGTTTTTATAGGCTGGAAAATAGAAGTGAAAACAGGCTGAACGATGTGAGGGCTGTGGAGGAGTCAGTAGGTGGTGTCCACTTGGACAAGCATGTGTTAACAGGGAGTAAAGGGCTGAGGAGACTTGTGTGTATGTGCACATGTGCACCCAGATACATGTATGCGTACCATGTGTGTGTAGTGCCAGAAGAGGGTGCTGGGACCTTCTAGAACTGGAGTTACATATGCTTGTGAACTCCAATGTGAGTCTAGGAAACAAATACATCTTCTGGAAGAGCAGCCAGTGCCTTTAACCAGTAAGCTATCTCTCCAGCCCCAAACTGAAAATTTAAATGTCTGTATGGCTAGCAGTTACTCACCAGAACTTTCCAGAGGGTATGCCTCTGTTGTGACTGTACTGCTAGTCAACTCCTCCTTCCACCTAGCCCTGCCTCCCTCCACATAGAGATCCTGAAAGTGTCACCCCAACAAACTTCTTGCACCCAAATATCAGCAGCCTTGTCTCCCACGACACCCAACTTAAGACCACAGCGATGCTACTGCCAGAAGGACGTCTTTCTTCAATAAACTCTGGGGACTGGACACCCCAACAAGTAACAGTAAGAGGGAAAGGTGGGTGCTGAACAGGAAAGAGGTAACCTTTGCCAATGAGTGCTCACAGGAAAGCCACCCTAACACCCAAGGGTCTGCGTGCTAGGAACATTTGCCTGGAAACCAGAAAGGTTGGAATCCTGGCCTTGCTTCCACTTACCCGACCTTAAGCAAATTGCTTAGCCTCTCTATACCTCACTTAACGAAAAATGGGCTGAAGCACCTTGTGTGGGAGTTAGGAAGACTTCCATGTGCTTATAAATGTCCCTAGAAAGCAAAGGTGCCCGATAAGTGCTGATGTCTTCTCACGCTCTGGGCACAGCCCAGCATCTGCCAGGTCACAGATCCCAGAGCAGCAACTCTGAAAATACCAACCAGCTAGAATGGAGGAAAGCTAACATCCCCTGCCCTTCCCAGGTGAGTGCCCCTAGACGTCAGTGCAGGGACCAGGAAGCTCTAAAACAGGGGGCTGTGAGCACAGTGAGAGAGAGTTGCATTCCTGCACCTAAGTTCTTATTGGGGATGGCACGAAGAACCTGTCTGCAGACAGCCACTGAGGGGGGAATTGGTAAGATGGCAATTCTGAGATTAGGACCAGGCCTGTCTTCCTTATGCCCTAGCTCACTGCCCAGCCCTAAAGTAGGTGCTTAGCAAATGCTTGCAGGATGAGTGGCTAAGTGAACCCTTGTCTTCGACCCCACAAAGATGTCTGCTGTGGTCCTGAGAAATAAAGGTTCGTGCCTTCTGGGTTCGCTTGAGGAAGCCATGTTACACCCACCCAGGGTCCTTCCCAGGGCACTGAGTTATCGGTGTGCCTCCTTCTCCTGCGGCAGTGATGTGAAAGCTGTGACCCTATCGTTTGCACAGCTGCCCTGGAACATGATCATGGTCTTGGCATCAACCTGGTCCCTGGCTGCGTTTGTGACTCAGTGACAGGGCTGAGAAGTCGCTGTAGAAACTCTGGCCAGAAACAACCTAAACTGTTTACACTCTCCGGACTGTTCAGAAAAGTTTGCTCACCTTCTTCCCAGAGAGGCTAGTTAGCAATGGGGACCTTCCCCCCGAAAAAGCCGTCCCATGGGAAGTCTTGACGTCACAGCCAGCGTGCTCTGCAGAGTTCTACTCCCTGCCAGGCCCTTCACTAAGCACATTACCCTTGGCCCTGCCCTCTCACACACACCTCTCAGTAATGCTGTGAAGAGGGGACTGTATGTCCATTTTACAGGTGGGAAAACTGAAGCTCTGAGGAATTAGACAATTGGCCCAGAGTTACATGGTAGGCATGGCCAAGGGGCTGGATGCTAGATCTATTGTGAGTCCAGGCTGCTGTCTCTCCACACTGAAGGCTTAGCAGGAAGAAGTCTGGCTTTGAAGACAATGAGCAAACATGAGTCATATCCATTTGGCCACAACATGTGGCTTCTGTTAGCAAGAGTCCCCGGCACACCAGAAAGGATCTGTCCCAGCCAGGACTCTGAGAGTGCCTTTCCTGAGGATAGAAGGAGCAGCTCACTACAAACCAGCGTCCCCAAGCTTGTGGCATAGGACAGGGCTCCATTCAGAGGCATGCGTGTACCCCAACACATGAGAGCCTGGTACTCAGAGTACCCAAAGTATAGCCTAGCGATGGCAGCTGAAACATCCACCACACCAGGACCAAGGGTTCTCAAGTGACTCTGCTTCAATGCCCCAGATGAGCACAGATTACACGATAAGCCAGTCCTCTTTGTCCGAGGGAACCAAACGATCAAGGGCCTTCTAGAGAATTCTCTCTAGAAAGTGTAGTGTAGAAATGTATTCAATTCATACTATCATGGTAATAAACTTTGGGGAAACAAGAAACAATGCGTTGGAGGCCTGTGGTTATTACAAAAAGTGAAAACCTGCCCACCCCACCCCCTTTTTCTTTTTTACTGAGAAAGGAAAGATTGCCTGATAGAGAAATGAATCCAGATTACAAAGACAAACAGCAAAGCTGCCCTGGCCACTTCCTTTTGACACAAGAAGAGAAGCTTCTGGTTTGTTTTCTGGGCATCTCTCCACCAAGTGAGAAGTTCATTAATTCGTGAGGCCAAAGAGAGAAAGCCGAGATGCCTGCATCCCGTCAGGTTGACTGCTGGGCATACCTTCCCTGCCTGAGCTGCTGCTCGACTCCAGCTACAAAACCAGAAAGCTGGTGATGTCTCCTGTGTGGCCGCTGACCTTGCTTTGTGATCAGATGACCAGTAGCAGCAGCCTCAGGACACCCCAGGGACCCACTCAACTGTCATCTCCCTGTCTCCTCAAACCTTCCACCTGTGCGATTCCTACACCATCACCTAGTTCTCCACCATTCTGTGCTTACCACTAACTACAGTTAACTAATTTACTTTTCTAACCTCACCCTGCCCTGTGGGGGGCCATCCCACCCCCATATTTCCCCAGAATACTCTTGAGTAGAAGCAGCAGGAAATATTAGAATAGTAGTGGGAGAGAAAAAGAGAGAAAATGCAGAATAGACTCGGGGAGGCCTGGATCCTAATCCAGCAGGCCCTGACTGTCTCTGCCCTAGGGTTTTTAAAGGAATGCCAAGGGGTGGAGCAAAAGACCTCCTCCCCCAGCCCAGCCAAGTGCAGACCATCTCAGACACCTGGTACTCTGGCCCGTGGTTCAATCATCCTCTTTATGTAGACCTGCTGGATGGGCTCCAACACTGCCCCTAAGAGTGAAACATGCAGGCTGAGGATATGGTTCAGTAGGTCAGGCGTCCTGAATTTGGATCCCCAGCACCCACATACAAAGCCAGGCCTGCCTGCTGTCACACACCTGTAACCTCAGCATGGAGAGATGGACACAGAAGGATCTTAGTACTTGCTGAACGGCCAGGCCAGTCTGGCTGAAATGGTGAACTTTGGGTTCAGTGAGAGACTCTCTCAGGAAACAAGGTGAAGAATTTTAGAGAAGGACACCAGATGTTTACCTCTGACTTACACACACACACACACACACACACACACACACACACACACACACACGCACACATGCTTATGTGTACACAAAGAGTGAAGTTGATGGCCACCTCCTTCATCCCAAAACACCAGTGCCCAGCTCACGGTAGACTTCTGTATTTTAAAGCTACTAATGTGAACAGACAGTGCTGTGCTGAGCAGTTCATAAATGCCTCGGATTTTTCACACTCAGTCTGGTTTTCACATGGAGCTGCCTCTATTAAGACATCTTGGTATGACACACCCAATTGCTGTGTCAATGAAGTGATTGTTCACTTATTTATTTCCCCCGACATAAATCTGCCGAGGGTCCACCTATGTTGGGAGCTCCCCAGTAATCTAACAGGATGCCCAGCCTCATGAATATTCAGTCTAAGGGAGCAGAGAGGGAACAAATATTGCTGAGGTAGTAATTCGGGTACCTCATGATGGTCTTGTGAAGAATTGGGTGGCAGAGCAAAGCCCATCTGATGAGTGGCCTTCAACTTCAGGCTCCTCCTGGACCAGGCCTGTGGGGGCCGCCGTGGTGAGCAATTGGCTTCCAGAGGTAGGAGCAGCCACTGGCTGAGCACTGAGGGCATGTGCCCGGTGTGATAGCTGAGGGGAGAGGTGGGGCACACCCATGCATCGGCTGGCACAGTTTCAAGCCTACATTGCAGAATCAGGTTGGAGGATTCCTGGAGCCTCCGCATAGATTACTGTGGACAGACAGGAGCTGGGGATCATGTCTATTGATGAGATCAATTGAGTCCACAAGAACCCACCCTCGCCAGGTAACTGCTGCTTTCTGTAGCCCTACCTACAACCTGTGCTGCTAAATCGAGAACACTGGGAACAACTGTCCCAAAAGTGAGCACCGTGGTTGTTTTTCCTCCCACTGATCAAAGAAAGTCTCCAGCTAAAGGGGGAAATAATTAAAAAGTAAAAACCTTATGTAATGAGGTTTAAAAAAAAAACAACTTTTGAAGCCAATAAGCAACTATGGACAGTGCTTCAAAGGGCCCAGAATCAATGTTTGTCAATTGCAGTTTGGCATCTTTAATTTATCTTTCGTGAATATAAAGTGTGATGTTATTAGGGGCCAGTCTGTGCCTTAGTTCTGGTTGAGATTTGAAGAGCAGAAATCTATCGGCATTCCCAGAGGTGGCAGAGGTTCTTGCCTCATCTGGAGCTCTTTATCCTGTGGGTGACACAGCAGTGTGGTGGACAGACCCACAGCGACGAACACTCAGTAGCTCCTACAGCACCCTCAAGCCATGGGCTCTTTTTTTTAGCCGCTATCTTTGGAGACTTTTTTTTTTCTGCAGAAGACAAGGCACCCCTTGACTCTGCCCAACCCCCAACTTACCATTTGTTTAATCAAGATAGTTGGTTTGCAAAACATTAAACAGTATTTGATGCCTAGTTAATAATTTGCATCCTCTTCATTTGTTCCGGAATCCTCAGAGACTGACATCCCTACCCCCACCCCCAAAGGCACACACAAGAAAAGAAATCATCGTAGGGAGAGCAAACCGAGAGGCCTTCAACAGCACAGACATCAGTCAGGATGCTGGATCTCCATGTTCTGCTGTTAATCGCCCTGTTGGGGAAGTCAGCCATCGGGGTAAGTGGTCATTTCCAGTTTCTATGGTTGAGAGAGTATGAGGGTTTTAGCAAAATCAAGCCATCTGGGTTTGAAGCAAGAAAATCTTAAATTGGGAAAGGCTGGTATTGCCAAGTTGAGTGTGGCCTCACTACAAGAGCGTATGCAGACTGTCTCATGAACTTCTGAGTGATTTTGTAATGACATGTGGGTAGCATGAGTCTCTTTGGAGCAGAGCCTCCATGAATTCGTCCCAACAGACATGACGAGGGCACACAAATTCTCTACAGTACGGATAAAATCTGGTATACACCTCAAGGACCCCTTTGAGAAACGGTCCCTGAGAGCAGATTAGGGCACTAGCCTAGCACACCTGTCAGATTCTTCAGCCCTCTGGGGGACACTAAGAAAAGGACTCCTGGGCTTTCGCCTCAGGGGGATTCCCTGGTGGCTCAAGTGAGCCCAGCAAAGGGTTTACTTAGCTGCATCCAACTTGAGGAGAAACCCTGTGGCTAGTACTTTTTCCTCTCTTTCCCATGACCATAGTTGGTGGGACAGAGAAGATGAGCCAGGGCCCAAGGGGGTTTGCGGTGAGCCAGAAAGGGAAAACTATAAGGCTCTGACTAGGGCACTGGAGACCTTTGGGCTGGACAGTCCTGGAGATGCTGGCCCTTCTGTGCACCCCTGTGGGGAAACTGTCAACAGGATCCTTGGGGAAGGGAGGAATAGAATTCCTGGGGTCTCCCTGCTGGCTATAGACTGAGGCTTGAATGTGGAGCCTCGGAGCCGGAGCCGGCAATGGTCCTGACTTTGTCCCAGGGTAACTGTGGCGTATGTGGCCGAATAATCTCTCTGAGCCTCCAAGTAATCACCAACACCCAGCTGTTCACCAGGTAAAGGTCATGACAACAAAAGGTCATGTGTGGCCTCCATAAACCTTAGCTCAGTTGTTTTTGTTTCTCTTTGTGGTGTTGGTGATCAAAACCAAGATCTTCAGTGGGTACTAGGCAAGCTCTCTACTGGTGAGTCACCCCCCCCCCCCCCCCCGCAACCCCGCAGTGTTAGCTCTTCTCACGGATAATGTCCAGAATATGTGCAACTTCCCTGTAAAGACCAGAGCATAGTCCCTCTGATGAAGCGATATGGAAGGGAGAGATCGAGAATAGTCGTAAATTTCTTGAATCTGGCTAAGCACTTTTGAGTTGTGTTTCCCTTTGGGAGTGTTTCCTGAGGGAATGGCATTAATTACAGCCTTGCTCATTAGTGCATACATAAGATAACATCTTTAGCTCCACTCAAACCCCCTCCCTTAGTTCCAGATGCAGTTGCCAAGTGACTTGTTTTAGAAAAGATTTTCTTGCCAAATTATGAGGTGGGAAGATGTGGTGGCTGCAGTCACAGATGGTGATCAAGATGGGTGATCTGACCAGGTGATTGCTTGGCAGGCGCCTGGAGCTGAGCGCCCTATCCCACAGGTGTACAAAAAGGCAGTGGTGATTCTCAGAGGCCCAGAGGAAAGCCCAGTGGGAAACAATCGCCTGAAGTCTGCAGGCACGAAGGGTTGACAGGATATGTCTGAAGTTCCCGAAGATAATAGTCCCAGCCCCCAACCCTCCCACAATTTTTTTTTGTAAGATCCAGAGAATTTTTAGGGTTATCAATGAAACTAACTGTAAGTCAATAGTGGATAAAAGAGAACATATGAGAGCTAGCCTCAGGCAATGAGCTTAGTCAACTCCAAAGAACGGACTCGTGGCTTTCATAGGTTTTCTTACCCAGATGTGTGCCAGACAGATGTGTGGGAAGTCTTCATGTTCTATGGCCTGGCACATTGCATGCAGGACAAAACAGCCACATTGGATGCTTGGGAGAGTTTGGGGCTTCATACAGAGACAAAGCCACATAGCCTGATGGACTGAGTGGCCTTTCCTACCTACATAGCTAAAAATAATAACCCGTTGTCTCTCAGCATTCAGGAAGTTGAGGCAGGAGGATTGTGAATTCCAGGCCAGTCTGGGCTACATAGTGAGCTACACAGGCCAGTTTGGCCTATGCAGCCAGATCCTCTATCAATATCATAATAATTAATAATTAATAATAATAATAATCTGATAGCATATAGTAGAGTTGGTCCTCAGTAGTAGCCCCCAAGTTTGCTAAAGATTGGTTCACTGCCAAAAGGACCCCAAGTCACAGGTACTGTCACGTTCCCATTTTACACACACACAGAACTAAGGCCCACAGCTGGGAAACGACACAGCTAAGCTTTAAACCTTTAGAGGATAGGCCTGGGTCCCTAAGTACCATCTAAGTACCTAGGGACCTAAGTACGTTTCTTGGTGCATGTGGTATTAGGGGCCACATCCTAGCTGGAAGCAAACGGTCATTTGCAGGGACTGAGGGTCATGTGCCTCTGAAGCTGAAAGAAGACAGTCTTAGCATCAGTGCTGACCCAAGAGGTGTCTTGTGCATCATGCTAACTTATTCTTAGGATCATCTCTATCAAAAGCTCTTCTTTAAAAAACATTTTATCAATATCCTCTTCATCTTAGTGTGTGTGTGTGTGTGTGTGTGTGTGTGTGTGTGTGTGTGTGTAGAACAAAGGACAACTTGTGGGGATCAGGTATCTCTCTCCACCCCGTGGCTTCTGAGAATTGAACTAGGGTCATCAGGCTTCGTAGCAAGCACTTTTACCAGCTCAGCCATCTCCCTGGCCTCTACCTGGGATTTCATTTAGAGAGTCACTAAGCAGAGACGCAGCTCAGGTAACAGGGCCGTGAACTCCAAGTGTTGTTCCCGTGCTTCATGTCTGGTCTAGATCGGTTTGTGCATATCTGTTGCACAAATCATTTGAGTGTCCGTCCCCAGCGTACCTGTGTGGCGTTGTCCCTGCTCCCCAAAGAAGAAACAGGTTGGGGGTTGATAGGCTGTCTTGTGCCAGACGGAGTCCATCTGACCCCCATCCTTACAGGAAGGCCACTCAACTGCCAAAAAGCCAGGGACGGCTTAGAAGTATCGTCAGTGGTGATTCTTAGAGTGTTGGGGGCACACCGCGCTTGACCACCATGAAATGAATTCTTCCAGGGTTCTAATGAGAGTAAGGCTTGTTAGCCCTGTTCCACCCCAGAACGGAGCAAAGACGGTGATTTTGCACAAAGGGGACTTAGGGACAAAATGCTTGTTTGTTTACATCTCTGTACTGTTTCACTTCTGGAATCTTCCCGGGTACCGAACCCCAGAACGGGCTGTGTGGACAAGAGATTGCAAATTGGAGTACATTCTTCTGCTCACCGCCTAGTTTTCCTGTGTAGGTCAGTGTGCAAAGCAGTCTCTTTGTCTTGTAGTTGCCAGGCAGCATTTGAGAAGCAGAACATCTCAGATACAGACAGAGCTCTCCAAGGTTCCATAAAAATTGCACACTCTGTAACAGTGAGCATACCTTCCTGTGCACACTGGGAAGGGGAGTGCACAAGTCTCCCCATCAGTCCTGTGGATCAACATTCTACACCTTCATCGTGTCACTGATGGAGGGAGGGGTGGGGGAGGGAGGGAGGGAGGGAGGGAGAGATAGGCAGAGAGGGAGAGAGACAGAGACAGAGAGATGGGGAGGGAGATTATATGGTTATTGTTCAAACACACCGTAGATGGTGAAACATTATTGCCAGTTTGTAGTGGGCCAGTTCCCAGTCTCAGCACTCCAATCCACATATGTCCCAGAGCAGCACCTGGGAGTCATCCTTTGTGAAATCCCAACACCCCAGAATGCAGTCTCTTTCATGCCTAGGAGTCCCCTCCTCTTCTCCAACCTAAGCAAAGACTTCTGGATAAAGGAAAGGATTGAATTCTACTGAAACTTCTCACAGATTTAAGAGGGGAAAAAAACAATCAAAACAAGAAAACGTGATTGCAAGCAGGAGTCCAACTCATTAGCTTTGCAGTGTACACTGGTGTTTAGGGAAATCAGGTCGCTGAAGTCACATGTGTATATAAGCACGCATATATTTATATTCTAAATGCATTAGATTTCCTAAATGCAAAAGAAATTCTGCTGTCACAGAGAAACAGCATGGCAGAAAATCCAGCAGCCGGGATTTTAAATAAAACATGCTTTCTCTTCATAATTAATATAACAAGGTTTCCTGGCTTAGGGTTTGGCAAGGATCCCAGGGAGAACCGGTGGGGGAGGGGGCTGATTTGACATGCTTGTGATTGACCCAAGAAATAAGTTCCTGGAAGGCCTTGTGCTGTGAGGCCTCCCCCGACTGTGCCCTCCCCTCCACACCGTGCCCCTCCCCTCCCCTCCCCTCCACACCGTGCCCCTCCCCTCCCCCCCACTGTGCCCCTCCCCTCCACACCGTGCCCCTCCCCTCCCCTCCCCTCCACACCGTGCCCCTCCCCTACACACCATGCCCCTCCCCTCCCCCCCACTGTGCCCCTCCCCTCCACACCGTGCCCCTCCCCTACACACCATGCCCCTCCCCTCCCCCCCACTGTGCCCCTCCCCTCCACACCGTGCCCCTCCCCTACACACCATGCCCCTCCCCTCCCCCCCACTGTGCCCCTCCCCTCCACACCGTGCCCCTCCCCTCCACACCGTGCCCCTCCCCTACACACCGTGCCCCTCCCCCCACACCCTGTTCACCAAGCAATTTGAAAATAGTAGCAATACAATTAATCCATTGACAAGGATGTCTCATCATAGTTCAACCGGCCATGCACTGACTTTTACCACACATTTCTTGTGGTTCACACTTCCCGACAAGCCTGTGAGGCAGGCCAGCATCACTCTGCTTTCACAGACGACAAGGCAGGCTACATAGACAGGATAACCCGTCCAAGACGGCGCCCACGGCAGGCCAGCGAGCTGGACTCAGACCCACCTGTCCAAAGCCAGTTGCTGTGCTTGTAGCCATGGTGACGTGGGTGGTCACTCCAGGCTGGCGGATGTGGAACCACAGGTGCCAGGCTAGAGTGCGGCCTCTGCATCCTGCTTACACCGGGGCCTCCACCAAGAGAGGAAGCTGGCTCCTCCTGGTGGCTTCTCCTCAGCGCAGGAAGCGTCACTTCTGACATGAAACGGCTCGGTCTTGCCAACTAAGTCGTTAGACTTCAGTCAGGGCTGAGTCCACTTCAGAAAACGCCACAGACTCACCTTTACCTGGACTTTGAAGATTTATTTTTAATACTTGTGTGTGTGCTTGAGTGTACATGCATGTGTGTATGTGTATACATACATGCCTGTGTGTGTATGTGTACACATGAGTATACGTGTGTACATGAGTGTATGTGTGTGTACGTGTGTACATGAGTGTACATGCATGTGTGTATGTGTACACATGAGTACACATGCCTGTGTGTGTACGTGTGTACATGAGTGTATATGTGTGTACGTGTGTACATGAGTGTATATATGTATGTGTGTATATGAGTGCGCATGCATTGGAGGCCAGAAGCTGGTGTCAGATATCTCTGATCTGTCTCTCTCCATCTTTTCTTTTTTGAGACCAAGTCTAGCCCAGGCTAGCCTAGAAATCAGATCTACCTGCCTCTACCAGAATTAAAGACATGTTCTACCACACCCAGCTTCCGCCTTATTTTTGAGCCCGGATCTCTCTCAGCCTGGGGCTCACCTCCTCAGCTGAGCTGGCTGCCTGTGAGCTCCAGGGTCCCCCGGCTCCATCCTTCCTTAGAGGGGTTACAGGTACATGCTGCCACATGCCAGGCTTTCCGCATGAGTCCTTGGGAACTGAATCTGTGTCTGCACGACAAACACTTTACTAACTAAACCATTTCCCCAACCCTGGGATTCTTTGTAATTGGGGAAACTGAGGCAAGATGTTAACCAGCAGCCACACAGGAGAAACATGAACCTCAGTTTCCTGGGCCAGGCACTTCATGCCTAAGAGAACTGGCTGTAATTCAGGTCAGATTCAGGAGACACGGGACATCAACTTCTGTCCTCCACATGCATGGACACACATACACACACACACACACACACACACACACACACACACACACACACACTAAAAATAAGGGCAAAAGGCAGAGTCACCAGGCCTGGTTGAAAACTCATTTTCTGGTCTCACCTGCGCCCACTGGGCTCCTGCAGGCCCCAGCTCTCCACAGGGTCCCTATGCGCTGCAGTGTGAAAACCAGTGACTTTAAAGGAGAAGTGCTCCAGGTCTAGAGATCTCTCTTTTCCTTCCTGACCCCCTCCCCACCCTGCCAATCTCTACACACTGTTGTCACATGAAGCCATTGTCAGGTAACTAGGCAGGGGCCCAAGTAGGACAACTTGGGGCCAGGTAGCAGGGGAATGCTTGGAGTCCTTCTGAGCCAGGGACAGGGGGTCTGTTAGAACTGGGAGACCTGAGCTCCTGCCCCCACCCCGCAGTCCTTCAGAAGCCACTTCCCTGGTGTCTGGGGCTAGCTCCTCTCTATAAGCACTTCCCCGAGGTCTCCAAGAAGGAACTGATCTGCAGAGATTGTTTGCCAGGACCTTCTCCTGGGGCATCCGCCCCACAAGAGCCTCTCCTCACCTGAGCATCAAGGCACAGCCACACTGAGCCTACCAACTGATACAGCACTGAGCACATTCTGGGCCAAATTGAGAATCCTTGCTACTAAAGAACAAAGAGACAGTATTCTGTACCAATCACAGTGGCTATAATTTCTTCAAATGAAAAATAACAAGTGTGGTTTGGCTGTGAAGCACACCGCAGCCCCATGGGATCATTTTTGAACACTTGGTCCCCAGTAGGTGACACTATTTTCTGAGGTTACAAACAGAATCTGAGACATGGACTCTTGCTGGTTGATACAGACCACAAAAAGCGGGCACTGAAGGTTATACACCAGCCCTACTTCCGGTCCATGTCTCCACTCTCAGCTCCTGCTGGGATATGATCAAACTGTGTGGCAAGCTCCTGCCACCAGGGCCAACATGCACTGGCTACCCTGATGGACTGTGTCCCCTGAAACTGTGAGCAAGAACAAACCCTCCCTCCTTTAAACTACCTCTTCTGTTTTGTGCTGTACATGTAATGATTACAAGTGTGTTGAGGACATGAGAAGCTGGAACCTCATGCCTCACTGGTGGGAGGAACATGGGGTGATGCAACTCTGGGAAACCCCACATAACCGTTTGCAAAGAATACAGACAGAACCGCAACCAGAACCAGCAACTTCACACAGGGACACATCTGGAAGAGAGGGGATGTGAGCCAACTCCAGCATTTAGAGCTGGAGTAGTCTTTCTAAGTCCATGGCTAAAAATTCCCTCTCCCCTTTTAAGAGGCAGCCATGCCCAATCCTTTAAGAAATCCCAAACTGACACAGGAGTCAGTTATGACTGTGTGCTGTTCTAAACTAGGAATGGAGGTGAAGGGGGAAATGGGCAGCGATTTGCACTCCTTATCATCGGCAAAGATGTTTCTTGAGATGTGTTCACCACAGTGGACTGGCTGAGACACCCTCTTGTGCTTCCTCCATCTGCCACTGTGGCTATGGGGCTCCCTCGGCCGCTTCCCCTAGCCCCCTCTGGATAGGACTTTGATAAAGTGTCCCGATAGCAGGGTCTTTGGTATTTCCCCTCACTCCAAACCTGCCTCTTTGAGAGCCAGGAACTCTTCTATCTTTCTCTATGCTGGTCCTGTCAACTTGATATAAACTAAAGTCACCTGTGAGGAAGACTCTCGATGAGGAATTGGCTCCAGCAGATTTGGCCCGTGGACAGGTCTGTGGGGCATTTTCTTGATTATTGATTGATGTCCCGGAGGTCCCGGCTTACAGTGGGTGGGCAGATGATCCTGGGAGGTGTAAGAAAAGTAACAAGGTGAGCCCGGGAGCAAGCCAGCAAGTAGTGCTCCTCCAAGGTTTCTGCCTCTGCTCCTGTTTGGTTCCTCAACGACGGACTGCGACTGGGGGGACAGGAGACAAATACGCCCCTTCTTCTCCCTACTTACTCTTGGTCATAATATTTACCACAGCAAGAGAAACCAACGCAGGCCAGTGTGGGCACACTGTGGCTCCCAGACTCTGACATGGTGGCTAAGAATAAGGACTCTGTTGGAAAATGGGCACCCCCATTCCAAGTCTGTGTTGCTGCTTTGGGGTAAATTGATGATTATAGTATCGGAATGGACAAGGACCTTGGACAGTAATCAGGACAAAATGTGTATGGCAAATATTTATCACCACCCCTGGTTCACTGTCAGCTCTTAATAATTGGATGGAGCACTTCATTTTCTTATTTATTTCTTGGCTATCCAACACCACTTCCTCCACTAAATTTCATTTTGCCTTCTCAAGTCTCCGGAGCAGGGGTTCTTCTAATATTCCCTGACTGTAGGAAAGCAGAATAGAACGATGGGACTGAAAAAGACAAAAGGTACCCATTCTTCCTGCTTCTGACACAGTGGAGGTTAGCATCTGGAAACCTGGATACCAGTCAGGTGTTGGGCTGTCTCCGTCTGGCACCACAGCCTCTCTGTGAGTGGAAACAGGGTCATAGAGTGTGGAGCACTTGCAGGGGGTGGAGGGCTGTCTGAAGGGCCAGATTGGCTCTGCTGAGAAGCCTCCCTAGTTCAGTTCAGATTCCTTCAGCAAGCATGCCTAGAAAGGACATGTCTGCCACCTGCTGGCTCCAGGCAGCACAGCATCAGCTGTCCCTCAGGCTCTAGGTCTAGCAAGGTTTGAGACTCTGGCACTAGGCTTGTGGGCTTCTCTGTGAGCTCATAAAGGGTATCTCTCCTGTCCTACCCACTGCTCAGGGCTGGCAGGAGCCAGGCACAGCCTGTCCTATTCGGCTTAAATAGAAACCCCTGAGTGGTATTTCCCTGAGTAGAGAGGGACACAGACCACAGGTTCCACACAAATTCAATGGCGGGAGGTGAGGCAGAGCAGGCAACCAGATCCCAGGTACAGCCACTGGCTGCTCTGGGGGTGAGGTCGAAAGAGGCAACACTCCTCCTCAGGGGACCCCCAGTCTCCCTTCCGGCTCCTCCTCAGCACTTTCAGGTGGTCCCTGTTTTCCCGGGTCTAGTCTCTCTCCCCACCTCCCATGAAACATGTGTTCCTGTCTCATTCCCTATGAAAACAGGGCTGGGGACCATGAGGTAATGAAACGGAGACACAGTCCCAGACATCAGAAATCACTGTCTGTCTTTCTTTTTACCCTTGCCCTCCCTGAGTTTCATTTTGTCACTGTTCAAACCTATAGGAAAATTAAACAGGAATGCCACAAGTCTCCTTCAGGACAGGTATTAGTGTTTTATCCCAAGAACGCCGGGAAACCTCTGGAGAGTTTCCTAATCTACAGAGGCAGTCACCCCAAGAATCACTTAAGACTTGAGCATAAGTCCTAAGTGTTATAAATCCTGTGGATGAGGTTGTCATGGGAACATAATGCAACCATGCTACTCATGGTCCAGGAGCAACTGACTAGTTAGTATTGTGGCAGATCCAAGGGAAGCCACATTCCCACAGGTGTGTGTGTGTGTGTGTGTGTGTGTGTGTGTGTGTGTGTGTAGAAGGGTCAAGATGTGTGCACAGGAGAGGGAGTATCTTCAGATAGGCCTGCCTCTCCCCCAGCAGACCCCCAGCACACCTGTGTCTGAGGACTAGCAATGTCTGGCCCAGGGCATCTGGGGAAGGAGCTGGCAGCTCCTTCAGACACTCACTGTGTTGTTTTGTTTTTCAGTTCTCATTGATGCCCTTCATTGCGCCCCCAGACCCAGGTGAGTGTGCCGTCATCCCAGGCTTCCACCAGCCGAGAGCCAGAGCATAGATGTGCTTAAAGGACCTTGGGACTCAGCTGGTTGCAGGGTATCACAGAAACCTTTGAGAATTTATCCAGAAACACTGCAGCTGTGTGTGTAATAGTGGACACAGCCAGTCTCAACCATCTAAGGGAGAAACTACTAATGTGATTATACTCCCTGATTTTACAGAGAGAGAGAAACTGAGGCCCAGAGCAGTGAGGCAACTGACTTCTTGTCCATTGGTGACTGAGGAGAGAAAGGATGGGACTGAGCAAGGGGCCACCCTACTTACCACATTCCCCCACAGGGAAGCCGAGACGCTGGACAGGCAGCTCCAGGATTAGCTACTCCAGCGACGCCCCCCACAGCACCACTCCACTGCTGTCCTCGGGCTTAACATGTCCAGATAACCCTCGGGAATTCTCAGAGTGATAACAAGGCATGCAGCACTGAGAGTCAGGTTGACCTGAGGTAGATGCCATGTCCAGCATTGGCATGGTGTTAAGATTGCATTCAAAACTGGGCATGGTGGGATGCTCTTGTAATCCCAGCACTTGGGAAATAGAGGTAGGAGGGTCAGGAGTTCAGGGCAGGCTTCAGCTACATAACAGGTTTGAGGCCAGCCTAGACTATAAAGACCCTGTCACAAAACACAAAACAAACAACAACAAAAAAAAACCCACAAATACACGAAACAATTGCATCAAAGAGGTTGTGTCATACAGTATCTGACACAGAGCATCCTCCCATCTGTGGCAGTTGAGTGGACAGGGCTGTTTCTCACAGGCTCTCTGTCTCTCCCAGACTCACTCTGTCACCTTGAACACTTTCTATTTCCTCTGCCTAGTGCTCATACCACAGTGGGCTGAACAACATAATGCCTGCTTGAGTATGGAGTAGAAGTTCCTCTCACTGCTCCAAGGGACCAAAGGCAGACATGCCCACAGGTAATAGACTAGGTTGGTTATGCTTAGAAGACCAGAGAAGACAGCCTGTGTATGGAGATGACAGACATGATTCAAGCTTGCATCCAAGGACTTACTTAGAGCAAAGATGGTACCCACTAGCCAAATCCTGATCAGCCACCAATATTCTCCAGAAAAGAGTTCTGGATAGGCAGATAGACTGTGGCGGTTCAGAGCAGGTGACCCAGACCTTCGCCCCACATGCTGAGGGAATGGAACAGAAATGTGTGTCCATGTGAGCATGGATGGTAGAGGGACTCCGCATCTTTCCCCAAAGCAAGACAGGAAGTGGGAAGGGAGGCAGTCCAACTGACCGTAAGGCTCCAACTCAGACTCCAAGCATGGGTGGAGTTCAGAGAGAGGCCAAGGCTAAGGCTGGAAGGACCACCACTTCCCCAGCCTCGAGCACACGTTCTTCCGATGCCAGCAAAGGGTCCTTGGACCTGGGAGGTCAGAACAACAGGGTTGTGGATGCTATGGGGCAAACACAGGAAGAGATGGGGCACAGAAGAGTCAAGGGACCCCAGCTTCAAGTGTCTACAAAGCGGTTCCACTTGTAGTCCATAGTTGAACTGTGGGGATTAAGAAGTATCTTTATGGGCCAGACAGCACGGTGGATAAAATACTTGCTTTAGTGTGAGAAATGGATCCAGAACCCACGCAAAGGCTAGGTGGGCGTGGCAGCCATCCTGTAATTCTCACCTTGGAAGATGGAGATGAGATCCTGGGAGCAAGCTGGCTAGTGTGGCTAGCTTTATCAGGGAGCTCTGGGTTTGATTAAGAGTCACTGCCTCAATGAGCAAAGTGGAAGAAAAGCTAAGGATGATTCTGTCCTCCACATGCACATGCTCACACATGGAAATGGAAAAAAAAAATCAAGAAGTGTCTTTACCACAAGGCACTTTACTACCGTCTTCTAGAATGTTGTGTACAATGTCTACAGGGAGTTTATGATACCTAGTACTTAGTTTATGATACCTAGGACTTAGACAATGCACTGGTAGAATAAATGTAAAACCCTGTAGACAAAGAAAAGAGTGGATTCATTCATTCTATGTGTCCATATAAGGTTTTAGTTGAACAGATTACAAAGCATAATGTCTGAGTTGACCTCCACACAGGAAGAATCTCCTAACATTAGAATATTCCAGAATTTGAATGAGCGGATGGGCTCTTGGGGGGCAATGAACTCCCCAGCACCAGAGGCGTTTAAGGCAAAGACTCAAGTTAGAAAACAACTCACACAGGAGTGGACAGGGTGGGATTTAGAACGCCAAGACACTGATCTCGACAGGAACTCTACAGATAATGTCAGCAAGTTTGGAGTTTGGTGAGGAAAGGACGCAGGCTGGCCCTGGGCCCTGTCCCCAGATGCTCTGTTGGCTTCTGGCTGTGGAGTGAGGAAGTTAGATTTAAAACATATCCTCATCTGGTCCCACCGCACATGGGGCTGTTCTTTGATGAAATTCATCAGCTCCATGCTCCCTTCAGACAACAGCATGGTGGAGAGACACCCCGCTCATGCCCTCAGGCAAGCTGCTTCCTTGGTTGGTCTTACTGGTGCCAGTACATGGCGAGGGCCTTGCTAGAGCAGAAGGTGCCTGGTCCCCGGTCCCCAGTGGGCGGTAGAGGAGGCTGCCATCAAACAGCACAGGCCCTGCCCATCTCCCCAAAGCAGGTGACGCACAGCCGGCAGGCCTGCGGAAAGGCATCTTCAAAGCTGGCTTGGCTCTGCCCAGCACCACAGGCTGTGCCCGTCCGTCAGCTGTCCTCCTGCCTGCCAGCGAGGCTCTCGGCTGTACTTGCCTGCCAGCAGGGCTGGAAACGTCACATGCAGGCCGACAGGGCTGGGATTTGGGGGAGGCCCTCAGTGGAGCCAGCTGTGGCTCTGTGATGGATGAAGCCAACAGGGATGACATTCCAGGGATTTTCATTCCATTCCACACATCTGGCAAGCTCCTTTAGCAGAGCAGCTGTGAAATCCCCATGGTGCTAACTGTGAGCTCTTTCCAAGAGGCCCTCACCACGGACCACAGGAATCCTGGGGAGGGATGAGGGTCATGTGCTAGCTACAGATTTCCTGATGCAGACTCCTTCCTGAAAGCCAAAGGCCAAAGACCTTCTAACCTTCTCATGATGCCAGGCTCATGAGAAGACACACAGAACTTGGAGTTGGGTGAACCTGGGTGTAGATGCCCTTCTGTCTGGGTGTTTTGATCTGTGGAACAGGAATGATTACCCTCACCACAGAGGTTGATAGTTCAGGGAAATTTTGTTTGTGCATAGTTTCATAGAGTACCTGACACACGGAAAATATTTAATATGTAATAACCTGCCATTGAAATTATTTATGTCAATTCAGGATGCCCCTAACACTCTTCATGGTTACTTCCGGCTAGATTCTGATAAAGTGGCAAGGCCATAGGATTTCTTTTTATATCTAATATAAAAGCCTCCAAGAGCCGCCCTTTCTCCCCAAGGCTCTCCCCTTTTCAGTAGTTCAGAAGGAGTCTAAGTAACCTGAATTTGCACCCTAAGCAGTCTTTGTATGTGTGCATGCATGTTTGTAGATTCCAGAGGGCATGTGAGGTAGGCGCTCTCTCTCTCTCTCTCTCTCTCTTTCTCTCTCTCTCTCTCTCTTTCTCACACACACACATGCACACACACACACTTTGTGTGTGTGTGTGAATGTGTGTATATGAATATATGTATGTGTGTGTGTGTGTGTGTGTGTGTGTGTGTGTGTACACATGTGCATGTTCACGGATGGACGGATGAATGTGCACACATGCCGCTGCTGGGCTCGGGGTCAGAGGACCACCTCACCTTTGACTTTGCTTGTGACACTGTCTCATGTTCATGGCCTCACATACCAGGCTCCCTGACCCACAATTTTCTGAGGAGTCTGAGACGGGTCTGGAACTCAGGAGTGGGCTAGCCTGGCTGACCAGTGGGCCCCAGGGGCCACACTGTCTCTGTCACCTCAGCACTGGGGGGATTACAAGTCTGGGCATCCCACCCCTGCTTTTTAAAATGTGGACTCTGGGGGTTGAATTCAGGTTTTCTTCCTTTCAAGGAAGGCGCTTTACCAGCTGCCTCTCCAAAGCAGTTTTCTCCAGTCTGCCGGAGTGGGACCGGATTTCATATCAGTCAGCAGTCCCTTTCTACCAGGATAGCAGTTAAACGACTTTACAGACTTGTACAGAGCTCGTCAGGAGTTTTTAAAAAGTGAAAATCTCACCTATTTTCTTCCTAAGGTCCTTATCATGTTGCTTGAAGCTGGACCAATCAGAAGGCAGGGAGGTTTGACCATAGGGCAAACCAGTTTGTCCCGTCCGGCTCTGTGCCAGGCACTGTGGGGAAGAACAGAAGCAGCCCTGTTTTTAAGATTCAAGGAAACAAATCAGATAGATGAGTTAAACCCCAAAGAGAAATGAAGAGGTTCCTGTTGTTGGTTGTTTTTACTCTTTGCTCTTTGGGGGGGTCCACCACCCAGCTCCCAAATAAATACACACGGAGGAGGCTTATTCTTTCTTATAAATGCCTGGCCTTAACTTGGCTTGTTTCTAGCCAGCTTTTTAAAAATTATTCCTTCTACCTTATGCCTCTAGGCTTTTGCCTCTCTCCATTTCTGTATATCTTTTCTTTATTTCTTACTCTGTGTCCGACTGTGTGGCTGGATGGCTGCCTGTTCCCCCCCTTCCCCCTTATCCTATCCTTTCTCCTGCTTTGCTACTAGCCATTCGGCTCCTTATTAGACCATCAGATATTTTAGACAGGCAAAGTAACACAGCTCCACAGAGTTAAACAAATGCAATATAAAATAATGCAACACATCATTGCATCATTAAACAAATATTCCACAGCATAAGCTGATGTAACACATCTTAAACTAATATTCCACAACAGGATCCAGCAAGGACTTCCACACTCTGCAGCCAACAAGGCCAGTGAGGAATGCCCCCAATCCCATGAACAACCCAGTGTCAATCAAGCCCTGTATGTCTGTTGTTATTATTGCATAATATAGGACCTCAACTTTGGAGATGTCAGTCAATAACCATGTATTTAGATATTAATTCCTTGGGTTAGCAGTTTAGTCTGGGTTCTGCTGGGCAGTTCTTCTGGTCTAGACCAGGTTTAGCTGATCTGAGCTGGATTTCCTTGCATCTTCAGCCAATGAGAGGTTGGTCAGGCATCTTGTTTTGCTATTGGCTGGCTTTCTCATGTCTAAGCCTTCATCTGGTCATGCTGCTGACTTGTGTGACAACATAGGCCAGACTAAGGAGTCAGGAGGGTCCAGGAAAGTGGGCAGGAGGAGCAGGGACAGGAGGAAGGAAGAGGAGAGGGGAGGAGGAAGCAGGGGAGGACCACACCGATGTTTCTTGGGGTCAGCCTTGTTTCAACCATAAATGCCAAATCAAGTCCCAAAGTCAGCCCAGAACCAAGCAGAAGGAAATTAACTCCCTTGGTGGGTATATGAACTGGGAAGTCCAGTCCTGCTGTAAGACGGTAAGATGCATGGAGGGTAGAGAATTGGAAGTATGCTTGTCCTCAGATTGGCTCAAACCAAATCCAATTTCAACACTGAAAGGGAAGATACCAGGGTTCCACATGGCCACACCCGGGTTCTCTTCCCCTATGTCGCCCTTCAGTCTCCTTCTTTTGCTTCCTTCCTCAAGGCTATTTAGACTGGAGATTCCTCTAGGACAAGGCCATATGCTAGTTTTGTTGGTCTACCTTTATAACATCCCATGATCCCCAGTGCCTTCAACTACCTGGTATAACACTTCATCCTTTGTAGGTTTGCTCTAAACTGTTCACACTTATGGTAGGATGGAGTGTCAACAGTGCAGAAGAGGTAGGGGTCCACCCAAATGGAAAGACCTTGGCAGCATGCTTGTACAGCCGCCACTGAATGGCTTCTTCTTCCCTGGTGATCAGGAGCCACCAAGCCTTTGCTGAGTCCATTTCAAACTGGGACCTGGGACACTCACAATCTATAAGGGTTTCCTGTTTTGTTCTGAAGGATTTGATCCAGATCTGGTATGTTTTTGTCCCTTTTCAGCTCACTGAGAAATGAGCAGACCTTGCACATAGGACTAGGCTAAGACCAATGCTCACAACAGGTATTTTGCCCATCCCCCACCCCCTAAAAATGTCACAGTATTCCACATGTGTAAGCATCACCTCTATTTTCTATGATTTCTTTTTATGTGTGTGTGATTAGTAAGTGAATGTGTATAGGCTTATATGTTTCATTGATTTTTATGTGTGGGTGGTGTGTGTATATATATAGAGAGAGCAAACCTACAAAGGATGAAGTGTGTGTATACTTTTGTGTATGCATGCATATGGGTGCAAAGTGCATGTGTACAGATTTGTGTTTCATGTGATTTTGTGTGTGTGTACCTGTACTTATGTGTACAGGTACACACACATTTATATGTTTGCATGTGTATATACATGTAGAGGACTGGGGTTAGTGGTGGGCATCTTCCTCTGTCACTCTCCATCTTGCTGTTGTTTGTTTTTTGTTTTTGTTTTTTGAGACAGGGTTTCTCTGTGTAGTTTTGGAGCCTGTCCTGGATCTCGCTCTGTAGATCAGGCTGGCCTTGAACTCACAGAGATCCACCTGCCTCTTCCTTCTGAGCGCTGGGACTAAAGGCGTGCACCACCGCTGCCTGGCTTTTTGTTGTTTTTTGAAATGGGGTCTTTCACTGGACATAAACCTCCCAATTCAGCAAAAGTAGCTGGCTAGTGAGCTCCAGGAATCTCCTGTCTCCACCCCAGCCTCCTCCATGTTCTTCTTGTGGACATAGGTGGTGGATATCTGAACTCAGGTCTCAAACATGTGCAGAAAGCATTTTACCAACTGAGCCATCTCCCTGACCGAAAAATGGGGGTGCAGAAGGGGCTCCTCAATAACACAGTCTAGGTTAGCCAATCTCCCTCCAATTGTGGGACTATTGAGAAGGGTTCTAGGAGGTCCCCGAAAGACTCTTACCTACAAACATACATAAGAAAAACAAAAATACGTCCTCCAGTGAAAAAAGAGATGAATCAAAGTTGCAATCAACTCCCTGTCTCCTTCAAACCTCAGTTTGAAATCTTTCATGGCCAGCTTGGACAAACATCTCCCCCTACCTTCTCCCTCCTTTCTCTGCTTTATCGTATTTATGGGAGGAAACTTTATTGCTCCAGGAAGACTGTGGTCTTACCTTTAGCCCAGCTCCTCATCTCTGGAGAGGTGGTCTCCTCTGGGAGCATTTTCATCCTGGGGAAAGCAGTCAGGGAAAAATAATGAGCAAAGAGAGTCTTGACACTGCGGCAAATGAGGTGGAACTTTGCCAAGGAGCCAAAGTTGGTAGATTCAAAAACGAAATAAAAAGATAATTCCATTTTTAATGGGAAGTATAAAACAGCCATTGTGCAAAAGTCAATTTTTCAGAAGCTATAGATGTAAAGACTGTAGCAGAGTGATGGGGAGATGCCTGAGACAGTGTGCTTGGTAATCAGGCTTCACTAGAGAGCCTTCCTGCACACCATCACTGCCTCTGTTGGGCTGCCTTTCAAGTCAGGAGTTTGCATTTGCTCCTGCCTCGTTACCATATCTCTCTCTGGAGGGCTTCCTCACAGCTTCTACTGCCAACTTGCCACCTTCTCATCAGCAGGAAAGGGCAAAGTGAACTCAACTTTCTCCCAATTCCAAACTTCTCTCCACCAGCCACAGAGCACCCAGCATCTTCCAAGACTGCACACAGTCAAGAGCTCGCGTTTAGACGTGCACACACCTGCTTGTCTCAAAGTCCCATCTAACCTAACTTTCCGTTTGTGGGCGTCATCACATTCTGTCTCCATTGGTAACCAAGGTCCAGAACAGTCCGAGGGCTGCACTTGGGTGGCTGTTAAGTAGCAGGCTGGACATTCAGTGGGGATGGTTGTCTATGTGTGTGTGCAAAGCAGTGGGAGGAGCCAATTAAAGCAATTGATCACTATCACTGACTAGAAAGACATGGCAGTTGTACGGAAACAAACTTTAGTTGAAATCTAGCTGTGAACTGGCTGTGAGACCTTCAGCTGTTGCCTATTCTCTCTGGGCCTCAGTTTCCACAATTTAAAGCACAGCCAGCATATACTTCCCAGATTTTTTTTTTTTTTTGAGACAGGGTCCCAATGTGCCAGCCTGGCCTCCAACTCTCTCTACAGCCAGTGGTGGCTTGAACCTCTGATCCCTTTGCCTTGACCTCCTGGATTCTGGTGTGATAGTGTTGTCAACATGACAACTTCTGAACCTATCTAGGAGACAAGCCTGCAGAAACACCTGGGAGGGATAATTTCCCATCTAGGTGTGCACACAAGGGAGTATGTTGGTAGGATTCACGGAGGAGAGTGACACCGTTTCCCGGCTTTAGACCTAGACTGTCTAAAATGGAGGAAGTGAGCCGAGTGCCGGCATTCACTCCTCATCCCTCTCCTCTTCTGATTGTGCATCCAGTGAGGACCAGTGCTGCAGGCTCCTGCTGCCTTGACTTTCCCACCATGGTGGACTGATCCTGAACCATGAGCCACAATAAAACCCCCTTCCTTAAGTTGGCTTTGTTGGGGTTTTCTTTTTCATAGCACATTGAAAGAAACGAAGTCATTTGGAATTACAGGTGTGTGTCACCACAGCCATTTCATACAGAACCGGGATCAAGTCTAGGGTTTTCTGCGTACAAAGGTCAAAAATCAGCACTCTGCCAACTGAGCTACATCCCCGGCCCAGCTTCCAGAATTTTGTGAGGATGAATGAGATGGTATCTGCAAATGTTTAGCACGGGGCCCCATAAGAGCGCAGTAAAGATTAGTGGTTAAATGCTCTGTAGATGCAAATGAGAGATGTTTGGCCAAGGAGGAAATTGACAAGTGTCTTGGACTGCATTAAGCAAAGATGTCTAATGAAGTTTCATGGAGAAATACTATCCTCAAAGCTACCCGTGAGGCACCGTGACAGCACCATGTGCTCTAGTCCTGGTAGACCCTGTGTAGAATTGTGAAGATCTGAAGGCCACAGGAGGCTTCCTGCTGTGCTCAGAGCTGAGAAACCCAAGGCATGGAGAGTACAATAGGTGTCCCCAAGGGCACAGTTGGTGGAAATGTGGGACTTGATCTCCTTCTCTGTTTCTAGTCAGGTTCTGCCATGCCCAATACCAGCACTGTGTTGCTGGACCGTAACATCCCCAAGCCCGACCTTCCTGTCTTCCTTCATCACTGGGAAGAGCTGAAAAGATACATAATTCCTCCTTAAGGATATTGAGCTCTTTGGGAAGAGGTGTCCCCTAAGCCAAAGACTGACTTCCTCGGGCCTAATGACTAGGCTGTCTTCTGCCCTTTCCTGCCCTGCAGATTGGACACCCGATGACTATTACTACAGCTACGAGCATTCCAGCCCAGATGAAGCCCCCAGTGCCATGCCGACCTCCCCTGAGAACCCCGATTGGTACTATGCAGATGATGGTGGGTGCCAATTGGAGGGAGAGACCATGACTGAAGGAATTTGTGTGTGACCATGTGCAAGGATCTTTCTCTCCCCTCCCTCTGCCTGCATGGTAAAATGGGTATTGAAGAGCTTTACAGGCTGGATTTCCTCCCACGGAGCCCTCCACTAGGAGGAGAGGGAAGGTGCTAAGAAGCATCTACCCACCAGGAGCAAGTGAAGTAAGGGAGGCCAAGAAAGGAACCAACTTGACCAAGGTCACGCAGTAAGGCGATGCTTCATTATCCGACTCTCCTGACCAAAGTCAGTTCTGTGTCTGTGACCTCAAGCTAAGTCCCTAACTGTGCAAAAGAATCCAAGTTATCTCTGAGCATTTAGACAGCAACATGGACAAGTATGGCTTTGAGGACTCCCCGGCTTTCCCATCTTCTCCCTCTTTCTTTCTCTTTTTGCTATTTAGAGTCTGTGTGTATGTGTGTGTAAGTCTGTGTATGTGTTAGAGGGGTGTGTATCTGTAAATGCTCTTGTACATGTGTGTATCTAAATGCCAGCGGGCAACCTCTGATGTTCCTCTTCAGGAGCCATCCATCCACCTGGGCGTTTGACTCAGGGCCTCTCACTGGCCTGAGCCCCACTGTGCCAGCTGAGCCCCAGGGTTCTGCCTGCTTCTACCTCCTGGGTGCTGGGATTTTAAGTATTTGTTACTGTGCCCAGCTTTTTATTCACAATCTTTTCACAGTTGTTAGTGTGTGTGTATAAATGCTTGTGTGTATGTGTTAGTGAAGGTGGTTGTATATATGTGTATGCATGTGTGACTGTGGTTGTGTGTATGATTGTGTGCATATATGTGTGTATATATGTGATTGTGGTTATGTACATATATGTATGTATATTTTTGAGTGTGGTTGTATATGTGTATATGTGCATATATGTATATGTGTAGTGGGTAGCCATTCCAGCTTTGATCTGGAAGTTCCAACCCCCATTGAGGCTTCGGTAACTGTCACGCCTACAAGGCAGGGCCAAGAGAGGATCCTGAAGACCCGACCGAGATCTGGATGGGTGGGCTCTCTTGGTTCTTGGACCCTGGACGCTGGAGGTAGACCAAGCAGAGTTCTCCAGAGAACACCGCTGGACTGCGCTATACCTTTCCCAGACCCTGTTTGTTACCTATCCCTTCACTTGTGAGTTACCCCACAAAATAAATCTCCCTTTTAACTACGTGGAGTGGCTTTAATAATTTCACCAATATATGTGTGTATATGTGAATGTGGTTGTGTGTGTATATGTGAGTGTAGTTGTATATGTGTATGTGTGTATTTATGTATATGTGAGTGTGGTTCTGTGAGTGTATGTGTATATAGTATGTGTATATGTGAGTGTGGTCATATGTGTATGTGAATGTAGTTTGTGTGTGTATTTGTGTACATGTGATTACAGTTGTATGTGTTTGTTTTGTGTGTGTATATATGTGAATGTAGTTGTGTGTGTTTTTGTGTGTGTATATATGTCAGTATGGTTGTGTGCATGTGTATGTAATCACATACTTGGTTTTGGTTTATGGCTCCTTAGACTGACCAATAGGACAAAAAGGAAAGTAAGAATCTGGGTCCAGGCAAAGCCACGTGACTGAGCCAAGAGAAGGCGTGGAAAGCACTTAGAGCTGGCATAAAGGCTGTGTTACTGCAAAGTGGCCTGGGAGGCAGGGCCAAGATACAGGGCACCAGGAGAACATCAGAAGAGACCATCAAAACAGGAGCCAGGCCCCGGGATCCTACTTCCTGAACCAAAGAACAATGAGTGTGAGCGGAGGACAAAGAATTCCCCAAGGGAAGATCCATTCAGACAACCATGAAAAGCCAAAGGCACAGATGAAATATGACAAAACCTAACTGAACAAGGAGTTGAAGACAGATGGAGGCCGCTGGGTCACTTCCTCTGTGCTGTCAATTCTCTGTCACCCTCTTGCCTTTGCTCTTCCTCTCTCCTGATGTTCAGAAAGCCTGCGTTTCATGAGGGGTGGGTTAGCTTTGCACACTTCTGCCTGACCTCCACCCCGGGGCACTGTAAGTAGGGGAGGTCTTCAGGCTTGTGAAATGCCTTCGGCATCAGAGACAGACCCCAATGTACTCCCAGCGAGGTGGGAGGAGAAAATCACTCACGGGAGGAAGGGGACTTTCTCAATGAGAAAGCCTGGCCCAAAGCGGGGCTGAGGGACACAGTCACAGCTGTGTCTGCCTGCCTCCCTCTAACTCACCTGCATTCCTCTCCCCGGGCATGTGACCGCAGTCATCCTTGATCTTGAAGGATGATACATGTTTTCCCCTTTGTCCAAGCAACAGTTCTATTGTTAAACTTTCATTTGGGGCAGGAGGCCGACGTTAGGTGAGAGGTGGGGCTTCTCTTTGGATTCCCCCTTCTCTGACCTTGACTTCTGCCTTTGTGTCTTAGATCCATGCCAGTCCAACCCCTGTGAACACGGTGGGGATTGTATCATCAGAGGGGATACCTTCCATTGTAACTGCCCAGCCCCCTTCTCGGGAAGCCGGTGTCAGAATGGTGAGCCCATTTCTTTCCATTCCCTACGGGTTAAACATGAAGCCCTTTGGCCTCTGCCTAAAGGTGGTGGGAAAACACTGGGTGATCCTGGACAAAGGTTATAATTGCATTTCTGCAATCATTCATGATGATGTCAGGCCTCTGTGTGGTCACAGGTGGCATCTGTGTGCATCCTGCTGCTACACTGTGACTCGTGGGTCCATTCTGCAGAGAAAAATATTGAGGCTAAGAGAGGGGAGAGACAGTATCTAACTCAAATATGGCCCAAACTGGGAAATTTACTTTTAGACTAACCACAGCAGAGAAATATGATCCTCAAATGGGATGGCAGGAAGGTCTCTGGGCACACAGGGCCAGTGTGAGAGGGGGTGAACAGAAAATGCAGACCTGCCCCTGACCACACAGGTTAGGATGTGAGCAAAAATCATAGAGGCCAGGTGCCTGACTCCTGCCTGGGCTCTTCCATCTACTCCCCTCCTGGTAGTCTGCATTTAGAACTCATGTGGGCTTTACAGCCCTAGAGTAAAGACACAGGAAGAAATCTTATTTAGGTTAAGAGAGAAACCTTATCCTGGGACAGCCTGGCATTTCATGACTGTGGACAGCCACAGACATGGTCAGCTGCTCCAGTCTCCAAAACCGGAGTAAGCATGTGCCCCTCTAAGTCGAACATGCACCAGATAATGCCCCACCCTCATTCTCCACTTCTCTGCGTATCTCACACAGCACAGAACAAGTGCAAGGACAACCCGTGTGTCCATGGTGAATGCCTCATTACCCAGAAGCCTCCTTACTACCGCTGTGCCTGCAAATACCCCTACACAGGGCCAGACTGCTCCAGAGGTAGGAGGCGGGGCCTCTTCTCTGCACAATGTTTTCTCTGCTCTAACATGTGCCCATGGCGTCTGCATCTCCCTGTATGGAAGTGGGGGAAGTGGATCTGAAGTTTTTGTGCCATTCAAGACAGCCTTATTAATTATGGTTTCAAAAAACGTAACCTGCAGAGAACTCAGGGAGAATTCACTAGTATCTATATTCCTACACACACACACACACACACACACACACACACACACACACACACACACGCCTGCATGAGCACTCACACACAGTCCCCTTGGAAGTTGATTCCTCCAGGAAGCAGGGACTGATCTATTCCTGAGATCGGTCATATGGGGAGTTACACACTGAGTCTCTGCTATGAGTAGGATACCATCCCAAGAGATTTACTCCCCACTCTGTGCTAGAAAGAAATTCATAGGTGAAAAACCTGCAATTCAGAGAAGTTAACTTGTCCATGGTCACACAGCTCTCAAGGTCCACAGACAGGTTTCCACCTAGCTCAGTCTATTTGAAAGCTTCCAGATCAGTCTGTTTCTATGGCTACTCCTTACTCAGTGACCCATATACACATCTTTTTATTTGCGGGGGTGAGGGTTGTGTTTTTGTTTTTGTTTTTCTCTTTTGCATGGCCTCCATCCATATGGCTCATCTATGTTCTATGTTCTTCAGGTTTCTGTGATATTTGCTAGTGTGTCAATGATCTGTCTATACCCTTTGGTGTCCCATCATTTGGGAGAGGATGACCCCAGAAGAGTGCCACCATCATGGGGTGCCATATCTCCTGCTAGCATGCCCTCCTGGCCCCACTTCCTGTCTTCACAGCGCTTCCGGCATGCAAACCAAATCCCTGCCAGAACGGTGGTGTCTGTTCCCGTCACAGACGGAGGTCCAGGTTTACATGTGCCTGTCCAGACCAGTATAGGGGGAGATTCTGTGAAGTAGGTATGGATCTTCACTACTACATTGTCAAAGACTCTGGGACAAGTGAGGCCTTTTCTGTTCAAGTGTCTCGTAAGCTCATGGTCCAAGATCTACAACTCCTCACTCCTCCAACCTCAGAGTTCTGAGCTTGTTCAGTCCCTGCCAAGGAGGTAATGGTCTGGAGTGTGGTACAGGCAAATCAATCCTCCACCTGGACCACATCAGGTCCCCTTTCCACGTTCCCCTCATCATTTTGTAAACACCCACCTCCTCAACTGGAGTATTTCATATTTTTAATTCATGTTTAATGTGGAACATTCTGGAACTTTGTGGTGAAACCTAAAGACAATACACAGTCAGGCCCAGTCCTGTGACCCATTTGATTTCCCCGGCAACCCTTATTGAAGGCAATGTGTCCATGACTGACAGTTCTCACAGGCAGCCTGCTCTCTCCGAGGTCCGGACGACTGTTATGTCGGTGATGGCTACTCTTACCGAGGTAAAGTGAGTAGGACAGTCAACCAGAACCCATGCCTTCACTGGAACTCCCACCTCCTCTTGCAGGAGAATTACAACATGTTTATGGAGGACGCTGAGACCCACGGGATTGCAGAACACAACTTTTGCAGGTACAAATCACTGTCTCCCGTAGGTTCCATTTTGGTTGCTTGATTTCAAAACAGATTGCAAGTCAGCTGCCTTTCTGAACAGATTATCCTTCTCGGGATGGGCATGGTTACACCGACGTAACAGCAAAAACTCCCCTAGTCTCATGGGCTCACATCAAAGTCCATTTCTTACTAATGCTACATGTGTCCTGTGGTGGTGGCTGTGGGGGAATTCAGCTCCACACAATTCTACAAATACCAGGGAGGGTAAAAACAGAAAAACAAGGCTTAAAAAAATGACAACCCAAAACCAAGAAGTGACACATTATCTCCCACATGAAGTTTGTGGCAGAAGTAGTCACATGACATCAAGAGGGATGCCGAGGAGCAAATGGAGTGTCTGATGAGTGTTATAATTCCCACCAGGGATGGTTCTGTGCTCTTTAGTAAGGGGAGTGTAAGGAGTGTAATGAGCCTTCTTGGGGATGACCAGACGTTTCAGTCTCCTGTCTCTGGGCCACTCTGCTCATTTCCTTGTTCTGCCTTTGATCTAACCAAGGCCGATGACTTAGGTGATTTGCTTATGGAGAGTGAGGTTGTTTTTCTTGGTTTTGAACTGGTTCCAAAGCAAGAGTATCTTCTTGCACACAACGCCGCTTCTTTTCTCCTCGTGCCCACTGTGAGCCGCCTTCTTGTGGTGCGATCTCCATGGGGAAACCCTGTAACAACTTCTCAAAGGATTCTCATGCCTGGAATTCAGAAGTTGGGGCCAGGATTCCAGCTCTCATCCTGTCCATCAGTCTGTAATTCTTTCTAAAGACATGGAGAAGAGATCTTCAGTAGGAATCTCACTTCTCCCATGAAAGGTTTCGTGTGTCCCATGGTCCAGCACAAAGGTTGGAAATTACTTCCTGGACCTTGGGATACTCATCCAGAAGTTAAGATTTTGCCAAAATTCTGTGACCATGCACACCAAGGTTTGCTAACTTATTGGAGGATTCGAATAAAGAACAGTAGCCGGGCAGTGTGGGGACTGAATATCCTCTGATTCAGGGTGCTTCCATGATGTTTAGGCCTCCGAGCTTTGATGGTCAGTCCCTTTGATTTTGTATTTTAGAAACCCAGATGGAGACCACAAGCCCTGGTGTTTTGTTAAGGTTAACAGTGAAAAGGTGAAATGGGAGTACTGTGATATCACAGTCTGCCCAGCCCCAGGTAAGTCACGGCTACCCAGAGGGACCTGGGGTGAAGAAGCGACATTCCTGGCACTTGACCACTCCCACACTACCTACTCCTCTGTAGCCCTCAGGATGATGAACTAGCCTAGACACTTCTATCATCTCGGGTTAGCTCTAAAACTTCCTTCCCCAACCCCCAGTCAGTGTCCTCAGCATTACATGCTGTTGATCACATGCCCATGTGTCAGGATGTACAATGATCATCACTGGTTGGGCCCTCATGGCCTCTCAGGATGAGCCATGGTCTGAAGCTCTGCTTCTCATTCTTCCTGACAGTCTTCACTGGCCCACCTCTGCACCCACATCTGAAAGAACATGCCCCATCTATCTGACCAATGGGATTCTCTCCCTGTTTCATACAAGTGACATTGTTCTATGGGTCGCTGTCTGTAATACTCCATGTTACATCTGCTTTTGTCTGTTTCTCACTATTCTTTGAGACCTTACCAAAGCACCTCTTCCTCTGACAAGTCCTCTTGATCTCTTGAATCGAGTGTTACATCTTCCTCTGTACAACCTCCAGGAACAGAACAAGGTCACAGCCTCACAACCCTTACCACAGCTTTCTGGGTAAACCTGTTACTCCACTCTTCTACTAACAAAGCTCCCAAACATAACACATGCATTGATGATGACATATTATGCATGCTACATGATGGATTTGTATATTTCATGTATATGCTTGTAGATCCTAGGAGTAATGCACCTTCAAAATGTGAAAATAAAAGCAACATCTTTACCATGAGTTCTATGAACTTGCTTTATATGAACTAAATTATCCAGCAAATCTCAGTCACTCAGCAAACAGCATGCTGACGGCGTTCAGTCTCTTGGCTCTGGATGCTTGGTCAGCTTGTGGGCAGAGTCATATCCAGCTATGACCCCCAAAGGGACAGAGGAGGCTGGCTTGTGTAATTTATCTTCATGTGCCCCACAGACGCTCCTGACCCAGAGGGAAGTCTGCTGGAGCCTGCGATGGAGCTGCCAGGGTTTGACTCCTGCGGGAAGACAGAGACAGCTGAACGCACAGTCAAGCGTATCTACGGGGGCCTGAAGAGTACAGCGGGCAAGCACCCATGGCAGGTGTCCCTGCAGACCTCACTGCCGCTGACCACCTCCATGCCCCAAGGCCACTTCTGTGGGGGTGCCCTGATTCACCCCTGCTGGGTGCTCACTGCGGCCCACTGTACTGAGTAGGTGTCCACTAGGAAGGGGGAGCAGCATGATTGGGGTGCAAACAGGCTCTTCCCACGAAGTGGTATCTTGGAAGCTATGGCTGGACTGGGGCTGAATGCACCAGAGGGGGAACTGAGCTTTAAGTGGGTGGGGATACAGCAACCGTGGCTTACCACAGCTGTTCCATGTAGTTTACCATAAATAACTAGCTACCAGGGAGGTTAATTGTGATATCCCTGATGCATTCAGCATATAGGCCTTTCCATACAGGAAGTATTTAGTAAGTGTCTGTGGAAGGAAAGACATAGTGTTGTTCCCTTTTTGTAAAGGGGACATGGGTCTTCAGAAAGTTTAACGTCTAATCTAAAGTCTCATGGAAAGAAGGCCAGTGAGTGGGATTGGACTCAGGTCTGTCTGCTGCCTGAGCCTCTATAGTCCACCCTGAATAGGACAAAATAGCCCATTGTCAATGAACCTCCAGGTCAGGTATCCTCATCTATACCTCTGGTGACTTCTAGGAGCTGAGAAATTATTACCTGTTCCAGGTTCCCTAAGTCCATGGTGAGGGCTGACCTCATGAGCCCTGGCTTAAGAACCAGCCTGCATATCTTCTAGTCTACCTAGAAGTCTGGGATTCTAATGTGCTCCCCAAGAGAAATCATGCACATGCACATTAACACCTACCCACAAATTGCAGCAGATTTGTTCAAGACTTCAGTGGCTGACTTTTAGCCAAGCCCAGAGAGAAAAGAGAGGTCTCCCAAGAAAAGTGAGATAAAACAAGTGTGTGTGGGCAGAGCTTCCCAGTAGCCATTCCCAAATAACCACGTGGAGACTTCTTATTATAAAAGCTCAGCCAATAGCTTCAGTTTGTTTTTAGCTAGCCCTTATAACTGAAACTAACCCGTTTCTATTCATCTATATGCTACTCATTTACCTCATCTATGTGCTTTCCATTCTGCTTCTTCCGTGTCTGGCTGATGACTCCTTGGACTCTGCCCTTCTTCCTCCCAGCATTCTCTCTGCCCTGAAAATCCTGCCTGACCATTTAGCTCTTTTATTAAACCAACCACAATGACATATATGCACATAGGGTAAAGGAATATTCCACAAGTGTGTGTGTGGACTCTTCATCCACTGATGGAGAAGTTCCCTTGCATTGTCTTATTTGGAACTGAGGCTGAGTTTTTAAGGAAACCAAGGATTGTAGAGAAGGATGCTCAAGCTGAAGGTCAGGGGCTTCACAAGGTCACATGGCTTCCTAGGGGAAGAGCTCCTGCCTCTGACACCCCAGGGCCATTTCCTGACCATCTTATTTGACTTTGCAGCATAAGCACTAGGCACCTGAAAGTCGTGCTAGGGGACCAGGACCTGAAGAAGTCAGAATCTCATGAGCAGACCTTCAGGGTGGAAAGGATATTAAAGTACAGTCGGTATAACGAAAAAGATGAGATTCCACACAACGACATTGGCAAGTATCCCCCGAGCCTCCCATGGGTCTTGTCCTGGGTGGATTTCTCCACTGGTAGGAATCTGGGGTTTGATTACACAGAGTTCCCTCAATCATTGTTATCCCTTAGGGATTCTGTATGGTGCATTGTTTATTTCACAGTTTTTTATGACTTGGGAGTATATGATAGCATTGTTGAAAACTGAGTAAAACTTTTCAATTGAAGGGAAGAGGTGTGGAGAACACTGTATCATGAAAAGCACTCAGCCTTGTAAACCAGCTCTCTTATTATCTAGGATTCAGGTCATCTTCCTGAACCTTGGTTTTCTGTTCCGTAAAAAGGGGGTGCTGTTACACAGCTCTCAGATGACTATGTGTTGTGACACAATGTATATGTGCACATGTATGTAACCTAAGAGGTGCTCGGGTGAAGAGGCGGTGCTGTTTTAGGCTGCTGGGTGCTCAGTGCCATCCCTATCACGCCATACCATGGGGTCTTCTCTTTCTGCCTCTCCCTTCATCCTCCTTCATCAGTAGCCCCTTCCCATAGTCTGCTTCTGAAAAATGAGTCAGGAATGATTTTGAATCCAATTAGTTTTGCTAACTGTTGATATTCTATCTGTGTTGAGCTACCCTTCTCTGGAAGTTTAAAATGTGAAATGTGGATGAAAAAGTTTTTTGGTCATAGGAGGAGCAGCGTGGCTTGCTAACTCACCTTCCAAAGCAAGATGAAACCAATCTCTCTCTCTCTCTCTCTCTCTCTCTCTCTCTCTCTCTCTCTCTCTCTCTCTCTCACTCTCATCCAGCTTTGCTCAAGTTAAAGCCAGTGAATGGTCACTGTGCTCTGGAATCCAAATATGTGAAGACCATATGTTTGCCCAATGACCCTTTTCCCTCCGGGACTGAGTGCCACATCTCTGGCTGGGGTGTAACAGAAACAGGTGAGTCTGGTGATGTGCCCTCCATACACACAGGAGAGCTACACCATCCAGAGAATAAAAGACCAATGTCATCTGCTCTCTCTGCTCTTGAAACAAATTCAAAATGCAGCATGAAAGAATGCATCTGCCTCATTGTTCAGGCTCTAGTTGAATGTAACCATTTGCATGGAACTTTCCCTGTGAGCCTCTGATCACCATAGTGGTCTCTGGCCTCCTGCTCTAGGTGTGTGACCTTTCTCAAGCACTCATTGTACACCAGGGAAGACTCTCTCCTTCTCTAAGCAAACTGCAAAGATGCTGGGTGTAGCATATGTGGGCACTGGTGGTACATGATAGGATACTGGGCATGTGTGGTACCTGAAGGATGCTGGGTGCAGAGCATATGTGTGCATGTGTGGTACCTAATAGGATGCTGGACGCAGAACATTTGTGGGCACGTGTGGAACCTGGTAGGTGCTGGGTCAGAGATAAGGCTGTTTTAAGCTGCTGGTGTTGGACAGCTCTTCGGTGTCAGGTACTCCTTCAGTAGGCTCTTGGCTTTGTTTTTCAAGCAGTTCGGTTGTGCTTTCTCAATTGTCATTTTTACCACCAGAACTTGGATTATGCATACCAAAATGATATCTTGAATATTAAGAAGTTCAGAAGAGTACTTTCAAGTCTTTACCAAATACTCAAAATATGTCACCCCCCCATAATAATATACTTAATAATGGACAGCAAAAATCACTTTGAATAGGTTGAGATTCATGAAGAAAGGGAAATAGAATATGTATGCATTTGCCAGAGGCTTGTGGGAAGGAAAATCTCTGCCTAAATGGACTTAAGGTCAACCAGGAAAGTTTCTGTATCTCTTTGTTGTAGTCCATCCAAGCCTTTCCACTCCTGCTCTCCTTAATAGGGTCTGCTCAGCTGGCGATGTCTTATTGGGAATCCTATAGGGCCTCACATTAGAATGTCTTTATTTTTCACAAGTAGTCCTTAAGACTATGTTCAAAGTCAAAGATGCTTTGAGAAATTTCATTATCTTTGAGAAGGGGGCATCTTCTCCAGGAAGCAGATAATCTAACATATCAGAGCACTTATCCATCCATCTACCTATCTATGTATGCATAAATCTATCCATCTGTCCATCTGCCCCAGCCATCCATGCATCCATGAGACCATGCATTTATTCATGCATTTCTTCAGAACCTACTGTGTGTTAGCCCTTCTGCTAAATGTAGGAAATTAAAGATGGTTACAAACCATCTCCACATTCCAGAATTCATGATCTAGTTGAGAAGATAAAGAATGGAGCAAATGGTTTGTTCAACTGTGATCAGAATGGCTTTGAAAGTCTGCACAAGCATAGGATGAGGAGGATGAAGGAAAGCAGCCCTGGTGTTGGAAGATGGGATATTCCTTCCCATCCTCTATAAAAATACCTTTCTCCCTGAACTGAGAGCTGGTGGCTTCTTCTTACTAATGGTGACTTCTTGTGGCGTGAGTATCACTCCAGTCTTGTGGTAATGACTGTTTTCTTCCCACAGGGGAAGGGTCTCGCCAGCTTCTGGATGCTAAAGTCAAGCTGATCGCTAACCCTTTATGCAACTCCCGCCAACTCTACGACCATACGATTGATGACAGTATGATTTGTGCAGGAAACCTTCAGAAGCCCGGAACAGACACCTGCCAGGTCAGAAAGTACACATGGTACTTGGAGGTAGAGGCTTGCTGGACACCAGGCTGAGAAGAGAGGCCAGTTATAGCTCCGGTGTGGGAAGCAGGGTCAACAGGCTGCCTGCTTCAGTGTTAAGACACAGGTGGGCAGACCTCTCTGAGCCGACATCAAGTGGGGATGAGTCGGGATAACAACCATAGTGGTGTGTTGCTGCATTGTCTAGTTTAACTCTCATAGCATCCTCTGAAGGGGATGTCACCATCAACACACTACAGAGGTTTGGAGGCATTATCAAAGCCAATAGCAGCAGTGCCCTAAGTGATGGGCCTGGAATTGGAACAACCCAGGCAGGTATTTGGAACACCAGCACCTTTACTACTTTGCTCCACTGTGAAGATGTCATACTCCCAGATGCTGGGATCTATGAAGACTCAATGGTGCTCCTGGAGAAAGAGGAGGTGGTGATTCTACCAACTCTATGCTCAGGGGACCTCAGGTCCCTGCTCCAAATCAAAACTCATACTTCATTGAGCTCAGGGTTCATGTCACATGGAGTACATCCTTCCTAGACTCCCAGGATCAGCTCAGTTTAGGCTTTTCCTTACACACTGCCCAGCTGTCCTCAGAAACCTAGCATCGCCACGTTCTGATCCCACACTGTGATTAAAGCCTCCATACAAAGGGGCCCAGAATAACTAGCCAATCCAAAGCCCATTGGGGTGGTAAACTGGAGTTTCTCTCTCCAGTCTGAGGCTCTGCTATGACCCTCTACCCCTCTCCAGGGGGGCGTGGAAAGCCACAAACTCAGGACAGAAAAGAACAAGTGCATGTGGTTTTCCCTAAGCTCTTGGAAGATGAGTGGGACCACAGGCTACTCAGTTCTCTAAATAACTCAAGGGCTCTACTGGAAGGATTTGGAAGCTGATAGTCATAGGTTTGAAGCCTGGTTCTGTCTTGTATTATAGGGCCTTGATCAATGTGACCATAAGGTAGTGGCTATGATCAGGTTAGGACAGTAAAGTCATGTGATAAAAGCGGTCAGGTGCAGTGATTAAGCAAGATGTTTTCCTTACTGCCTTCCTCCTGCCCATCTCCATCCTGGTCTAAGCACTTCATAAAGAATCTTTACAATTCCTCTGAGAACACAATTCCTCTGTGGTTATCCACAGCTCACCACTGAAAAAGCAAGGCCCCTGGTCAATAGGCAGTGGGTTGAACATACAGGCTGCCTCTGAGTCCCTATCCTCCTTACATGTGAGTCTGTCCAAACAAACCATTGCCCACCTTGGTCAGCTACTTGAAGTTGAGGGCCCCTAGGAATTGGCAGTGGAACCGTTAGAACTGAGAGTCAGGAAGCATTACTTGCCCACAGCACTGTGGCTGCAGCCCCGGGCTTCATGCTTCTTCCAAATCAGCAGCTGAAGCTGGTATTAGCTTCTGTCCCTTTGGAGCTATGCATCCTGGGAAGCTTAGGAAGAGCTTTGCATGCTGGGAAACTCAGGAAGAGCTTTGACACTGATTTCCAGAGAAGCCCAGGGTAGTTGGCAGGCAACTTCACTCCATCACCCCCTTGTAGGCAGTTTGAGACATCTCTGGATCTAGTTCACAAGGCTGACCCCCTGTGACTCTTCCCTCAGGGTGACTCTGGGGGCCCTCTGACCTGTGAAAAGGATGGCACTTACTTCGTCTATGGGATTGTGAGCTGGGGCCAGGAATGTGGGAAGAAGCCAGGCGTCTATACTCAAGTCACCAAGTTCCTGAATTGGATCAAAAATACCATTCACAGGGAGGCTGGCTTCTGAGGTGCTGTCTGTGGAGCCTTGAAGCCCTCTTCTACAGCACCAGACAAAAGGGGCTTCCTGGGCAGGCAAGGCTCTCCTTTCAGTTCCAGAGGACCGTGGGGCTGAAGGGCCAATGCTCTGGACAGAGATACTGCTGCCCAGCCTGGGTCTGATTTCATGAGGCCCACTCTGTCCCCCTCCCCCTGGGAACCAACAAGAAATATGACTCCCCTTCTGACAAATGTACCTTCTGGAAAAGCTGAATTCACAAAGACTATCTTCACCATGGATACCTGCAAATATGACCCAGCACCAGAGATGGCACCTTGACTTACTCCTCGGCCCACAACATCAAAATCCTGCACAGAACTTATCCAATCTTACCAGCAATCAGAGAGAAGCCCCAACACACAAGCTCTTCTGTTTGCTTTCAGAGTAGTTTTAATAAAGGCAGATGTGAGAATGAGGAGGGAGGGTATGCCATTTTTTAATAACTTGTGCAGACTGACGCCATGGAGGCATGCCTCTGGCAGGCAACCCTCGAAAGTGCCTTCTCTCTAGAGGATGATGGTGGAGGCCACTGGCTCACATTAGCAGAGTCTTCTTCCTGTTAATGTGCAGAATCTCCGAGGCATCTGGGTTCACCCCCCGGCTCTGATGATCTCCATGCCCCACTTCCTCCGGCCCCACCTGCAGAAATCACACACAGCCCCCCTGAGTGCCCACGAAGCTCCCACAAGCCGTGCTAAGATGCCCGGCAAACACCCAACACTTTCACCCCCCCTCCTTTGTCCTCTCTTCTACCCTGCCCGAGAAAAAGGACCCTCAAGGCAAAGAAAGAAGCAAAGCCTGTGTCTCATTTAGATGTGGTGTCTCTGTTCTGAACAAAGTCGGGTTCAAAACGCAGACTGTTAGAGCCAGCGAGTCCCTGACCCTTTCCAAGCATGTAACGAGCAAGCACTCAGCACAGCCTGGGCTGCCCTGGCCCGGGATTGATGTCGTCCTGGTAGGGTTTGCCTCTGCACAACTAATGGCTATGACTTCAGAGGAAGCCTGCGGGAAGTTTAAACCCGTGTGTCATCCGCTCCGGTCATCTCAGACCCATGAAATTAGGCGCCTTGTTCAGCTGCCTTTCACGCTTCCTTAGAACTGGCTGACCTTTGCCCAAAAATAAACTTTGAAAAAGCAACAATGAGTTTGTGTTTCCTCGCAGTCTGGCCAGGCAGGGGTGCAGCTTGCTGCTTGTTACTCACGTAAGCCCCCCCGGAGACCCCAGGCCCCTCCTGTTGGCCAGTTCTGCAGCCCCGCCGAGCCATTTCCACTTTGTAGGAGCCGGGAGGGGTCCAGCCAACACCTCGAGTCAGGCTCAGGTCAGATCTGTACTTGACCTTGGAGGAGGAAGAGACAAGAGGAATAGTCAGTGAGGACTGGGGGGCTTTGACCACTGAGTGAGTGGGATTTAAAATGCAGCGAGGAGATGTGGACCACCAGTGACATCATTAATGTCAAGACAAAGAGCGGTCACGTGGTGCACAGAGGACCCTGTGTACAATGAGCCTGGCCACCCTGCTGCCACTCCTGGAATCTTCCCATCCAAACCTGGGAGCACTGCAGCGGGGCAAAGTAGGCTGGGGACACCTGGCTCAAGTCTGAGCTCCTATCTTAATGTGCTCTGTGGCACGAAAAAACTCACCTCCCCTCTCTGAGCTTCGGTTTGCTTACCAGGAAAAGAATAAAATGGCTTAAATAACTCTTTAGACCCCATGGAAAAAGTAGAGCAGGAGCCCACCAAGGGCCTGAGCGTTCAGATTGGACATGTGCTAAGTGGCAGGGTACTTGCCTAGCATGCATCAGGCTCTGGGCTCAATCCTCCTCTAGGAGGGAGGGAGGGAGAGAGGGAGAGAGGGGAGAGAGGGAGAGAGGGAGAGAGGGAGAGAGGGAGAGAGGGAGAGAGGGAGAGAGGGAGAGAGGGAGAGAGGGAGAGAGGGAGAGAGGAGAGAGAGAGAGGGAGAGGGAGAGAGGGAGAGAGGGAGAGAGGGAGAGAGGGAGAGAGGGAGAGAGGGAGAGAGGGAGAGAGGGAGAGAGGGAGAGAGGGAGAGAGGGAGAGAGGGAGGAGAGGGAGAGAGGGAGAGAGGGAGAGAGGGAGAGAGGGGAGAGAGGGAGAGAGGGAGAGGGAGAGAGGGAGAGAGGGAGAGAGGAGGAGAGGAGAGAGGAGAGGGAGAGAGGGGAGAGAGGGAGAGAGGAGATGAGGAGAGAGAGAGGGAGAGAGAGAGGGAGAGAGAGAGAGAGAGAGAGAGAGAGTGAGAGAGAGAGAGAGAGAGAGAGGAAGTTGAGCTTTCCCGTCCAATACCCCAGTCCTGCCACTTATTTCCTGTGTGCTCTTAGGTTGTCTAACTCCTCTGTATCTGGGTTTTTATCTGTTAAATAAGGTGGTACCAGGATTGGAAGGGCTGCACAGCACAGTCCTTAGACAGCATTTGCTACAGGTGTGGCAGAAGTGACAATGGCTGTCACTGTGCCTTCTCAGCTGGCTCCCCCAGGAGGTAACAGGGATGTGTGGAGGTGGCTCACATCACTCTGCAGTTGATGGGCCTTCTGGCATGCTTCAGGCCTAGCTGCTCTGAGTCACTGGTGTGCTGGGGCAGTGGCTGCCTGTAGTGTACAGCACTGGCCAGTTGCTGGCTCCTCTTGGCGTGGAGGAAACCAGGTTGGTCAGTGCGGCTGTGGAACTGGGAGCAACCCTTGACAAAGTCCTTCTTGTACTCATTGTCGCTCTGGAGCCTGCCAACACGGAGGAAATGCCTCGTCCTTGGGTCATCGTTGATGCTGCGGTACCCAATCTGTAGGCCCCGGTCCCTCAGGAATGCCTCTTTGTACCGGAACTGCAAGTCAGAGAAGCAGAGAGCTGATGGGGACGTCCCTCCCCTTCAAAGCCAGCCTCCCCAGAGGGGCCGGGCCCTGGGGCTTCAGCAGGAAGCTCAACAGTGGGTAAGGGCATAAGCTTTGGAGTCAAGTAAACCAGCGGTGTGGCCTTGGACCAGCTGTGGAGCCTCTGAGCATCTGATAAAACAGGAGAACAAATCTCCACCCCATGGGATATGAGAGAAGTCAATGATACGGGACTGGAATTCAATAGATGCCCATTGATGTCTGTTCGTATGGCTGCTGTAACCCTCCAACAGGAATAGAAGTGTGCCATTCTTCTTTCTGTCCTCCACGGCATGCAGGGACCTTGTCTAATGCTTCTCAAATTACTTTAAGTGAAGCATCTAGCTCATTTTACATAGTTACATTTCTTCTTATTTTTATCTTGTGTGTATGTGCATGAATACATATATGCATTGTTGTGAGGGGGGGCATGTATGCCACAGAGCACCTTGTGGAGAACAGAGGACAACATTGGATGTCTGTTTGTCTTGGCCTTCTACATTGTTTGAGTTGGAGTCTCATGTTAGCCACTGTATGTGCCAGGCTAGCTGGCTATTGAGCTTTAGAGGATTCTCCGAGCTCTGTTTCCCATCTTACCATAGGAGAGCTGGGGTTACAGAGGCATGCCACCACATCTGGGATTACAGGTGCATACTATCACATCTGAGGTGACAGGTTCATGCGATCACATCTGGGGTTACAGGTGCATGCTATCACATCTGGGGTTACAGGTGCATGCTATCACATCTGGGGTTACAGGTGCATTCTACCACATATGAGGTAACAGGTGCATGATACCACACTTTGATTATAGGTGCATGCTACTACACCTGAGGCTACAGGTGCATGCTATCACATATGAGGATACAGGTACATGCTATCGCATATGAAGTTACAGGTGCATGCTATCACATTTGTGATTATAGGTCCATGCTACCACATCTAGGGTTACAGATGCATGCTACCACATCTGGTTTTAGACGGGATCTTCAAATCTGAATATAAGTCCTCATACTTGCACAGAAGCAATTTCATAAAAGGTTCTTTACTACAAATTAAGCAGCCAACCATAGAACCACAGGGTCCTTGGCTTCTAGGCTCTCCAGCATCAACTGTTGAGTATCTCTCCTAAAAGAGTTGCTGGGAAAAATAAAAAAATACAAAAACAAAAACAAAAAGGGGCCTTCCAAAATTTCTGGCTACAATCCTAACCACCAGGCCTATGTTCTCTTTCCTTTGAAACCTGATTCTGTTTCAGTGTGGAGAAGGCACTCTGATGGTTCAGGAGGTTGTCCTGTGCCTTTCAGCACATTTGGTAAACCACAGTTTAGAGTCTTACATCACTGGCAATATCCCTGGAAACCCTGGCAGTCTGGAATGGGATGGCATCCAGCCTGAAGTCATAGCCACCAGCCCGGTTCTGCTCCCAGGAGTTTCTGTAGACTTTCTGGTTAAGAAAACAAAAACACTCATGAATAAGGAGCAACCATGCTATATGGTCTCAGCAGGAATTATGCTCCAGGGATGTCTGAGGTCATGGCTCTTTATGATGTTGGGGGACTCCCCCAACTCTAGGGTTAATGGGACTGTCCATACAGGGTGTCTGCTCTTCAGAAGCTGTGGTCTGTGAGTCTAGCTCACTTGATGCACCCTGCTATTCTTGGGGGCCCTGCACCATCCTTCTGTGTCTGCATCCGCTCTCTGGGTCTCAGCTTTTCAGGTTCCTGATCCCAGAACCTGGAGCTCCGGCACGCTGAAAGTGCTCCTCTCTGGGTCTTGTCACCCAGGGGCTTCCTCTGACTCCTTGAGGTTGGGGATTCAGTCTAGCTGTGATGCCTCACCCCATCACTAGGAGAAATGCTGCACCTCACATGTACTCTAGACACTTGCGGGGAGGCCAGACCTTCACCTAAATTAAATGGATTGTCAAGAACCTGACAGGGTACCTGACCCACATGCTTTCTATCTTCCTCTTTTATCCCCCCCCTTTTCAAGTTGATCCATGGCCCTCTGGGGGTCTGTAATCATATCCTCTCAGGCCTTATGCATGCCACATCACCTATGGAGGCACCAAAATCTTCGGTGCCTTCATGTAGATGTATCTTTCCAAGATAAGGCAATTCCCCCATGAAAGGAGTCTCCGGGAGACCCCAGTAGATGCTCTCCTTTATTCAGCCTTAGAGAAGCCAGACAGCAGGGGAGTCAGAGCAGCAACAGATGACAAAATGACAGCCCCACACTGTGATGGACGCCGGCTCATTCTGAGAGCTGCAGCAGGTCAAGAGCCCCTTAAGAACCTTCCTTTTGTTGCCTGGAAATGGAAGTCAGGACCGGCCCTCTGTTCTGCAAAGGCTTGGAGAACTGAACAGAGGCAGATGAAAAGCAAAGGGCTCCACCCACTTTTATTCTGTGCCCAGCACTAGAAGGGGACCATGGAGTGCCTGGGCCAAGCAGGGTAGATCTCATCGTCTATGTGTGACTCCTGTCAGCACAGCTGCCTGCACCATGACCTCCAACCCCAACAACCTACACACAAGCCCAATACACAAGGCCCAAGAAACACAGACCCAAGCCTTGCATGGGAAACCTCCTAACTGCAGCCTCACAGCCAGGGCCAAATGTGTGGGTGTACTGGGTCACTATCTAATCTAACAGCCAGGATTAGAAGGTATTCAAGAGATGGGAGAGTCAGATGATAACCCATCAACAATCCCTTCAGCAGTCTGCTTCCTGTTTTGGTGGCTTCCAAAGATATCTGAGTAGGAAATGGAGACGACACCCCTAAACACTCTGTATGAGGGGGACCCAGTTCCTTCCTAGTAAGAGCCTCTACCCCACATCTAGGTCAGTTAATGACATCAACCTTTCCTTGAACTTCAAGTCTAACACCAGACTATGTGGGTGGCCTACGCACCCAGCCCTGGAGCCTGGGTAACTCGGGGCCCCCTGTGGAGACAGTGGTCTAAGTGGGGTTGTCTCCAGTGTGCCGGCTCCCTTTCTCCTGGGGCCCCACACTGCTTGCTTATGGAGGCTTCCTCCTGTGTTGTCTCTGCTGCTGAGGTTTCTGCTCTGCCGCTGCCATTCTTTAGATTCCGCAGGCGCTTTGATTCGGAACCCTGGGCACCCCTCCTCTTGATCACAGTTTTGTCCTCGTCCTCACACATTAGAGTCATTTGATTTTGAGTTATTTCAGCTGCCTTGCACATCTCAATGGCTTTCTTTGCTCAGGAAGGTCACTTTGCCTCCACATCCTCCTCACAGAGCACTTGATCCAATTGTGCACATTCCACACGCCCCTGAAGAAGTGCTCTTTCAAACGAGGTCCACGAGTTCTCCATACCCTGTGAGCCCCGATGGCTAATTTCAGCTCCAGGACTCTGCAGGCTGCCCCTGCACCTTGTGAGAGGACCACACCTCTCTTACCAGCCTGGGGTGGCTGTCCTCCTTAAGCTGGGACCCTCATGAACTAGTTAGTAGTTTCATCCCTGTCTCTGGGCTGTGGTCCTTGGAGAGTTACTCCAGTGGAGACCTGGCCTCCCCATCCTTGGGAATTAATGAGCTGGACCTTCTGTGCTAGCTCTGTAGAGGGGGCGGTCCAGCTTCCCCAGATGGAGGCCAGCCCACCAGAGCTGCTGTTCTAAAATTATCCCTCGCTCATCCCTGAAAAGCATCAAATGCTTCTAATAACTCATATTTACAAAGCACAAGAGCATTCACCGTGTGGGATCCCACAGGGCTTTACAACTGCAACAAACTAATACACACGCTAACTAGAAGGCGCCTCTCTCCAACCCCTGCAAGGCAGACACCTCTGGGGTGAAGAGCAGCAGCTGTCGATCCACACGCAGCCCCAGGACACAATGGCCAGGCCAGGGAAGGAAGAATGGCTGGACTCTAGGAGGCCGCTCGCTGCCCCAGGCTGACACACTCAGCCTGTGTTATTCCAATCTGACAGTGTCTTTTGATTGCTCTGCTTCTCTGCCTGTTATCTGGGGATCACAGCACTGCCGGCTGAGCGGCTGCCTATTCTATTACAACCAGGGGCCTCCAACCCCTGCCAACAACAAGCCCGGGTTTGGGAAACACTGTCTTGGTTATGTACGCAAAGGGCACATGTCCAGGGGAAGCTGGAGTGTTGGCAGGCACGGTTCCGTGCACAAAGGAGCCAGCTACATTGAGAACATCTTTTCAAACTGCAGAGTGAGATGGTGTCATTCTATCTCTGCAGTCATACTTCTCTGAACAGCTAAAGAAAGAGGTCCAAGAAATCATCAGAACCGTTTGCCTACATCTACCAGAACCTGGGGACCATACCCCTGACCATGACCAGGCACATGACCAAGGTCTTCAGAGTCCAGCCCAGAATCAGACTTCCATTTAGCTCAGCTCCATTTCCTCCTATTTTACAGGTAAGGAAACTGAGGCCCAGTGAGGGGGAGTGATAGGAAGTCACACGAGCAGTTTGTCCTGTTCTGGTTTCTGGGTTCTTTTACTTTCATGTCCTCCTTCTTAGGACTTAAAATAATAATAATGATCAATAAAATCAACTGGCGGGGAAATGTTACAGAAGCAGGCACACACCGCACAAGCCGTACTTACATCACTCAGGTGCATTGCGTTCAGTCGTGCTCGGGTGAAATCCGGGTGGTCTGGGATTGGGGTGTACCTATGCAGGGAGTCTGCATCTCCCAACCTGTACAGGCGCTGTGGGTGAGACAGACTGATGGTCAAGGCAGAGCCTAGATACAATTATACTTGGTAAAAGCTCAAGAGAAGAGTAGCCAATTCCCTCTCCTGGCTCTTCCATTTACTAGATGAAGTGGAATTCAGCACTGCCCTTAGAGACAATCTTTCTAGAAGTATCTGGTGAGTACAAGGTTCCCATGTGGCCAGGGTCATGCGATGGTGAACACTGTTAAAACATTTGCCACGATCTGTTCCAAATGGACCATAAACCAGCTCCCTGGCTGGCCACGCCTGTGTAATTTATCCCGCCTGAAGTGGGTGGCTCTGTCTCAGACCCTCTGCAACCCAGTGCGTGTGTTCACTGGGAACAAGAGACAACTCCCAGGTCTTTGACGCTCTGTTGTTCAACACAAATAGTAGTAATACAAAGCAAATTGGCCTTTTTTTAACTTTAAAGTTTATTAAATGTCTTAGTGTTTAAAACCTTAAGGTTTTCATAGTTTACCCAGATCGCACAAAGACACAACTTTAAAATTAATCTTTGTCTTGGTTTTCACTCTTACAGCAGTGATTTTAAGCCTTGCCAGCAACCTTAAGAAGTATTTGAATCCTATCTATTTCTACAGGTGTAGACATTTTGTTCCCATCCTAGGCTTTGAGAATGGGAACTGTTCACAACAGCATTTGGGCTGGGGGAGGGGGGGCAGTCCCATAACTGCATGAAGAATGGAAACTCTTGTAGCCTCCTGTCCCCTGGAAGAGGAAACAGGCCTAAAGTACACAGGCAGCAAAGGCATAAGGAAGCTCTGAACATAACCATTCTTTCTTCACTCCCAGGGTTCTATAAGCCTTTTAATTCCACTCCATACATCAGCAATTAAGATGTACCTGACCTTGTGTTTGGAGAGATCATCAGTAACGCTAAGTATCATTATGATTATAACTCAAACCGTAGTAGGCCCTTTGTAGAGGATTCACTGTGCTCCTGTGCTCACTTAAAGCTTTATTTGCTTTCACTTATTTAGTCCTCTTTAAATTCACTCAACTGTGCCATGGAATGGTTGCCCTCACCATTCTCCCATCCGCTTCCTCCTTCAGATAAGGAGAATGGGGCAAGAAGAGGTTAGCAACTGGCCCACAAGCACCCAGATGGCTTGCACCTCCATCTAGCACCAAGCCACAGCACCCCACTACATGCCCAGGCTTAGTGAGATTGGGGAACCCACCTCATTACAGTGCATGTAGCTGTTCTTGGCATGAACAAGGTCTGGAGAGTCTACCACCGTGGTGAACTTGATACTGTCCGGTTTTTTACGGTACTTGGTCTATAAAAGAAAAGAGTCCCGTGATACATGGTTAAATATCACTTCCATCTTTAATCCTGGCTTCTTGGGACCAAATGTATAAATCACAATGGCATATCAGAAGAAAAGCCACTCTGTTTGATAGGCACCTGACAATCAAGAGCATGGGAAGGACCCAAGCTTCCTTTATGATTAAAAGCATGTGATAAACATTTCATTTCTTAAAGAAGGGATTCTTTGCTGTGAATAAGTTCCATTAAGGGAAGTGTTAGGCATCCATGGAGCCTCACTTAGACCCTCTCCAGGAAAGTTCTGTTAGTAAGAAAACCAAAGATGGCAGTGTCTCTCTCAAGGAGATTCTAGGACAGATGTCCCCAGGCCATCAATCAGTTGGTATTGCTAGCCCTATGTAACTTTTAATACCCCCAGAAGCCAGGTGACCTCAGTCCATTGGACCAAACTCAGTGGGTAAATACAGATTCAGTGAATTGCCAATGAAAACAGTGGTCCACATTAGATGATAACTGGTCATAACGTATCTAGTAAGAAGCTCCTAATGTACTTAATGCCTTCAACTCCTCGGCAGTGAGTTAGTTGCAGGAAAATATCATTGTTTTAGGTTTGGGTTGCAAACAGCTCCAGAAAAAAAATGCTGGGAGTCCATCAGCCTTGGGTCCATGGTGGCATGATCTCCACTGTGTAAACAGGTTCTCTATTCAAAAGGAAACACTCAGGTTGCCCACATCACTCAGGAAGGTTGGGCTGACGGTACCTCACTGATAAGCTCTCCGGCCTTCTTTGCACTCTCTATCTGAGGAGATCTCAGAGCCAGCCATCCTGTGCCCTTCATGCCCATCAAATCTGACTTGTATCGAAACTGCAGAAAGAAGATCAACAGCTTCTGTCAGGACCGTGTCTAGTACCCAGCGGGCATTTCAGCAAGGCCCTTGTTTTGTAATAAGAATAATAACAATAAAGAATAATAAATCATGCTTTGCAATCACCCTTCATCCCAGCAGTTCAGTGACTTCATTGAGAGAAGAATCTGAGTCCAGATGTTTTGAGTTTGCACATTTTCCAGGAATAAAGTAACGGAGCACAATCAAGGTGCAAGCAGCCCCCATTAGCAAGACTTGAAGCCGACAGCGATGACATCCGTGGACAAGCATTTAAAGAAAGAGCTATGCGCTCAAATCCAGGGATCAACCAGGATTATTTGGGTTCATTCTGCCAGTGAGGCAATCTACCACCTGCCAAACAAAAACCATCTACACACCGTTCAGCTGATCAAAGGGTTCTGAGCCCTAGATCGAAGCGGCTATGACTCAGAGCAAATTACTTTACCAACATGCAACTCAGTCTCTCTGTCACATTTGAAGGTCAAAACAATCCTTGGGGAAAACCTCAGAGTCCCCAGGGACAAGAGACCATTAGATTTTTGCTCTTCAGATAATGGCCACAGAGGGGGCAGGGGTCAACTACAGGAGGAAGTTAAAAACTAAAACAAATTTAAGTATGATGCTAGCAATAGGTAAGTCCCTTTAGTCCTTCTATGCCTCAGTTTACCCCCCAACCCCCAGCTGTATCTCACTATGATTTGCTTATATTGCAAAATCAGGCAGAATCTTTTCCTCTTTCTTCATGTTAAGGGCTTAGAAGATTAGGCCAACAGCACCATTCCTGGGAGAAAATAAATAGGAGCATTACAACGGTGGCCCTGATTGGCGCCCCTAAACTGTCAAATCTTATTAGGAGTCCTTGATCTGCCTGCATCGGCTACAGTGACACCGTCACCCGAGCGCCTTTCTTCTCCTCTTTATGGAAATTGGGTATTTTTAAAGGTGGAAAAAGCCTCTCTAAGGAAATCTGAAATTTGGATCTAAATGAAGTTGATGGCATTTCTCTAATTTAGATATAAGCCCTGCTGTAACGCAAAATATCGCTCCGGATGCCAGCCTCTCGGCCTGTTTAGTTCTCTTTCATTTCAGGATCCACAGTGCTCCTCACAGCTGGCCTCAAAGCGGGTCTGCGTCTGATCTACTGTCTGCCGGTTAATGCCCCTGTGCCAATTCCACACTGCTTTCTGACTGGTGAAGGGAGGCATCACTCGGGCTCAGGAGCAGGTTTCAAAACCCCATGTCAGTAAGATTGCTTTTCATACAGTGTCTTTTCAGTCTACACCGGCAATGCTTTTGCCTTCGACTCTGATAAAGAGCAGAGAAAATTGGATAAATTTCTAAGTTGGAGAGAATAATCCTACAGGGCCTCTTCACAGCCAGGCCCTGCTCCTTTCATGAGCGAGATGGAGTGGGGAGCACTCTTTCAACTTGTCTTTTGTTGGGCTGAACAGTACGATTACAGGTAAGTCAGGAAGCAAGACGCAGGTCCCCAAAGATCCGACTGTGCCTCTGACTCTGATAAACACATCATCTATTGATATCTCCCCAGCCCAGCTTTGACTGTTCACACAGACCCTAAAAACAACACACCTGCCCCAGACTTCATGATCAAAGGAGGGAGAGAGGAGGGGAGCCAAGAAGAGTCAGCTATCCAGACGGCTTCAGAGACTGAGTCTAAGAATAAACCTTCGCACACTGCCCACCCCGACCTGACTCACCCAAATGGCAGAATCTGTTTCCCCTTATACTAAGGTCTGCAGGCCACTTGAGAATTCATTCATGGGTGTGACTTTCCCAACACCCCCATTTTGGAGCAATCTCTTGCAAAGTGATAGTAAATGTAGGTACCATGTAAGCAATTGTACTGAGGCGGTTCCTGGAGGAAAGGGTGTATTCCTCATATGGATAAGAAGTGGCATCCTTACTACCTTTGCGGGACTGTTTAGACTCATTATCTCAATGCATTCTGCAGTGCAAAGGAGAGCTTCTTATTCTCACCCACAGAATAGTTTTAGTGATGGTTTGGACACTGAGAAGCGCTATGCTAAGTAAGCCACACTGGAAGCCATCAAGAACACAGACTAGAATGCCTAGGTGATAATATAGCCACCTACAGAAGCCCTGCCCCACCTCTTTCTAGTTCTAGAGCCTTGGGAAAGTCATTTCCCTGCCAGCTTGTGACCCAAGGCAAATGACTTAGATGATGAGGGTCTCACATTTGCATCTGTAAAAGTAAGAGTGGTACTCAGACCTACCTTTATATGAAATGAGACTTGTGACATATTTATATTAATACCTGGCCCAGGAAGTAGGGGCTCTATGCATTTTAGCCATTATTGTTGTTTCTGATAGGGAAACTGAAGCCTGGATTGCTTCAAGAGACAACCTGAGGTTACCACAGTGGGGAAGGGTGGGAGACGATATGTTTTGAGACCCTACAGTCTTGGAATGACATCATGCAGGAGCAGAGAACAATAGGCTCACAAAAGACCAAACAGGCTATGAAAGTCACTGCGTGTGATCATGATGGATGCCCCCAGGCCAGCATGTACATTCAAGTGACCTTCAAAGGGAAGCAGAACTTGACATGACATCAGCAATCATGGCCTTGTGGAGTTTAGCTCAAGTGAGGAGCATCTCTCAGACCTTCTGGTACAACCTAATGCTTTCTTCCTGGCCAGGGCAGGAAATACAGGAGAAGCTTCTCAACCAACGAACTCTTGTTGAGGGGCTAGGGTGGGCCCTGCAGTTGAGAGCACTTGCTGCTCTTGCAGAGGACTGCACCTGAGTTCCCAGCACCAAACAACCATGCAAGCCAACTCACAACTGCCTGTAACTCTAGTTCCAGGGGGTATGATGCCCCTTCTGGTCTCTGCAGGCACTGCACTCACATGGTGCACACATACACACGCACACACAAACAGTTTTTAGAAGAACAAAGACTGGTGAACTCATGTTGAGCATGTGTTTCCTTTTCTATATAATCTAGCCATGCAAGATGGAGATTTTGACAAAGACTATAGCAAAGCCAACACCCTGAGCATCATCACTGTTGAGTGTAGCTGGGAGTTCAGACTTCTTACATCTAACCAATCATAGGCTAAAAACAGTGCACAGAGCATCACACTGTTATGTGAAATTGAAGCAATCATTACTTAGCCCTCAGAACTGTAAATCAGATTCTGTTTTTAAAATGTTAATATACAGTTGCCAGCTGCCATTTCTCCTTTTGAAATTATGTTCTCGATATTTTTTTAAATGTTAAAAACTTTTTCTTTCTTTTCAAAAATAACAGTAACATAAATCATACCTTCAGGTGGTGTTTAGGTTTTCCTTTCTTTTTCTTTCCTTGGTAAAATAAAAGTTGGCATCATGTTAACCCTATTATGACTCTCAAAAGTCTGAGATCATGGGCCAGATCAAACCTTGCTGCTTTTCTGATTCTGGGATGGAGTCCAGGGAATAAAACGACTACTCAGGGTCACCTAGCCAGCTAAGGGCAGAGCTGGGTGAGCAGCCACCTTCTTGCTCAGCAATGTATTATGATGAGTCATTATTAAGGTCATTATTATAATAGTCAATAACCACTTTGTGTGTATGGTTCCCTGCTTATTGAACTAAGAGCAGGCCCTGTTCTGAGGGCAGCCAAAACTGGGGACTAGGTCAGGGGACTTAGGAAAGCGGCTCTTTCCTCTAGGATCCTGTAGATCAGGCTTCATGCCAAGTACTTCACACAGAACAGCTCTTGGCTGAAAACTGGCTTCTCAACACGAGTTAACCTCACTTCCCCAGGAAATGCTTGGAGGTACTTACTACCTTGGTAATATAGGCTTGAGGCCTGGGGTGCTGCTTAGTGTCCTGCAGCGCTCAGAACACACTTTCATGGTTTGGCCTAGGAGTCCCCAAAGGTGCAAATGCATGACAAGGGTCCATGGCTAGCAGGTCCATGGCTTACGTCTAAACTGGGAATGGCTTCTTCTTAGGGTTGTCACAGGGCCCAGAGAGATGATGGGTGGCATTATGCCTGCCACTCTGTGTGTCCTACATACACATTGCATGTGACTACTTTATTATTGTCACCATGTCCAAGACTGGGCAAAGATGAAGGACCTGTGCAACTCACATGGCCAGTGTGGAGGAACGGGATGTATACCTCAGAAATATGACTCCAGCGCCTTCCTCCATGACATGGAGTGTAACTGCTTCTACCACTCCAACCCCTATCCCCCAACTCACCCTTGCTCTTAACTAGAGCAAGATCTCTCCTTTGAGAGCCTTGGGGTCTACACCTCTTGACCCCAAAATTGGCACTGCTTTAAGATCCTTCAAGAGAGTCAGAGTTCAGAGAGTAGAATCTGAGCCCAACTCACCAAACCTCCTCTACCAGCTGTTCCCAGCCCAGAGCTGCAGCAAAGGCAAAGGTTGCAGTCAATGTCAGCCATGGCTGCATCATCTTAGCCCTCGTCCCCACCCTTCCCATCCTCAGTCTAGGCCAATGCTGTCTGCCCCATCCACCGAGACCTCTTCATTCATCCACACCTTTTTGTGTACATAGTAGTGTATACATACATGTTCACATGTGTGGGGGCACAAGTGTGTGGGGGGGTGCACATGTGCATATGCATGTACAAGCCTGAAGTTGGCATCAGGCAGACTCAATCATTCTCCACTTCATTGATTGAGGCAGGGTCTCTCACTGACCCTGAAGCTTGCTGCTTTCTGGTTAGCCAAGCTACGCAGCTTGATCCAGGGACCCTGTCTCTGCTTTCTCAGTGCTGAAGTTGCAGGTGGCTGCCACACTTGTCTGGCTTTTATGTGGGTTCTGGGGGTCCGAACTCTGGTCCTCTCACTTGCATGCCGAGTGCTGTGTCCACCAAACCGTCTCCCCAGCTCCAATCATGGGCTTCTGTTTGCCCTCAGACATGTCACTATGTTCCTGCTCTTGCCTTGGAATTTACTGTTCTGTCTGCATAGATTTCCCATCCCCCTCCGTCATCCCCCTCAGGCCTTTGCTCAAATGTCACCTTTCCAATGAGAGCTGCAGGGATGCCGTAGTGTAAATGGCACATAAGTTGGGTGGTGGCACATGTGGGTGCCACCCATAATCAGAGCATTTCAGAAGCTGAGGCAGGAGCACCTCACATTAGAGGCCATTTGGGGCTACATAGCAAGACCCTGCCTCAAAAAAAAAAACCCAGAAAGATTGCACATGTGCATGAACACACACACACACACACACACACACACACACACACACACACTCCCACCCCACTTCTGTGTTCTATTTATCTCCCTAGCAGGTATCACCATCTGAGATATAAGATATCCACCATATCAATCACCATTAATCTCCCTTCACGGCAATGGAAGCTCCACACGCACAGGAGATATTTTTCACTTCTTTGCTGACGACTTCATTCTCCCAGAAGGAAAGAAGAATTGAAGGGAGGAGAGGAAAAGGGAGAAGAGGACAGGAGAGGGGAGGGGAGGGGAAGTCAGAAACTCAGAGCAGGAACTCAGGTGAAGAGAGCAAAAAACAAGCCAGTGAAGTGTTCTCCATATAGTAGCTGCTCAATAAATATCCGCTGAAGAAATAATCCAGGCCTGGAGGTCACAGGCCAAATTTGGGGTGGAGAGCGTTCAAAAGCTCAAAGATAAACCTCAGGTATAGCAGAAAGGTGGGGCTAGCCAGTGCTGTGCAGCCTACCTCACTCTGTAGGGCATGGGCTTTCTTGGCCCAGGCCATCTTCAAATCCTCAGGCAGAGCAGTGAACTCATGGCACTGTGTCCGGTAGTCACGGTCACTGGCCAGTGCCTGGGCCTTCCTGGCATGGACCAGGTGCACCATATCCATGGGCAGGTGGCACTGGGCTTGGCCGCTGGCTGCCTCCTTCTTGTACTGATGCTCACTCTGCAGCTGGGCCATCCTCCGGCAGTGCTGTAGCCTTGGGTCATCACTCACACTCCGGACCCCAATGAGCTGCCCACGCTCCTTCACAAAGTCATGCCTATAGAGAAACTAGAAGGGACAGCCAGCTGGTCAGGGGCAGCACGCAGCTAACACATACCCACCTCACAGCAGCACATAACCAATGTGTGCCCACCTGTGTTACTTCATCACAGGCCCAGGGGGAGGGGTCACCTTTTCTTGTTCTAGGCAGTAGTGCTTCTAAGACCTACCACAGGCAGTTGGCCCGAAGCATGCCTCCCTCCCTCGGGGCTGAAGGATGAAAACATTAGATCTCTCTTCCTATCTAATTAAAATCAGATCCTCAGAACCTCAGGGAGCATCCTGCTCCCCTTGTGTATCCTGTGGCCAAAAGGAATTTCATCAAAAGGGGTGAAAAAGAAACTTGTATTTTATCCATTCATATTTGGAAAAACATTAAACCCCAAAGACAGGATCTGCTCATTTGAAGTCCACGTTTTCTGTGATTTGTTTGCAGGAAAGAGAAAGTCACCTTCATGTCCCAAAGCTATGGACATACGAAGCACAGCGGGCGGATTGTGCAGGGAAGGACAGAGCCAGGGGGAGGCGACCGCCATCTCCTTTCTCGTCCTTGTTCTGGGTGGTGCTGCAGACAGACAGCTCTCACATGAGACCTGAGTCACCAGCACCTTCAGCCGGAGACCTCTGCACGGATTTAGCCTGTGCTCGGCCCTCCTTTTGCCGAAGGACCTCATTCAGAACTAATATATTCCGTAGATGATGTCTTGTCTCACACAGTTACAGATTTGCTTCAATTTGGGAAAACTCAGCCTCACACATTGTTTTATATGAAGTTAACAGAGAGGAAGCAAGATGGAAGGTCGGAGAAGTCCACTCACATCACTAGCTATGTTCCCGGAGGCCCGAGCAGCCTGGAAGGGGAGAGCATCTATCGTCAGCTTGCAGCCTTGGGCGCGAAGATTACGCCAAGATTCCTTGTATTTTGCCTAAAATGGGAACACATGTATATCTTTAAGAAAATACATGGATCAATGAATAAAGTCTGCATGCCCTTTCATTAGTAGCATGGTGTCCTAGAATCCATTTGTGAGCAGCAAACAATTTCTGTTTCAGAGCAAACTCTCATTAGCGCATGCCCTGTGGTAGGCTCTGAGCATACATGTATGTACAACACCCATAGATCTTACACGGGCATCTAGAATGGGTGCTTTTTGAGAAGCTCCAGCAAATGGTGGAAAAGTGGCTGTTGGATCACTTGTGTGACACAATGCTGGTGACTTTGAACTTGGACCTCAGCAGGGAGAAAGACTTACCTCGCTCAGGTTGTCTGCATTGGCTTTTGCTCGAACGAACTCAGGCAAACCAAGGGTCGCTGTGTATTGGTGTCGAGCATCCTCTCCAGCTGCTTTATAGAGGCGCTGCACCCAAATTAAAAATAAATAAACGGTGAGGAGATCAGCGGTGTGAGTCCTGTGTGTGCAGCTGGGGAAATATGGCAGCAGAACGCCTCCCTGGACACAGCCTCAGCCTGGGTTGCAGGGACATTCCTTTCCGTCAAGTCAGGCTGTGTGAGTGGAATCAGGTGAAATGGAAGGACTGTGTAGGGAGCTGTTGTTTGTTCTTCTAAACACTGAGGAAGGTAAACAGTGGAGATTGTACTGAAATCCATTCGCCTGATACAGCACAGGCGTCTAAGACCTGGGACATAGAATAGACGTGCTGCTGATGGGAAGAGGCAGCCCTGGTCTTCACCCTTCCCCGCTCCCTCAGGGTCCCTTCTGAGAGCAAGCTGAGCCAGGGCTGCCCTGGAGGATTTGTCCCTGTGCTCAGAAATGGGTCAGTGCTTGCTGACTTCTGCAGCGTTGGAGGCCATCCTAAAACATGGTTACCCCACGGCTCACAGTTTAGAAAGAGAGAGCAAGGGCGAACAAGCATTTTAACTTGATGGCCTCTCTGTGCAAGAGATAATGAACTCTGTCTCTTTGGGCGTCCTTGTCCTCAGGTGCCCCTTCCAGCCTTAGAAGGCTTGGGTCAACTGTGGAGGCGAATGGTAAAAACAGCCGGATCTCCACATAATTTCTGAAAGCTAGAGTTGGGGGAATCTTAAAAATGAAAATAATCTGATAATATGTGTCTGCTCAGCTGACAGGAGAGCCAGTAGGCAGGGGAGAAAATTTCGGCAGAGGAGATCCTTCCCTTCCTTTCATTTTTTATTGGGAATAGTAATTTGGGGATGAATACACTGAGTGAGATTAAGACGAGACAAAGGTTGAAGAATCCAGACCGATGTCGTACCCTAGACCTGCCTTCGGGTAATCACAAGCCCTCCATAAATGAACACTATATTGGTTTGCACCACCTGCCTAGAGTAGAACCACAGGCCATCATTTCTCAGATTTCTTTGCTCAAAAGAGTCAGCTGAGGGCCTTGTCTGGTGGCTGTTTGGATCCAGCCCCTCTAGGGTGTGGCCCGAGGCTGGGATTCCAGTCTGCCCCTGGTCTAGAGGAGCCAGACTACAGTCTAAAGCACATGCCCAACTCTTTCCTTTCCTCTAGAAGATGTGTTATAAAATGTTCTTTTCTTTCCAAATCCCCCATAAACTCGAATACCTTTCCCCTCTCAGCTCATAAAACACACACACACACACACACACACACACACACACACACTCCACCACCACCCCTTTTTTTTCTCTTTAAATCTAGCCATCCTTGAACAGCCACTGAAGATTTCACCTCATTGGTGATCTGGTTGCTGAACTTGGCATGTAGAAGACTGGGAGTATCTGTCACAGCTGTGTACTTGAAAGACCCAGGATGCCGCCGATATTTACTCTAAGAAAGACAAAAGATGGCTTGGTAAGGTAGAAAACAGTGAATGCTGTAAATCTTAATTAAAGCTCTCTGTGTGTGTGTGTGTGTGTGTGTGTGTGTGTGTGTGTGTGTGTCCATCCCTATGTGCACAGGCACGTGAATTCCAGAGGATAACTGGGGTATTGTTCCTCAGGAACACTATAAATATCTTCTTTTTGAGAAGATATTTCTCACTGGACTTGAGCTTTGCCGACCAGAGAGCCCCAGAATCCTCCTGCCTCTGCCTTTCCCCACACTGGAATTATAGGTGTATGCCACTATCACCAGTAAAGCCTCCTTTTGCCCAGCCCATCATTCCAGAGTCCAACTGGCCATCTCCCTCTTCGGGCGAACAGAACCAACTATGCTTACAGTCTGCTCCTGACAAGACTTGGTGTCCTTAGCATTAAGGATGCCCGAGGCCAACTGTGGTCCTTCAAACCCACACTCAAGAGAAAAACTGGATGTGGGGTTTCACATTTGTAATCCAGCACCAGGGAGGCAGAGACAGGCAGATCCCTGGGGCTCACTAGCCAGCCTGCTTAGACAGGGAGAGACCCTGCCTCAAAGAGCAAGGTGGATGATGGTTCCTGAGGAATACCATCTAGGCCCTGGGTACACACAAACGCACACACCCCTCACAAACACCCCACCTGCCTGCACCAGGACTCAGAAAGCCACTGGCAGAGCCCAGCCTCTCTGGGTTCTTTGAAGATACACACAGGACTCTGATGGGCATGGGCTGTGAAGAGCTTCGATGCAAAGACTGTTCTGGAAATGCTGAGCCCAGGGCCCCTGAGCTCCCACAGGGCACTGTCCACCCTTAGCTTGCAGATTGGGGCCAAACATCTATCCAAATATTCCCACTACTTCCAACCCTGTCGTTGAGTCCACCATGAGCATCAACCCATGTCACCTCTTGGGGTAAGTAAGGCTCCCCGTGCACTTAGAGAGCTTAGAATTCTGGGACTATTTTTTATTAAGAAATCACCAAGAACACAGCTGCCATTTCAAACACAGCTGTCAGAGAAACACTGGGTTTAAATCAGTGCCAATCCTTACAAAGCCAAACCGAGGCGTTCTGTGTAACCCCATGTGACTAATTTAGAAGCGGGGATCAGAAAGGACAGGTAACTAGGCTGAGGTCACAAAGCAAATGAGAGCTGACCTAGAATTTCAATCCCTTATTTGTTGGTTTCCAAAGCCTGCCTGCTTTCCATTGTACCATAGGGCTGCCCTTCGAAGGACGTAGAAAAAGTACATCTTACTAGCTCATGAACTAGTCTTATGTATTCATAGAGGAACTTACTTGATATTCTTGTGTGTGTGCACGTGTGTGTGTGTGTGTGTGCATGTGTATGTGTGCACATATGTGTGTGTGCATGTGTATGTGTGCACATATGTGTGTGTGTGCACATGTGTGTGTGTGTGTGTGTGTGTGCATGAAAGCCAGAGGTCAATGTTGGGTGTCTTCCTCTACCACCTTCCACTCCAGGTCTCTCCCTGAGCCTGGAGCTCACTGATTCAGCTAGACTTGTTAGCCAGTGAGTTCCAGGGATCCTCCTGCCTCCCTCCAGAGAACTGGGGTTACAGATACACAACATGGTGTCTGGCTATTTTGGTAAGTGTCGGGTATCAATACTTAGATCCTCACCACTTGCTCATTGAGCTTCATCTACTAAGCCATCTCGCAGTCCCCAGCAAGCTTTCTCAAATGGTCTGAATGGAAACTCCAGTAAGAATGAGTGCCTCGGGCAAGAGGTGACAGCTTAACCTCCAGCTGCCTGAGCAGGGGGACACAGATCCACTGGGGCATCTGCCATGGATCCCCACACTGCCATCACACGCTCTGGAGCCCCGTGTTACCTCGCTGATGAGCTCAGACGCTTTCTTTCTTCCTTCAATCTCCAGTGTGCCAGGAATAACACAGGGAATACCACGCATGAAGTTCAAGTCCGAACGGTACAGACTCTACAAGGAATACACAAACATCAGAAAAGCCAAACTCTGAACAAAGAAGCAGAGAAGTCAGGGTCTTGGGACGTTGTCTGAAAGCGCACATCCAGAACTCCAGGCAGCCATTGGTCTGTCTGGACAGATGTGGCGCCGCTCAACAACGGTGTACATGCTTCTCAGTAAAGGCTCATCTGGGGAAAATGCGGGTCAGAAGGAAATCATTCAGCTGTCACTTCTCTGTGAGTAGCTGTGACAGGGATGCCGGATGGGTTTTTGTTTTAACGTGGGCTATCAAATCATAAATGCTGGAGAGGATTGTGGCTAGAAAGTCAGGTGTCTTGGGGCAAATGTACAAATGGTTTAACTGATCTTTCAAACAAAAGCCAGCAGCAGCGGGCGGTATTAATTAATCATGGGTTAAGGAAGAACTAATGAATTAATCCAAAATAACTTGGCAAAGACTCATTCGGGTCCACACCTGCGTGAGAAAGCAAGGACCACCTGAGTGATTTGGAATGACAGTTTAAAGGGTCCCCAAATCTACTCCCCTCAGCCAGCAAAGCACCCCCTGGGTGTGCTGCCTTCCAGTTGTCACCACAGCACCAGACAGGGTAAGCATCAGGGCTCTGCATAAGTGACAAATGGCCTGAGATGAGTGTGGTAGTCCCCTCATCCCTACAGCTGCACTCAGGTTCCTGACAGCGCATGTCACTCAGCGGTCCAAGGGATGACTGACTCCGGATCTGAGCACTGCTTGCCTTGCACACACTGGTGAACCAAGACAGAGGTCTCGCTTTCCTCCACAGGTCTTGTTGCCTGCACATGCCTGGGAGAAGCAAACCCAGCAGGCTGGGAAGGAAGACAGGTACCAAGGATGCTGCTGTCTTTGGGTAGGACACGCCTCACTTCTTCAGGAACATGAGACTGTCTAACTTCCTGTGCCTCCTTGCTTTCCAGAGCAGGTATTGGGGGCTGGACATGCCACCAGAGGAGTGAAGATGCCTCACAAGGACCAAGACGACCCTGAGAGGCATTGCCAGGGCCTGACTGTCCAGCCCCGCTCTATGTGTTTCCCATGAAATAGCGAGGCAGGTTTCCACTCAGCCCGAGACCAGGGACAAAACTGGGAAATCCTGAAAACCCAAAATCCCATGTGGCATTTCCCTCCTTGTGTCCTGTACAGTTTTTCTGAACAGTAAGGACTGTTGATGCAGGGATATTATGAGGGTTAGATGAGGTCATTTCAACGCTTTGAATTCAGCAGAAATACTCAAGGAATGTGAGGATCTCACTTGAGCACTGTAATTAGTTGTGCGTTAGGACTGTGTGGAAGCTCTTGGGCTAAGAAGAGTTTAGGATTCCTGACCTCTGGAGGCTTCATGGAGTCAAAAGGAACTTGAGGGACCTGCCTTGTGATATGTGCTGCCAGGAGAAGGCCCTGATGGAGAGGCCCGGGCTCTTTACCTCACTCTGCAACTTGTGAGCTTTCTTGGCACAGCTCAGCCTCAGGTCTTCTGCCAAGGATGTGTGTTGGGGGAGCGGACGTCTGTAGTCCTGGTCGCTGGCCAGGGTCTGAGCCTTCTTGGCATGCACCAAGGTTACCATGTCCAGCGGCAGATGGAAGTGAGCCTTTGAGTGTTCAAAGGCTTTCTTATAAGTCACCTAGAGGGGCAGACAGATCGACAGCCACTATTTCAAAGCGACTACTTGCACAGGACCATCAGGGAGAGCGACTATGATGCTGCTGTCCCTTCAACCAGCGACGCGATGCAGGCCATGCTCCCTCCTTGCAGACATTGACCTAATAAGCATGCTTGTGTCTGGCTCCTGACTTTGAAACTCTTGGTCCCTGGAAGTCACTGGCCTGGGTTCAGGGGTTATGTCTCCCTTACCAGGGGAAAACACAGACAAGAGACATCTAATGCCAATGACTCCCTTGCTCTATTTCCTAGATCATCCCATTTTAGAGTGTCAAGAACGCTCCTGGGTAACCTGTGCTCCACCCAATGTATCTTTGCCCAGGATCTGCTGAAGTATCTCCTGTACCCCACCTGGCAAAGAGCTTCATTAAACATTACATGATGCCCTAGTCAATCTTAGAGCCGGCAGGAGTAGCCAGCTGTTTGAAAAGCCAGTTCTGAGGATAGATATTCATCCCTTAAGCCCAACATATATCCTGAAAGATGAGGGAGAAGCCCATTCCAGCCCCACCAGCTTGGGAAGGAACTGTGTGAAGTTAGAAGTCCTCTGAATTCAGGTCCCCATTGTCCTCTGATACTTCAACCCAACCACTTGGCCCAAACCCCTACTCTGGTGTCGTTGATTGTATCCTCACCCTTAGAACAAGGCCAAGGCCTCCATCTAATTCCATCCTCAGAGGTCAGCAACCCAAGACAGAAAGCTCAGTTGGAAAAAGGAGAGAGACAGAAAAATGGCAGAGAACAAATGAAGCTGGGGGATGGGAAAGAGGGAGAGGAAGGTGTGGAGAGAGAGAGAGAGAGAGAGAGAGAGAGAGAGAGAGAGAGAGAGAGAGAGAGAGCGAGCGAGCCGCACTGCCTGCATGCTGGAGCCTGCCTCTTTCTAGCTGACTCTGAGCAAGGGACTGAACCATTCCAACTTGACCTCCTTATCAATAAACCAGAATGAATGTAAAGTGGAGATCCTGGAGTTACAGTTTGGCAGCTGAATGAGATAACGCATAGGCTAGATCTCTGTAATACGTTGGGCATAGCTTTCACCCCTAACATTTGTCCCTCACACATGTGCAAGGAGGTTGTGTATACACATGTGTACCAGAGTCCACAGGATCACATTAACTGTCAGAGGGGAGTAGCAAACCAGGTGCCTACATTTATGTGAGCACAAATAAGAATGAAGAAGTGTATGTGCCCGCATGCATGCATGCGTGCGTGCGTGCGTGTGTGTGTGTGTGCCCGCATGCATGCGTGTGTGCGTGCGTGTGCCCGCATGCATGTGTGTGTGTGAGTGCGTGTGTGTGTGCCCGCATGCATGCGTGCGTGTGTGTGTGTGTGTGTGTGTGTGTGTGTGTGCATGCATGTGAGTATATCTGGGCAAGTACATACTCCATCTCCACATCTCCACTGTGAACCACTTCAACTGACTGTAGCCTCCAGGAATCCAGTCTACCTAATAATATGCAACCTAGAACTTCTTATATAAATCTTTTTCCATTTCTACACATTTGCAGGAATTCTCTCTGTAGACCACACATACACACACACACACACACACACACACACACACACACACACACACACATCTCTGCAGGCCAAACACATCCCATAGACCACCTAAATCCAAATCCAAGAATGCCCATCCCAGAAAAGAACTAGGAGCCACACAAATCCAACCTCATTTTATGGTGGAAGAAGCTGAGACCCAGGAGTGATTTCATAACTCTACACAGCAAATCAGCAACAGAAGCATCACCCACTTCCAAGAGGCTGGCAACCTGAGGCCTTGCCAGGAGCATCGTCAGGTGGGCCCCACAGCTCCCTCCATCTCCTCCCACTTACGCCACTCTGAAGCGAGGTCGCGTGTACTGCGTGTGCGAGGCTGAGGTCATCTTCCAAGCCCCGGGAGCCAAGCATCTGTCCTTTCATTCTCTCAAATGCTTCTTTGTATTTGTACTAAAGGGAAAGAGAGCGGGAGAGACCGACGGCTCAGGGACAAGGGACACAGAATGGAAGAGGTGGGTATTGGGCGAAAATGTTTTGTTCTTTTGACAGTAACTGGGTGAGTTAAAAGAAACCGCGCAGGAGTTGTCAAAAAGTCTATTCTTTCATATGCAAGACTCCCAATGACTAAAGGGCTCCTATTTGAAACGGAAAAGCGTGAGCACTTGGGCGGCCCAAGCTGGGAGAAGGTGCAGGCATTGTTAGCGGGCTCTTCACAGGCCAGCTTTATAAAAACTCTTGGTGGAGGGTGCATTTCATCTGCCCAGGTTCCATGTTTACAGTCAGGCATTTGGCTTTGTGCCCTAGGCTGGGGAAATTTTTGTGTAAGATGCACTCTCTCGCGCTGGTCATTATCGGGTTGCCCTAACACAGTCAGTTCGGACAGGAGAGGATATTATATCCACAGGCAAAAGAAGGCAAGAGTTAGAGGTAAAAGAACTGCAAACAGGTTTAGATTAGAGTTGTCACAGGATTTTGGATGCTCACATCACTTATTATTTCACCCGACGCCTTTGCTGCCTGGAACGGAAGGGCATCCAACCTCAGCTTGTATCCACCATCCCGAAGTCGGCTCCAGGATTCCTTATAGCGTGACTGGCAGGGAGACAAGAACAAATCTGATGGTCTCCTAAATTCTGGTTTTCTCCAACAGGAATCTAGTTTGCAGTGGGTCCCCGCCCCCCACAGCCCCATCTGGGGGTTAGATATCACTGTGGCTTAGAATGGATTATCCAAGAGTAAGCTCCCGCCTCCCACCCACCCTTGGCAGGTGAAGCCGTAGAGTGGGCTGGTGAAAAGCAAAGGTTTTGGAGTCTGATAGACCTAGATCTTATGGAGCAGCAAGCTCATTTGGTTATGAAGGCATAAGGGTGTGTTTGGACAGCTCACTATACAAGTTGGAGAACAGCCAAACGCCTCGACTGAAGACCAGGAAGGACAGGAGAAGGGTTCTTACAAAATCTACAGAGTGGGAAGAGTTTAAGTCCCCAAACATGTCCTTGGCACAGCCACCAGCTACACTGAGCTTTCCTGAGGTGCTTCTGCATTTCAGCTCCTATCTACAAAGGACCTGGCAGGAAGGTGGGCGCTTCTGTCTCTGTCTTCTCAGTGAGCTTGGGTCATGTACAGGACCAGCTACATCATTCACAGGGCCCAGTGCAAACACAAGTGTGGATTCTCTTGTTCAGAGAAGCCATAAATGTCAACATAGTGACAGTGCAGGGCATCATGCATGACCATGAGGGCACCCCACCCTCCTGTCTCTGAACCCAGTATCCTTCCAGAAGTTTCACCTCACTGATGTTCATGGCGTTCAGCTTGGCCAGCAGGACTTCAGGCAAGTCCACAGTCTGCGTGTAGTGGTGCTTTATGTTTTCTCCTTGCTCCCTATACAACCTCTGTGGGTCAAGAGAGGACTTTGCATTACACCCTGAGCCTCCCCCATGCAGCCAGCAGCCACGATGTATTCCAGGATACAGAGGGCCTGCAGCTGCTGAATCATCGTAGAGACCTGATCACGGCACCCTGCCTCCACCCAGATCTCTCACGGCTGGCACAGTGACACTCATGTCACTCTCTGCTCGACTTTCCAACTCAGAGCATGATGGATGGAAACTTTCCCGCCACCAACGTTACACTCTTAAGCACCGCTGAGACAAGCGTCAACTGGGGAAAATGAGGTCTGGCCACTCTTGACTCACATGGCTAGTCACCTCGAGCTATGCAATAGGGACTAGGGACCCAGAAGGTGCAACGACTATTCTGCGGGGGAGGCTTCCCAAGCCCACCTCTTTCTTCTTTCCTTCCCCACATCTAGGGTCCCTGACCTAATCAATATCCCTCCAGTAAGTTCAGGTTTCCTTTCCCAGAACTCGGAGTGAGCTTTGGGCAGCCTACGAGTTTGCTAGATGGCATACAGAGTTAGCATACCACCTAAGAAAATGTCTAAATCGTGTTTTTCCATCCCAACACCCATCAGACATGCCCAAGGTTCTACATATCACAGCAGCGCCCCCTAGAGTTGGTTAGGGTGAGGACACAGCAAGTGTTTTTCTTCTTCAAGAAATGCAATGAAATTCTAATGAGCAGGTAAACAGGAAATCAATTCCAAAAGCAAAGTACGGGACTCATGCCACCTCACAGCCTGAAGAGCACCCAGGCAGGCCCTTTTGGGGGTGCCTGTAGAAAGACACAACCTGAATTTCCTATAAAGCTGTAGAGGGAATTTTGAAAGTTGGATCCCCAAGGTTTGTAAATATTTTTGTGTGTCAGAAGTTGGATATTTTAAGATATTTCAAAGCCAAGTCTGTCTTACACACAGATCTGCAGACTTTGCTCAGTAATAGCAGCCAATTAACTCCTGTGTTTAGGGGAGTCTTTTTAAGACCTCAATGTTCCATTCAGTCACTAGTGAACTGAGCATGGGTCAAATCTTGGTTTCTTGAAATATGCAGAATACGGGAAGTAGCTTGAAGTCAGGCTAATATCCACAATCAGACTCAAATCATTTTTTTAAAAGCTTGGGAAAATGAGAACACAATGTCAATCCCTGCCCTCAGATCCCAAAGAGCCCCAAGCACGGCTTCCTCATTCCAATTAGACAGAATTTTACTCAAAGTTCTAACTCTGAAAACAACATTTGGAACAAAAGGAAAAGGGGAAAAAGGCCCCGTGGCCACAAATCTGCAAGCTATGCAAATGCAAGGAAGGAGGCATCGGGGGCAGTGGGGTGCAGAGCCCCACTTGGCACGCTGAGTCCAGGAACGCCCCATTTGCATCCTAATGAGGAAGCAACCCTGCCAAGGGGAGCTTCATAAAAGACAAGGGGACCCTTCATCCTCAGGACGACAGAAGGAGCAGGCCCGAGATCCCCTCCGCTTCAATCACACCGCTGAAAGAGAGCCCACTCTCGGAGTCATAATGTATATACATTATCACTTACATCCACTGCTTGGGTATAACTAATCCTGGCCTGGACCATCTCCGGAGTGTCTTTAATACTGGTAAACTTCAAAGCATCTGGATGCTGACGGTACTTCTTCTGTTGAGCAGGAAAAGATCAAAGCCGTGAATTTTGTGCTGCTCTTTCATGCCATTTGAAAGAGAAAATCACAGGTTGCTTGAGATTAGAGTGAATTTGTGAACATAATTATTATTCGGCTTCCTCCATCTTTATATCCTAGGTACCTTCAGGTTAATATTTGTTTCAATTTAAGAATAACCTCATGTCAATTAACATTAAAGTATTTCTACCCAGTGCAAAGACAACATCTCAAAATTAGATTATACCAGTAAAATACTGTAGGGTACACACTTCCAAAGTCATTCTTTCTAGAGGCTTCAAATGCTGTGTTGCAGTTGTTTACATATCTTAGTTTGGCAAGAAAGTGCCTTTCCCGCTACATTTATTGATTGAAGCTTTCTGTTTCCTTCCCCAAAGGACTTGGCAGGCATTATCACAGCCCAAACCGCATTTAACATGCAGGGTGTAGCCACTTTAGACCAAGGTTCCTTTAACATGAGTGGTAATTCTCAAAGATATTACAATAAGGAAAAGGATACCGTCATCATCATCGAAAAGAGCTGTCAGAGCATTTGGAAAACATGGAAGATATGTATTAAACAACACACAAAGCAACAGAAAACGTAAATGCTGGCAAAAATCTAGATGGCTCATTTTGGAGAACTTTGGATAACACAATTAAGTTCATTCTCTTTTCTTTTAATCAATTTTTCAGAGCTTGAAATATTATAACTTTAATGATATAGTGGGGTTTATTTTTCCCCAAATCATGTTATTTTCTAGACACCTGCCCATTTGTCTGCTTGGCTTTGTACATGATGCTCTATGTTGCACACGGTTAACTCTGGTCAGCCACCTGTGTTCTGCAAATGACGTCTCACTGTAACACAGTCACATGCATTCACTGACATATTGTCTATAATCATCTTCAGCTAGTTGTGACGGAAACTATACAATCCGCAAAGTTGGGGCTTCACAGAATAGTTTTAATGACTCCTGCTCCACACCACAGGGGTGCATGTGCCTCTGTGTGTGTGTGTGTGTGTGTGTGTGTATGTCTTTGTCTATGTGTGAATACATGTATACATGTATGTGTGTAAATGCATGTATACATGTGTATGCATGTGTGAATTCATTTACACATGTGTAAATGCATGCATGTGCATATATACATGAGTGCATGTATACATGTATATATACGTGTGTGTATGAGTGAATGCATGTGTACATGTGAGTGAATGCATGTATACATGTGTATATGTATGTGTGAGCATGTCCATACGCATTTGTGGCTCTTTCCACAGTGTCTGGTATTCTCTCTGAAAGTTAATCAGCCCAATTTGACAGGAACCTAGAAACATCAAATAGTTGGGGAAAGTTGTTAAAAAATATCTCGCCTAATACATAGTTTGAAGACTGGTCTGAAGAAAGATGTTAAGAAAACAAACAAATTTCTTGAGAAAGTTTGTAAAATGGGGAAAGTGGTGTGGCAAAGTTCTATCACCGTGGGGCAAATGATTCCCTCTGCAGTTCTTTGGTGCCAGACTTAGACGCAGAAAGGAACCATCTGGAAGTTTAAACTGCACATGGAGCAGTCTGTAGGGAATGAAGATCCTCCTTTATGAAAGGGCTCGATGCTGTGGGACAGTTAATCCTCGAACCTAGGTGTTTGCTCCCATAGTTTTTCATGTTCGAGCTCCGGAGAGGCCCTTTCTCTAACTAAACACAGGGCAACATTGACCATGCTGAGGTCTCAGGTTCTTTGAGTCTTAAGTGTTGAGTAAGGTCTCTGAAAATTGGGTCAGTGGGAACAAGGCAAGTTTTGCAGTTTCCTCTAACATGTAAGGTGACTAGAATACAATTCCTCGGGAGACTCCCAACACTGGGCAAGGGCGTTGTGAAGCCAACATGGCTGCCAGTCTGCATTGACTATGTATCAATAAGAATCTCTCTTTAAACATCATCCCAGGAGCCTCACGGTCAAAACTAAAGTCTTCCAGGGTTATGCACACTAAGAGGGCTCGTTCCTAGCCAGAAAGTTCCAGAAAGACCAGTCTACCTAAAGCCCATGAAATGCTCACTTGCTTCCGGACACAGCCCTTCCCAACAGGCATAGTGAGGGGCAATTGGAGAGTTTGATGGCGCTGGTCCTCTGACCAGCTGGAGCCTCCAGCCACAGCTCTGAGAGGTGCTCTGTGCAGCAGCAATTCTGCCCCCCAGAGGGCATCTGCCAATGTCTGCAGCCTCTCAGGTCGCCACCACTGGCAGAGAGTGATTCTGACATCTAGAGGCCAGAGAGATGCTCCTGAGCATCCTCTAAGATGGAGCATACCATCAGAAAGACAACTTGTCAACAGCATGCATCAAGGCAGACCCTTGCCCTGCCCTCACAGTCTTTACAGCTGCCACTCAGTGCGGCTGCCCAGAGACGCGGGTGGAAGGCTCTTCTCATAAACAGAACTTCCTTGAGGACACTGACAAGCGTGAGAAGGGACACGTCCCTCCCACAAGAAAGAACCAGCTATGTACTGTGTCGGACAGCGTGGTGAATATTCACAACCGTTTTCACTGTGGCAACAGAGGGGAAGCGTGTGTGGTTATGAAAGGGATGCCCGGTGCCACCGACATGTCTTTTCATCACCTCTCCGGTGCCGCCGCGTTAAAGAGGTAAGGGGTGGGCAGCAGTTGAGCTCTGTTTGGTTGTCATTATTACACATAATATCACTTGTCACCCACTTTGTTTTCGCTGGGACTCCATGGCCCCTACTGGTGTGTGTTTGGTACGTGGCTTCTCTCTAATTACCAGCCCTCGTCCGGGTTTGGAGGCCTTTCATGTGGCTCTGCCTTTTGAGTGGAAATTATTTTAATTTTATACAGAAACGCCGCACGCCTAATGCAGCCAAGCCCCATCACACACACTGTCAGGAAATCTCACCTCGCTAATGAGTTCTCCTGCCTTCTTCGCCTGCTCCACATTTAATGACCCGGTGGCGACCCAGCCTGTGCCTTTCATCCACTTCACATCTGCCCTGTATTGGTTCTGACAAAGGAGAAAGAGAGAGAGAAAGGCAGGCCACTGTCACTGCGCAGACGTTTAAAGGGCTGTTAACAGTTCCCAATGTGCCCTCGGTGCCAGCTGAGTCAAATTAAATGTCACTTTGTCTTACCTGTTTCTGAAGAGCCGTGGGTGAGGCCCCCAAATCTACAAAGCAGTCCCCCCTTTAATCAGAGGTCTCCCTGTAGATGGTGGCTTTGGGCCCTACCCAACACTACTTGGGGCACACGGAAGGTGCTTAGTCAACCTGGGCCCTCATTAGGGACGCATGTCTCCCCTCCAGACAAAAGCATCCTCCCCGTCTGCTGTACCAGTTTTCCTGTTTAGAACGGCACGCAAGGGAGAAGACAGTGGCTGCCTAAACAGAACCCAAGTAGGAGAGAGAGACTCTCATAAAACCTGGGTCTTCCCACGGGGCCAACTCCTTCCTCCCGTCCCCATGGGGCATGGAGGAGAGTTCTCATCTCTTCACTAGCTAGGAATGAGTAGTTTTAATGAAATTATTTAAACGGAAACTTTTCTCTAAAACCATCCTATCATCTCTCTCTGTCTCTGTCTCTGTCTCTCCCTCTCTCTCTCTCTCTCTCTCTCACACACACACACACACACACACAGAGAGAGAGAGAGAGAGAGAGAGAGAGAGAGAGAGAGAGAGAGAGAGAGAGACCTGTGTGTAACAGCAGCCTGGCTATAGCTGACCCACTCACACATATTTTTTTCCAAGAATCACCCAAATCCAGAGAGAAAGCAGAACCAGGCAAGGGGTACAAGGAGGGAAGGCGAGGGACTGTTGAAGATCCATCCGCAAGCTGGTCATTCAAAGAATGGGAACCATTAGAGCTGGGATGAGATGTCAGTGACACTCTCATAGTTGACCATATGTGGGGATGACACCAATGTATTCAACTCCAGCATCAAAGAGAAACCTAAAACATATGTCAATCAGAATTCCAAAAAAAGGAGCTCTGTCTCTCTGGCTATAGGTACACAACTTCAAGTCAGCATAGGATGAGCAGTTAACCAGGAGGAAGTAAGAGCATTTCCCCTGAGGGTTCCATAAATATTTACCCCAGAAGCATGAATTGTTACCCCAAAGGATCTGGTGAAACAGAGATTTCAAAAGCAACAACAACAAAACCCAGTATAGACATGAGCACGCGTGCGCGCATGCACACACACACACACACACACACACACACTGTATGCATACACACACACACTGCAGGCACACACTGTAAACACACACTGTACAAACACACACGCACACACACATGCACACACACACTGCACACACACGCGTGCACATGAGTGCGTGTATACACAGGCTCAGAACTTACATCACTCTGCAGGCCATAGGCCTTCTTGGCCCACTCCACCTTCATGTCTGTGGGCAGAGCTGTGAAGTAGTGTGACGCTGTCCTGTAGCCTACGTCTGTGGCTAAGTGCTGTGCCTGGCGGGCATGGGCAAGGTGGAGCATGTCGAGGGAGGCATGATACTGAGACTTGGCATCCTCAAAGCCCTTCTTGTACTCCAGCTCACTCTGTAGCTTAGACATCTGCAGAAAGTGGCTCATCCGTGAGTCTCCCTGTGCACTCTGTGCTCCGATGAGTTTCCCTCTGGACCGTTCGTAATCCTCCTTGTACTTCACCTAAATGTAAACCACACAGCAGGAACATGGGTCAGTCTCCTCCAGATGCCGGGAGGCTTCTAACCGTGGGCATGAGGGTTAACACAAAGCCATCTGATAGAGTCCTATTCAACAACTGATACACTTCCTCTAATCAAACCGATAAATGAAATATCACACTGATGCTAACTGCCACAACAGGCTGACACCACATGTCTGTGAGACCTCCTCTCTTCTCTCTCTGCTTGAGGCTTCATGCTCCTGATTTCTTCTTAATTTTTTGTACTTTTTAAGACTTACTTATTTTTATTTTATGTTTATGGCTGTTTTGCCTGGATAGACATTTATGCATCACAAGCATGCAGAGCTCCCAGAGGCCAGAAGAAGGCATCTGGTCCTCAGAAACCAGAATTACAGATAGTTGTGAGCAGCCATATGGATATAGGAATTGAATCCAGGTCCTCTGGAAGAGCAGCAAGTGCTCTTAACTGCAAAGCCATGTCCCCAGCCCTGTTTTAAAATCACCTCTGTGTGTGTGTGTGTGTGTGTGTGTGTGTGTGTGTGTGTGATGCTTTGGTTTATTTTTTATTTTTCTAAACTTTATTATAAAAATAACTTGCAATTAAGTAAAAATGCCACACACCGAAACATCCAGATCCAAAGCCTATACAGCACAATGTACTCCTATGCAGTTAAAACAGGCATTTGGAATAGAAGCTGTGGAGCTTTGTATTAAACTCTACGTTTTCAGTACCAAATATATTTTATTCATATATCCATCGCTGAAACAAACAAACAAATCCACAGAAGAATTAAAACTAGAAAAACAATTAGCTTTGTATCTTATTTCATAATTCTTGTCTATGACCTTCACTCAGTCCATTTTTGTATTCTTTTTTAAGGTTTAGTGTGAGTATGTATATGCCTGTGTGTGTGTGTGTGTGTGTGTGTGTGTGTGTGTGTGTGTGTGTGTGTGTGTGTGTGACTGAGGACTCACCTCACTGGCCAGGTCTCTCCTAGCTTTGGCCATCAGGAATGTCAAGGAGTCGAGTCTCAGCTCAAACCCTTTTGCCTTCTGCCTTTCCCAGCTGCTCTTGTACAGTGTCTGGGGAGATGCAGGAAAGCAGTGGTTATTCTAGTGAGACAGTTCCTCTAGACTCTGTGAAAACCTTTCTAAAAAGCACCAGTAATGGCATCCTTCCCTAGCCTGAGAACCCGCTGGCCTTTGTCCTGCCTGCAGGCCTTTAGCACATAGCACTTCCATCGGAAGAAGTAAGGATTAAACCTCAGAAAGCTTCACAAACACAAGTTTCACAAACATCTCAGATGCAGCAACATTCCACAGCACAGCATTGGAAGGTCTGTTCTCTGGGTCTAGGACTCAGCCACAGGCTCAGCAGGACTCTCTCCTGCACTGCCTGCCTCCAGCCTCCAGCCCCTGGGGCCTTTCTCTGTCCCTCCCATGTCAAACCCCTGCCTCCAGATTTTAAGGTCCTTCTTCTGGAAGGCCTGTCTTCCTTTCAGGAAGGGAATCAGTTCAGCCTCTGCCCCTCCTTCTGTTTCTCCTTCCTGCCTAGTCCCAAGTCAGGACTACAGGGACTTGGGAACATTGTGTATAGAGAGCCAAGAATAGGCACAGAAGGACAGGAGGATCAACCACGGACACTGTCACATCAGGGAGCCATGACCGTGCACACTTCTGAAGAACATCATGCATACACACTTGTTGAAGTCTCACGGTCACCCTGCAAGCAAGGCTGGGATTAGCCTCACTTCACTAATGGATGTCCAAGAGTAAAGATTTGGTCTACGGTTACACACCGGTAAGTGGTGACACTAAGGACCAAGGTTTGCAGTCAACAGCTGGGTGTCCCTCTGCCACCGCTCGATTCCAGCTCTCAGAATAACCACTCTCCCACCCACCAGGACCTATGCAGTAACTTAGGACCCCTGCCAGCCATTGCTAGGACGGTCATTTTCCTCTTCCCCAAAGCGTTGTTCAGGAACCAGATCTGCTGGAATGGCCAGATACACTATAGCTGAACCAGACGCTACCAATGTGGCTGGTAGTTTGATGACCAGGTGACTATAGAGACACAGGAGAGCACAGCCCATGTCTGCCCACTCCTCCTGTGGTACCTCACTGAGTTGAGCAGCGTTGGCCCGGGCTTGCAGGAAGAAAGGCTCATCTTTGCTGATGGTGTACTGATGGACAGACTGCTCATTGCCGGCTTTGTAAGCTACCTGATGAGAGAGCAGGGTTGGGGAGGAGAAATGTGGGTCACCCACCACAACTGGAGCCACTTAGACGGAATCAAGGACATTGAGGTAAATACAGTAAGTCAGGCACAGACAAAGACCACATGATGTCACTTGTCTATGGAGACTGAAAAAGTTGATCTCACAAAAGTAGCAAATAAAGGCAAGAAAGGGGACAGGGGTTAGGAAGAATAGAGAGGGGTGCATGATGGGTACAAAAATACAACTGTTGGGAGGTAGTTCCATTATATAGCACATATATGTACACACATATGTAGACCACCCATGGTCCACAGCAATTAATTTTACACTCTTAAGAGAAATACCAAGAACATGAAAGGTTCCCAGCCCACAGAAATCACACAGAGATGCTAATTACCCTGATGTGATCACTATACATTGCATTTGTGTATCAGATTATAATATTGTACCTCATAACTAAATAGAAATAGTGTAAGTCAGTTAAAGGAAATGCGTGCTTATACCTTAATTCTAGCACTAGGGAAGCTGAAACAGGGGATTGCTAAGGGTTCGAGGCCAGCCTGGGCTGTAGAGTAAGATCCCCATCTCAAAAAACAAAATCATATAGAAAACCAAATGCATAAAACCAGGACAGACATTAAGAGACAACACAGGAAAAAAATGTTTAGGGGCAGAGACCAACGTAAACATCCTCCAGGTTTTCTGTTTCCACATCTTATCCTAGAATCACCATTGGCCTCCCAAATCTATTACCATCTACATTCCCCTGTGAACATCAAAGATTACACCCCTACCCAGAGGACTCCAAAGTAGGCTGGGCAGGAAGCACATTCTCTCTCCATGATCAACCTTCCTGTGCTGGGAGGAACTGACCCCAGGAAGTGGGCAGTGACCAGGCCAGCTTCTCCGTGGAAATAGACCTCAATTCCTCTCCTCCTTTCCCCTTCCCTCAAGCTGTGTTTGTAAGCAATGGCTTCCCCTGCCTCTGACAGCCCTTCTGGTGTGTGTGGGGTGGGGGGGTTGAGGGGTGTAGCATCTGCTGGGCCCGTGGGAAGGAAGGGCTAGGAAGACCAGACCGTGGCTATCAGTGGAGTGGCTCTGGACTGGACAGCAGTCTGCACACCATACAAATGGCACCTCGAGCGGTGACTCCCTCATTTGAACTCAACTGACACACAGCCAAAAGCAAATCCTCCCCCAACATAATTCTCTGTTAATCCAGAATTACAGTCTTGGATAACGGACAGAATAAAGAGAAACAAGAAAGGAGGCATTAAGAAATACAGGCAGCAGAAGAGGTCGCATATCAGTCTATCTTGGTGACTGTCAGAGAAGCAGGGTGTGTGTAACGGGAGGCTAGTGACTAATCTGCAGATGTAGGCCTGCGGCACGCCAGGTCCAGCCTCCCGAGGGAGGTGACCCCTGAGCCACGCCTGTGCTGCCACCTGCTGTTGCCCCCAGAGACCCCAGGCCCATGACACAGCAAACTGGTGGCATCCAGAGGGCAACCCGGGACTCACCCCACTCTGCAGCTCCTGACTCTTCTTAGCATGCTCCATCTGGGAGCTGTCAGCCACACTGGTGAACTTCAGCTCATCAACCCTCTGCCGGTAGTTTTTCTAGTTCCAAAGAAAAAATACCCCATAGCGTTAGGACAGGGTTACCCCCTTCCATGATATACACATGCACACACACTTTTGTACTTTTTATGACTTGAGCATTTCCTTGGGGGGAGAGGCGTTCTTGCAGGTCCTAAAACAGAGCCTCACAGCCTATTATGGTGAGGTTGTCTTTTCTCGTGTGTGTGTGTGTGTGTGTGTGTGTGTGTGTGTGTGTGTGTGTGTATCTATACAAGAGTGTACATATATGTGTGAGTGTATATGCATGTAGAGGTCAGAGGTCAATCTTGGGTGTCTTCCTCCATCTCTCTCCACCATACCCTTTGAGGCAGGGTCTCTCACTGAACCTGGAGCTTTCCTACACTACACTGGCAGGCCAGGAAGCCTCGGGTCTCCTCCTGCCTCTGCTTCACATGAGTCTGCTTTTGTTGTGGTGACGGATGAGAACTTTGGTGCATCTCAGAAAACCCTGCATTGCACTGTGTATAGTGGGGTGTTTCCATCTCCCAAATCAAGGTCTGTCATTAGAGGGGGAAGTGGAGCAAACGTGGTTAAAACTATACAGGCAGGTTCAAATCTCACCTCCACCCTTTTCCAGTTCCCTCACTTGGCATACCACTTAACAGACCCAAGACCCTCTTCCTCCAGCGGCACAGTGATAAAGGAAGCTCTGTCACCCTGAGGTGGAGCAGATGCTTCAACGCCATCCTTTCCATGTGACCCAAGCGCATGGCATACAAGGCTGGGGCCTCTCCAGGACAACTGCCCATGGTGTCCCCATGACTATCCGAGGAACTAATGAAAGAGGAGCATCAAAGCCACAGGTGAAAGGTCAGAGGTCATATGTCATTCTGTCTCTCTGAGGTCTGTCTTTGTTCCACAGCCAGTAACTAATTGGCAAACTTTCAAATGTGCTAATTCTGTCTCCCCACAGGGACTTCTTGTCTTTCCTGAGGATTGTTTCCTCTGCCTTTTCCACTGGAGTTGCCAAACAGATGAGAAAGGCAGCCTCTGTGGATGGCTTGCTGGAGCAACAGTGTAGGGAGCTCACAAGCTGGCACCCCAGAACTTCTAGTGCCATTAGCAGAAGCAGCATTTTGAGCACCAAACAGTGATGGGAATATTGGACACCTCAAATTCCCTTCTTTTATGAGGAAAACACAGATGTAAGAGAAGGCTTACTACAAGCATTAGACTCTAGTTCAGAAGAAATCATATACCACCACCACCACCCAACTCAGGCGAGATGCTTAATCTTCATTTCAACCTGCTGGGATGTAGAATTGGAATGTAGCATAGATAGCCTCTGGGTGTGCTATTAAGGTTATTTCTAGATGGGTCCAACTGGAGTGGGAAGGTACACCCTGAGTATAGATGGCATCATCCCAGGAACTAAGGATCCAGACATCATCATCATCATCATCATCATCATCATCATCATCATCAGAATAATAAAAGAACTGAGTATCAGCATCCATCTCTGTGCTTCTGACTGTGGGTGTCATGTGATCAGCTGCCTCCTGCCCCAGCCACCATGTCTTCCCCACCATGACAGACTGGAGCATCAAACCCTAAGCCAAAATAAACCCTTCTTGTCTTAAAAATAATTCTGGAGACAATATTCCAAGAGACTGTTGACTTTCCTCCCTAGTTCCTATGTTGGATGGGAAAGCTCACTTGCCATGTAATTGAGGGAAGTCACATGACTCTTCAGTCTCTGGAAATTCCGAGTCACCATAGTGCAGGCCCCAGTGAAATCCTAAGTATTTACTTTGGAGCTAAAAGTTCATTCTACTATTCTAGCACACCAAAAAACAGTAAAAGAGATTAAAAAAAAAAAACAACTGCCTCTCAAAAGTTTAAAACGCAGTAGCCAACACAGGAAGTGAGATAGTCACCCATATCTCTGAGGCTGAAAGGACAACTTCCTGGACCCTCCTCACACTGCACCCTGATCCAAGATGGTGTCCTTCTTGTTTTACCTAGATCTCAGTAGGTCTCCAAGGAGGGAGGTATTAGAGCCTCAGGTGATGTTCTGTTCTTTTCCTGCTGTTTTCCTATCTACATATTTTAAGATCAAATATATCTTTGAGAGTAAATAAGGTAGAAAAATGAGAATAAATAACAAAGCATGTGTTTGGGGATGAGATATTACCAAGGAGTCACTGAGTCACATGAAAAGTACTGAGTACTGAGGTCTAAGTAGCTCTGCTTGGGAGTGGAAAAAGTGACATAAGCTTATTTCCCCTGTATAAGATGGGACGATAGGAAAGATAACAGGGTCACTGCAGCATCATAGAGGACAGTAGTGACCAATTCATTGCACCATGAACAACACACTCAAAGTGATCAATCAGCCTCACCAGGGACTGAATTATTACGTCTATAAACAGTGGCTTTTTTTTAAATCTCTGCAATGTGCCGACTCAGCCCTCCTGGCCCAGAAGCAAGAATCCCCTTGAAGATCCCAAACAAAGTTCCTGGCATAGTCACACTTCCACATGAAACGTCCTTCCAAAGTCCCTCTCTGCTTGCTGCCAAAGCATCTCCCCAAGTCATAAACAAATGCACAGGCTTAGACCACGTGCCTGGACATATCTCTACTCAGCCTTCTCATTTTCACATGAGAAGAGGGTCCATAGGTGTAGTGATTCCGCCCAAGTCTCCAGAGAGTGTGGCAGACATCTACTACAAATGCCAGACTCTGAGTCCCATGTTATTTCTGTCAGAAAGGTTGATTTCTTGGGATGAGAAGGTTTTTTTTTTTCAGATTTCAGGGGACTTTTCTCCCCATTGGTTGGTTTGCGGGGGATATTTGTATATAATGAGATATTTTGGGGATAAGACTCCAATTTAGACTCATTTATATTGCATATATACCTCATGATAGCTATAACCTCAAGGCAATTTCATGCAATATTTTCAATAATTTAAGGTATGATACAAAATGTCATGATGTGACTTTGTGATTTTCTGTTCAAATTGTTGGGAATTTTGGAGCATTTTGAGTTTTTCAGGTTTTCAATTGCTCTATCTGTATACTATGCTACCCTTTCTACACTAAATTCTCTGGATAAGACTACTTGTAGGGTGGTGGTAGTGCACACCTTTAATCCCAGCACTCAGGAGGCAGAGGCAGTCAGACCTCTGAGTTCGATGCCAGCCTGATCTACAGAGCCAATTCCAGGACAGCCAGGGCTACACAGAGAAACCTTGTCTCTAAAAACCATTTTAAAAAGACTGCTTCTTAAAATAAATTGATAAGCTTCTTAAAAATACCTCCCCAGAGCTGGGCATGGTGACACAATTCTGTAATTCCAGCACCCAGGAAGCAGAAACAGGAGGATTTGGAGTTCAGGGCCTGCTTGAGCTATATAGGAAGATCTTGTGTCAAGAAAACAAAAATCAAAACCAAAACAAAAAGCTTCCTACAGGAAGTTTAAGAGGGTGGGGAGTTGGTTCAGGGGACATTTCAGGTATAGACATGAAGATGTGTCTTCCCTTTGATTCACATTCGGAATAAAGCCCTGGAGGTTCAAGAGGGCACTGGAGGGAAGAAGCACTCTGTGACTCAGGAGTTGAGAATCATTTGGAGCCCAGGGACAGACACTCAAGTTACCTCACTGACGAGCTGTCCAGCCTTCTTGGCCTGTTCTAGGTTGAGACTCCCCTCGGTCAGCCACCCGACCCCTTTCATCCATGCCAGGTCAGCTTTGTACTGCAGCTGCAAGAGAAATGTCACCAAGCTCTCATGTGACACACACACACACAGGGACATGACCAAGTTGATGGAAAAGTCAGGGAAATCCAAATTTGTCTTCCCAGAAAACTGCATCCCCATTTATCCTCAGCAGGTCTTTCTTTGGGAGGTAAAACCACTGGGTCCCCCTTGTGATTGAGCTGGGCAGATTCTACCTTAGTGTTGAAACACTTTGGACTGACTGAAAGTAGTGTCTCATATCATTGGACCAATATTTCCAACATGTTTCTCCTTGGCTCATGTCGTTTCCAGTACATCTTGACTTTCCCACGTGCTCCGAGCCTGCCCCATCCTGAGTCTCTACTATCCTGACTGGCTCTTTCTCTCATCTTCTTCCCTGGACCTGGGGCAGCTCTAGTTCCTCCTAGTTCTCTGCATTATACAATGGACTCATGAACAGGTTCAAATCACTCTGAGAGTGCATCTAATGGCAAGCTTCATGGGTGCAAGGAGCCAGCGGCTGGCTGGCGCTCACCTCGCTCTGGAGCCCGTAGGCTTTCTTGGCCCACTGAGTCTTCATGTCTTCGGGCAGCACAGTATATTCATGCAGTTTCTTCCTATAGTCAAGGTCGCTGGCGAGAGCTTGGGCCTTTTTAGCATGCCTGAGATTTACCATGTCCATGGGCAGGTGAAAGTGGGTCTTACTTTCTTCAAACCCTTTCTTATATTCAACCTTGAATGCAACAAGACAAGGCTCATAGTTTAAAGGCTGTTCTTGCAGGAGTTATATGAAAGTGTGGGAGAGCCTCTCAGGCTCTCAGAAACTCGGCATTCTGGGTGAGGCCACCTGTCTGTGGGAAAGGTGGCCCCAAGTCAGTGTCACCAAGGTCATACTGGTGTTGTTTCCTACTCTCTTGCCTCTAGGACTGTCTTTTACCCAACTTTGTCCCGTGCATGGCTATTGCAGGAGAGGACACCATCTATGCTTTCTGCAGAGGTGATCAGAGGCAAACAACAAAGTATGGGCTACAGAGCCAGACAAGCCTAACTCAAACCTAAGCAGCCCTTTGCCAGCCAGGCAGCCTCTGGAAAGTTAAATCACCTCCCTGAGGGCTCACTTTCCTTGAGGAAACCGTTGTGATGAATATTAATATAGAGGCAAAAATGTGCTTAGAATAGGGACCATCACATGTAAAGAGTACACATTCATGATGAGAACACAACGATGGTGGTGGTGGTGGTGGTGGTGGTGGTGGTGGTGGTGGTGGTGGTAAGGATGATGGATGGCAACAGTGGTAGCCATGGAAGCCATGATGGTGACTGATGGTGATGGGGATGGTGGTCACGATGTCAGTCACGGTAGTGGTGATGGTGATGATGACTGTGGTGGTGGTGACGGTAGGAGCGGTGATGGTTGTGGTGGTGGTGGTGGCCGTGATGGTGGTGACACTGGTTATACGGTGAGGAGAGAGTGTAATCAGCAGGAGGAGTACAATGCAGGGGATAAGAGCTCTGGGGTCTAACTCTACTCTTCTACAGTCACTATCACTGACTACCACATGGCTTTGGGTTACAACTACTCAAATATAACAACTTGTTGTCCGTTTAAGCCAAAGCTCAGTTCTAACTCTTACTGTCTCTTTGTGCATGTGACCATGAACTTCCCAAGACCTCTCCTATAATGTGTCTAAGTGGGTGACTTGGATGCCAGCTCCCACACTTTACTCAATCCATGGTCTCTCTTTTTTGTTTGTTTTGGTTTTGTTTTTGTTGAGACAGGGTTTCTCTGTGTAACAGCCCTAGCTCTCCTAGAACTACCTCTGGAACTGGCCTCTGCCTCCCGAGTGCTGGGATTAAAAGTGTGTGCCACCACCTCCTGGCACTCCGTGATCTCTTAAGGGCCTGTCGGGTAATTATGCTTGGCTGTTGAGCAGAGTTGCACAGCTTCATCCTCTTGGGAAGGATAAAGCAGGAACACAGGGCTCACGTGTCCACTGTGCATGCTTTGCCTGGGTAGAAGATGTGACTGAAAACCACAGGTGTCTCTTTCAGTAGCACTCTCCTTTCCAGTGGCTCTGCGACCAGCCTACCATGGTCTTTTGTAGGTGACACTCGCCAATATCAATCTCCAATTATTTACACGCAACAATATTCAAGTTGGTTGGAGCCTTGGATGCTCCATCTGCCTGGCAAATATTTTGAACACTCTCTGCCGTGACAATGAACTATAAGCTTACTGTTTAACCCCTGCTATGCTTAGATATGATTCACCCCCACTGAAAGTTATACTGAGGTTTAATTCCTCAACAGTAGGCGGTGGTAGTGGGGGTGGTAGGGCCAGGCAGAAGTGTTTGTTTCTTGGGGCAGAGTCCTCATGAACACACTATTTCAGCCTCTTGGACTGGATTCCTTATCATGAAAACAGGCTGTTATTAATATAAAGCAAGGCCCACCTTGTGCTCACTCTACTCTCTCTTTTACATACATCCATTCCTCTTTACATTTTTTTCATCCTGTGCAAAACAAGACCCATACTAGATGCAGCTGCACATCCTTGTACTTTCCAGCCTTCAGAATTAAGTGGGAAAACAAAGCTCTTCCTTCACAAAGTGCCATCTCTAGCATTCTGCCTTAACAGCAGAATGATGGACTAAGACACTCTCCCATCTGAGCTAAGTTCTGTGAGGGGGGAACTTGCAAACTGTTCATTCTCATAGCTCCAGAGTCTTGTGCAGCATTTTACCCACAGTAACTGCTCGGCAAATATCTGTGGCATAAACAGATGTGTTTGAGCACCCATATTCCTTGATCAGTGGATGCTGTCATCCTCGGGCCATACACCTCATGCACTTTTAAAGAACACTATGCTTTGGCAACATAAAGGAAGTGAATAAGTTCCTCATATAAGCCCAGAAAGAAAAGCATTGCAGGTGCAAGTCCACACAAAGGCAAGAGTCGCCCAGGAGCACAACCATCAGTTTGGAGCTGAGGGTGGGGGAGGGGGGAGTTTACCTCGCTGCTCATCTTGGCCACCTGCAGAGAGTGCAGAAGCTTGGAGTCGGTGGTTCCCAGGGCTCTGCCTTTTGTTTTTTCATATTCTTCTTTGTATTTAATCTTGAGAGGAAGAAGAAAGTCTAGTATGAACAAGAGAGAAACTGCCATAGAAGGGACTCTGACTGTAACGAGTTCCAAGAGGACAATTCTGGGGGGATAAGCCCCCATCTTTCTCAAGAAAAAGATTAAAGTGTTGTGATGTTTACAACGTTAACAGTCATTATTTTTCCAGCAGGCGGCTGGCATCGCATTGGAATCATTCCTTCCACATGTCTGAGTTAACGAGAAGAACTTACATTGCTAGCAAGCTCCCCCGAGGCTTTGGCGGCCAACAGAGACATGGCGTCCAGCTTCATTTCAAACCCTCTCCCCTTGGTCTTCTGCCAGCCTTCTTTGTACTTCACCTGGCGAATAAAAACACAGGTGAGTGGGAGTTGCCGCCCACTGGTCTGCCAGAAGTTCAGAGGAGTTTTCTGTAAAGCAAACTTGGTTTCCTGTAAAGCAAACTTGGTTTCCTCCGTTGTTGGCAGGTGCGAGAGCCTGGCTGGTATTGTCAAGACTGTCACAGTAATCATTAAAATAGTTCACTGATCCTTAGTGCCACTCACACGGGACAGGACAAAGAAAGAACTCTCATTTGCCTGGTCCTGTGACTTTGGGCAATTACCTCTCTGACCTGGGGCTAATCGGTTGCAAAATGCATATTATCATTCTCTGGGCTGCTGGAAGAAGAAGTGGGGTGCGGAGCATGAAGAAAAATCCTGAACTGGTGAGGGGCTGCCAAGATGCAAGGGACTGATGCTGCCTGGCAGCAGCTACTATGTGTGGTCCTTTCCTAAATGCTTTGCAGACACTAACTACAAATCTCCACACAAGTGGAAGTGCAGGAGGTTGAAGGTATTTGCTAGGGTCACACAGATAAAAAGGGTCCAATGTGACCTCTGAATCCAGGTCTGTCTCATATCAAAACCCATGCCACCAAACAGCAGGAGTTATGCTAATTCTATGCTGTATCGTGGAACACATCACATTTTTATCGACATATCCTCTGCCTCAACATAGAACAGTCTTGCAAAAAGCATCAGTCCCTCTTTTTAATTCGTCTGCCCCAGAAATCCCATCTAGACTAGTGGCTTAGTTACAGCCACCCCATAACTCCTTGTGTCTTTGTTGATCAGATGAAGATGATTCTTGAAACTTGAAATCCCTCCACACAAAGTCACAAGTTAGTCACCAGGATGGTGGCAGTAATGGTGGTGAGTATTCATGTTCACATACCACACATGTGTTCACACAAGAATTGCATTGCTATGAACAATTCATCCCCAGGGACTGAACAAGTGTCAAGATGACAAAATTCTAAATTGTCCTGGGATGAGCACCCTAGAAAGAGCCTTCCTTGGGAGGAGAGTAGGCCCTGCTCGTTGGAACATTTCCACATTCACAAGCTCCCTCCACCTTGCTCTCACCTCACTGAATAGTTTGGCATTGGTCTTGGCCTTCACCAGCTGAGGAGCATCCTGAGGCAGTGTGTAGTTCAGCTTGTTTCTCTCATAGTCAGCGCGGTAATTAACCTGTGGGATTTAAAATATGTCTGCAAGGTTTGTATACAGTTGGAGGAAAGCCTTGGGGAGAGTGTTCTGTTCCCACCTTCCTCTGATTCCCATTGCCGAGAGGGAGTGTCTGAGAATGCCCCTTTACAAGAAAACCTGTAATTTGAGGGAATGGTTTATTTAACAGATTGAAGATGTCAAATAAAAAATGAAACAGCTCACAGGCACATTCAAGTTTGTGAGTTTGCAAGACGTTTGTAACTTTGCGATACGCAGGCTAGACACTCACCAGTAATCAAAAGACAGCATTACAGGTAGTAATAATTGATAATGTGTAGTTGTCAAATGCACATTTGCAAAAAAATGCATCTTAAATCGTGTGTGCACAAAAGAGCTACACAAGCAGGTGATTTCTTTCTTCTTCTTTTTTCCAAGACAGGATTTCTCTATGTAGCTCTGGCTGTCCTGGAACTCACTCTGTGGACCAGGCTGGCCTCAAACTCACAGAGATCTGCCTGCCTCTGCCTCCTGAATGCTGGGATTAAAGGCATGTGCCACCACCACCCAGCAAATACGATTTCTGACGGAAGACTTCAGTGCCATCTGTGAGGAGTGTTGCTCAAAAGTTAACCCTGGACCTTGGACACTGGTGACAGTTGGAATTATTATTAGTTTTTTGATGTGCTATATTAAATTATAAAAAATATTTTATTACTTTTTAGAGATTCATACTAAAATATTTATAGATGAAGCTAGATAATACCTTGGAATTCCTTCAGAATAATAGAGAAAGGAAATAGGAAGCACACAGATGAAGCAGAATGTGCTGTGAGTTGATAGTTATCAAAGCTGGTACTTGGGACTTCAATACAGTGTACTCTACTTTTGCATATACTGACATTCCCTATAAAAAAGTTTGAAAGGAGGAGCATCATTTCATGGCTGTAATTAGATAGTCAGCATTAGTAAAAGTAAAATCCTTGGGGTTAGCTATCCAGAGGCCTCATAGCAATTGCAAGACTCCCAGCTGGGCAGGGATGTGCTACATACGTGACTCAGTTGCTGGGCATTGATTTTGGCTTGAACAATCTGAGGTGTGTTTGTCACTGAGCTGTACTTCAATTTGTCGATGCTCTGCCTGTAGTTGACCTAGGCAAGAACAGGCACAGGAAATGTCATTTGCCATTATCTCTATGATGTGATTGGCTCCCTTCCCCAGCCCTGTAGTGACTCTCAGGGAATTAGAAAAAGAATGAAAACTCCCAACTGTATACCAGTGGGCATGCCGAGCCAACAGATGAAGTGGGGCATGGAAGGGTGAGTAACTTGGAGAAGCGGCACAGCAGAGATCAGTTAACTCGGCAGTGAACATGGGAAACATGTATCTTTACACTGTCCACCAGAACAATGCCCTTCATACCCGCCCACAGAGAGAGAAGTAAAATTACTGGCAGTAGTGAGTGTTGGCAAAGATAAGGTAGCTATGGGAACTCATGATGCTGTCAAGACTGTGGTAACAACCCTTGGAATCCAGAACTGCATTTGAGAAGAAACAAAAAAAATCTCTGTTCCAGTCATTCCATCCCTAGGCTCACTGCCAGAGAAAATGGACACAGGGTCGCTTTATAAAACAATAAAGGGGCTGGAGAGATGGTTCCGTGGTTAAGAGCATGCACAGGTCTTGCAGAGGATTAGAATTTGGTTCCCAGCACCCATATCAAGTGGCTCATGATCATCAGTAACTCCAGCTCAGGGAGCATCCAATTCCTCTGGCCTCCCTAGGTACTAACACTCAGGAGCACACACCCACATTCACACACACACCCTTAAAAATAAGATAAGTCATAACAAAAATTCAAGGTGTCTATGTACTATAAATGGGATTTTTTTCTGTATGTCTAATACATAATAAAAGAGATGTGCTTTAAAAAGGGAAAATAGGCCAGGTGGTGGTGGAGCATGCCTTTAATCCCAGAAGGCAGAGGCAGGTGGGTCTCTGTGAGTTCAAGGCCAACCTAGTCTATAGAGTGAGTTCCAGGACAGATGGGCCTGTACAGACAAACCCTCTGTCTCAAAGACAGACAGATAGATAGATAGATAGATAGATAGATAGATAGATAGATAGATAGATAGATAGATAGAGAATAGAAAATGAAAGAGGGACAAAAAGTCTAACAATGTCATACAGGTGTCATCTGTTTATCCCCTGCAATGCCAGGGATAAAGCCAGGGCCTTATGCCCTTAGGTGAGCTCTCTCCCACTGAGTAATGCCCTAGCCCTATGTGTGTGTGTTGAGTGAGGTGCAAAGCACCCTTGAAGAGGTGGTCCTAATGAGACCAGAGAGCTGGTGCGTGCACTTGTACACCAGCTGCTGCTTGGCCTCTCTTTCACCTTTCCATGGTCCTCAAAGAAGCCACCCACATTTTAGTGTCTTCCTGGAAGAGAGGGAGTCGGGGTCCCCAAAAGCTTCTTGCACTGGCTGCCACCTTTCCTACCTCTAGACAACTAGATTTCATTTTTGAAAATGCAAATCATTTTTAAAAGAGTAAAATATTCTCAGTCATTTGTACAGAAGAATATATTCACCAGTCCAGCTCATTCTCCTCTAAATGCCCCTGACCACGACCCAGAATGAGAGGAAAAGGAGCATGAGAAAAAAAAGTCAGGGCCTAGTTCATAACCTCAGGGTAGGCAACACTGGAGAGGACTGAGATGGAGTGAGCAAGAACCCCCAAATATACCTAGAACAGCAAGAAAACAGGTGAAGGCAAAGAAGTGAGGCTGTGGCTGCAATGAGCTGTCCCAGTTTAATTTACCTGAGATCCGAGGAAGAGGGTAGGAACTAACTCGTCCCCAACTCCCTTCCCACCTATCTGGTCCCAGCCACTTATTCATTCATTCGCTCTTTCAACAGACATGGAATCGGCACTGAGCAAGAAAATTTAGACATAGCCCTGCCCACACAGCTATTCCAGATGAGTCTCTGCTGTCTATATATCCCATGCTGGTAGAATCCACCAGAGTATCTAAGCCTCTCCGATCCAATATCTAAGCTGAGCTGTGGCTTAACTCAAAGGGGCAACTCCCTACTGAACATCTCCCTATGTCCTGGATTGCCTAAGTCTGGCAAACCCATCACGACCCCAGAGTGTGTCACTCAGTCACACTACCCACTGCTCTCTCTGCTTGGGCCCTCTCACATGGCCTCAGGAATCAGCACACAGTGTCTCTATTTTCCAGTTATTACCAAGAAGCAATAAGTCCACATTCTTGTGAAAACTACTGTAATAATCTGAGCCAATGGATTCATTAGCTCAACTTAGATGTCCCACAATGTATACCTGTTTTAAAGCATGTATACAGCAAATGTATACACATGTTACTGACAACTTTAAAAATAAATGTATAAAATCCTGGCTTAAGCAAGCCTCGATGTGGTTGTTTCTTGAATAATTTCCCAGCCTTTAAAAACCCACAGCATTTTGTCACTTCTAAGACAGAGCTCTAGGACGTGAGGCTTTCTAAATTTGGTTTTCAACATTTCTTTTTACAAAGTGTTTAATTGATCATTGTTACCTGATCATTTCATACTGGTGTACAATGTGTCTATTCATTTCCCATTCCTCTCTTATCTCCCTCCTATCCTCACCAACCCTCCCCACCCCATCCTTACCAGTCCCTTTCCCAATGTCATGATTTTTGTTTTTATTTTATGAGCCATTTAGTTTAACCACGGTCATCCGTAACCACCAGGTTGGGAGCATCAGTTGGCTTCTAGTGTGGTCTCCAGTGGGTGCACAGTTGAAGACAAAGAGCCCCATCTTCTCCCTGAATCTATTTGTAGTAAATCATTCAACAGAAAGAGATGGCTACCCCTGAACTCCTCTTCCTCCATGCCTGACTTTTGCTAGGCCTATCCTTGCACAGCCTTCTGATTGGATTTCAGGGGATCTATGCCTGGTAGTGTAAACAGAGCCAAAAACTCATGGTGAGGTCTTGAGATAATAGGCCCTGGGGTGGGGTGGGGGCTGAATATAGTTGTTACCTAAGCTGAAATAATACCAAACTGACTCCTAAGTACATATGCTTATAGCCATAGACCAGGTTATTCTCAGCCTTGATGTGTGCTGAGGTGAGTGATGTGTGCTGAGAATGAGTGATGTGTGCTGAGAATGAGTGATGTGTGCTGAGAATGAGTGATGTGTGCTGAGAATGAGTGATGTGTGCTGAGTGATGTGTGCTGAGAATGAGTGATGTGCTGAGAATGAGTGATGGGTGCTGAGGTGAGTGATGGGTGCTGAGAATGAGTGATGGTGCTGAGGTGAGTGATGGGTGCTGAGAATGAGTGATGGGTGGGTGCTCAGCCATCAACAAGACACTCATGCCATCTCCCCTCAGGCTCAGGGAATGCTGTAGAAAATGGAGCTGACTGTATGTAAATGCCAGAAGACAGAAAGGCTGCAAAGTGTCTTCTGGGCAAGACTCACCCACTGCAACCCCAGACTCCCAGCACATCCTGCTCCAGATCCACTCTAGTGCAGAGCTGGTAAATAAGCCCATATTTTTACAGAAAAACAGTGGCACTCATGAAATACACCTGAGTACCAGCTTGGGTGTTCTGGCTTCCAGCTTATTTATTCCAAGTCTTCCCTCTGCTCATTATCCTTGCCCCTGACGATTTCAGTTAGTAGCAATTATGAGCAACACAGGGCACTTCCTGTACCCTTCACTGCTCCAAGTGTTCCACACACCCTAACTTAGTTAATCCCCCAACCATTCTGCAATCACCCCTACCCTACAGTGTGGCAACAGAAGCATGGGGAACTAAAGCGATTGCTTAGCTAGTGAGGGGTGAAAGCTATGATTGGCATCCCAGACCAACTGGCAAATTAGTCCTCAGGCTGTGCCCTTGGGTCTTTGCTCTGTAAGCCCGGTTTCCCTGGAGAGCTTGGGACTATTACAGATGGATGGGGGTTCCCCATTGAGAACCCTTTGACTTGTATATTTAGACCAAGGAATGTATTCCATGTGCAAACAAATGACAGATAAATCTGTCTCTAAAACAGCACATATGGACACTACAGAGCTTCCGGAACACAGCTGACTGCTCTGCTGGGTCTAGTCACCATCGCCTCAGTATTCTTTCATTAATAATTCAAGGAGAAAAACTTTGTATGTCTGGAGTATATAGAGAAAACCAGGGAATATAAAGTCATTTCAATGTCAACTACTAATGAGATTAGAGTGGTGTGACTTCCTAATTCAGAGGGGGAAATTATCAGCTCATAATAGAGTCTTATTAGAATTCAGAATGAAGCATGATAAAATGTCACAAAAACTGTATTTTTAAAATAGCACATTCCTTCCTGATAATTCTGCACTAAATATGTGACTGCACACAATTACTTTTCTCTGCAGGACATAATTAACAGCCTCCATGATTAATCACATCTTCACAGTTTCATAAATGTCTGGTCACTGCTTCAATCTACATTCTGAAAGGCTCTCTGCTAAACACTGAATCCCGTTTTAATTCTATTAGTGTTTATAAAAACCCATCTGAAGGAATGCCCTCTAATTAAGAACCCATGCTATATGTAGTTGCTTGGCTGTCTTTACCACCTTTAAGGCTACCAGATGGCAAGACCACAAATTCTCCTGGAAAATAAAAGTGGACTGCCCAAACTTCCTGAATGTTAATAATCTACATTAGAAATAATTTGCTCAAACACATACCAGAGCCAAGAGAGTAAGAGGAAGGAGGGGAGACGCATCTGTTCATTAGGCATGACTCAGTGCCAGCTGATTGCCGCACACGAGACGTAGCAGCCCTTTGTATGCCATGTTTTGATTTTACTCCTCACAGGCACAAAGCATGAGCCGGGTGTGGTGCACGTGCCATCGCCTTAGATGCTGTCTCTGAACCCAGTCTCTACTGCGGTCTGGTTTTCTGAACTAGCTACAACATTTCCGGCAAGTCCTACAGACACAACTCTAGTAGCAGACAATGTGACAATGGAAATACAGAGCTATAACAATCTGTCTCATTTTTTCTGTGCGGTTCATTAGGCTTGGTCTCTAGAACTTAATTGCAAATGCACACACTCATGATTTTACTTTTAATTGCTAAGTATTTGGAACCAAAGTTAAAGAAGTTTTGGTTTCATTGGGATATAACAAGGCAACCTAATAAAACTTCCTGGGGGAAAAGAGTCAGAAAGCATTGGTCCCTTACATCCCTCTGGTTCTCTTCCCCTGCTCCATTCGACTTCACAAAGCCATGTTCATCCAATAAGCTGTCATTTACCAACTTGATGGTCCAGACACTGTTTTAGATCCAGCTGAATCGATCCCATCACATCTTACTCTCAGCAAAAGAGAGGGAGAGGCAAGGTCCTATCTACCGTGGGAAAACCCAGCCATTAGCTGGAGTTGTGCTGAGCCCACGGGAGCAGAAGCAAAGCACCCTGGGTAATCGGTGGACACTCATAGAATTACTTATTAGATTGTAAATTGATGATCACCTTCCCTGGCAAACTATAAGGTCAGCTTGTTTTTAAGAGAGTAAATTACTTTATCCTTTTCTTTATGCCCTTTTCAATATTTTCTAAAATTTAAATACTGAACACATAATAAAATTATTGTGATAGCAAAACGGTAATTTTAATCAATTGTATTATTTTGTTTGGGATGCCAAACCATAAATAGGCTCACTGCTGTACTAAGAAATCTATCCATCCATCCATCCATCCATCCATCCATCCATCCATCCATCCATCCATCCATCTATGCTTGCCAATATACCCTTGAGAAAAAGGTATAGCTGACCCTGTTACTCTTTTTATTTTTTTTTTCCGGTTTTTCGAGACAGGGTTTCTCTGTGTAGCTTTGCGCCTCTCCTAGAACTCACTTGGTAGCCCAGGCTGGCCTCGAACTCACAGAGATCCGCCTGGCTCTGCCTCCCGAGTGCTGGGATTAAAGGCGTGCGCCACCACTGCCCGGCTTCTGTTACTCACTCTTAACTAACACCTACTTTAGCATACTACGTTCTAATTTTTATAGGTCATCATTGCTATGGAATAATTATTATAAATGTGACCAGCAGATGTAGCTCCCCAAATTCTATAAGGAGAAATTGAACTTCAGGATACTTTTAAGACAAGAGCAGAATTATCCATATTTTACACAGAAAGTGGGTTTTTAGTCATACATGGACTTCCCAGAGGAGGGGCAGGCCCCTTTCCCAGTCCCTCCAACCTCCTGTATATCGATGGGATTTTTTCCTTCCCATCTTGCTGCCTAAGCCTTGCTCCACATCAAGCACAGAATAAAAGGGTGGTGGAGGACTCACGTCCTTCAGGGGAACCAGTCTCATTGTTGTCTGGTAGGCTGGAGTGAGAGTGGCTGGGTAGTTGTAATCCACAAGGTCGTGTTTATAATCAGCTTTGTAGGCAACCTGAAACCCAAAGAGAAGAGACATCAGCTTCCACTTTCCCTAACCTTCTCTGAATATTATAAATATTTTTAAATAATGAGGAACAAAATTAATTCACTTTCATCACCTCAAAAGAAAGTTACATTATGTTCACACGTTCGCCTTTAACTATTTGAAATTATTCTTAATTAGTCCAAAACTAGTCAACTTCTGTGTGTAGTATGTTTACTTTATCTCTCTTTTGAATTATGAGACCCTCGTTTTTTGTTTAAAATAAGCACTTGCACACAGGTATACAGTGTAAGTGCTTCTTGGCAATTTCAGAAAATGAATGAAAAGTATAAAATTTCAGTGTTTCGGTTATTTTTACAACAGTCGACATCAGCATGCTAAGGCAGAAGAACCCCAACATTCAGATGTTCTGAATGTGAAATCAGTCTTCTTTAAGAACTTGTTCCCTCCAAGATTTAGAATCTGGTATTTGCATATCTGTGAACGAGACTGATAAAGCTAGAGAGAGAGCAGGAATGGCCATGCTGTCCCCTGGTGTTTGGTTACCCCATCACTCCAACTGCTATTCAGACACAGTATGTCTTCAGTGACTGAAAAAAGCAAAGTTTCCAGCTAACTAACCAACTCAGAGTCACAAAGCACTGAGATCCCACAGCGCTTCAAATAGGAATCACACATGTCCGTCTTATTTTGTCTTTCAGAAGCTGAGCATTTTACTATACTGGATCAATTAATTATGATAGATCCTTCAAGTCAAAGAATACTAACTAAGGCTTAGCTGAGCCTCTGAAAGCTTTAAAAGCTTTTTATACATTCTTTATTGTATTGGGTAACATTTAAAGGTCTAGGTGGGTCTGTTTTTATATATCAAAATATATAATTTTTAAAGGGGGGTTTAAAAAATAATTGGCCAAATTTTTCACACCCCAACCAGCCAATTCCCACCATCCGTTAATCAGAACTCACATTGCTGGCCAGGCTGCCAACTTTGAGAGCGTGGAGCATGTGTCTGTCCATGCCGACTCCTTCATAGTGGCCTCTCAGGTGGGTCTGATAGTTTTCCTTATATTTATTCTACACGAAAATATTAAACTTTGATGAAAATTTTCCAACTAGATGAAGGTAAACTAAGTCTAAAAAGAAACATAATTCTACTACTGAAAAAAAAATAAACTTAAAAAAAAAACCCTTAAATGTCAAAAGAACACAAAGACTTGGTAAAAGATGGGCAGACAAGCACACAGAAACACGTCTCGTGGGGAGCATCAAGCAGACTGATTCTGTTTGTTCATTTTTACATCTTTAGTTTTAAATTTACCAGACTTTTCAGGGATGAAAAGGCACCGTGAGAGTGTGGAGCTGGCAGCGGACAACCACTGAACAAGTCCTGATAGTGTGGTCACGGTCCACGAGCCAAGTCATTACGTGTTATCGCCTCCTTGTCTAACTACAGTCAGCCCTCTGTATCCATGGCATCTACATCTGTAGATTCAACTTACCACAGATTGAAGATATTTGAAAAGAAGGCTGTATCTGCAGTAAACATGTGTAAGCTTTTCCTTTAAAAATTTAGCATATCTATCTATATAGCATCTTTGATGCACTGAGTATTATAAGTAATCTGGAGATGACCTGAAGTGTATGCGAAGGCTATGTCCCATTACTACATCACTTTTATGTAAGGAACATTGGAATCTGAGAATTATAGCATCCACCAAGGGGGTCCCAACCAGTCAACCCCCTATGGATATTGAGGGATGATTATGCACAAAAAAATAGAACCTGATCCTTGTCAAATTTTATGATGTAAAAATTCATCACTATGGCAACCAAGTGGAATAATGAGTCATGTCCTAAATGCTGTTCACCAAATAAAAGGAAAAGCAAAATGGACTGAATACATCTTCTCTGAGGATATACAAATTTGTAAGTGACATCTAGTATTTGGTGTCTGATCATCTGTAAAATGGGGAAATGTTATCTGGCTCTTCAGCTGACTATGAGGGCTAAGTGAGATTGTATATTAACTCAGAAGGACACAGAGAGGTACACTGCATGCTCAACCAGGCTCCCATGCTAGCATTCAGCACCAGGAACAGCCACTGTGCCACACAGATGGGATGTACAAACACAGTCCTGCCCTGAGGACCCGGTCACGTACAGACAAGCAAGGAATGTTGAGGCTGTGACATCATTTGATAATAAGCAGACTAATCCTAGAAGACACTCTTAACCAAAACTCAGTGTACCATGCACCTGGGAGGTCATGCTTCTCCCGGACACATGGAAATAGTCACAAAGACCATCTCTCGGGAGACCCAGAAGCTCAACTCACAAAACGTGCCCAGACAGGTGCTCGGGCAATAACTCACATCGCTGGTGAACTTGGAGATCTTGCTCACGTTCCTGAACTGGGGCGTCTCACAGTAGTTGATACTGTGACCTTTACCACTTTCCAGATCCTTCTTATACTCCACCTTGGAAAACCAAACACCAAGAACTTTCTTAAAAACATCCCCAAGACTTGACTGGGATATTTTTTTAGAAAACTTTCAACCCAAGATTTAAAGGAGGGCAGAGGATACTAAAAGTGTGTGTGTGTGTGTGTGTGTGTGTGTGTGTGTGTGTGTGTGTGTGTGTTTGTATGTGTGCACACATGCACCTGTGCATATTTTTCTTTATAAAAGTAAGTAATAAAGCAAGTTATTTCATTCTGAAAGTTACACATATGTAGTCCTTCTCAATAGCAGGTATTGTAATGCTTCACAGATCAAGGACTGTAAAACAGGTTGGGGTATAACTTGGTGACAGTGAGTGTCCCCAGTATGGGGTTCCGGGTTTGCTCTGCAGCATCAAATAATAATAATAATGATTATGGTGTCAAAAATTATTTTAGAAATGCTGTGAGTACCCTTGGGGCAAAATGTCTTATGTGTTTATGTGATGTCCAAACTTCTAGCTATGTCCTGTTTTTTCTGAGAGCCCCCCACATAGGCAAGTGCACTTGAGAAACTCCTCCCACTGTAGACCCACACCCATGTCTCTCTGCAAACACATCAAAAAAATTTAACCACAGTGCTTTACAAAGGAATATGATGAAGGAGCCCACTCTGAGGTAGGCCATCTCTAATTTGAAATAGGCTGGTAATGGGGCTCCCTGGTGTGCCTCACATAGGATGTGAGGCTATTGTTACCAAACAGACCGTCCCAGGTAATTGCCGAAAGCAGCTAATGGTTAACACCATGAAGAGAGACAGAGCTGGCTCATCTTACTGATAATCATAGGGAAAATGAAATAGAAAGTGCCTTTGGGATCACTCACTGAAGGAACTACAACTTAAATTGTTACAGTGTGATAAAACTGTGTGGTAGAGCTATGCCTTTGAAAGGTATGCATGGTACATTTTAATGCTGACAAATGATATATAGTTAAAAATGCAAAACCACGTGTTCATTTGAATCCTTACTCTAGAAATACATCCTTATTTTAAAGTGGGTGGGGGAGGCTAGAGAAATGACTCAGTGTTGAGAGGCCACTGCTCTTGCACCCACAGTTTCCAGCACCCACATGGAGGCTCTCCAGTTCCAGGGATTCAATGCTTTTCCGACCTCCAAGTATGCACATGGTGCATAAACAGACACTCAGGTGCATACACATAAAATAAAATATCTTTAAGGACTAAAAAGTTTTTAACTTTGTGTGTGTGTGTGTGCTTGTGTGTATGCATGTGTACACACTCATAAGTCCACATGTGGAGGCCAGAGGCCCATGATGAGTGTCTTTTTTTATTACTCTCCACCTTATTTTTTTGAGGCACCATTTCTTGCTGACTCTGGAACTTGCTGTTTCAGTCACAATGGTTGGAGAGCAAGTTCCTAGGACACAGTCTCTGCTCCCCCTACCCCACTCCACCCTATCCCACCCACAATGCTAAAGTGAAAGGTTTGTGCCACCATTTCTGGCTTTTAACTGGCTGCTAGGGATCCAAACTTCAGTCCTCACTTTACCCACTGAGCCACCTCTCCAGGCTCTATAGATATGTCTTGACAGTCATGCGCTCAGATATGTATACTCACATAGAAAAGGAGTGGTCCTTTTCTATGTGCACATACTCCTTCCGGTGGTTGAACTGTCCTGGGCCTCCACCTACCCAATGGTCTCTGGTTCTACTTTTGGTCCTAAGATCTCTATATCAGGCCAGGCACTTTCCTTTTCTGGGCTATGAAAAAGAGATGGTCCATTCCAGGCAGTGGTAGAGCATGCCTTTAATCCCAGCACTTGGGAGGCAGAGCCAGGTAGATCTCTGTGAGTTTGAGGCCAGCCTGGTCTACAGAATGAGATCCAGGACAGGCACCAAAACAACACAGAGAAACCCTGTCTTGAAAAACCAAAAACCAAAAAAAAAAAAAAAAAAAAAAAAGAGAAAAAAGAAAGAAAGAGAGAAAGAAAAAGAGATGGTCCAATGATTGCCAAGGTTTACCAAAGCTAACAAATGATCGTATTATATGTATCACACATATCATATGTTAATATTAATTATATATTAATATAATTGTTATTATATCATATGTCATATAGCTAACAAAATAGATCAAATATTTCAGGCTTTGCCCTCCACATAGTCTCTATGTCAGGTGCTCAAATTCACTGCGAGAGCCTAATGGCAGCCAAAAGCAGTCTGTAGGCAGATACAATGTGGCTGTGTCCCAAACACAACTTCATTTATAAAAACAGGCCCTGAGCTATATTTGGGCTGTGAGCTAGATCTGAAACTAAGGCCATAGGGTGCTGACATCTGCTCCAGAGTACTAGAATCATCTAGAATGTCTAATCTCTCAGCACCAGACCCCCTCAAAGCATCCAAGGCTCCTAATGAGGCTCAGGGAAGTCTGATTCTGAGTATTCAAAGGTCAAAAGTCAGAAGGTCACCAATCAGATTGGTTTGAGATTCAGGCCTTACAGAAGAACAGGGATGCTCTAAGATATCTGCATCTCAGCGCCTCAGTTGCCGAGAACACGGTGTGGGGGCACTTTTTACAGCCGCAGTTCTTCCCACTCAAAGGTACTGAGCAGCAGTGCAGCTGACAGGAGACACTAGGAAGGGACACTAGAGCCCCAGGGAGCTGGAGGACGTGTGTTCTTGCCAACTAGTCCTAGTTCAGAAAGGCCTACACACAGGGTGGTTCAAACAATGTACACCCAGCAGCCAGACCAACCTGGAAGGCAGGTGGAACTCACGGAATAGACACAGCTTCTCTGAACTCTGACTCCAGTGATAAGAGAAACGTGGCATTTGAAACAGTCTTTCTAGGCTTTGATTCCACACTAATGTAACACTTATGATTTTAAGAGTTGGGGCGTACGGGCTGGGCGGATGGCGTGGAGGGGGAAAGTGCCTGCTGCTCTGGCAGAGAACCTGAGTTTGCTTCCCAGTTTGGGTGGCTCATAACTGCCTAGAGCTCCAGCCCCAGGGGGACCTGGCACCTTCTTCTGTTGCCTGAGGGCACCTGCATTCACATATGTGCACATGCATGCACACACAAGCAATTAAAAATTAAAACAAATCTCTACAAGTTGTATCGTCTAGTAGTCTTTCTGACAGCTACAAATCTGGCACTTCTGAATATTAAGTAAGAAAGTTTTGAGCCCACAGAGAGAGATTTGTTTGATTCTATATATGCATTATTTGGAAACTGGTAACATGCAGATAGTATGCAGTTTCATTTTGTTTGATTTGAGGCAGGGTCTCACATAGTGCAGGCTGGCCTCCAACTCACTGTATAGCCTTGAACTCCTGACCCTCCTGCCCTCCCTGTCACGTAAGTGCCAGGGTTATAGGTATGTGCCACCAGCAGCAGCACTCTTTTTAAACAGGGCCACTGCGTTCCCGGTCTGAGAGAAAAGGGGACAGTACAGGAGCACGGCTCTCCCCAACACTCACCTCACTCACAAGCTTGTTCACACTCTGAGCTCGCTGAAGAACCAAGCTGTCCTGGGCTGTGAGGGAGTGAAAATGCGCAGCGCCTTTCATCCTGTGGAAGTCCTGCCTGTATTTGATCTGGAAGAAGCACACAAAGAGAATCTTGGGTTGTGGTTGCCGCACTCTGCACGAGACATCTGCAACAATCCGGATTTAATACTAACACTAACGCAACGGAATTCTCTAAAGGAAGGAAAATTCCTCCGGATCCTTTAAAATCTCTTATTAAATTTAGAAACCACTCGATGCTTTTTTTGTGTTACAACTTTCCTGGCCCTTTCCACACTTCTCACACTTTGCACTCTAACACTGCCTGGAGAAAGTGAGAGAGGTTCTTCCTGCAAGCATCACGAAGAGACATTCCAACCCCATCCTGCACTCAGTTCCAGCACTGTCTCTGCCCTGTCTGCAGAGGAGAAAGGAATAATGTCTTGCATTTCCCTTCTCGGGGCAGAGGTGGTGCTGCCCTGGGTGCCTGGGTCCTCACTAAACAGTAGCAGAGAGAAGGAGGAGGAGGAGGAGGAGGAGGAGGAGGAGGAGGAGGAGGAGGAGGAGGAAGGGTAAAAGGATGAAGTGATACTAGTTTCCAGTCAGAGACCAAGTCCAAGTTGGCATGTTAAGAACTACAATAAGTACCACACTTTACTGAGTTTAATTATAGCCCATCTCTCAAGGACCACCTGCTGCCTAACATTCTCCAAATAAAAGCCTCTTATCACTCACTGGGTCACATTTGATAATCACATGACTTCTTTTGTTGTGGGACATTTGTACACTGTGTGAAAACGTATTTGTTGTGATTGGTCTAATAAAAAGCTGAAAGTCAATAGCTAGGCAGGAGGTATAGATGGGACTTCCAGGCAGAGACAGGAAGAAGGAGGAGATAATGGAAGCTTACAGGAGCTGACAGGAGACACTGAGAGGAAACAGGAAGTGCAAGATGGAAGAGAGGTAACACCATGTGACAGAATGTAGATCGATATAAATGGGTTAAAGTTGTAAGAGGTAGTTAGGAACAAGCCTAAGTTAAAGGCCAAGCTTTCAGAATTAAAAATAAGTTCCGTGTCATTATTTGGGAGCTGGCTGGTGGGACAGAGAAAGACTTGTTACATTCATTCAATAAGCTTTTCCCCTAAGAGGCTCAATTTCACTGTGGGGTTTTGGGAAAGATTCTCTTCACACCTGCTTATCTGCCTGGACCAGCATTTGTACCTTTTCAAATGACAAATGACCAGTGTAGTTAGTCTAGCCCCATTTTCATGTGAACAGATAAATGGACTCAAAGTCTATGAGCAGATCAAGAAGATGCCATGAGTTTGGACCTGGGGGAGGCTAGCATTCTGCTTTCACTTGGCCCCGAGAGGTGTCTGTACATGACTTTCAGTAAGCACAGCCCTCAGCATTCCCTTATCTCCACCTCTGTGACTCTGCCAGTACTTACGTCACTAGCAAGTTCATTGGCCTTCTTGGCGTTCCGATAAGCTGGGGTGATCATGGCCGGGAAGCTGCCCTTTCCCCTAGGTTCATCAGACTCTTCTGAGTAAGCCTGGTGAGTCAATCACAAGCTTTGGTCAGTAATGTGTCCTTCCTAGAATGTGTGGTGCTCAGCAGTGACAGCTCAAGAGACTGATCTCAGGAAAGCTCCTCCATACGGGACATTCCAGTGACTGCCAAAGAAGTACCATGTGGTAAATAAGATGCTAGATCCTGGAGCCTGGACCATTACATAATAAATACATAAAAATCTGTCATCCTCCTCCACCTCCTCCTCATCATCATCAATCATCACAATATCAGATAAGCCAAGAGATTCTCCACCCCTGATGCTGTTATTGAATACACATGTGGTTGTATTCCATTGGTCTCAAATATTACTTTGGGAAGCCCAACAGCAGATCTATGCAGAGGGGTGCTTTGACATCTCCATACTGCTCCTCATCAGCCATGTGTGTTGTGTAACCAGAAACCACATAGAATAAAACCTTTTGTAACTTTGTGAGGAGGAACCACATGCTACTATCAGTCTCTGAAATGGGGTAATTGTCCTTCAGTAAACAGATGAAAACATCGTATTATTGGCCAAGTCACCACACTGGTATAGGTTCTCTTTTCAAGGTGCTTGGGATTTGTGCTCTGTATATTGTTTGGACCTAAGTCCAAACCCTGATAATAATATCCATGGCTGTCACAGCTGTAGGGAACAAACAGAACTGACCTTGGAGAAGACAGGCCACTCCCAGAAGTACCTCATACCTGCCCATACTGGTCTGCATATTCCTTTGCCATCTTGCCCTCAGCTCCTCCAACAGAACTAGCCACACCCTTCATTTCTTTTTGATATTGTTGATGGTACCTCACCTGTTCGGAGGGTAAGAAAAAACTCAATGAGTCCTGTTAGGAGAGCCACAGAGTAAAAAAAACATGCTTTGTGGGGCCTTCTGTCTCTGTGGGGGTCTAGGGAGTCCATCTCAGACATGAAGTGGCAAGCCACTGTCACAGGAAAATGGTTGACAGTGATGACGGAAAGGTCCTTCTTGGCTCTGGTAAGCATGTAAAAGCAGACAGGAAGTTGGACTTCCTGATCCAGGTTGAGATCCCGCTTCCTCCTTAACATGGTGCATAGCCATAGGCACTTACATCACTTGCCAGCTCACTGGCTCTCTTGGCTATCTGATAAGCAGGTGTGATCATAGCAGGAAAACTGCCTTTCCCTCTCTGAGCTCCACAGTCTTCTGTGTATGTCACCTGGACAATTCAAAAGAAAACAGTGAATGACCTGCTGCATCACCATCTGAGGGGCTGTCCTCTCAGAGTACCATGAGCCCCTTGGACAGTTCTTAATGTGTGTAATAGCTTACTGCTTGGTGGGCTGAATTCATCTTATCTGCCTGTTCATTCCCAATACCTGGCTCATGAGGACACAGTGTGGCGTTCAGCACATCCCTGTGTTGTACCGGGTGGGGCAGGGGTGGGGCTGTGGGCCAGGGGTGGGGCTGTGGGCCAGGTGTGAGGCTGTGGGCCAGGGGTGGGGCTGTGGGCCAGGGGCATATGTGTGTTCACATGAGGGTGGGTACACACATGTCTGCAGGCTCCTTTGCATATGGGTGTGCTTATATAGAGAGGCCTGAAGGTGAGTTTAGTATATTCCTTGGTTGCTCTCCACCTTATGTATTGAGGCAGCGTCTCTCACTCAACATGAAGCTCTCTCTAATTCTAGCTAGTCTAGCTAGCCAGCTTGTCCCAGAACCCCAGTCCCTGCCTCCCAAGCAACCGGGATTGCAGGCAGGGCAGTGCACTTGTCTGGATTTTGTAAGGGTTGTGGGAATCTGAACTCTGGTCCTAATGCTTGTGTGGCAGATGTTTTGTCTGCTAATCCATTTCTCCAGCCCTCCTACATCATTTCTTACATCACTCTGAAGCTGTCCCCCAGCTTTGGCCCGTAGCAGCTCAGGGGTGTCTGCCACCGGAGTGAACGTGGCGATGCGCTCATCATGGCCTCTCTTGTATTGTACCTGATAAGGAGAACCTGAGTCAAAACCGTGGCCACACCTACTTCAAGCCTCTTCAAGGACCCTGCCTTACAGCTCTCCAGAAGCTAAACCTTCAGACATGCTCAAAACAAACCAAGTCTATGCTCACAAACATTATCTTTGCTGATGTGCCAACTTAGAGTACCAGGTGTTTCTAAGTGTTACTAAATAGCAATTCATGTGACCATTTCAACAATTACATCCAGTGAAACTATTATTTACCACAAACAAGAAGTTGAGGGACAGAGAAGCTAAGTAATTTGACCAGAGCTACACAGCGAATGTTTGAGAGAACCAGGGTTCAAATCCTAAGTTTCTGTCTGTAGAGCCAGAGCCCTTAACCCTCAGGCTATGCCATTCTCCAGGTAGATCCACATCTGTGGAGGCCACAAATGTTTCCTAGTGAGATCTGAGCTTGCTTTACCCAGCAGGGTTGCATTAGAGGATGGCTTGACCACGTGTGTGGTTACCAGGTGATTGGAAGGCTCTGCACTTGGCTGTGCTAGGGGAGGTCTTTCGCTCCACACTCCTTGGCAGTCCTATAAAAGGCCCTTTAGAAGAGATAGGAGGGGCCCGTGGATATTGATTCAGGCCCTCCCAAGGCTATCCTGTGTTTCTATCTGTTTCTCTTCCCTGTATCTTTCTACCTAATATCTCTTATTCCTCTCTCCTCAAGAGTACCCTGGGAAAAAAGTGGGGGCAGGTTCCCCCCCACACATCCACTCTAAGAAAAACCAGCAACCTGGAGAAATGTTTATTTTAGTCTTTGGGTGAGTTATATGGTCTCTGCATTCCTCCCTTTCCACATTTTGTAAATGTGGCCCAATCAAGATGCAGAAGACACACTATAAGGAAAACTTGGTTTTCCCACAACCCTATAAAACATTCTTCTTGTTGTTTTCCTGAATAGCAGGGCTGGCTGCATTCATGTCAGAAGTTAGCATCAAGGGTACACATGAGCCCAGGGACTCTCACCTGGCTGGCCAGCTGGTTGGCTGTCTTGGCCCTTTGGTAGGCAGGTGTGATCATCGCTGGGAAACTCCCCTTACCTTGCTGCTGTTCGTAGGCTTCTGTATAGCCCTGCTGGAGAACCACAAAGGCGTGAGAACCAGTCTGGTCCTGGATGAGAACTCACAAAGTGGCAATGACGTCAGTGACACTGGACTCATGTCATACATGGGAAACACGTCAGTTTCTGGGATAAGTTTGAACATGATCCTTGAATAACACCATCAAGACTGAGGACCCATATTCCCCTAAGTCAAAGGGGATCAGTGTTTAGAGAATATTGTGGGGAGCCTGGTTCAACTCCCTCGGGTGCCCTTGTATCGTAACACGGCCATTAATCCAAGCGACTCGGCCGGAATTCATCTCCAGGGAGAGCTCTACAGCACAGGAAGGAAGACGTCTCATTTTCCCTGCTTACTCTCTGAGCAACCCGAGGGTTAACGTTTCTAATGAGAAGTAGAACCTCAGTGCTTGTGTTTCTCTTTCCTTCTGTTTTTCAAAGGAACAAATCACAAGAGCTAACAATAATTTCCCAAGCAGGGTCTTCCCTGGGGAGAGTGTACAGAGCCGTGTACAGAGCCGTGTACAGAGCCGTGTACAGAGCCGTGTACAGAGCCGTGTACAGAAGGAGCAAGGGCACCATCCTCAGTCAAGGGTTGCTCCAGCCCTCTCTACTCCAGCACTGTCCAAGCGTTCCCTCACAGTCCTGGAGGTGAGAAGTCTAGTGTGGGCCACGGGACTGGCTCCTTCTGGAGCAACAAGAGGAGAATTTGTCTCTTTCCTTTCTCTCTTCCAGAGGCCCTGGTGTTCCTCACTTCTTAACCCGACATGGCTTTGACCTCTGTTTCTATCACTACAGTGACTTTTCTCTGACTCTGGCCTCCCTGCCTACTGGCTAGAGAGAACCTTGTGGGGAGCCCTCAGAATCCAGGTTCTTCCTATCGAAAGACCCTAAACTTAATCACATCTGTACATTGTCTTTGACATGTGAGGGAACCAAGTGATGGGATTCACAGATTGAGACATGGAAGTCTTGGGGAGAGAGGAATCTTAGCTCGACTACCCCCTTCCTGGCTTATGTCTTGAATACTTTTTCTCTGGCTTAGCATGTGACACTATTTTGAGGGTGCCATGGAGCCTTTAGAGACGGAGTATGGCTGTCAAAAGGAGGTCACTAGGGACCAGCCTTTGAAGGTCATATCTACTTCAGGTTCTAGACTGATTTCTCTGCCTCTTGGTAGACATTGTGAACAAGTCACTGCCATGATTGACTGAGCTCCCCTAAACCCATGAGACAAAATCGAACACCCCCTTTGTTTCTGTCAGGAGTTTTCTGCCACAATGACATTAGTAAAGACAAGACAAGGGGAAGGTGTTCTGTCTACCACAATCTTAAAAAGAAAGGAATATGTGAAGGAATTGTTACCTACTAATTGTAAGTGGTTCATAAGCCCTTACCTCACCAAGAGACTGAGCTTCAACCATCCTTACGATCTCAGGGTCTGGCAGAGTTCCTGGACACCAAGTGTTCCCTTCTCGATACCCTGGCCAATAGTCTCTCTATAAAGAAAGCAGGCACACGCATCCAGATACATTCCCTGCATGCTTGGTTGTCCACCTCACACCCCCCACAGCCCACCCCACACTCCCCCCCAGCCCACCCCACACTGCCCCTAGTCTGCCCACACTCCCTCAACCCAATCCAAAACTCCCCCAGCCCACCCCACACTCCCCCAGCAATCCTTCACTATCAACACAATCTAACAGCAAGTTGCTCCTACATGCAGGGTCTCAGCCAACCAAACTGCCTATGTTTTTCAGACTAGAAAACAACCTAATACCTTGGATAACTGAATTCCCTGAGATCGTCTGTTACAGAAACCTCCCAAATGCAATAAAACATTTCTTTGCCCCTCAGTACAGTAAGCCTGGGCAGGGAGAAGTCCCCATTGGCAGGAGGTCTGAGGTAAGTTAACTTTACCCAGCAAAATTTTAAAAACCTACTACTTATTTTGTATCTAAAGATTGCCAATGGGAAAAGCAAAGGAAAAAGAAAAAAATAGATTTTTTCTTTTAAAAATATTTGCTGTAAAACTTCAGGAATAAAACTAAGGAAATAAATAGCAATGAAAAGACATTAATGTGCTTACATATACTTTAGGGAAAATAAAGGATTTTAAAGTAACCTGTATGGGAGAGCAATCAAAAATCAGAAGGCATGTATGCTGGGACAACACAACCTCACTTTTCATTGTCTGTTCTAAGGAAACACCTGCTGTATCCAAAAGAGACTGTGGGAAAGAGTAATTGTTGCAACTTTATCATTTGTAAGAGCAGACAACCCTGCCTACCCTACCAGGTTGCACCCTATATCTGCTCTCAATGGTGTATCCTTAGCACACCTCCACACAGCTGGAAAGGATGCTGATGTGGAGATAGCTCTATAAATAGTATCTGTGGAATGGAAAGACAGCTGGAAAGTAATAATAATTGCTTAATGGAAAAAATACATTGGCATATAATTGTCAATAAAAATAGTAATAGCCGCGATTCTTGTACCTAACGCTATTTCTGACATCTTTACATTTGCCTATTCTTTAATCTTCACAATAGCCCTGTGGGTTAACAAGTTCTTTAAATTTACTTTATAGGTGATAAAATTGTTTTCTGATTTGATTTGAGGCCCTTTCTCCACAGGAGGGAACTTAGGACACACATAGATCTGGCACTGTGACCTGATCAAGACACCAGGGCCAGAAAGGTCATTGGCACTAGGGGCATCCTACTACTGTTCTGAATATTGATGATTATATCCATGGATTAATGATGTTCTCAGCCTTTATCAGACACACAGTGGTTAAGGCACAGACCCATAACTGCTCAAAGTCTCAAGAATAAATGCCCTAAATGCATCTCTATCACCCCCTCCAAGGCTCAAGGAAAATCACAGGAAAGGGGGAAGAAAGAACATAAGAACTGAAGGATGAGGAAATGGGCCACCATAAAAAAAGTCTCTTGCAGCCTGGTGTGGTGGTGCACGCCTTTAATCTCAGCACTTGGGAGGCAGAGGCAGGTGGATCTCTGTGAGTTCCAGGCCAGCCTGGTCTATAAAGCTAGTTCCAGGACAGCCAGAGCTACACAGAGAAACCCTGCCTAAAAAAAAGGGGAGGGGGGGCATCTCTTGGACCTAGCACTCAAGACTCCGGGCAGCTGGCGTCATCTGTACAAGACTGGTCCCAGCAATATCACACCATAGATGGGAGGAGCCCATGACATCACATCCTTCCCTGAGGGACTATTGGCCATTAATGGTTGTTGGGTGAGGGAGTGTCGTTTTTCTCCAGTAGTGTAGCTACTGATTAGTGGTCCACATTCCAGCAAATAATCTCCCATCCATGCTCATGTCAGTAATCTGTCTGTCTGTCTGTCTGTCTGTCTGTCTGTCTCTCTCTCTCTCACACACACACACACACACACAAAACCATGAAAGTAGGAGGGTGACTTGAAGGCTTCAGTGGGTGAGATAATAGGGACATAATAATGACTAAAATTCATTATATATGTGTGTGTATAAAATAATAATAATAATTTGAAAAATAAAAATTAAATGAAGAAAAAATAGTGGCTAAACAGCTCAGTTCAGATCCTTCAGTAAGGCAGTAGGTGTACCCAAATTAAGTACTAGAAGTTGGAGATGGATAGAACATTGAGAGACAGGTAGATGATTGATAGACACAGATAGGAGACAGTTATAAACAGATCTCAGATATAAGCACACAGGAAAGTCTAGAAGGACACCTGCAGGATTAGTAAGGTGGGCACGTGAACTGAGTGGTCTGGGATGGAGACTCAGTGCTATGCGTATTAGAGTCTTTGACATTGAGAAGAATGCAAATACTGTGCATGTACACAAAACACATAGCCCAGGGATATTTTAAGGAACAGGTCATCAATAAACAGGCCACAGGAAGATATCCAAGAAACTGTGTGACTGATGTGGCACACTGGACTGGGGACAAGAAGAGGGGAAGCCATTTGGGGAGGCCCTCACAGGGCCAGGCAGGAGTGACTGAATCAGAGGGGGACAGAGGGACGGGGAGGAAGGACTGGGACCAGGTGAAGTGTCACAGGAAGAAGAGCAACACTGGCCACGAGCTGGGGCCACGCTTCCTGGCGACAGAGGCCCTGTGGTTGGAGGAAAGAACGTGACAAATTTGAGCCGGGCAGATACAGTTGGGGTGCTCTCAGGAAGGACTAGTGGAGGTCTCTGGTGACAGGTGGAGTGACATGGTGGGTAAAGAAAAGCTGGTGGTCTCCTTAGAAGTGGCAGCAATAGTGATCTTCTCTTGCATAGTCCGCATCCTCCTCTCTCCCTCCAAACCACTCACCTCACCCATCAACGGCTGCCTGCTGGGTGTGCCTGCTCCATCCTTGGACTTCATGTCCCAACGGAAAACGGATTTGAACTGCTCACCATCTTCTTGGCCGTTGACCTGTGTACAGCGAAAGCATTGTCAGTGACATTTCCATCAGAGGAGGGAAAGAAAAGAAGCAATGCCTAGCTGAATCGGGACACTTCTGAGTCTCAGCCGTGAGGCATCTTAGCGGTAACACAGAGCTCACCGTGTCAATGTCCCACGGCGGCTTCGTTGTGCCACCAGCCAGGTGACACGTATTGAACTCCTGCCGTGTGTAAAGCTCTGTTGAGCGGTGCGATTAAAAAGCCAGAGGTGACTCAGCCAGCGAAGGTACTTGCCATGAAGCCTGACAACCTGAGCTCAATCCCCAACACCCACATGGCCAGAGGAGAGAACTGGTCCCCAGGAGCTGTCTTCTGACCTCCACAAGTACAGCCAGGCACAAATGCACACACACACACACACACACACACACACACACACACACACACACACACACGTAAATAAGTGGATATGTAATTTTTTTAAAGCTAAATTCTCCACAAACTTAGCACAGGGAAGTCTTCCAACTGGATTCCTTCCCATTAATCTGTCACTCACCATCCATCAGGCTAGATAAAACACTGGCTCTCTGATGTCATGGAGATTGTCTCTTTCGCATTTCCACGCAAGTTTATCCCTTTTCTGTTTTGACTGGTAATACCCTTTCAGTTGCTTTTTGTGCATAGTGTTAGGATGGGAGTCAAATTTCCCCACAAAAATATCTAGTCTTAGCATTCTTCACCATTTAGCTGTAACTGAGTGTACAAACATCGATCTCTCCAACATGTAACCAAAAGAGCATTCTTTCGATATTGAACTGCAGTGATTTTTTTTTTTTTTTGGTAATTCAAACGATCACACATGGGCAACTCATTGCTGGACTTTGTATTCTCATCTACTGGTCTGTCTCAGTGGTCTGTCTCCCTGGTCTGTCTTACTTGTCTGTCTCCCTGGTCTGTCTCAGTGGACTGTGTCACTGGTCTGTCTCACTGGTCTGACTCAGTGGTCTGTCCCAGTGGACTGTTACCCTGGTCTGTCTCAGTGGTTTGTCTCACTGATCTGTCTCACTGGTCTGTCTTTATGTCAGTCCACTAAGTGACTAGGTATTGCTTTCACAGTAAATCTTGAGAACTGGTAAACTAAGTCCTTCTGTTGTATTCCTCAAGATCTCCTAGCTGTCCCAGAGCCTTCATATTTTCACACCAATATTATAGGCGGTCGGCAGTATCTATAAATCACACCATGATTCTGACGGTGATGGCAAAGACACAGATGTACAAATGTCATGCCCACATTCCGATCAATTTGGAGAGCACTGACATGTCAGTACCTTCATGATTTGCGGAAAAGCAAAGGTTTCTTAAAGAGAGCTGTGAAAGGACTCACCATAAGAGAAAAATCAACAAGTTCTTAGGTCCCAAGCCAAGATATCACAATTTGTTGGATCTGAGATGGGGCCCCAAAACTTCAGTTTTTACAAGCTGAAGTTTAAATCCTTAATTTTACAGACAATGGAGAAACAAGGGTAGAGAGAAAAACCTAGGAATTCCAGTTTCCTGTCAAGGGCACTTTCTGTCTATGACTTCCCAAGCCTGCTGCTGCGTAATGTCCGCCACAGACCAGCAGGTGGCTGTCGGTACAGGACTGAGACAACTTTGCACACGTCCCTCACTGGACTGGAAGAGACTGTCATGAGCAGTTCAGAGACTCACGGCTTCTGATACATAGGCCCAGATGAATCTTTGTCTTGGGGGACTCCTTGAGCATGGCAGGATGTTTCACAGCAGCCTTAGTTCTTACCCACCAAATACAATAATTCCTCCCTCCCAACTGTGATAGTGACAAATGTCCCCAGTCAGCAAATGTCCTACGAGGGTAAAACTACCCTGCTAGAGAACCATGACTTAAGGAATAAGCAACATGTCACCGAAACAAGAGGCTCTATGCCACCTTCAGAAAGCTGCCTTGCTGCCCTTGCCCAACACTGTGAGCACCAAGTGAGAGTCACAGCCACACCAAGGAGTAAGAGAGGGAACAGCCAAAGGCTGGAAATGCCACTGGGGATCATGAGCAGGAAGTTCATTCTCTGAACAGCAGGGAGCTGCAAGGTAGCATTTCTAGAAATTCCATCCACTCTCAGAAAACAGGAAGTTCTAGCTTAATAACTATTTATTTTTCCAAGTGACATTTGTGAAGCAGAAAATCATAGACCTATGACAAATGCCAGCTTAAAGTCTTTACCCAAATTTCCCATCATTGGCGCATGCCTTTCTTTTGAATATTTTAGAACATAAGCAATGCATTTATTTCTTTTTGAATTGGCCATATCTCTCAGAGAGGTGGAAGGGTAGTGTTGAAAATTCATTCATCACACACCCTTCGGTAGTTCAAAGATTTGAGGTCTAGAAAGGACATGATTGTTCATTTCAATTTTTCCTAATAAAAAAATAGGAGAAAGGGGTCTCAATAATAAATTGCTTATATGCACACATACTATACACACCATACATACATGTACACATATACACATGTACATACCATATTCAACTGTACATGTGCACACACATGTATATCCATGAACAAAAATGCATGGTGTAGTATTCCAATGTACAAACACATATGCATATAAATATACATGTACATACACATTTATACACAAACATACCCACACATGCATATATGCATACCACATACATATATACACATATGTGTATATACATACATACCACAAAGATACAATACACATGAACATATACATATATACAGCAGTGCATGTATCATAGATCTGTATGTACATGCATGCCTAGTCACACTTGCTAGCACCCATACACACTGACCATGTGCAAACATATGAACACATACACATTGTCACATAGTCATAGATGTGAACAAATAGACACACTCAGGCATCCCAGGAAACTGGCATTCCTGCCTGTGATCTAAAAGAGAATGATAGATTACCCTGGCACCCTGCCAGATTAGGTCAGTCATACACAGTTAAAAGGGAGTGAGTCCACGGCCACCCAAGGAAAGGTAAACACTGTGTGCCGTGTTGTATAACTGTAAGGTAGCTCTGCCAGGCTTGAGGGAGGCTAGGAAATGGCGGAGAGTAGACACAAACCAACAGCATTCTGAGGGAAAGTTCTTCTCCCTGTACCTAACTGCAGAAACATCTGGATACATGAAGTTTTAATTTTTCTGGCCTTTGCAGTTTGCCACCTTCCGGGTATGTACACAAGTGAGGCAGTAATATGGACTCTGCAGCCAGACAGATCCGGATTTGTACACAGATGGCAGTGTACAGGTTGCATAATGTCTCTGAGCCTCAGGTTCCTCTCGGGAGAACAGGACAAGAATAGAACCTGCTCTGCTGGGTAGTAATGTGTGTGGAGTGATGTAAGCAGCCTCCCGGTCAGGGCCACGCTCTTGTTACACACAAACAGTGCAGAGCGCTTAGGGAGGGAGGTCTGCTCACAGCAGCTGCAGTGATACACGCAAGGACAGCGGCACTAACACGCTTCCTTAAGTCCAGTCCAGTGAGTCAGCCCAAACAGGGGTGGCACCAGGAAGGGAGTCTCGGGTGAAGAGAGATTACTAGAGAGTCCTCCACCTGCTGGGTAATTCCTAATTTTAGAAATCGGCCTAAATCCCACCCCACAGAGCCATCTCATGGGCCAATGATTCATCGTATTAATAGATGCAACAGTTCCAACAGCTGGGTGGGTGACAGAAGCAAACTGTTGGACTCATGAACACACCACCCTCGTCCGCCTAGCCCTTGAACTCCCCTCCCAAAGCAAACTTCATTTCTCAAAATATCTCTGAGCTGTCCCCCACATGGGGGACAGTGAGATTACAGCCACTTCTCAGTTCAAGGGAGTTCTACCCCAAAATACTGCCGAGGGAGAGAGAGAAGGGCTCTTTGGAATCTTTGTCAGCTCTGTAAATTTTGTTCTATGTATTAACTACCTAGTATATGTGAGGCCTCTTATATAAGGCGACACCACTGTGTCCTGGCTGGTGGCTGGCCAGATACAAAGATCATGTTCGAATCAAGGACCTGTGGGCTGACCTCTAATGTTGCAGTAAGACAAAGAGCAGCATTAGTCACTTATGAGCACTTTGCGTGTGTATGAGGAGGAAGTGAACTGGTCGGTATATAGACAGAAACAAAGATCAGCAGGAGTCTGAGCCCAGGGATTTCCCTTACAGGCTATTTCAAAATGCAAAGCTAAGTGACTTACCCCACCCGCGGCTTCCACAGACTTCTTCAAGGTTAGATTTAAAGGCGTGTGGTAGACGCTGGTGAAAGTGTTGTTCTTAGGGTTATGGCTGCAAATGCAATGCAAATGGAATTAGTAAAGTGCTTGATCCAAGGGGTCGAGTGACTTCTTAGAATACTGGTCTCTTTTAAGATGGATGAGCACAAAACTCAAGAATTCAGCTCGTGACTTCCCACTAAATCTTATCCCTCAAAAACATCAAGTAAATTTAACACATGTAACATGGAGATGAATTTTCACTGAGGACAGTCATGGATCTGGACATCATTTTAGAGGAACTTTAAAGCCCTGTCTATGCGTATCTTCAGCAGTTACACTGATCTGCAGGTTTTATAATCTGACATAGGGTTATGGTGGGTGGGGATGGTCTTTCCCCTAAAGTCCCACTAAGGGCTCCTCCGTGACTGGATCAGAGTGAGCACTTTGGGGGAGGTGCTCTCAGAGTCCAGCTTGGAGCTTAGAACCAATCCCTCAGTTGGCTACTTATCAACAACCAGAAGTCAGGCCGTGGCGGCTGGGTATCAGACACTTACGCGTGACAGTATGGTTTTTTCTGGTGACTCACGAAGTTATTAACAGAAAGCATCATCTTGCAGACTTCACAGTGGAAACATGCTTTGTGCCATGTCTGAAAGGCACAGAAAAGACCTGGCAATTAGTGGTCTTCGTCTAGACTCAGGGCTCACAGACTTTAAGCTAAAAAAAATTGAGAATTATGGATAAAATTAAACTGAAACTCATGAGCTATACACACGAGTAGAAAATGTTAAAATGAAACGGTATTTTTCTTGAAGCAGCACAAAAGATATAGAAATGAACAGAACCTAAGAAAGGTAGAATGAGTCCTTCCCTTATTGTTCAATGGAACTCCAGAGGTGACGAGATACATGTCCCAGGTATGTCATTCTTCCCAAAGACCACAGAAGTTCTCCACTGACCTGGTCTATACAGCTGATCTTCTCCGCAGGGTAAACTCCATAGCCACACCTAGAGCAGGCCTGCACATTCATCTTGGAGTGTGGGAGACGGAGAAGCAACAGGCAAGGCCGAGCAGAACCACAGTCAAGCTGCTCACGCGTTCAGATCAAATCCCACCACTATGAAGCTCCGCGGGACGCCTTGAGCCTTCGCAATCCAAACTCTACTTTCCTCTGCTGACCTTCTGCTCTGGAGTCCTCAGCTGGCTGGTTTTTAAAGCTGCCACTTACTCAGGGGACAATTTTGGCGACTCCGTCAGCACGCATGCGTCTGAGACAAGGTGGAGGTATTTTGAGTTGATGTGCTTCTCAAAATAGAAAAGTTAACTCATAGCAGCATCATGTTTATGTGGATAACCAAATCTTGGTGTGTGTGTGTGTGTGTGTGTGTGTGTGTGTGTGTGTGTGTGTGTGTGTGGTCAGACACTTGGGCCTGATGAACACTAGCTATGCTCATACTCCAGAAAAGGACTCTAAAGAATAGACATACCCCACTCCCTCTGGGAATCTAATTAGAAAAGCTGGTTGTAGCTCCTCTGACTAATGCAGACAGGACATCTCCCTAAAATATGGGGACAAAAGAGGATCGATTCACCCTCCTGGAAGCATAAACGCCAAATTTGAATCTTATCTATTTTGCAGTAACAAAATTAAGTACTTACTAAGATGCTCATTTGTGTTTAACTTTTACTGGAATTTAAAAATAAATAAGGACAAACAAGAATGCTTGGTGTTTGGGCTTCTATATTTTGTCCTAGAATATTCCTAAAGGCTTTTTGTTCATTCCCTTGTTACAAAGGTCCTCACAGGGGTAGCTTGGTGACAAAAATCCGTCCTCCTGGCTTTGGGGAGTGTCCACTGCCCTTAGTCTCTGCTTACAGTCAACCTCAAGGTTTTCAGAGACACATTCTCTACAAAATGACTTGTCCCCACCAGGACCTAACTGCTTCACATGTCCTCTACCTGATGTTTAGTCTTACAGCAGTTACTGCTGCCTAGCAATGCTAACTATGAATGAATCTGCTGTTCCAAGTGTGTCGCCTCCACCAGAATATGACGCTATAGTCTGTGGTCCGGGGTCTAGAATTAGGCCTGTCCTTGGTGCTCAGTTAGAGCTAGTAAACTAACGGAACAAACTTACTGCTCACACTGAAATACCTACAGAGGCCCTGTGAAGTCCTAGGCAACTGTAAGACCTCGAATGGACGCGCACGTGCCCCATGCACAGTGAGCAGCACTCCTCAGCCAACAGAAGTCAAGGGACTGTTCATCATTGCCTAGTAGTCTCGTTTTCCCACGGAAGCCAGAAATCTGGATTTACACATGGAATTTCTTTTAAAAATATTTTTACATAAAACATCAGGAGTGGAAATATTAAACAGGGTTATAGTCAGTACTTTCACAGCAGGGTATCAGCTTGTGACCTTTGGCCTCTGTCCCTGGAATCGAAGCTAGGTGTGGTAAGGACAACCCAAGAAGCGGAGGAAGCTGCAAAGCAATAAGCAGACTGGGGTGGGGGTGGACGGGTGTAAAACGGAAAGTGGGTGGGGCAGGAGGAGGGACTCCCAGCAGGAACTCCAGGCTCAGGTGCCTCCCACAAGGAATCCACTATCCTGGTAGCAGGATTGTCCCCAGCAATGGAAACAGAGACCTGGGTGCTTTGTTGGTACCAGACTTCTCAAGCCTGACTCAGGAGTTAGGTGGGAGCCTCCAAACCATGAGAAGGAATCAGGGACAGTTTCACCTATGGGAAAAGCTAAGAGCATTTCTACCCTGTCAAAGGCTGGCTGTACCCCACAGCTGCTCCATCTTCTCCGTCCCACTTGTGAAAACAAGGATTGCTGTAATGGAAGATGTCCGGTTCCATCTGTGCCACTGCTCCTGCTCCACGAGTTCCAGGGTGACAGCCACACGTAGACCCGGAAGTGGGACAGTCTACGTAGAAGAAAACACCTATTGCAAGACAGATGCAGGCCTCCCTATGTTATGTCTTGGAACCTCTATCCCAGTGTGATATTGGGAGATGGGGCCTAACAAGAGACAACTAGTGAATCAATGTCACCACTGAGACACTGGGGTTGTCTCCTTCCCCTCTCCTTCTTGCTCTCACCCGTCTGCCAAGGGATGACACAGCAGCAGGCCCTTGCCAGATGTCAGCGTCGTGCCCTCAGCCAGTCTAATCTCCAGACTATGAGGTAAATGTAGTTCATCGTGAAATGCTGAACCCTAACTATTATTGTAGTGGTAGAAAACAGGGTAAGACAATAGGGTCTGCACTTGGCTCACACCATCTTTCTCCAGTTTTCTTTCTTAGTCCAAGCCCTGGCCCCCTGACTCCTTGACTATCAGGCCACGAAGCCAGGAAGCACAGGGGTTTCCTCTCACCTCAGAGAGTGGCTCAGACAATATGGGCCTTAGCCTAGGTTCTCCAAACAACAAGCTGAGGCAAAGGCCTCTGGTCACGGACATTATTAGGAGAGCACTTTTATTATTATAAATCAGGAATCAGAGTGAGGAGGCAGGAAGTGAGAGGACATAGTTGGTGTGAAGTTGGTCCTCAAGGTGACCATGACCCTTATAAAATGCTTGGGACCAGAAGTATTTGGGGTTTCAGCTTCCATTTTAGTTTAGAATATTTACATATTTTATGAGATATCTTAGGTAAATAAGTCATATATAAATATGGAACTCATATTTCATACACGCCTTAAATACACAGTCAGGAAATAATTTTATGCATATTTTTAATAATTTTGTGCATGAAGCAACATTTTCTGGTGTGGAGTTTTCCACTTGTACCATCATGTTGGTGCTTACAAAGTTTTGGACTCTGGATTGGGTTTTAGGGACACTAAGTCCTATAAAGTGCATTAGCCCATGTGATCTCCATCTTTTTGGGGGGGGCACATGTGTTAGCCAGCTTTTTATTGCTGTGAGAAACATCGGAAAGAAACGACTGGAAAGGAGGAGAGCTTTGGGTTGGGGTTTCAGAGGGCTCCTTCCATGGCTGGATGACTCCGTCGCTTTAGACCCAAGGGGAGGCAGAAATACAGCAACAAGAGCTTGATGGAGGGAAATGGCTCACCTCACCACAACTGAGAAGACATGAAGGAAAGAACCAGAAAACAGACACATCCTCTGTCTTAGCTGCTTTTCTGTTTCTGTGAAGAGACACCAGGACCAAAGCAACTTAAAATAATAATAAATAATAATAAAGCATTTTATTGGGAGCTCACAGTTCCAGACTGCTGGAGTCCCTGAGTGTCATGGCAGGGAGCATGGCAGCAGGCAGGCAGGTGTGGTGCTGATCAATAACTGAAAGCTGACATCTTGAGACCACAACCACAGGCAGAGAAGAGACAGAGAGAGACACACACAGAGAATGTGCTAACTGGGAATGGACTGGGCTTTAGAAATCTAAAGCCTGGGCTGGAGAGATGGCTCAGAGGTTAAGAGCACTGACTGCTCTTCCAGAGGTCCTGAGTTCAATTCCCAGCACCCACATGATGGCTCAGGTGGCTCACGACCATCTGTAATGAGATCTGGTGCCCTCTTCTTGCCTGCAGGCATACATGCTGTATACATAATAAATAAATAAATCTAAAAAAAAAAAGAAAGAAAGAAACCTAAAGCCTGCCCCCAATGGCACACCTCCTCTAACAAGGCCACACCTCCTAATCCTTCCCAAACAGTGTCACTGACTATCCACCAAGTATTCGAACATATGAGCCAATGGGGGCTATTCCCATTCAAACCATCTCCCCTTCAAAGGTGTGTCCCCAGTGACCCCTCATCCTCCAACTGGATCCCATCTCCACATTCCTACCACTTCTCAGTCTACTCAACTGAGACCCCATCTATGGGCTAAATCACTCATTAGGTCAAAGCCCTCATTCCCTAATTGCCTCTGGAATGCCTTCTCAGACACACACAAGAATATGCTTTATTAATTTTCTAAGCATCTCTCAATCCAATAAAACTGACAATTAAAATTCTCAGTCATACTATGTGAATGACTGCCAGAGGAAGGAAGGAGACAGAACTGACGATCAGCCCTTGCTGGTGAAAGCTCATGAGTATTAATTCTCTGTGTGACAGAGGTCCCAAAGCAGCCTAGCCCTCAATACCAGCAGGTAAATTCCATGGCAGCAGAAAGCCATGGACACTGATACTTTGTTGGGATAATCTTCTTGCACACTGTGTGAAGATGCATCTCTGTCCTTCCTCACCTGCCTAAGGCATCTTCTGACTGGTTTAATAAAGAGCTGAATGGTCAATAGCTAGGCAGGAGAGGATAGGTGGGACTTCCAGGCAGAGATAGGAACTCTGGAAAGAATCTAAGGTGCAGGAGATTCACCAGCCAGACACAGAGGAAGTTGGACATATGGTACTGAGAAAAGTTAATGAGCCATGTGGCAAAACATAGATTAATATAAACATTTCATATTAATATAAAATATATATTATATAAAATTAATGGTATAATACAAAAATAAAATTAATTAATATAAATTCATTTAAGTTTTAAGGGCTAGTTGGGAACAAGCCTAAGCTAAGGCCAAGCTTTCATACTTAATAAAAACTCTCCATGTCATTATTCGGGAGCTGGCAGTCCAAAGTAAGACCCATTACAAATACTTGTATCCATGTGAAGATAGCCAGTGCCCATAGAGCCGAGGCTGGGCTGGCACCAGAAACACAGTCTTTCCCACCCTGTGAATACACAAATGAGGCTGAGGGACTCTAGAGCAGCAACTGAGAGGGCCCTGCTTCCCTGTCCAGTCAGCAAAGTCTAGCAGGTGGGTCTGATGATGGACACAGTGTTGTCGACCCTTGGCCGGATGCTTCTGTCAACACCATCCACTTGGCTTTGGCTTTATGTCTTGACTCACCAGGAGCTTGTGTCGATGAAAACCTCCACGGGCTTGGTGGACAAGAACGACTCTGTTCATCATGTGACAAGGGATTTCCTTAGAACTTAAGTACATCGTCCTTTATTCACCTTTTACGTCATCCTGTTGAGGAGGGGCCCCTTGATTCAGCTAATCAAGATCTTTTTATACCTTGCATGTGTCACCAGAATAGAGTGCTTTTCCTTACCTCTGAGTCATTTCCAGCTCTCTTTGGGACTATAGACACAAACTGGTTTTGAAGTGTCAAGACAGCTACTGGTCACTGTTGCTCAGATTAGAACAAGGCTGCCTGTTCTGTGCTGGCGGTTTATATCTGTCTTGGTTTAGGCCTCCCTCAAACTGGAACTTGAAGCAGGGACTTGGGTGCAGGAAAATACTTAAGAGTTGGCAGGGGTGAGGGTTTGAGGAGAACAGGTCAGGGAAAGTCAATCCTCCATATGTTCTGTGCTATGGATGACTGAGGCTGGTGTTGCTGGGGACTCTCTGAGGAACTGTATAGAATGTACCTCAGAAATGTGCCACAGATGTGGGAGGGGCATGCCTAGGACACTTATCTACTCAGCTGTCGTCTGCCTTAACTCCCCTACACTTTCAAAGTAGACCTATCTAGGAAGCTAAGTAAACGCTGGGATTGGTGGCATGGATGGGTGGGGCTAACACTGGGCATGAGTGGGTGGAGCTAACATTGGGCATGAATGGGTGGAGCTAACACTGATAAGTGACGGAATGAGGCACTGGAATTGGAAATTAGAAATAGGAAATTGGTAAAGAGTTTATATGAGCCTCACTCACCATAAGCTTCCATGGTGCTGTGTGGTGATATATTGTGTACCCTAATAAAATTTACCTGAAAATCAGAGAGACAAAGGAACAAACCACCTCTTATCTCCAGGATTCCTCAGCCTGAAAAGCCTCAGCCAATAGGCCTCTAACTAAATGAACTTCCTCAGCTGAAAAGGCTTTAGCTCCTGTCTCTTCACACCTTATATACCTTTCTCCACCCACCATATCACTTCTTTCTTAGTGCTGGGATTAAAGGTGTGTGACTTCCCAAGAAAAGGCAGGAGATCTCAAGTGCTGGGATTAAAGGTGTGTGCCACCACTGCCTGGCTCTGTTTCTCTCCTAGACTGAGTCAATCTCATGTAGTCCAGGGTGGCTCTGAACTCACAGAGATCCAGACAGAGATCTCTGCCTCCTGAGTGCTAGGATTAAAGGTGTGTGCCACCACTGCCTGGCCTCTATGTTTAATCTAGTGGCTGTTCTGCTCTCTGATCTTCAGGCAAATTGTATTAGGGTACACAGTATATCACTACAGTACTGTTCTTCTGAGCTGAGAGTTCAATCCACTCCATTTGTCTACTCCTCACTCCTCTGCACCAGACACAACGCCGGTGTGGGAAATCCACACACCAGGTCTGTGTCTCTTAACTTTCAAACTTTTCAATCAGACCTTCCATCACAGCCTACAATACAACAGCTATCACTATAGCACACTTGCAAAGGACATGATTTAATTTGCTAATGCTGTCATACAAAGTGCCTAGAGGAGGCGGCATAAGCCACAGAAACTCACTTGTCACAATTGTGGGTGCTCAAATCCACAATTAAGGTATCAACAGGGTCAATTTCTCCTGAGACAGCTCCACTTGCAGGTGGCCACCTCTTTCCTGTGTCCTCACAGGTCCCTTAATGTGCCTCTGGGTCCTAATCTGCAGCTCTAACAAAGACAAAGGTTATGCTGGGTTACAGCCACAGTGGCCTCATTTTACCTCTGTAAAACTCCCATCTTGGAGACAGCTCAATGGTTAAGAGCTTGTACTACTACTGCAGAGAAACTGAGTTTGGCTCCCAGCCCCCACATAGTCCCCACATGGCTCACAACTTCCTGTAACTCCAGCTCCAGGGGGATCTGTAGTACTTTTCTGGACTCCGTGAGCATCTGCACACACACACACACACACACACACACACACACACACACACACACACATGCTCTCACATGCATATACACACATTTGAGATTAAAAGAAGTATATTTTTTTTAAAGACACTATCTCCTGTGGTAATATATTGTGTTCCTCAATATATTGTGTACCCTAATGAAACTTATCTGGGGTCAGAGAAGAGAACAGCCACTAGATTAGATATAGAGGACAGTCAATGGTGGCACACACCCTTATTCCTAGCATTCTGGATCTCTGAGTTCAAGGCCATACTGGGAACAGAGTCAGGTATGGTGGCACACACCTTTAATCCCAGCACTTGAGATCTCATGTCTTGCTTGGGAAGGACACATGCCTTTAATCCCAGGAAGTGATGGCAGGAAGCAGAAAGGTATATAAGGCATGAGGACCAGGGACTAGAGGCTTTTGAGCAGTTCAACTGAGATTCCCTTCTGGTGAGGACTCAGAGGCTTTCAGTCTGAAGAAACAGGATCAGCTGAGGAGTTGGCAAGGTGAGGTGGCTGTGGCTTGTCCTATTTCTCTTATCTTTAAAATTTCATCCCAATATCTGGCTCTGGGTTTTTTACTACTAAGACCTTCTAAGATTCGTGTTACAATCTCCATGTGCAGATAATTCTGAGGTGCTGGAGGTTAGCACTTCAGATTTGCGGCTGTCATGTACCGTAAGCACACCATAACAAACATAATGTAACAGCACAGCACATTGCAGTTCACAGAGCTGAAATAAGGGGCTTGTCCCAGTTGATTTTCTGCTGCTGTAATAACACTGACCAAGCCAACTCAGGGGAGGAAGGGGTTAACCTGGACCACATTTCCACATCACAGCCCATCACAGAGGGAAGTCAGGGCAGGAATTTAGGCAGGAACCTGGAGACAGGAACTGAAGCAAAGACCATGGAGGAGTGCTGCCTACTGGCTTGCTTCCTGCTCCTGTTCAGCTAGCCTATTTATAACAATTCAGGCCCACCTTCCCCAGATGGGTCTCTCACTGTGGGTTAGATCCTCTTCCACCAATCAGCAATGGAGAAAATGCCCCACAGAACAACCTAATGGAAGCAATTCCTCAGTCAAAGCTCTTTCTTGGTTGACAACTAAGAATAGCCATTGCAAGGACAAGGAAAGTTTCTGTCACTGTTGTTGTTGTATCTTTACTCTTTTGACTCTTTGGGGGCCTGCCACTCCCAAATAAATCACATATGGAGGTTTATTCTTAATTATAAATGTCCAGCCTTAGCTTGGCTTGTTTCTGGTCAGCTTTTCTTTCTTTCTTTTTTTTTTTGTTTTGTTTTGTTTTTTGGGACAGGGTCTCTTTGTAGTTTTGGTACCTGTCCTAGATCTTGCTCTGTAGACCAGGCTGGCCTCGAACTCATAGAGATTCGCCTGGCTCTGCCTCCCAAGTGCTGGGATTAAAGGAGTGTGCCACCACCCAGCACAGCTTTTCTTACTTTAAAATTATCCCATCTACTTTTACCTCTGGGCTTTTTCCTTCTCTTACTTCTGTAAATCTTACTTTCACTTTTACTCTGTGGCTGGCTGGGTGGCTGAGTGGCTGGGTGGCTGAGTAGCTGGGTGGCTGTGTAGCTGGGTGGCTGGCCCCTAGCACCCTCCTCTCCTTGTTCTCTTGCTCTTTCTTCTTCTCCTCCCAGATTTCTCCTTCTATTTATTCTCTCTGCCTGCCAGCCCTGCCTATCCTTTCTCCTGACTTGCTGTTGGACATTCAGCTCTTTATTAGACCAATCAGGTGTTTTAGACAGGCAAAGTAACACAGCTTCACAGAGTTAAACAAATGCAACATAAAAGAATACAACACATCTTTGCATCATTAAACAAATGTAACACAGCATAAACAAATGTAACACATCTTAAAGTAGTGTTCTATAGCATGTCACCTCCTTTGATGTCTCCAGGGCTGAGGTCCAAACCTTGTTGGAGAGGGCATGGTTGAGACTGAGTATATATCCAGTGGAACTTGCTAGAAGTTCCTTTTCTAGAACTCCACGGAAATTGATACTGTAGGTACCAGACAGAATTGGTCTCATCTTGGAAAGCACTTCAAGAGGATACCAAAGGAAGTCCCTGGCTGTGGAGTGCTTTTTACCACAAGCTGGCCTGTGATACACTGGCAAAGAGGGTCAACCTTCTCTGCAGGGTACAACAGGCACTGAGACTACAAGCAAAACCTTCTGTCTCATAAAGTCTCTCCAGCCCCGCCCCCGATCCATAGTCCTAACACTGGCATACAAACTACTTAAAGGGCCCAAATGAGTTTTCAGAGAACAGACAGGAGATATCTGGAGTTGAGGGGCAACCATGAAATCCTTCTGTAGGAAAAGAAGGGATTCTGCCTGGGCCCTGAGCTTCCCACATGAACTTCTCGCATAGCAGAAGGCCATCGGTATCTCAGCAGGAGCCTGAGGTTGGGTCTAGGTCTGTGGGTACAGACAATGACATTTCTGCTAATATTGGGGTATCTCTAATGGAGTCCCGTGTAGTTATAGTCTGACCAGAGCCGTCTTGTGCAGTATTCGATAGAGAACATCACTGTGGCGCATCTGAGAGTGAGGTAGGTGCCCTGCAGGTAGGGATGGGAACTTCCTAGCAGCATGGATACCAGAGGGGGCTAGAGAGACAAAGCCAAGAACAGCTAAGAGGCCAGGCCTAGGGAGACATCCTGACTGCTGGCGAAGGTCTGAGAAGTGGGGAAGAGGCTTCCATCCACCATAGCCTCTTAGTACAGACCATAATCTTACACAATGACATGGTTGGGAATAGGAGTATAACTCAGTGGTGGACTTCTTCACTCCGAGACCCTGGGTCAAGCCATCACACCACCACCACCACAATAAACAAACCAACAAATAAATAACACAGGTGGATACGGCACGGGGAAGAGGTCGGGGTGGGGGAAGTGGACTTGGGAAGAGGAGGCATCAGGTGTGGGGAGGATGGACGGAGAGTCCTGGGAGAGACAACTGGATCAGGGGCATCTCTGGGGTGAGCCAGAAACCTAGTGCAATGGAAACTCCAGGGTATCTATGAGGGTGACCCCAGCTAAGACTCCTAGCAATGAGAGATAAGGAGCCTGAACTGGCCATCTCCTGTAACCAGGCAAGACTTCCAGTGGAAGGATTGGGACACTAACCAAGATACATAACCTCTGACCTGCAATTTGCCCTGCCTACAAGATATGCTGGGACAAAGGTGGTGCAGAAATTATGGGAGTGGCCAACGAATGACTGGGCCAGCTTGAGACCCATACCAGGAGAAGGAGCCCATGTCTGTCACTGCCTGGAGGGCCAGGACCCAGAAGCTGGACAGCCCAGAAACCTAGGACAGAACCAAACAAGTCTGGCAAAAAAAAAAAAAAAAAAAAAAAAAAAAAAAAAAAAAAAAACAATCAAAGAAATGACTCCTAATGATATTCTGCTATACTCATGGATTGGTGCCATCAGAGAGGCTTCACCCAGAAACTGATGGAAACAGATGCTGAGACCCACAGCCAAAACATTAGATGGACCTCGAAAAATCTTGTGGAAGTGGGGGAGGAAGGATTATAGGAGCCAGAGAGGTCAAGGACTGTGGTGATATTTTATTTGTGCATCCCAATAAAGCTTATCTGAGGATCAGAGAAAAAAGCCAGCCACTATATTAAACATAGAGGTCAGGCAGCGGTAGCACACACCTTTAATCCTAGCATTCAGGAGGCAGAGATCCATCCGTATCTCTGTGAGTTCAAAGCCACATTGGGAACAGAGCCAGAAGTGGTGGCACATGCCTTTAATCCCAGCACTAAGCATGGAGGTCTGGAGGTCTGTACAGACAGACAGAAAGTGATGTAGCTGGGAGGAAAGAGGAAATAAAGTAAAAGGGCAGGGACAGAAAGGCATATAGGCATGTGTATACAGGGAGTAGGTCTCTTTGGCTGAGGATTTCTAGCGGTAAGAAAGTGGCTGGCTTCTTTCTGCTTCCCTGATCTCTAAGTTTTTACCCCAGTATCTGGCTCCGGGTTTTTTATTAATAAGACTGTTTAGCAATTCGTCTTACAAAGGACACCACAGGAAAACACAGAGTCACATGACCTGGGCTCATGAGGGCTCACAGAGACTGAACCAACAACCAGAGAACTCGCATGGGACTGACCTGGGCCCTCTGTACATGTGTTGCAGTGGTATGGCTTGGTCCTCTTGTGGCAGAGGGAGAGGGGATGGGAGTGCTGTTTCTGACTCAGTTGCCTGCTCTTGGGGCCCTTTCCTCTTTCTGGGTTGCCTTGTCCAGCCTTAACAGGAGAGGAGGTGCCTAGTCTTGCTACAACTTGATATGCCATGGCTGGTGGATATACATGGGAGGCCTGAACTTTTCTGAAGGGAAGGGAAAGAGAGTGGATGTAGGGGAGGCTGTGGGGGAGGAACTGGGAGGAGAGGAGGGAGGGAGGGGAAACTGTGATTGAGCTGGGGAAAATTAATAAATTGATTAATTAAAAAATAAAGTATTATGAACAAAAAATAAATAAGTAAATTAAAAATAATTACATGATCTGAAGGTGGGAGAGCCAGGAGAGACATTTAGGAGAGAATATCATTTGTATTCAAGTTGCCAGTATAATATTACAGAGGGAGAGTAGAGATAGGTCTCTTCCCTTTTGTGTTTCCAGGAGTTAAAATGTTGATATTGTAATAATCCAGCCTGGGAGCAAATAACTGGCCTTTCTCACGCCAGCCCACAAGAAAGAAGAGAGCGAAGCCTTCCCTTCATACCACACTACCTCTCCATCTGAGCCAGCTGTGGATTCCTGTAGGCTGATGTGTCATGCATGCTGTAACAGGGTGGAACCTTCCTGTGGATGGAAACATCACTGTCTTTCTAGGCGACAAGACGCTGCCTGCACCAGGCTTTTCCTTTGGGGCCACCAACCAGCTCCCAAATCATGACACGGAGACTTATTATTAGTTTTGATACTCAGCCTTAGCTTAGCTCTTATTTTAATCTGTTTCTCTTTATCTACATTTTTGCCTTGGGGCTTTTACCTTTCTTTCTTTCTGTATGTCCTACTTTCCTGATTCTCATGTCTGGCTGGAGGCTGCCCAGCTTCTGGCCCCAGGAGGGTCCCTCTCTTTCTCTCTCGTCAAGCCTAGATTTCTCCTCCTACTTGTTCTCTCTGCCTGCCAGCCCCACCTATCCCTCTCCTGTCTAGCTATTGGCTATTCAGCTTTTTATTAGACCAATCAGGTGCCTTAGGCAGGCAAGGTGAAACAGCAACACATCTTTACATAATTAAACACATATTCTTACATCATCAAACAAATGCAGCATAAACAAATGTAACACACCTTCACATAGTTAATATTCCACAGCAATGTTAATGCTTCCTTGCTTAATCAAAACAATATTCCACAACACCTGGCTCCTTCACTTACCAGCCGGACATGGGCAACTTCTCAAAGCCTCATATTCCTTATCACCAAATGAGCAGAGATGCACTGTTATGGTCCCTTCCACATTTCAGGGCTAACCTGGAAAAGTCTAAGTTTACAACTTAGATAAATCAGAGTGTAGTTTCACTTAGTGGAATTCTTCAGTTTTCAAAGGAATGCCAGTTGAATTATCTTAAAAAGCAAATCATCTTAGTGTGAGCCATGGCTTACTGCAACATTTACCTCAACAGTTCAGGGACACCAGCACTAAATAAAAAGTAGGCAGTCATATTAAGATTCGTCGGTTTTAATTGTTCCCACACACTTGCCTGGGTGAGTCTTTCTTGACATCCAGGAAGTGCCCATACCTGCTAAGATTTTAGAGATAGTGCTCAAACTCTCAGGCTCAAGTAAAAGCAAAATAACAAATAAAACAGCCCTGGTGACTTCAGAAACTTGCAGGTCCTAGAATTAAGTATCTCTGGTATGCCTAAAACTACCATTGCACTCAGTTCGCTTCAGTGTGAATTTAAATAGCGGTTCTGGGGACTCTGCCGAGGGGAGGAATTGGAAGCCTCTACGATGGAAGAGTGTGTGTGTGTGTGTGTGTGTGTGTGTGTGTGTGTGTGTGTGTGTGTGTAGGGATGTGTGCATGTATGTATGAGCGCACACGCATTAGAGGCAACATGGACAGGAACCTGTGGGAACGCGCTGTCTGCTTCCTCATACATAGTGCCTGGCACAGGGGAGCACACATGAATGATTTTGATGCAATATACATGCAAGCCGGGGTTAGGAGGTGAAGACTTGCTTAAGACGAAGTGCCCTAGCGGCCCCCTCCTCAACAACGTCTGGGAAGACACCATACCTAGGCGACACTTGGTGCGTAGTATCGGGAAGAGATGCTGACTGCGTTAGAGAAAACAGGAGCCCCATCGCTGAGGTCACGTCAGATCTTTAGGTCAATTGGCACTTTTGCCATTTGCGCTCTCTCAGGGACGGTGGCGGAGCAGTGGGATCCTTGACTTTAACCGGTTTACAAATGGCTTAGCACGCTCTCAGGTGAGCGCTGGGAACTTCGCATCAGTAGACAGTGAGGGGAAGGAAGGGGTGGCTCCAATTAGCAGGGCCCCTCTCCTAGGGTGATGGTCGCCACCAACTTTGCAGAGCTGGACCACGCACACACAGCTTTTCAGAGCACGTGACAGATTTGCGGAGGGTAGCCCGGGGGTTACTGAGCCCGAAGCCGGCCAGTTTTGTAGGGAGCGCACTACTAGGAGCTCCATGCTGTGGCAGGGGTCGCCCAAACCTCACAGAGGGCGGGATGATGCACGTGGCGCCTCCCGGCGGTTTGCAGCTCGTGCCGCCAAAAATCAGGCGGTGACCGGGGGCAGCCGGCACGGGCGGAAAGGGCTTTACCCCACGGCGCGCTCCGCAGGGCGCGCTCTCCCGCGCGCAGCCAGCTTTCCCCGGGTTTACGCGCAGCCCCGCCCGGCCCGCGTCTGCCCCGCCCGCTCCTCCCCCTCGGGCTCCGGGACTTTTGCTTTCACTTTCCCTAAAGCTGTCCTAGACCCTCGCGGAGGATCGGACGCCACCGTCGGCTCCCGCCGGCCACCGTGGGAACGGTAACTTGGGCCCCCGCCGCGGCTTTCCCGCCCCTCTTCCGCGTGCTTCCTCCTCCCGCGCGTCCCCGCCCCGGGTCCCCCTCCCTCCCTCCCGCAGGCTCGCACAACACGGCAGGCTGAGGCTGGGGCTCCCCACGCCCCTCCATCGCTGGCTTTGCTTGGCTTGGGCCTCTGTTGGCCTCCTAGCCCATCCGGTGCCATTCCGGATGTAACGGGAAGGAAGAACGGGTGCAGGGCAGTAGATATTGTTGTTTTGGCCTCGTCCGACCGGCCGGGCCGCTTAGACGACTGTCTGTTCAATGGGAACCTGGGGCGGACCTGGCTGACTTGTGCCCTGGGAAGGAGGGAGTTAGGGTGCGCAGGTCTTTGACCAGGGCAAAGTGTGCGTGAACTACGCTTCCTTGTTGGGGACCCTTGCATCAGGGCTCTGGCAGGCGACGACGCTGGTCGGTGTGGGCTCCAGGCGACGCCGACTTTCATTCCTTGAGCTTGCCTGTTTATGGGAAAGTAAGTTTACTTGTAGGTGCAGGTGGTGATGCTGAAATGGTTCTCGGGTCCTTCTCTGGTGAGGCCCCGATTTTCTGGTTACAGGCTGTGTCTTCAGAGTTTGGCCAGCCTGACCTTACACCCCCCTCCATACTGCTAAGGCCTAACTTTATAAGTTGCCACCGTGCGGCCTTCTGCAGGATGTGGGCAAAGTCCGGTTACTTAGCCGTGTGAACCTTAGGTGACACTGGTGTGCAGAGTGGCAGCCTCAGGACTCTGAGCACTTAGGGAAGAATATATATGGGCAGGAGGTGAGTATGTTTGATGTCCTTCGCTAGGGAAGCAGGCACAACTCGTCTGTTTCCTCACGAAAATGAAATTCAGGCAGTATCCTGACCCACCTCAGTACGATTTGCTTCGACATGTCTAGTCTGCTTTCTGTTGCTGTGATAAACACCACGGCTAAAAGCAACTTAGACAGAAAAAGGTTTATTTCATCCGACTATTCCAGGTCACAGTCCATCACTGAGGGAAATCTGGGCAGGAACCTGGAGGCAGGAAAACTGCTTATCACTCACTCAGCCAGCTTTCTTACACAGTCCAGACCCAGCTGCCCACGGATGGTGCCACCCCCAGCGGGCTGGGCCTTCCAGTCAAGACAGATCCCCCACAGAGATGGCCGCAGGCCAGTCTGATCTGGGCAGCTCCTCACCGGAGGCTTCCTCTTCCTGGGTAACTATAGGTGATGTCACATTGACAATAAAAACTAGCCAGCACGCCTATCAGTGCGGGTCTAGGGAAGCTCTCGGGGAGATGGCCGCCCAGAGGCCAGAGTGCTTGCAAGTAGGAGCAGCCACATTGTAAGACAGGAACTTGGAGTAGCCGGGGAGTGGCTGGACATACTGTTTTCTAAGCAACCTCTTGTGAACTAACACAGGGCCCCATAAGCTTCCATGAGCAGCACCCTGGTGGCTTCCTGCTGGATCCCATCTCTTAAGTCTCACCATCTTTAGCATCACGTAGGGGACTAGTCTTCCACCACAGCACCGCTGAGGGACCAACTACACCCAAACCGTAACAGTGGGCATCATACATCGTAAGTCATTTAAAGAGACATTTCATGTCTCTTGACAGTGGGCAAGCAATGTCGCTGTAATGACGGCTCTATGCAGCTCCTGAAAAAGGGGCAGATACAAGAAAAGTATTGCTGGGAAGACCCTCGGGCAGCACAGCAGAACCAAGGTGAGAAGGCTTTCAGGAAGGGCTTGAGAAAAAGCCAGGAGTCAAAATCAAGACTTGGCCTCACCATGGGAATAAGGAAGCCACTGAGTGCTTAGCTGTGCAGATTGAAGAGTCCCAAGTCCACGGCTGCTGATGTAGGTTGTTAGCAGGGAGGCTGAAGACGTAGATTTTTGGCTCATGGTTTGGGGCATGTCAGTGTCTGGTCTGCTTGCCCTGTTGCTGTGGGCCTGTGGCCAGGCAGAGCATCCAGCTGATGAGAGTGTATGGCGGGGCAAAGTGGATCACTCCCGGCAGCCCGGGAGATGCTTTAGGCCTTATCTTAGTCAGGGTTCTATTGCTGTGAAGAGACCATGCTGCAGCAACTCTTACAAAGGAAAGCATTTAATTGGGGCCTGGCATATAGTTTAGAGGTTTAGTCCATTGTCATCATGGCAGGAAGCATGGTGGCACTCAGGCAGACATGGTGCTGGAGAGGCAGCTGAGGGTTCTACATATGGACTGCAGGCAGCAGGAAGAGAGTGAGACACTGGGCCTGGCTTGAGCACTCAAAACCCATCCCCCAACCCCCCCATCTCCCACCCCCCACCCCCCCTGTGACACACTTCCTTCAACAAGGCCACACCTGCTCAAGCCTAATTGTGCCACTGCCTAGGAGCCTATGGGGCCATTTTTATGCAAACCACCACAGGCCTCCAGCAGAAGGTGTGGGCATTGTGAAGAGGACTTGGTGGAAGGAAGTCTGGCTGAATCCAGTTAGTGCTGACCATTTGTACATGGGTGTGAGGCCATCCGATGGGACGGAGTCTGTACCTCAGGTCAACTGACTCTCCCTCCCTAGCAGTCAGTAGCTCCTCAGCTAGGAGTGGGTCCCTTCTTAGGTCTTCAGGCCTGTGTTTGTGAGCTTTCTGTTGTTCGTGTAACAAATACCTGCAGTGATCAGCTTAGACGTAGTTTGCTCTGGCTCACCACCTTGGAGGCTCCAGCCCATGATTAACTGGGCCTGTTGCTGTGGGACCTGTGGTGACGTGGCACATCCTGGTACATATTGGTCAGTTTTTCCTCAGTGACCAGTACCTCAGAGGACACCTTAAAGAGAGCTTCCCTTTAGAGCAGTGGTTCTCAACCTTCCTAATGCTGCCACCCTTGAATACAGTTCCTCATGTTGTGGTAACCCCAACCACAAAATTATCTCGTTCTACTTCATAACTGTAATGTTGCTACTCTTAGGAATCGTAATATAAATATCTGATATGCAGGATATCTGATATATAACCCCAAAGGGGTCATGACCCCCAGGTTGAGAACCACTGCTTTAAAGTGGTTTTTGGCTCCTGGCTCAGAAGTCTCAGTCCACATGAGGCAGAGCACCACAGCAACGGGACTGTTGATTCAGTAAAGCTGCTTTCCTTGTGGCAGCCGGAAAGCAGAGAGAAGGTAGCAGGGAGGGTCCAGGCACACATTACCCTTCAGGGAAACAATCCCAATGATCCATTTCCTCCAGCAAGGCCCCACCTCAGGGAGCTTCCATCTCCCCACCAGCTGGAGACCAAGCCTGCATTCAACACAGGGGTCTGTTGGAGGGGGCATTTCATTTTGAAGTCATAACGGTGGGGTATTCACTTCATGGCTTGGAAGTAAAAAGGAAGAGGAAGTGGGTCTCATTACTTCTTCTGAGGACCCATGAGTGACTAGAAGGCTTCCCATGAGGCCTCACTTTGGGTTCCAGTGCCTCCTCTTAGCAGCAGGATGCTCGGGACCTTTAAGGGAAGGGACACACCAGATCCAAAATCTTTTGTGCATTTTTTAAAATTGAGTTAGTTTTTGCTGTTCAGTTGTGTGACTTCCTTCTGATTTTGGGCATTAGCCACATAACAAATAATACATTTTCTTCATCCCTCCATTGCTGTTAAAATGTCTTATTTAGCTCTGTCCTTCTAGGACAGGTGATGGGAACATGAAACTGCCCTCTTAGGCTCTCCGCTGTGTACACTTTTGAGAATTTGATGGAATCCCTGTAGACACCTACGCTTCCAGGCTGTGTTCTGGTCTGTGGGGAGTGGCCAAAGTTGTCGGTTCTAGGGTAGGATGAGAGCTGGAACCTCCTGTAGTCACAAGGACATTTCCCTCTCTCTCACCCTCTCCTCTTCCTTACTCCTTCCTCTCTTTTATGGATCTTAGGTTTACTTTTAAGATTAAAATTGGCAGAAGAGTCAAGGCTTAAGACCATGTTGAAGGTAGTGTCTTTTTCTGGTGGGTTTTTACAGAACTTTGACTTGTTAATTTTGAAGATACTCAAGCATGTGCCTTGCTGATGACGGTGCATTTGAAGTGAAGAGAAGTCTGTGTGAAGATGACCGGAAACGGCTGAGTGTCTTCTGAGTGCCCTGCCTCCGCTTTTCTCCTCTGATGGCATAATCTCTTAGAAACATTTGGGGTCCTGATCTGACAGGTTGTGTCCTGACCAGAAACCCGTTGGTCACTGTAGAGGGGAGCCTCGTGGTGTGCAGAGAGATGGTGGCCGTCTGATTTCTTCTGGCCATTGTGGGTGTGTCCAAGGTTCCTTCTCCACTGCCCGGAAGCCAAGCCAAGCCCTTCCCCTCCCCTCCCCTCCCCCTCCCCTCCCCTTCTGTCCTCTGTCTGTTTCCTCCTGTCTCCCTGTCATTTGCTGGAAAGTAACTCCATGGTGACACTTCAGAGCTAAAGTCCACAAAGCTGTTGCTTGGCCTCCATGGAACCCTCTCTAGGCCGGATCTCCATCTCCAAATGTCACTTGTTGTCACATCCTGGGACACAAGATACTCTGTAAAACAGATATGACCACCTTCTTTATGTAAAAACACCTTCTTTTCCTACCAGGTGGACACATCCCAGCCCTGACAGGTGTGCACACACTTCCCCTGAAGGCTGAGGCTTTCTGGTGAACATGCTCAGGTCTGAGACCAGATAAAATCTGAAGTTTACTGGTTTCCTTTGCTTGCTGAAAGTGAATCCCTTATCTTTTCTTGCAGAATGAAACAGGGTTTGATTTGTGAACAGTGATTCCAATATGGATGCTCCCTGGACCAGCTGTATCTTGTTTAGCTAATTCTCTTCCCATGGGGGTGTTCATTTCTTCCAGCCTTCCACTCAATTAATATTTATTTAATAAGCACCTTCTGTGTGCCAGATGCCTCTACCACAATGAGTTTATATTGTCCTGTGGGAGCCAAGCAATTAGCAGACACAAATAAATGACAAGAACAAGAGCCAAGTAGGCAGTGAGCATGGGATAAACAGCCAGGTAGTAAACATGTGTCTGCTCACAGAGAGAGAGCAAGCAGAGACAGTACATAAATGAACAGACTTTACTCCTGTCAACTAGTGGGTCAGTCTACTGACGCCTGCCCTAGGTTGTGAAGGGCCTTAAAATCCAAGGAGATGAATTTAAAAATGAATTTTTAAATAGTGAGGCTCACTTGAAGATGTGTGTGTGGGGTGTGTGTGTGTGTGCATGTGTGAATATAGGCCAGATATCACCCTCAGGTGTCATTCCTCAGGAGTCTGCCAACTTTTTTTTTTTTTCTCTTTTGGAGACAGGGTCTTCTCTTATTGGCCTGGAACTCAGGGTTCAGCTAGGCCACATATCTGCATCCCTGGGGCTGGGGTTGCAAGTGCATGCCACCGTGCTGGGATCAAACTCAGGTCCTCAACCTTGCACCTTACTGCACTATCCCCTTAGGCCTCTTGAAGATTCTTTTTTTTTAATTTATTTTTATTTTATGTGCATTAGTGTTTTGCTTACATGTATGTCTGTAAGTCAGAAGCCCTGGAACTGGAGTTACAGACAGATGGGTGCTGGGAATTGAACCCGGGTCCTCTGGAAGAACAGCCAGTGCTCTCAACCGATGAGCCGTCTCTCCAGCCCTCTTGAAGATCCTTGAGCAGGAAAATCATTCAATGGAAATCCACTTGGGTAGATCATGTAAAACCACCCATAGTGGAGAGATCTTTGTGTCTCAGAGTTAGTGCTGTCTTTGAGGTGTGCTGAGGGACCTGCCAGGAATTTAGGGGGCTTCTTGATTGGTGTGAACCATGACAGACTTTCCACTTTATTGTATGCACCAAACGTTTAGCCAAGCCACGGGTGCTGGAGTAGAAGCTGCAAGGTCCAGGGCTTTGGTTACTTGGTCCCTGGAAGGAGGCCTGCCATACACTTGGCACTGCTGTATTTTATTACACTCTTACATTGGTGGTGCAGGAACTCTGGAGCTTAAGTGTGCAAGACTGCTCACCCCTAGGTTTAATTCATTAAGAACTGTATCACCTAGAGAATGCCATTTAAAAATACCAAAAAGCAGAGGGCTACAGTTGCTCAAGTGTGAAGACCTAAATTTGTTTCCTAAAACCCACATACAAAGCCAGGAGCTGTGGCACACAGTTGTTATCCCAGCACTTGGGGGACAGAAGCTGGTGGATCTTTGGGGCTCACTGGCCAGCCAGCCTACCCTAATTGGGGAGATCCAGGCCAGTGAGGGAACCTATCTCAGAAAACAAGGGGATGGTGCCTAGGGAATGACACCCAAGGTTGACTTGTGGCCTCCACATTCACAGGCACACACACGCATGCTCACTTGCACACACCTGAGCACACACGCGTCACAAGGCAGTGGTGCCACTTTACATCCCGGTTTCTCTGGTTTCATTTTCCTCCCAGATGGCAGATGATCAGAACTGTGTTGCGGAGCTGGAGGAAGTGGATTCTTCAAGTGAAGATGGAGTTGATGCGAAGCCAGACCGCTCCTCCATTATCTCATCGATTCTCTGGTACGTTCTCTTCTTCGCCACGCTCATCACCCTCCGCCTTGTGGGCCTAATTCACACCTGCCGTCTCCACCCACCTGTGGGCAGGGGACATTCATGAAAGGAGGTTTGTGTTGTGTGTGTGTGTTGGTGGGGGAGGCCTGCATAGGCTCTAGGTAACAGTAGGGACCCTCTTGCTTAGGGTCCAATAAGGGCAGCACCTTTGGGGGCTTCCTGCTTACCAGCTGTGTTTGAGGGGTAATTCCCAGGAATGAAAGGCTGCTCTCATCAGGGGAGTCTTGCAGAGCAGGGTGGGGGCTGCTGACGCTAGTTGGTAAGGAGCATGGCTGAAGGGCAGAATTCAGGTTCTAGGAATAGCAGGTACCCAAATCACTTGCTCCTTGGGTGAAACTGGTGCCACCCCTGCTCAGGGCCTGCCTTCCTGAGCTCACTTCGTGGTCTACATCTGACATGTATGAGTAATCACATCTTCATTTATTATTGATATTATCGCTTTTAATCCATATATGTTTCAGGGAGATGGTTCCATCATTAATGCCATTTGGCAGTTAGGGAAACTGAGGCACAAAGGGGTTTCATCACTTACTTTATGATGGGTCAATAAAATGGTAGAGTTGAGACAGTACCGGCAACACTCACCTAACGGGTTTGTGATTTTGTGATGTATTTTCTACTTAGAAGGAGGGGTGGGCCAGCAAGATGGCCTGGAGGGTAGAGGCGGTAGCTGCCAGGCCTGATGACTGACCAGTTTGTCCCCTGAACCCACATGGTGGAAAGAACCGATTTTCCCCGAGTTGTCCTCTGACCTCCACATGTACACAGTTCTAGTTTTAAAAACATTTAAAAGGAGGGGTACAGGGGAGCAGAGGCACCTTGCACCTTCTTTTGATCGGGGACATGTGAGGGTCAGCAGTAATCCCCACTTCACCTTCTCAGGTTTCAGTGACTCATCAGCTGTGGTCTAAAAATGTTAAAAGGAAAACTCCAGAAGTGAGCGACTCATTGGTTCGAGTTGCACGTTGGTGGTTGTGTGTGGTGTGATGGGGTCTCGTGTCACCCTGCTTTCCCATTCCAGATGTGTTGTCTCTGTTCAGGATGTGGACACTGCTCACCTGTTATTCACATCTTGGTTGTCACTTGGGGTATGACAGCACTGTGTTCGGGTCACTCCTGTTTTATTTGGTAATACCTCCAAAGGCCCAGTTCTTGATGCTGGTGATTCCAACATGCCCAAAGGAGGGTGCACACTGAGATCTTTCTAAGTGAGAGCTCTCAGCCAGTAAGGAAACAAAAACCTGTGCTCACGTTGCTGAACTCTGCTATAAGAGAGGCTCTTGGGGGGGGGGGGGGGGGCTGAGGAGATGCCCCCATGCAAGCCTGAGGACCAGAATTCAAATTCCCAGAACTCATGTGAATACTGCTTACAGCGTGGGTGGTGGCCTGCCCATACTTCCAGCCTTGTGCAGCAGAGATGGGAATCCACAGATTGAGCTGACTGGTGAGACTAGCCACATTGTGAGCTCTGGGTTTGGTTGAGAAATCCTGCCTCATTGAAGAAGGTGGCGAGCCATTGAGGGTAATTCCTGACTTCAACCCAGGGCCTCAGTATACACACACACACCAGCATGCATCTGCTACCACATCCATGTACCCACACATGTAAACATGCATACACATACATGCACAAAATAGAAAAGGGAAAAAAGAACGAATCGTCTTCGAGAAATTGTAGAGAAAGGAGACTTGCTAGGACGCTGTCCGCTGTGCATGGTGACTTTATTGTGGTGGAAAAGGCACAGGGCAATAGAATTTGGTATTGCCGTTGGCTTGGGCACCCATCAGTGGTGAGAAGGGACCACCGTGCTTCCCAAGCCTCTCCCACTAGACACAGACAGCAAAGGGCACGCTGGCTGAGGTTGGACTCCAGTTGGTGCTCAGGAAGGGAAGAGCTGACTCACGGGCTTCCAATCCCCACACCAAAATCCTCCAGAGGCAGCTTCCGGTCATACCATGCCAGGTAGGATGCAGAAAGTAGAACCCCACCACAGCAGGCTTGAATTTCAGTGGTTGTCATCTGAGAATAATCCACTGGAATGAGAGAGAATACAGCTCCAGCTCCTGGGAACTTTCCAGAGCCAGAATTGGCCCAGGTTAATCCATTTGCCAGAGAAAACCTCTTAGACCAGTGACCTTCAAGTGTTTAATGTCACATTGTAACACCACATGCTCATGCTCCCTTGGACAGTTGAAGGTGACATGAATCCTTTCTTAAGACACTTGTGAAGGATGTACTGTTTCACTTTTGAGTGTTGGAATGAAAGACAAACAGGAACTGTTTATGGGTCAGTAGGGTCTTTGGAGTGTTGTACTTGGAAGATATGAAAGGAAATAGTGTGGTAACCAGTGACACTTGAGCATCTTGTATTTAAGCACATTCAATGGAGTCTAATCAGGAAGTGGCTTTTTAGCTGTCCTTATTCATTCAAGAGTATAAACAACACTTTGGTGGCAGAATTTTTATCTTATTTTTTTCCTCTTAAAGTTACCCTTTTTTATCCTCTCTTCCCTTCCATATTATTCTCTCAGATTTACTTACTTGAAAGTCTTCCAGTCCTCACCCCAGCATACAGCTGTGCACACTATCCATGCGTTCATGTGTACATTGTGTGCATTTGAAGACATCTTCTGTCCTCATCCCAGCATGCAGCTGTGCACACTATCCATGCATTCATATGTACATTGTGTGCATTTGAAGGCGTCTTCAAATTTTCTTGAGTGTTGAAAGGAATTCACCCTCAGTTAAGTTCCTGTTTCCAATTCAGTTTCTCTAAATAAATAGTCATTAGCATTATTACCTTGTTACTCATCAAAATAAGTGGAAATTGCAAATTATCCTGAATTTGCAGGCTTTAAAAATGTTTCTTAATAAATGAAGAAACATCCTCAGTGCTGGGATGAGAAAGTCAGTACCTCTTGCTTATTTTCCATTTTTAGATATGTAAGACTCATGAATAAATTTATGGGATGGAAGAACATTGGGATAGTAATGCCACTTAATTCTTGAATTTCTTTGAGGTTTGTACCAAAAATGACAACTCAGTTAGGTGCTCCCTCATGTTCAAAGTAAAGAATTGGAAATTACCTGACTTGTTCAACCTTTGGGGACCCTCCTCCCCCGGTTTCTAGGAAGGCTATCAGAAGTCTGTTGCAGAACCGGGCCCCCCCCCATTCTCCCCCCCCCCCCCCCCGTTGTTTCCAAGGCTTCCTTGCCTTTTACTTACAGGCCAATCTGTGTAGCTCAGTGTTAGAAAAAAGGCATTAGTAAACATTCGAAACTACTCTTTGTAATATATGTATGCATTTTACTGCATTAGGACCTCCAAGTTGGTAGCATCACTTGTTCAGGTGTACAGGCCCTGTGTAATATAGTTTGCAAAGCCAGCTTGTCAAGCAGTTACCCACATCACACTGGCTTTCTCTCGGTAGAGTTCTGAAACCATTTTAATTTAGTAAATGTCTTATTTGGCGTCTGTCTTAGTTAGTGTTTCTATTGCTGTGAAGAGACACCATAATCATGACCATGGGGTGGCTTACAGTTCCAGAGGTTTAGTCCATTGTCATGGTGGGTGGCGTGCAGGCAGACATGGTGCTGGAGAAAGAGCTGAGAGTTCTGCATCTTGATCTGCAGGCAACAGGAAGTGATCTGTCTCACTGGGTGTGGCTTGAACATATATGAGACCTCAAAGCCCACCCCCACAGTGACATACTTCCTCTAAACAAGGCCACACCCCCTAGTGTGGCATTCCCTTTGGGGGCCATTTTATTTCAAATCACTACAGCATACTATGACAAGCTTCATGAATTCGAAGTTATAGTTGGATAGACATGGGAAGTCGGGAGGGAAGGAAAGAGCATGGAGCCCAGCTCTGTTTCAGTGCTTGCCCCACCCTCCTGAGACTACCATGAGGAAATGGCTGGGAATAGTGAGGCTGAATGATGCAATGTTATTAAGACACCATCCCATTCCTGTAGCACAAATCCTAACTGGTCTTAATACTAAAAAACCAGAGTCAGATATCAGGGTAAATGCTGAAAGATCAGAGAAGCAGAGCAGCCAGCCACTAGAAAGACTTATTACCTCTAGGAATCCTCAGACTGAGAGGGCCAAGCTTTTGTCTCCACCCCACATTATCACTTCCTCTCTCTGACCAGCCACATCACTTCCCATTTTCTCCTCCCAAGTGCTGGAATTAAAGGCATGTGCTTTCCAAGTACTGGGATCAAAGGCATATGCTTTCCAAGTACTGGGATTAAAGGTGTGTGCCACCACTGCCTGGCCTCTAGTGACTAGCTCCACACTCTGATCTCCAGGCAAGCTTTATTTGTTAAAGCACAAACAAAATATCACCACACATTCCATTCTGAAACATAAATGAATGGATTTCTTCAGGGTGTTTTTCAGTGTATAATTGGGTTTGGCACAACCCACATGTAAATCTTCTCATATTTAACAGGAAACCCCACTTGACCCCTTCTTAGGTGACTTGGGCCTTCTGCAGCATCCAAGAATGGTTCTGTCAGAGACACAGTGGATATGGGAGGATGGAGAAGAGGGAAGGATGTGGTGTCATGTAGACAAGGTTTGGGGGACCCACACAAATGGAAGTTGAGGGTCTGGTCATGTATTTGCTTAAAGCAAATGGCCTTTGGGAAGATTGAGAATTCTGCTTGAAGACCTAGACCTTGGCATAAGCCCTGGTGTTTTGCAAAATTAGATGTAGTCTGTGGTACGCCCCTCTACCTTTGGCAAGTGAGCGAGCTTAGGTGACCTAGTTCTGGTGCCTGTCCCTCGCCAGTACATGGCTGATGTCAACATCAGAGTTCGTGTTATCGAAGTGAACGCTTTGGTGTCCTTGCATGGTATCTAAATTACGTGCTGTTTTTCTTAAATGCTGATTTTGTTACATGGAATATAAGACTGTTGAATTATTAAACAGTTCTTAGCTATAATGAATGATGATCTAATGTCATATTCTCCCAGGTTGAGGAACATTTGTTTATTTTCTCAGCCTTCTTTAGGCATCTGGCTCTTTAAATCAATGCTTCTTAAAGTCTCTCCATTCATGACCCAAGAAATTTTTATGTGCCTCCGTGTGTGTGTGTATGTGTGTGTGTGTGTGTGTGTATGTGTATGTGTGTGTGTACATATATATTCATATAGGTATATAAAAATCAAATGCTTACTAATAATAAATCATCAAAAAATTTTATACAAGGCTGGAGACAGCTCAGTTACTGCAATGCGTACCACACAGGCATGCTGACCTGAGTTCTGTCGTGAGGACCCGTGTAAATTACCACCTCCCAGGAGGAAGTCCATGTTAATTAGGGTTTTCCAGGTATGTTGTCATGCACTTCCAGTCCGAGGTCTAGAGAGGTGTAGACAGGCAGATTCCTGGGGCTCACTGGCCAGCCACACTAGCCTACTAGTGAGTTACAGAATAGTGGGAGGCCCTGTCTCAGAAACCAGGGTGGATGGATCCTGAGAAACATGGCTTGCGTGTGCACACACACACACACACACACACACACACACACACACACACACAGCACATTCACCTGGACACATATGCACATACCCACACTCATGCATTAAAAGAAATTTTTTGATAAGCACTGACATGCATGTGACCTTATCAAAGCTGGGAATGAATTTGTGCATTCATAAGATACATGTGCTTGATTATTTTTACATTAAGAAGCGTCAGTTGAGCCAGGTGTGGTGGCTCACACCTTTAATCCCAGTACTCTGGAGGCAGAGGGGCAGATCCCTGAAGAGGCCAGCCAGGTCTACATGGTTCTAGCACAGCCGGGGCTACACGGAGAAACCCTCTCTCTAAATAAACCAAACAACAACAACAAAGAAATCTCTGATATTCAGAACCTTTTGGTCTTCAGAGTTTGACCCAGTTGGTATGTTGATTTAAAAATTCTCAAGGCTGCAAATGCCATGCTATGTAAGTGTAGTACAAAATGGCCAGAGTACATGGAGGGCAGTTGTAGAAATGATTGTAAATTCTGTCCTGATCCCAAACTAAAAAAGTCTTTTGTGAAACTCCAAACGGTAAGTCACATAGCAGTTATGAACGTTCCAACACAAACCAGCCTAAAGATACATGAATTTGATTCTTTTCTGGAAAAATGAGAGTAAGAAACTTTTTACTTTGTATTGTTTGGTTTTATTGGGTTTGTTGTTTGTTTGTGACAGGTTCTTTCAATGTAGCCTTGGCTGTCCTGGAACTTGCTGGGTAGATCATAATAGCCTTGAACTCAGAGAGATCTACCTGCTTCTGCCTGTAGGAGTGCTGGGATTAAAGTCGTGCCCCGCCACACCTGGCTGAGAGTAAGAAAAATGTGAAGTGTGTTTTCTTCAGTTAAACCATTGTGTTTCCATTCGTTATATTGCCGTCCATAACACTCGGTGGTCTTGAACCCGAGCTGACGTGTCTTGGCAGTATTCATTGGCTTTTGTCTGCATACACAGTGCAAAGACACACTCTCGAGACACAGGTGAGTGGATACTGCCCAAAGCTCCTGGGAGTCATTATGCTTTTGACTTTTCATTATTTTCTGGTCTCCATGTTAGAAACTTTCTACTATGGACAGAGTTTTCCTGGCCCCCATACTCAATTACACAACCCCATAAAGGGGATTGTGACTCCAAGAACTAGGTGGTAAATAAAACACTAGCCACCTACCAGGAAGAAATCCTTCTAAATAAAATGCAGTTAGGATTTGTAACATGTCCTTAATGTTCAGACTTTTTTCTTTCTTTTTTTTCTGACTCTAAGATGAAAAGTTTTTTTTTCATCTATTAAAGTTTCCCTGACTTTAAAAGTACCCACTTCAGCTCCCATAATTCATTGTCTTACTCTACTTATGTGCTAAGTGTTGACAGAGTGACAGGGATCAGGGAAGTCCCTTGCAACAAGTGCCATAGTTTGGTTTTTGATTTTTGAGACAGTCTTGCCATGTAGCCCAGGCTGGCCCCTAAATTTCATTCCTCCTGCCTCAACCTCCCAGATCCTGGGATCACAGGTGTTAGCTCTGGGTTCCATAGTTTATCAAAGGCTGAGCCAGGATTTGAAGCTACTGTTTGCCTCTCAAACCAGCTCTCACCCTGGATCGCTGTCCTGCCTTATCTCCTAGGTTCCTGGATCGCTGTTCTGCCTTATCTCTTAGGTCCTGTGTGTGCCGTGGGGCTGCAGTGGGAAGCAAGGTCATCATAGGGCTGCCTCTAAAGAGGCAGGAGAGGGAAGATAGAGCTAAACAAATAACTGAGGTCATTTTAAATCAGTTCTAAAGAACATGGAAGACATTACAGGGCTTTCCCAATAGGGCGATTTGATCAGTCACTGCTAGAGCCCCAGGCTGTACATGATTGCAGAGGAGGTGTGCTTCAAGGAAGGCGGCCAGCTGGACTGCGACCATTGTGTGCAGTCAGGTGTGTGCAGCACACCAGCCACATGTGATTAAGAATATCTATGAGGTGGCCCAGCACGGAATTGTAAACGTACTGAAAACACCGTGAGTTTTGCTTTTGTTAGAAACGTTTTTTGTAACTCCATTGGACTGCATGGTTCTGAGCATGAACTTTGTAGGTAATAAGATTGTGTTAAAATGTCAGAAGGTTGGACATACCTGGTAGATGGAGGGGAAATGGGGCAGGTTGGGTAGGGGAACCAAAATCAGAGTGCCTATTAGGTGAAACTCGACAGAGCTTTTGTGACCAAGTAGAAGTAAAGGCACAAGACAAGAAACAGTGTGAGGACAGTGGCAGCTGGACCACAGAGAGGAAGGAGGGAGGGAGGGAGGGAGAGGGAGAGGGGGAGAGAGAGAGAGAGAGAGAGAGAGAGAGAGAGAGAGAAGAAGAAGAAGGAGGAGGAGGAGGAGGAGGAGGAGGAAGAGGAGGAGGGAGAGGGGGAGGATCAGTGATTGATAATGGTAGGTGAAAGGTATAGAAAGATTGTAGACTGATGATAGATATATAGATGATAGATACATAGTGGTGCCTTTAGTGACTTTTCTATTGCTTTGAAGAGAAACCATGACCAGGGCAACTTACAGAAGAAAGAGTTTATTGGGACATACAGTTCCAGAGTGTAGTAGAGTACATGATCATCATGCCTGAGAACATGACAGCAGGCAGGCATGGTGCTGGAGCAGTGGCTGAGCACTCACATGTTCCAATAACAACCACGAAGCAAAAAGAGACCTAACTGGGAATGGCATGGACTTTTGAACCTCATCACCTGCCCCCAATGACACACCTCCAACAAGACCACACTTCCTAATCGTTCCCAAACAGTTCTACCAACTGGGGACCAAGTATTCAAACATATGAGACTATGGGGGCCGTTCTCATTCAAGCCAGGATGGATGGATGATGGATGGATGGATGGATGATAGATGGATGATAGAGTGATTTGAAGCAGAGTGTCTAGTACTCACTGGTCTCCTTATGCCTTTCACTTTAACCTGAGTCTTTCCTGCTGAAATGTAACTGTGGAGACCTCTGTGTGCCTGGATGAGGAGGTTGCCTCTACCCTGCATACTCTAGAGGTACAAGGATTCCTTCCTACTTTCTTTGTCAGCAGTATCAGGGAACTTGGTGGCCCATCATCACTGGAAGTGTGGGTGCTCTGGGGAGTGTGGTTGGCCTCTCAGGATATCTCTGGCCACACAAGGCAAGGGCCTTCTCTCCCAATGCATCACTTATCTCAGGTGCTCATCATCACCTAGATCATCCCTCATCTCAGGTGCTCATCATCAGCTAGGTCATCCCTCATCTCAGGTGCTCATCATCAGCTAGGTCATCCCTCATCTCAGGTGCTCATCATCAGGTAGGGCAGTAGCAGGAGGCAGTATCACCCCACAACTGTCCCTGATTAAGAACCAGATTACCCACTCACCTTCTCTGGAAGGTTGGAAAGATTCGCAGGGTCAGAGCTGAGGGGAGAAACCTCCTTTCCCCTAAATGCCTGGATGGGACTTTGGCCCCAGGGTTAAGGCCTTCACATCCTTTTGGTTTTTCGCATTGTGGCCACTAGATGGCAGAACCACATTGTTTTATTCAATTTCTGTGTTACTGGTTCTGAATAATCTGAACTGTCCTTTACTTCAAGTTTATATATTAGAATGTTTTTCTATGTTTCTGATTATTGAAAAGCATTTATCGAAACATAGAAAAACACAAAAAGAAAAATACAGAATATGGTTTTAAGTCTTGTTAAGTGTGGCTTTTAAGCTCCCAAGAAGTCAGTATGACCATCTACATTAAATATGGACCATAGTGCCCTGAGGGTCGTGAAGGGAGCCCTCTCTGGATGCAGCAGTGACTCTTGAGTGGCTAGAGCCAGTCAGCTGCCGTCTGTGTGAACCATGTAGTCTCTGTCCTGGCCATGAGTTAAGTTTTTCTGAAATGCTTGGGCATAGCCACAGAAAGTAAAATCTAATTGCTGAGCTGTAGGCTAGGAGCTGTGAGAGGCTGGGGAAGGCCAGAGGAACTGGAATTTTAGTTTTCAAGGAATCGCCAGGGGGCGCTGGAGGGCAGGCAAGATGGAAAAGGTCAGGCCATGCAGTGACAGGTTCCGCCTGGAAAAGTGGGTGGATGCCACCAGATAGGCTTGGGATGGTGTCAATGGCCTGAGTACTGAAAACTCATTGGAGGCCCAGGCCTTAGAGCAGCCTGCCCACCCCTGGAAAACATTGTATTCCAACACGTCACCTGCAGAGCTTGCACGAGGTCCACACGAGGCAGAATTCAAGAAGACACAGCAAAGTAGCCATCAGACTGCACACAGTGTCAATCCCCCGGCTTCTCCGGGCCTTCACAGGTCCCTGCCGAGGGTCCCGGTGCCCATCCAGTTCCCCGTGGAAGAGGAGCAAAGGCTGCCTCAGAATCTGATTAACGCCCCCCCCCCCCCTTCTGCTGGCTCCAGTCACATGGCTTTTCCAGCCTCCGTCTCCTGGGGAGTGTTTAATAAATGCCACTTGGTTATAATTCCTTTCCCAGCCTGTAGTTTGGGTTTCTCCACTAGTGTGTTATATATAAACAGCTCCCTGTTTCAAAATGTGTTGCTTGTGTAATTATAAGAAAGATCAGGTGGCTGCCTTTCACTCAGGGGAGAAGGAGGGATGTTCAGAGGGAATGATGCTTGGGAATTAATAGACAAGAAAGAAGACACCAAATTACACCCCACCCCCCACCCCCGTTCCAAAGAATGCTAAATCAAGCTGGAAAGTGTTCCCATGAAGGCAGGGCACCCGTTGATCCAGAGAGGCCAGGACTGAGATAGGAACATTAAATTGTATCCGCAGCGTTTAGTTTTCAGTATACAAACCTTTCCATGCTGGGTGCCTGCTTCCCAGGCTTATTTAAAGTCATAAGGATTTGATGCTGCATTGGCCTCATGTAAATGCCCACGGAGGTAGGGTAGGGTCTCCTGTGTCCAGATCCTGGCCTGGTCTCCATTCACCACCTGAGGGACCGGAAACCATGCGGTCACTTTAGCCTGTTTCTTCCTTTGAATGACTTTTCCTTAAGTCTTTTAATGATTTTGATTGTCAACGGTCTGTCTTCCTGTCCTTTTTAGTCAGGAAGAAGGAAGGAGACATGTGGAGGCTAACGTTTGGAGAAAAGAAAAGGGATGTGTCTTCCCTTTTCGCTCTTAGAAACTCACATTGCTACCTTGCATCTGTATTTTGCAAAGTGAGAGAAAGTTGTAAAGAGCTGATTGTCTTGTTCACAGCTGAGGATGGCAGATGGCCACAGGGACAGTGTGGCCACCACCCCTCACCAGCTCCCCCTGTTAGTGTTTGCAACCCTCTGCCAAGCCCTGGAGGAGCTGTGCCTTTGGGTCCTTCCCTGTCTGCATTTTCCCAGTTGCATTTGGACGGTTGAGACCAGGATACATGATGGCTTCTGGACCATTCCTTTATGCAAGATCCCTGGCAACCCGCCTCCCCTGAAAATGAAGGGACTTTGTAAACCCCTAGAAGTGTCTGTTAATTCTTATCCTCCCCTGACTACCTTTGGAAGGAAGTGCAACCTCATGAGCCTGGACTGCGGGTTCCCCCAGAGCTCACTGCCTATTTTTGCACATTTACAAACGTATTCAGTTTTACAGATTGTGTTGTTCGCAGCCTGTTGTAGACTGGCACTGGGGTGGACAGGCTGTGGTGTGTGTGTGAACATGCTTGGGCAGGCATACGTGCTTAGTCTTTTCACAGAGCTGTGCCATGCTGTATTCTGTTGACACTCAGCCCTTTGCTCAGCCATCATGCATCGCTCATCATTCTTGAAGATGGTCTGCTGGCTGCATGTTTGTGGAAGTCCCCCTTTCTTCCCCTTTGGTTCCAGTACTTCTCACTCTGTCCATAGGGAGCTGTCGCTGGGATGGGATGGGATGGGATGGGGGCCTCAGTGTGGAGGCTGGTCATTTCTGCCTGTCAGCAGGGAAGCCAGAGGCCAGTGTGACCTTCCCAGCCCCAGCTTGAATGTCCTATGGAAAACTCCAGCGGGCGGGCCACTGCTGATTCAGTCCCAGGCCTTCAGGGCTTTGGCCTGTGCCAGCCTCCTGTCGCCAGCTGAGCTCCAAGCATGTTGAGTTTTTACTACTACCGAGAAGAAGGCAACTCACTCCCGGTGGTCTCGGGGGGAAGTGTGGTGTTGCTGCAGAGGGGACTGCTTCCTGACGGGGATACCAGGTACCTCTCTGCTCCCCCCTTTCAGCACCCTGGCCTGCCTCTACTGTGGTGTGGAAAAGACTGTGGGGATGCCCTCTGTTGGAATGTTCAAACCATGAGTGAATCATCCCCAAAATATTTAGACAAAGTGGCTACAAAAGCCAGAGCCCTGGTTCCAAAGACAACAGCAGCAGGGAGCTGAGTGCCTGGTGCTGTTTACTGTGTGCCCAGGAATGTCTGCAGGACTGGGCTACTGGGAATCCTATTCAAGGAGGCACTTTAGAAAATAAATAGGCATGGGTTTGTGTGCTTATATTCCCTTCCAAATGTAGAAAGGCATAATTCACATTTTGAGCAGCTCAGGGGATCTGTAAGAGGATAAAACCTGTATTTATCCTCTCCAGTGGTGGGGAAAATTATACTGGCACCCAGAGTAGATTGTCAAAGTCCGTTGTGCTCTGAGCTTTCCAGTTCCTAGTCAAGTAGGCAGAATACTCTTTGGATCCCATAATGTTGTCTGGTAATAGTTGCTGGAGCTTCTTCACGCTGTCCCTTTTATAGAAATAACCTGCAGGGTTTTCATTGTCTTCTTTTTTTTTTTTTTTAAGTCGTGAAGATGACTGAGTTGTCCTCACACTGAAATCTGAGGCTTCGAGAAATGGCTTTCTGCTTGAGAAGCCAGGCTAATCCTGTCCCTTCCTGGTAATCAGTACTGGTGTTATCTGTTCCTGGAAGGGGACTGCCGCTATCTGGGCTCTGTCAGAGGGGAAGCCAGCACGAAGATGAAGGCTGGTTAGGCAGGTCCGTCCGTCCGTCCGTGTGTGTGTGTGTGTGTGTGTGTGTGTGTGTGTGTGTGTGTGTGTGTGTGTGTCCAGTGTGATTTGTCCTTCCAAACGCATCCTTTAGCACACTTGGTCAGTCATTTCACCAGGATGTTCTCTGTTGTGATCCCGAGTATCTGGCCCTAAGTACAGTGATTTAGTGGCCAGATTTATTTTTTTTTTAATCTGCAGCCAATTGTGGAACACTCAAGCTTTTAAGAGGATTTAGAACTTTTAATTCACTAGTCTGTTTTATCCTGGATTTTGCTCTTAAGTATGACAGCCTCCAAACACGAATTCTGTGTTCCTGGGGGAAGGTCTTCTGCATGTAAAAGGGGCAAAGATAAAGGTTAGCTTTATCAGCAGAGAATTAACACAGGGAGAGGAAGAGGTGGAGAGGGTGTGTGTGGTGGGGAGAGGTGGAGAGGGTGTGTGTGAAAGAGAGAGGAAGAGGTGGAGAAGGTGTGTGTGAGAGAGAGAGAGGAAGAGGTGGAGAGGGTGTGTGTGTGTGTGTTTGAGGGGGGGAAGAGAGGTAGAGGTAGAGAGGGTGTGTGTGTGTGTGTGTGTGTGTGTGTGTGTGTGTGAGAGAGAGAGAGAGAGAGAGAGAGAGAGAGAGAGAGAGAGAGAGAGATGGAGAGGGTGCGTGTGTGAAGGGCATAGACCTGGAGAAGCGGGTGAAGTGCCTCTGCTCAGCCTGAGGACCTGAGTTCGTATCCCCAGCATCTGTGTAAAATCTAGGGCTAGCCAGGCAGTGGTGACGCACGCCTTTGACCCAGCATTCAGGAGGCAGAGGCAGGCAGATCTCTGAGTTCAAGGCCAGCCTGGTCTACAGAGTGAGTGAAGGACAGCTAGGGCTACACAGAGAAACCCTGTCTTGAAAAACAAAATAGATAAGTAATAAATAAATAATAAGATAAAATCTAGGGACATTGGTTGTGTTGGTAACCACAGCACTAGGGGGTGGAAATAGGCAGATATCCCTTGGGCTTGCTGGTCAACCAGCCAAAAGGGCAAGCTCCAGGTTCAATGGAAGACCTGGTCTCTCACACACACACAAAGGTGGAATGCAGTGAAGGAAGCCACCAGACATAGACCTGTAGCTTCCATGAGATCATGCCTGGGTGAATGCCAGCATATGCCCACCCTTCCATAGGCAAAGGAAAGCCCATGGCCAGTTTTATGCTGTGTCTTTGTCTCTCTCAGACTTCATGGGACAATGACTGCTGATTGACTGTGAAGCCTGAGGCTATAGAGATAGTCATGCATTTGCTCATAAGACAAGTACCTGGACTTATTCCTGTGCTGTCTCTACCCTTTGTCAGATTCAAAGAGACTCTTGTCCCTTGACTGACTTTGGGACTCTGTGGGGCCCTTGTAACTGCAGCCCTCATGTTCTAGCTCCTTATACAGAAAACCTGTAAGAACTTGGGTCAAGAAATACAGCCATATTCAGACAGCCCTGTCTCTAGGGGTGATGGCCAGCTGACGGAGTCCTTAATATGGATCTTTCAAAGCTTCTTATTCCTTCCCTGCCCCTGCCAGGGACCTGCTGCCTCCTGTGGGGAGCTAATTAATTAGCACAGTCTCCAGGAGTCCCAAGAGTCTGCTGTCCAATGACACCTGTCTGTCCAGTGATCTGCTTGGCTGCAGCTGCTGATGTGCAGTAGCAAGTGGCTCCCTTTCAGCCACTAGGACTAGGGATGGTATATTAAATACCAGGAGGACTGAGAGATGACATCAGCAGTGGCGTGTCCTGGGTCTCTTTGGACTGTAATAGTAAAGTGACCTAATGTTCAGTTTGCTGTCAGCGCTGGGGGACTTCACTTGTGAAATTCATCCATGTGGCTGCTGAGAGGCACCTCCCAGAAGACCTTGACAGCAGAGGAGTGGGGCTGAATGTTGGAGGCCATGTAGGGAGGTAATCATACAGAGCAGCATGCTGGGGTTCTGCCCCACCTAAGAGTGTGGATGGCTACCAGGAGCGTGGAAACAGTGTCTTTTCTTGATGCCACAGCATAGCTAGACACTTTTAGTGTTAAGTCACAATAGCACTAAAAATGATTGTGACATTTCTAACCACATAACACACTTTTGTGGATATTAACTTGTCTGCAGACTCTCAGCTAGAAGCTGTTTCCCTCCACTTTACAAAGGGAAGGATTGAAGTAGAGGGAGAGGAGCAGCTTGTGCCCATGATCACACACCTCCATGGTAAAGCACAGACTCAAGTCATCAGTCTAACCCCAGAGTCTGTGGATGTCTCTATAACACTGTCTCCAAGAATCTTTTGCAGATATGAACAAACCAATTTAAAAATACCTTCTTCTCCTCTCATCCTCCTTGCAAGGGAGCATGTGGCTCTTTGTCTGTGCCTCTGTTTTGATCCTTGCTTGATGCCTGTTGCTGGTACTGGTCCACATGGGAGCATCCTCATTCTTTGCAGAAGGTGTGATTGTGATTTAAGGTTCTTCCTCTGGGGGTGGTTCAGCAGTTAAGAGCACTGGCTACTTTTCCATAGGACCTGGGTTCTATTCCCAGTGCCCACATGGCAGCTCACAGCCATCTGTAACTAATTCTGGGAATCCAATTCCCTCTGTGGCCTCCATAGGCACTCCACATGTGTGCTGCATAGGCATACATGCATGCATAGATGAGGTTGAGCCAACCAATGGACACGTGCCTGCCCTGCTGGCTGCATGTGGGCACGGTACCAAGTGAAGATGTTTTTGCCTGCTTGGAAGCTCCTAATGACCTCCTGCCCCAGAGGTTCAAAATAGATGGGAAAAGAGAAAGGGTTGGGAGGGAAACATCTAAAAGGTCGGAAAACTTTTCCAAGTGGCTTGAAATTCTAAACACAGAGGAAAGACCCAAGAGAAACAGCTGTCTCTGGCTCACCAGAACTCCCCAAACATCCCCATTGCTGAAGTCAGTTCCCTTCAGACATGTGACTTTGGGGTGGGAGGCTTCCGGTGCCCCTCCCTCAGCTCACCTGAAGTGGCTGACAGGTGAACAGGGTGCCTACCCAGTCAAGCTGGAGGCACCAGGCAATTGGTCTGAGTCCTGCCTTCATAGGTTTACCCTCAGCCAGGTACTGCGATGAGCTCAGGAGTTCAGAACCAGCCTAGGCAACATATGGAGACCATGAATCCAGAGAGAGAGATGTGGGGTGGGGATGGGGAGAGAGAGAGAGAGAGAGAGAGAGAGATGTGTTTGCCCCTCTAGCAGGACAGATGGTGGCTCTGTAATTGAGGTCAGGTCATGTGCCAGGGACACACTAAAACAGAGACAAGATCCAGAATGGTGGGTGGAAGGGGGGTTAGTAGCCCTAGGGACGTGAAGGATCTCTGGTACCATGAGATGCCAGGCAGAGGGAAGAGTGATGGCAAGAGCCTTTGGTAGGCACAGGCTGGACAAGTTCATGGTTTTCTAGAGTGGGATGATTAGCAGAAAGAAAAAGTGAGGTGGGATGTGGCTCAGCCATATGTGTGGTGGTGGCCAGGATGTTAGCATCTTTCTCAGCAACAGGAACCCACTGGATAGCTCTGGACAGGGACAAACATGGATTTATCTTTGGTTTGTTCTTAGTTGTTTAAAACTCACTTGGAAGAAGAGAGAAGGAGAGCGTGTCTAGACTCTGGTGGCCAGTAAGGAGGTAACAAGGCATCAGATTGGGAGATGGCACATCTCGGGCCTTCAGGGTCCTACCTGAGCCAGTGGCCAATGCTAGGAGTTGTGTGTGCAGAGGCAGGTAGGCAGCTGGACAAGGCATGGCCCACTGTGGCTCTTGTAGCTCTTGCTGTGCTCTGAGAGCCTCGTGAGCTGTCACTGAAGGCCTGAGCATGTGAATGAGAACACTGAACAGGACCAGAAGAAAGAAAGAAAACCACAGGGGCCTTTGGGAAACCTGGAATGGAGTTTCATGCTGCATGTTGAGACCTGATTTATCTTTTAAATTTTTGTTTGTTTTTATTTATGTGTATGCATGTATGTCTGTGTGATTATACATGTGTAGTCCAGAAGAGGGCATCAGATTCCCTGGAATGGAAGGTACAGATGGATTGTGAGCCACCTGACTTAGGTATTGGGAACCAAAGTTGGGTCCTCCAGAACAGCAAGTACCCTTAACCACTGAGCATCTCTACAGCCCCCTGGTCATTATTTTAAGGGAACACTGAAGCTGTAGGAGTCTTAGGCTTATATGTCACCCACTCTCCTCCCTGTAGTAGTATTTTCTCGACGGGATCGCCAGACTGCAAATAACGACACGGAGACTTAATATTAATTATAAAAGCTTGGTCTTAGCTTAGGGTTTTTCCCAACTAGCTCTTATAACTTAAATTAACCTGTCTCTGTTAATCTATGTTCTGCCACGTGGCTTTTACCTTTTCTCAGTGTGACATGTCCCACTTACTCCAAGTCTGCTGACTAAATCTGTGTGCCTAGATTCCTTCTCCTCTTCCTCTCTCTCCCCAGAAATACCAACTATTCTCTCCTGCCGAGCTTTTGGCCATTCATCTCTTTATTAAACCAATCAGAAGGTACTTTAGCAAAGACACATCTTCACAGTGTACAAAAAGAGTATCCCACATTTCCCCCTTTTTGTCTGAATAAAAAGGAAAGGTTTTTAACTTTAACAAAGTAAAAATATATACAATAAGAATAATTATCAGGTAAGAATTACACTCACAATGTCCAATACATGTGTATTTGACAAGTTCAAAGAAAGTACTGTATTAGCTATCCTATCTTAGTTCAAAGTTTTATTCCTAAATCACTTTCTATCATAACTTGTATTACCATCCTAAAAATATCTTTTTAGTACCTAAAACATTTTCTTGATAAACAATTTAAACTTTTATGTTTCTTAACCTTATAAACTTTACATCTCTTATGTAAGGTTTTTTTCTGAATTTGGTAACAATGAAAACTATAAAACTGTAACTATCTAGTCTTCAACCCCATCAGAGACCCCAGAAGGTTCTTCGATGCCCACCATCCTTTTTTGAAGTAGATTGGTGCTGTCAGGAGCAGATGGGTCTCACTGTCATGAAAAGCCTTATGTTATGAAAACATCTTAAATGCCATATCCTGTAGGTCTCTGAAGTGTTTGAAGACCATCTATCTATCTAAAATATGTTTGACCTTGAAAACATATCTACATGACTGTAAGTTTGATTGTTATAGATGACTAACTACTAATCTACATTTATTAATTATCATAAAGAGTTTGTAATAATAGCCTTTAAGGTCTAGAACTTTACATTATGTTTTAAAATGAGCTTCATAGGTATAATACTTTAAACAAGAGTAGAAACATACATATAATATGTTAAAACAAAAATACCCTTAAATTTATATCAATATACAAAAATCCATACCTATGTGAAAAAATTTGAGGTTAGTATTTGCTCTACTTTTTTTTTAGTTTAAAAGTAGATTCAATAATCTACCTTTTTTCCCTATCATTCCTATATCCTCCCTATTTTCTTTTCAGAATGAGATCTGTGAATCTATTCTGCTTTGTTTGGTGCTCTCCCTTACTATGACCAGTAACAATTTGCAACCAAACACCCTAAATGATGACAGACATATATAACCCATTGAACAACCAAAAACCACCCACCCACCTCTTTGGAATGTGGGTGTCATGTTCCCTAAACTGCTTCCTGTTTTCTGAGGGTGATGGCATCTTTAGGGGACCCTGGGAAAATTCAAGTCCTAGGAAATCTAACTATATAATTTGTTGTCCAATCTCTGTAATGTAAAAGTGCCGGGCGTATCTGAAATCCTGGCTGGAGTAGTCTGTGAGGCTGGATCATCTCAGCTAGCAGCTTTGAAGTTGTTCTAGATGCAGAATTTTGAGGAAACTGCAACAGAGGCATTCTAATAGGCTGGATCATCTGGGCTACTTGTCTTTATTGGTGTCTTGTCCCCCCACCCTTTTTTTTTTCCTTGAAAACACACAAAACTTTTAAAGACTTTATATATATATATATGTGTGTGTGTGTGTGTGTGTGTGTGTGTGTGTGTGTGTGTATACACACACATATATATATATAAAATCTGCATTAACACAAGTATGGAATGTGCAGTGTACACAAGTCAGCTAAAGATGTTTTTTTGTTCTATATTTGAGCAGATAAAAGGCAAGCCTGTTTGAACTGTATAAACCAAAGCTCTATCCATGTCATATGAAAGGATGGCATGTAATAATGTCATGAGTACTCTGTAGTCAACAAGATTTATCATGTTTCATCCAGTCTCAGAGCTGTTCCTATGTTAAGGGATCAGCTTACACGTCACCTGTCCTGTAATTGTTCTTATTTTTTTTTTCCTTCATGTCTATAGCCAAGATTTTCAGAATGTCTCCCCTGATCAAATCTGGTCTTTATTAATTTTGAAGAAATCCATAACTTTTTGTTTCCTGTGGAAACAAAAGAAAGACCTCTCCCCCAATGCAACACATTTTCTGACTTTCGTTCCGAAGTTAGGACATTTTAAAAATATATAGGTTGGTTTAATTTAGCAGTTTCCAAAATCCAGTCTCTCAGCAGCTATTGTTTTTTGTTCATTAGCATTTAAAAAATTTAAAGTGGACAAAACACCATACAGGATCCAGACACCCTGTGTATTTCTCATCTTTATGTGGCTTTTTCTTTTTATATTACTTTCTCTTTAAAGGCTTTACTTCATTATTTTCAAACTATTTATTCTTCTATGACTGTATATCCATATTCTTTTTTTCTTCAGTATCTAAGCACATTTTTGTACATCTACAGCCTTCTCTGACTGCATGAGCCAAACCTTAAACTGCTAAGCTGTGGCTAGGCCCTCCACTGCGTGGTTCCGCTTAGCACATGGCCTGGTGACGGCTCTGCCCCCTTCAGGTTGGTGAGAGTGGAGCCTCATACCCGCAGCCCTGGCCTGGGGATTCTGGGTTCACACTGCTGCAGGAGTTTCTACCTAGTCTCCCACCACCTGCTGCTCATAAACCCCACTCAAGTGCTTGGTAGGTAGCAGGGCCTCTTTAAAGAGCAGCGCCTCTGTGCAGCACAAGCACCAAGCATACTGGGAACTTGGGAACTTTTTTTTTTCTTTCAGCTTTTTCAGGCCTTATGTGGATTTATATGCTGGACACTGGGCGTCAGATGTAGCCAGCTTTCTTGTTGAATTATCTTGATCACCAGCATCCAAATAACAACACAGAGACTTCTTAATTATGAAATCTTGGCCTATAGCATAGCCGTGTCCCTAATTAGCTCTTGTAACTCAAATTAACCGGCTTCTATGAATCTATGTTCCGCCACGTGGCTTTTAACTTTCCTCAGTATGTGGCACGTCCAACTTGCTCCAATTCAGCTGGAGAAACCCATGTTTCTTCTTCCCAGAGTTCTCTCTCTGGCCCGAAGTTCTGCCTATATTCTCCTGCCTGGCTATTGGTCATTCAGCTTTTGATTAATCCAATCAGAAGGTGCCTTAGGCAGAGACACATCTTTACAGTGCAAATAAATATCCTGCAACACCTCCCCATCCTCACCTTGACTCATCTTCCCTCTGCCTTTGCTCTGCCCTCTCTCAGCCAGCCCGTCTTCTTGTCTTCTCAGGCCACATGTTCAAACACGATCACTGAAAATTGTCCTTTTAACCACTTGTGAGAGACTGCCCCTGCGACTGTCACTAAATGGTCAGGGGATAGGGTGAGCCATTAGTTTGTACCAATATGGCAGCTATCCCCACAGGTCTAAGGGATAACGGTGTGAAAGGGAGAGAACTCCAGAGAAAAGGGTGCCCCAAACTGCAGAGCTGATAGATAGCAGGTGACTGTCCGCTCGTTCATGGAGACGTCATTGTGTGCAGCAAATCCTGGGTGTCCCTCTCCTCTTCTCCTGGCTCATTCCTGATGCCTTCTCTATGGTCACTTCCTCCTTTTCCTTGTTTCTCTGCTCTGTGCTGCAAGCTGATTTCAGAATTTGCGTGCCCCGCGCTGGCTCTTCTTAGGAAGGTAAATTTGATGGAATTGCATGGATAATCACCTCTGGTATACATCTGTGGCCTGGGCAGACCTGGCTTGAACAGCTTGAAAGCTGTTTGAGTTACAGGAACCATTGATAGTGACTGACCCAGCGCAGCAAGAGGAGGGGATTTGGGCTCATTTTGAAAAATACAAATCCATAGCTGATGAGATGGCTCAGTGGGTAAAGTTTTTGCCACTAAACTTGATGACCTGAGTTCAATCCCTGAGAAACATGGAAGGAGAGAACCAGTTCCTACAAACTGACCTCCACAGGTATGCCATGGCATGTGCGTGCATGTGTGTGTGCGCACACACACACACACACACACACACACACATATTATAATTTTTAAAATTTTTGAGTTCAATTTAGGGACAGGTTTGGGGAGGGAATTGTCCCTACCACCCTTCTGGGATATTTACTAGGGATGAGAACTGTACATTATTTGCAATTCAATTTTTAGGTACTTTTTGTGACCGTGCTTCATTGTCTTTACAGTATGTGTGTTTTTATTCCCCAGTCTTGTTCCCTTTTTTTAATCAAATAAATTAATAACTACTTTTTAAATAATGAGGTACCGTTCCAGGTTCTATTCTTACGGAAGCAGAGGCCTTGATTTCCCTTTCTCTCCTAACCTTTTTCTTATAAAAAGATGCTTCCTGGTTTTGTTTTGCTCATAATGGGGATGAACTAATGACAGCTAGAATGTAAGAGCCACAGTGTGTTTGGGACATGGCTGCCATCCTAGAGATTGTTGGGGATTTTACATTACATTTAATGTATGGGGGGCACCTGTGCATGCATGCACACATGTACACATGCATGCACATGCCATGGCCTACGTGTGGAGATCAGAGGACAGCTTGCTGGAGTCAGTTTTTCCTTCCCATTGTGTGGAGTCCAGCGATCCAACTCAGGTCACCTTTCATCTGCTGAACCATCTCATTAGCCCCTCAACATAGGAATTCTCACCACAGAAGACAGAAATAGAACTGTGCCTATTCAAGGGTTGTCCTGAATGAAGTGTGTTCTCCAGCCTGCGGGCATCCTGCTACTGTCACAGTCCTTGGATGGCCTTCAGTCAGCGATAGGGTGCTCTAAAGTGAGCTTGAGATGATGAGGTTTCTACTCTGCCTTGAGCTTCCTCTCATTCTCTTCCCATTCTGGTCTTTTCCAAGGAGTCACAGAAAATGCTAGATAAAGCCAGTCCCAGAGCTGCCTTTGTTGAGAGGTTAACTGAGTTAGGAGACCTGGTTTAAGAAAGGTCATGGATTATGCACCAGCTTCCGCAGAAGTAGGTTGAGAGATGAGTGAGTCCTGTCCTGGATTTCAACATCAGAGGCCGTGTTTACTCAGAGAGGTCACTGTGTGGAGAAAGCACACACCAGGAGGCTGTTTCGGATCTGAACTTGAACTTGCACTTGGCCTTGGGAATGTGCACTGATCTATGACGCTCCTGGCCCATAGGTGGCAGGTGCTAACAAGAAGAAGGCTGTGTCTGTTTTGAACTTGGTAGGTTTCAAAGCACTTTCACAACCTAAGTGATAAGAAGGGCTGCATTTACCACCGAGAAAATCAAACCTCCGCACCTCCATTTTCCCCAAGCCAGCTTGATCCAGCTGTGGAGCTGGAATTAGTGGACTCTGTCCAAGGGTCACCTGCACACCACTTTGGCAGTCTTGGGGCTAGAACCATGGATGACCTCTCTGAGAACAGGTAACTCGTCACAGTTGCTTTATCTAGAAGCCTGTCTCTGCTTCTTTCCATCTGAAGGTCCCCATTGTCCAGTGAGTACAGATCTGAAGGCCACACGCTTGGACATGGCCCCTGTGTGCTCACTCTTCCCCAAGACAGCCAGGTAAACACTCCAGCCTCTGTCATCTGCCTTTAAATGGAATCGTGGTGGTATCCACCCACCTCTATGATTGAATTAAGAGTCAGTGAGGAAGTGCAGCTGGGAGTTTTAGCACGTTCCATGGGCACTGACAACTGTTAATTGTTATTGATACCTATAAAATGGCGTTGTACCCCTGCCCACCTCCCACACATCTTCTAAACACCAGAATGTTCCTGGGGTAGGGGCTGTGCATCTGTATTTTAATGCACACAGGGAACACCATCTGTAGGACCACTGAGAAGGTGGCGGTGAGAAAATGAATTCTACTCCTACCCCTGTGGCATGTCCTTGAACGTAAAGAACCTCACTTGGCTTACACCCAGAAACACTCTGTGGGTAGACTCAAGCCACCTTGTCTCCCTTCCACAGTGGTGGGGGGGGGTGGTTTTAAGTGTTGGCTTGTGGCCACCGAGTATCACTGGTCATCGAACCTCTGTGAGGAGCTGTTGTGATTGCCGTGAGTGAAGTGGGAATCCCCATCCCATCTGAGCTGCAGCATCGTGTGGCACTGATACAGAAAGGATGCAGAAGTAAAGTTGCTCACCATGGCCCCTTCATCCTTCTCTCTCACTGTGGAGTTCCTTTGCCCCTTTTCTGATGATGATGATTCCTTTGCGGATATTGGAACCAGTGCTTTCAGGCTCCCAGTGTGGACTGGGGAGTAGCAGCTCTCTGGAAATACCCAGGTTTCCAGCAGCAGCTCGTGCACTGAGTGACAACTAAGTTCTCTACATCAGTGGTGTGACACAGTCATTGTTGGACTCCTCCAGCTGCCTCATGTCAGCCGTCTAATAAAGCCTCCTTTAATGCATATTCTTTATATCGGTTCTGTTCCTCTAGAGAGCCCTGACTAATGCAAATGGGCTGTACCTACTAGATGTGACTTAGCTCCATTTAATAGGAAAGGAAGTTGGCACTCTGGCCACGAGCAGAGGGACCAGAGTTCTACCTACCCCAAACCCAGTGTTCCATAGCCCTGTTGTCTAATGAGAGGAAGAGGAGGCAGAACAGGCATGGATAGACAAAAGAGGAAGCAGAGATCAGCTTCTGGGTGACGGTTTTTAAAATGAAATAGTACCATGGAAGAAACGTGACCTTGTGAAAAGTGGAGGATAGAGACGCACTCAAGCGCAGGAACAGGAAAGAATCAGCAGTTAGAGATACTGAACTCATCTGCAGTCTGGACCACAGGAGGCGTGGGGAAGAGAGAGAGAGAACACATCCTTTCAGAGATGCTGGGAAACTACCATGGCAAAGAGTCCAGGAAAACTCCAGGACACTGACCTTGAAGTCACATTTATCAAGTACCAGCAGGGTTTTCACCGATTCTTTGTCTCTGCTGTCTTTGGGGAGAGCTGTGTAAGAAGTATTTACTCAGCACATTACCTGGCAGGCATCAGTATAGGTGTGGGGGATTCAGTGATTTTCAGATCAGATGAAACTCTTGTCCCCCCCCCCCCGAAGCTCACGTTGGAGAGGAGACCAGCAAGCCCCATCTCTTGAGTCCCAGTGGGTCCTCTTCTTCCTCTCAGGTCCCATTGGGTCCTCTTCTTCCTCTCAGGTCCCATTGGGTCCTCTTCTTCCTCTCAGGTCCCATTGGGCCCTCTTCTTCCTCCTCTCAGGTCCCATTGGGTCCTCTGCCCTCCCTCATGATGTCCATGCTGTCACCACAGTGCCTGTATGCTTGCCTAATAGAACCATAGTTGTTGGGGGGGGGGGGGGCAGAACAATTCTTTTAAAAACAGTTCTTTTAAAAATTGCTGTTCTCCCCCCTCTCCCATTAACATAAGTGCCATTAAAATATTCATCCACACAAAAAGGTGTCTACACATGTAACCTTTTGTTGACATATGTCTATAACCACCACCAATACATAGAAAAAAAAAGAAAACGTGGTATAAGAGATGGTGGCTCAGTGGGTAAAGAGCTTGCATGCAAGCTTGCAGACCTGGGTTCTGGTCCCCTGCATCCACATAAAAGTTAGACATGGCAGCACTGTAACCCAAGTCTGTAACCCAAGCACCAGTCAGGGTTGAGACAGGTGGGCCAGGCAGCTCACTGGCCAGTCTAGCTGAAATGGTGAGCTCCACCTTCATGGAGAGACTCCATCTCGAAAAACCAAACAAAAAACCAAGGTGGAAAGCGGTAGAGGGAAGGCACCTGACATTGGCGACATCTGCGGGCACACACAGGTGAGCACACGTGCACTCATCCGGTTGGCATCCTGGTTTCTTTATTTGAAAATCGGTTAGTCTTTATGATCCTCTGGTGTTGGAAGCTCTCCGGACTTAGAATGAGGCATTGAAGTCTGTGTGTAGTCCTTTGTGTATTGGCTCTGTGCTCTGTTCCATTTATGATTTCCATTCACGTGCTTCATGCTGTCTTGGTTCATTCGGTCTCTCTTTTACTCTGCTACATGAATATTCCTCATTTCAGCCACTTACTGTAAACAGAACTGTGGGATATTTCCTTTCTGGAGCATGATGAACAGTGTGGCCCTGTCTTTCAGTAAACCTTTGCCTGACTGCGGACAGTTGTTCTGCTGTGAGGTTTGTGTACGTTTGGTACACAGTGGACACCCTGATAGGTCCCCACCAGCCCCGCAAATTCATGGCTGATCCAAAAATGGCCATCCATTTTTCACACTGTGGCCACTCTGGGAGGCACATTGTGGCTATGATTTGCATTTTCTGACATCCATTGAAATTTATCCTGGAGCCTTATTCCATTTAAACAAGACAGTTAAACGGAGCTATCTGTCAACTATGGGTCTTCTCTTCACAAACTCCATGGCTTCCCTGAGCACACAGCTGCCCAGACTGCTTCCGCAGCCTCTGACTGACTTTTTGTAATCCAAGGAAAAAGAAGAGAAATGCCTCTACACGCCCAGTCAAGACCACCCGGGACCGCGTGCCCACGTACCTGTATAACATGGATTTCGAGAAGATGGGAAAATGTATCATCATAAACAACAAGAACTTTGACAAAGTGACAGGTGGGTGCTGGGGCTGGGCCAGCCTCTCCTGATGCTCCCACATTTTCCACGTTACACCAGACATTCATCAGAGAGCGGCTAAGCTAATACCTCTGCCCGTGGTACTCCATGTCCAGGAGAGGTGCAGAGAATTTTCCGTGTTAGGCCGTGTGCTGTAGCTTAGAGACTAAGAATCGAGGAGAGACTAAGAATGATAAAATGGCCTGTTTAATTGGGTGATTCTAGACCATGTGGCATTGGCAGCCAGTACTGGCCATCACAAGACCCGTAAGGTTTCGGGTCACCATGGAAGCGCCTCTTGTGTGGAGGTTGAGTCCCTCCTCGAGTATGCTCCTAGTCTCCCTTGTACATTTAAGCTGTAACGTTGGAAGGTGTTTTCTGCTCCAGGCGCTGGTGCCGGAGTGCAGCTCAGCCCCTGCTCTGACCAGAGCCTGCCCTCGACATTGCTCACCCCACTCCTTGCTTTACCCCCACAGGTATGGACGTCCGGAATGGGACAGACAAAGATGCGGAGGCCCTCTTCAAGTGCTTCCGAAGCCTGGGTTTTGACGTGGTTGTCTACAATGACTGCTCTTGTGCAAAGATGCAAGACCTGCTTAGACAGGGTGAGTGGGGCCAAGAGGAGCAGGATCTGGGCTCTGTAATATTGGCTGTAGATTCGCCATATTATAATTGTGTGGATGGACTTTGGAAAGGGTGAGAGAGAGACTAGAGAGTAAGGTAGGGACCAGACCAGACTTTATAAAGTTTATGCCCATCTCCAGGAGAGATGCGTTTACTATATACCAGGCCTTTTAACATTGTGACATGACATTGGCATCTGTGGAGTTCATTCTCATGGACCATGTAGAGTTACAAAATGAATCCTAGAAGAATCATAGTGGTTTAGGTAAGTTTCCCACTTTGCAGTGAGCCTAAGTCCATAGCTGTCCTGCAGCACATGCTGTCCACAGCCATGGTTGGACATGCCTTAAAGGATGCCATGGAGGTTCTGTCACACTTGGGGCAATTATCTGAAACTAGAATCCTACCTGTTACTAGACAGGGACCTACAGACAGCAGAGGGCTCAGCTTTTCTTAACTGCGTATCTGAAAAAGAAAGATTGTGTAGCCTTTCTTAGTTTCCTTTGAGTTGACTTCTTGGGGCCAGAGATATGCTCGGTGGTAAAGAGTGTACACTGCGCTCGCAGAGGGCCTGAGTGGGTTCCCAGCTCCCGTGTTGGTGGCTCAGAACCACCTGGGACTCCAGCTCCAGAGAACCAGATGCCCTCTTCTGGCCTCTGCAGGCACCTGTACTCATGTGCTGAGCGCACGCATGCACACACACACACACACACACACACACACACACACACACACACAGAATTAAATATAAAATAAATCCTAAAAAAATATATGATTCTAAAGTACCTAGATTAATGCCAACATATAGGCAGCATCTCTGAAATTTTAAATCTTTTTCCCCCATGGCTAATTTGGTATTAGCTAGTAGATTGTCAGTGTCGTGGCCATAGATAAGCTAAAGCCAAGCCAGTCAGCTGAGTGTGCTCTGGGATTCTTTTCCTAATTCCCGTATTGACAGCCATCTGTTTTTTTTTTTTTTGTTTGTTTGTTTTTCTATTAACTTTCTAGTTTAGCGTCCAAAATAATGGGTTTCATATGTTGTGTCATTATGCTTTGTTCTCATTTGCTACCCCCACTCCATTCCAGTGTCCCCGGCCCCTCTCTTCCTGCCTTCTTATCCCATGTATTCCATTGTCCCCTCGCTATTAACGTCTCTGCTCCCTCTCATGATCCCCTGTCTATAACCTACATACACACATATCTAAGCACACACGTACATGCTTGCATACTTTTATAACTAGGCTCCCTACACCTGAGACAACGCAGGGTCTTTGGGTTGGAGGCTAGCTAATTTCACTTAACGCAGTGGTGTCTGGTTCTGTCCATTTCCCCGCAGGTGTCATGATTTCCGTTTTTTTTTTTATGGCTATACTAAACTCAGTTGTGCTTGTGGACCCTGCTTTCCTTATCTGATTTCTGTTGGTGAGCTAGTCCTGTTCCTTGGCTACTGTGACTAGCGTAACAGTAGACACGGATATGCATGTGTATCTGTAGCATGCTAGCTTAGAGTCCTTAGATATATATTCTGTTTTCTATTGTGATAAGTTACGTGTAATGCAAAGTCACTGTTTCAATCAATTTAAAGAGAGCAGTTCAGTGGAGTTAAGCAGTCACTTTTAGAATTCTTTTCATCTTCCGTAACCAAAGCAACCTATCTATTTTTTCTTTCTTTCTTTCTTTTCTTTTCTTTTTTTTTTTTTTTGGTTTTTGGAGACAAGATTTCTCTGTGTAGTTTTGGTGCCTGTCCTGGATCTCACTCTGTAGACCAGGCTGGCCTTGAACTCACAGAGATCTGCCTGGCTCTGCCTCCCGAGTGCTGGGATTAAAGGTGTGCACCACCACTGCCCAGCAGCAACCTATCTATTAACCACTCGCTGTTACCCCTCCCCCGGCCACTGACACCTTCCTTTCTATTTGGGTATCTCACCAGAGTAAAATCCTACAGCATTTGCCCTTTTTATGACTGGCTTATTCTGCTTGGCCTAACGTTTCTTTTCTTTAATACTTTCATAATGCTTCTTATGTATCTCACTTTAAACATAGTAACTGTAGCTGGGTTTGGTGGAGTAGGCCTTTAGTCCCAGCACTCAGGAAGCAGAGGCAGGCTGAGTTCAAGACCAGCCTGGTCTACATAGCAAGTTCCAGGCCAGCCAGGGCTACACAGTGAGACCTAGTGTCCAATAAATAAATAAATAGGAACTCATTTAATAGCTACCCTAACCACATCGTTTTTATAGACAGACAAGAAAATAGAGGTTAACTAAACCTGGCATCACAGAATCAAACACAGGACTGCCATATTCCTCTGCTCCTCGGTGTCCTTTAGTTGCTGTTTAGGTGCCTGGGTTCTGTCTGAGAGAAATTCTAGAATTCTCCCCAGCAGTCCGCAGTCTCTTTGGGGAGGTGGCCCAGCCCGGTCCTTTGAGAAGGGGATAGCATGCTCTCCCCTGACCCCAAACTGTCAGCTGTTTCTGGAGCCCCGGCCCTTCAGTGTTGGTCTTGCTTTGCTGCAGCCTCCCAGGAGGACCACAGCAACTCAGCCTGCTTCGCCTGCGTCCTGCTGAGCCACGGAGAGGAGAATCTAATCTACGGGAAAGATGGTGTGACGCCGATAAAGGATCTGACGGCTCATTTTAGGGGGGATCGATGCAAAACCCTGTTAGAGAAACCCAAACTGTTCTTCATTCAGGTGCCTTGCAAAGCCAGGGGGTTGGGAGCGGGGAGCGACGCCATAGTGCCAGGCAGGGGTGGTGTGGTTCTGTGGGTATGCAGATTGGGGCTGGGGCTTTCTGCCTGGAAACGGTTGGCACAGGGACTTTCTTCCTTTCTGGACGGCATCGCTGTGCTTTGCTTTGTAATTTGACTCAAAGCGGGTGCTTATCTCTTCATCAGCTGGCCACCGAGCTCCTGGGGCACAGCGGGGAACAGCATGAGCAGTTCTGGTTCCAGCCCAAGTCTGATCTCTGCTCTGATATGCTTTAGGCTTGCCGAGGGACGGAACTCGATAACGGGATCCAGGCCGACTCCGGGCCTATCAACGACACCGACACCGATGCTAATCCCCGGTACAAGATCCCGGTGGAAGCTGACTTTCTCTTCGCTTACTCCACAGTCCCAGGTACCCCGTCCGCTGTCTGCTGACCTTACCAATCCATGTTCCTCCATCAGCATTCAGGTGTGAGGGCTGGATTAGTCTCCTACAGTAATTAATTACAGTTTTAGCACCCCTAACTCAAAACGTTTCAAAATTTGAAACAGTGGCAGTATCCTGCTCTAAAGTTTGGATTCTGGAGCACTTCAGATGTCACATTTCCTTATTAGAAATGTGGCTCTGGGTAAGCTGCTTGCAGTTCAAGCATGAGGACCCAAGGCTGAATCCCCAGCCTCCATATAAAAGCCAGACATAGCAATGTGTGCCTGTAATCCCGGCACTGGGTGTGTAGAGACAAAGGAGTACCCGAGGGCTCCCTGCCTGCCACTCTAGCTGAGTTGGGAAGCTCCGAATTCAGTGACAGAATTCACTGAATAAATAATAATTAGTGTAGATCAATAGAGGAAGACACCCAGCGTGGACCCAGGTGCCTGCACACAGGTGCACACGAGCAGGTACACATGTACACATGCATACAACACACACATAAAGAAGAAAACATTGTTCAACCAGTCAAGCCTATACAGATGTTCTGAAGCACTTGTCATGTGCAATCATTTAGGATAACAGATGTCCAGTCTTTCCAACAGACAAAATGACTCAAGTCACATAAACGTGTCTTCTTGATGTTCTAGAGGTCAGAATCCCAAAGTGAATCGGCAGGCTGCTTCTCTGCTGGAAGCTCAGAGGAAACATGTTTCCTCTTTTTCCTAGCATGTTGGAACCTCTGTATCCCTTGGGGCTTTCTCCCACAACAGCCAGAAACCTCCGATCTCTCTGCCCTGGCCTCTGTCTCTACCTCCCTCACTCTCCATCTCTTCCCTACCAACTCCACATACACGTTCTTTCCCCTCATCCTTCCTCCACTCTCTGGACCCTGGGTCTGCTGGCCAACCCAGGACCATTTCTTGTCTCGAGTCTATCATTTTAATGGCATCTGAAAAATCCTTTTCGTCATGTAGGGTAACAAAGTCGCAGGTTTCAGAGTTAGGTGTGTCCATCTTTGAGGACCGTTATCTGCCTACCACAGAATTCATTTCTCTCCCTAGGAAAGTGGGATTCTCTCATTTGTGTTACTTACTAGGGTTAATAATAATTGCAAGACTTTCACAATAAGCAATAATTATACATATAAGTAGCTATGTTATTTTAAGAATTATGTCATTTTAAATAATTATAAACCATCTCCCCCATCATCCCTTATAATAATTGTGTAGGTAATGAAGAAAGTCAGTGTTGCTTTTGCAGTTGAAAAATTAATTAAACTTGAGTGAGCTTCAGAAATGTGTCCAGGGTCAAATTTTAGTACCCGGATGTTCTGTATTGTATCTCAGACCAGGATCCCTTATGCTGTGGCCATGGCCAGGTACCACACAATGCCCAGATGTGTGTGGGCTTCTCGTAGTTTAACAAGCCCTGTGTTTGCCTGAGTGATCAAACCTTTTCTTTGTTGGGCATAGACCCTCACTGAGTGAGAATTCCCTGCTGGAGTAGTTTGCAAAGGCATGGTGTTAGTTACGATAAATGATCAGTGTATCGGTACAAACCCAGCTCTGCAGGATCTACGGATGGTTTGGTGAGGATGCTAACATCACACTTGTCAGCACTCTATGAGATAGAAAACCTCCTGCTCTTGGGAGGTTGGCAGTGCGAGGATTGGCAAACGTCATGTGGAGTTGTAGATGCTCAAAGCCAAGTCTGGGAGAACTCGAGGAAGAGGGCAAACTCCTCTACTGGGGCCAATAAGGAAGGCTTTCCTACACGGTACTGATTCCAGAATTCAGTTATCGCTCCCTTCTAGGTCAAATGGCCCGGTGTCCTTGCTAGACGGAGACTAGATGGGTCATAGATGTGGCAGCTGGCTTAGGTCAGCAGACGTCTATTTCATGACCTATTGTCTCAGAAAAGGACTCTATTCCTGCTTCACAAATGGCCTTCCTTCTTCCTCCCAGGGCAGAGAAACGCAAGAGGAAGTGCTCTGGCGTATCTTCTCATAGACACTAATCCTACTGGGTCAGGGACCCGCCCTTCTGACCTTGTTAACTTGATTCCATGAAAGCTATCCACACTGGAGGCTGGAACCTCAACACGTGAACTCCAGGGTGGGGATGGGGCACAGTTAAGTCTGTATCTGGACACGTGGCAGCACAGAAAGGTCAAGCCACAACAGCACACAGAGGAGACTGTTGTGGGCTGCCAGGGCTGCCGAGCAGTCTGAACTTTGCCCTGATAAAGAAATGAAAGGAAACTGTTTTCAGGTCAAAGAGTCATAGGATGACGGCATCTGTACTTTGAAATGGTTACCTTGGAGCCCCTAGAGGTCAAAGGTATAAGCCCAGGGAAATGGTAGATGCATCCTTACCAGGCCACTGTATTGAATGAGACCCTGTCTACAGATGAATGTATTGTTGTGACTACACCGTCCAGCTCCTGGCTTGGGCTGGTAGTTGCCAGTATGTTCAGTGCGGACAAGAATCCTAAGGACGCCGGGCGGTGGTGGCGCACGCCTTTAATCCCAGCACTTGGGAGGCAGAGCCAGGCGGATCTCTGTGAGTTCGAGGCCAGCTTGGGCTACCAAGTGAGTTCCAGGAAAGGCGCAAAGCTACACAGAGAAACCCTGTCTCAAAAAACCAAAAAAAAAAAAAAAGAATCCTAAGGACACTTTTGACTATAGCTTACTACTGTGTGCCTACTGCTGATTGAACCTTAGACCATAACTAGGTGATAAGGAGGACAGTGATGCTGCTCCAGTTCTCATCTGACTGGACCTGGACCGGTTGTCAGGAGAGGATGAAGCATCAACACAACTAACCATGTGAACCGAATGCAGCTTTGCGTTAGCTCTTGCTGTCATTGAGAGGCATGCACTCTTCCCTGTCCCCGGTGAAGGGGCCACAGATCGGTAGCTTCACTGCTCAGACTAAGACACTAGACTACACCATGGACTTTTTAGCATCACAACCAAGGCAATCCTTTCACCAGTATGTCTGTCCCAGGATAATGAATGAAATTCCTCATGTTATTGCGTTGTTGTGGATCTCATTCTTCATGGCGACCTGGTGAGGCTGGGTATGGACTGACTCTCGGCCTGTGTCCTCTGACCTCTATCCTTTAGGGGTTCCCAGGTAACCATTCAAACATGCAGCTGTGAGTTCCCCACAAGACATGCTAAGTGCTGTGGGGAGCTTGATCTTCCGACTTCCTCACCGGCTTTCCCATTTGCAAGAAGCAATTTTAGATTTTCTTAGAGTTAAAGATGGCAGGAAGTCACAGAAGGAGGGCGCCATGGTCAGGGATCTGAGTCCAGTGGACCTCTGCATTGTTCAGGTGACTAAAGCCAGCTGCTGTTGTGAGGTCCTGGGTTCCCAGGACCTGCTCCTCCATGTCAGGTGTTCTTTCCTCAGCACCTAGGTCTGCGAGGGTCTTCCTTTTAAGATATTTAGGTCAGGGCCCAGGAAAATCCACGAGAGTCAGCTTTCTTTTCCAGAGACTTGCATGGTCCATGAGACACACACTTCTTGCCTGACAGCGCCTGCCACCCTAGATCAGTAGCCTCCCCTGCCTCTGCCCCTAAAGCAGCCAGCAGCCTGTACATTTTTTCAACAGACTCTACCCTCATTCTGTGTCTCCTGAGAGTAAATACACACCTCAGAAATCTCTGCGGCCCTTATAACTCTGTTCTCTGGGCTTGGGCTAGAAAGTAGCACTCATTCCAAAAGGGTGGGAGGTGATGCAAAACTGTAAAGTGTCCTTCACCTTCCCTTAGGAGACTCTCCACATAACTCACTCTCTGTTGGGTATCTCAGGGATCCCAGACACAGGAGATCCTCTGGCAATATCTACCATCACTAGCCTTTAGTGACACCGTCTGTTACTGGTTTCTGTGCTGGAATACCCAAAGCATTCTGAGCATCTTCATGTAGTACTTCACACCTGAGATGTGTGCTCTCAACACAACTTTCTCATCGCTGACTTTGGTGCAGAAGAGAGGGAGATAATCTCCAAACACCCAGGCCCCTAGCCCTGAGAGACCATTCTTCCCAGTGGGTGGCACAGCTAGCAGGTTGGCTAACAGATTCTTTCTCTCTCTCTCCCCTCTCCTCTTCCATCTCTGGCTGAAGGCTATTACTCATGGAGGAACCCAGGAAAAGGCTCCTGGTTTGTGCAGGCTCTCTGCTCCATCCTGAACGAGCATGGCAAAGACCTAGAGATCATGCAGATCCTGACCAGGGTGAATGACAGGGTCGCCAGGCACTTTGAGTCCCAGTCTGAAGATGCCCGCTTCAATGAGAAGAAGCAGATCCCTTGCATGGTCTCCATGCTCACCAAAGAGCTCTACTTCGGCCGGTGACTGTCCCTTCCAGCTGAGAACCTGCAATCACTCATTGATGAATCCAATTGTTATGTTTATCATTTTGATGCTCTCAAAATATCCAGAAATGTTAGAGATTTTAATTTAAGGACAGTATGTTGATTGAGCAGGAAGGAAGTTTCCTGGTAATGTCTGATATTCTAGGTTTCTAGACTTTCTTTTTTTTTTAAATAATTTTGTTCATTGATGGCTTCATACTTTCCTTTTAAGGTTAATTTCCTATTCGTATTTCTTTTACCTGGTCATCACGTTGAATGCATGCTATGAAAATGACCTCTGAACAAGACTCATTGGTGGTGGCATTAATGGAAAGTCAAAGTCTTAGTTGAACTAGGCAAAGAGGATTCCAATTCTTGACAAACAAATACAGCTGAGATACTCGTTGGCCTCTCCTGGAAAAGATGGCTGCTGTGTAGAGTGGTTGTTTTCATTGACTCAGGACAGATTACTTTGCAGGCCTTCCCAGGGAAGTGAGAAAACAGTGAGTACTCTCGTATGCAGGACCTAATCCAGAAAACAAGCCCTTCTAAGGTGTTTCAATGGAGAAGCGTCAATACAGGGAACTCACTTAAGCGGGTAATTAAGAAAAAGAGCCAAGCAGTAGAAATCTGTTACCTCATGTGTGACTGTGAGGCTGTGAGAGGAGGTTGGTTCCCTGTTCATCAGTAAGAACTGTGGTAGCGCTGCCTCCTAGGAGCAAAAACCATGGAGGGTTGTGATAAATGGAGCCATGCCAAGGACAGAGCTACTGTCTGAGATGGAAACCAAGCCAGAGCTGAGTCAGACACCAAGACATCCCCAGGCCTGTTCTCATATCCTTCACCAGCACCTCACCAGTCCAAGGTACCTGAAAGCAGCTAGTGAGGCTTCTGAGATGCCCTGCTGTACAGAGCAGAGCAGGGCCTATTGAGCCGGGGGGGGGGGGGGGGGGGGGGGGGGGTGAGCTTGGCCCATAATGTGAACTTAAATAACTAAGTCTCTTGTAGGCAGCTGTTCATCTATTCACTGGTTTGTCAGATCATCCACACAGGTGCTAAAGAATAATCTGTTTCCACTTCATGTGCCAAGTAATGTTTTTGTATTTCAAATACATCTGGAATTCTTTCAATTATTTCAAGATTTTTTTTTCTGAATAATTTTTTTGTTACCTCTGATTCTACGAAGCTTAGGGCAAAGATCTTAGCACTTTCTTTTCAAGGTGTTTTCTTTGGAATTTGTTACGCATTCCTATTTTTTTCCACCTAATAAGTGGTTAACAAATGTTCCTATTTATTGATTAAAATATGATTTAGTAACTCCTAACTGGCCCAGGCTGCTTTCTTCTTGAAGTTATTTAGAGCAGTTAGAAATTAGAAAACAAGCCGGACAGTGGTGGCGCATGCCTTTAATCCCAGCACTCGGGAGGCAGAGCCAGGCGGATCTCTGTGAGTTCGAGGCCAGCCTGAGCTACCAAGTGAGTTCCAGGAAAGGCGCAAAGCTACACAGAGAAACCCTGTCTCAAAAAAACAAAAAAACAAAAAAAAAAAAGAAAGAAAGAAAGAAATTAGAAAACATAAAAAAAAAAAAAGAAGAAGGAATTAGGAAACAGGGTGAAAATGGCCTTGCTCCATACAAAGTACAAACATTATTTATTTGGAAGCTAGAGCACAGTAAGTATGTAATCACTTAGAGGTCAAAGTGTTTCATAAGAGGGTTAATTAACCTGTAAAGTGGTCCAAACAGGGCAACCTCCTGTTAATTTGGAAAAAAAAAATCCCCATTATAAGAGTAGACTTCCCACAAAGAAAATCGTTTAAGACCAGTTTGTTAGACTTGCCCCTGGTCCCTGTCATCAAAACTACACCAGATGGTCCCAGTTTAAGTAGAGACCATGACTCAAGCGTCTGCCCTCCGGCTACCAGAATCCACCGGCTGTTGTAAGCAATGGTGGGCTAGTGTAGAAATCAAGACGCCCAAGCATGTAGGGCTTGGGGTAAAAGCCCTATTGGCCTAGGGTACATTATAAGTTCCACCAAAGGGGAAGAAGTGATCCCAAGTGCTCAGCTTCGTTTATTTATTTATTTTAATGGACCAAAATCTTCTTTATACAAATTATTAAAACGTAAGTTTGTTTCTAAAATGAAATTATGCACCTGTAGTTGTATTTATAAGTATGCGAAATAACAGTGAGAAATGGGCCAGTGCTCTCACAAGTGGAGACAGTCCTGAATCCCCATGTTCCATTGCACATCACAACTACCAGGCTTGCTTCTCTTGTACCTTATTCTGTATCCAGATTCTCTGCATCTGATTGGCTCTCTGGATTCTATTCTATTTTCTGTGTGACATTCTCCATATGCGCATAAGTGACGTTGAATTGGTGCCTGCTTTGGGCTTTAATGCCTGTCCTTCTTCATGTCCACTGTTAGCACAGACTTTCCCTTCTCGCTGCAGAGACATCTCTTGGGTCTCTGAAACAGTTAGAGTTCATTTATTTTTAATTTTCCAAGTGTTGTGGTTTGAATGAAAAAACAGCCCCAGAGATTCATGTATTTAAACCCCTGGTCCCTGGTTGGTGCTGATGGGGAGGTTCTGGAACCTTTAGCAGGCAGAGTCTTGCTAAAAGAAGTAGAGAGCCAGTTTTGGGGGTCTGTAGCTTGCTCACTTTCCCCCCACCCAAACCAGAAGGTAAAGTGAACCCTTTCTTCCTTGAGTGGCTTTTGGTCATGGTTATTTTATCACAGCAAGAGAAAAGTGACCCCTGTGTGTATAGGTTGCAGACCATGGGTATTACAAGTTGTGAGCACCTAGCATCCAAAATGTTCTGAAATGGTTTCGTGTGCTCAGAAAGTCTCAGATGTGAGATACTTTGGATTAAGGGTACCCAACCAATAAAATCTATCTAAATAATCCCAGAGCTAAAGTTCCAAAATCTGAAACACTTGAGGTTCCAGGCATTTCGCATAGGGATTTATTTGCAGACTGTACTTGATATTCCTTAAACCCTGTTAGGGAAGCGTCTTCATTCTTGGGCACTCACAGAGACGGTTTGCTTATCAAGATCAGAGATCCTCTTCCACGTGGGCCCAAGTTCATTCATAGCTCTGTGGCTACACTTTTTCTATTAGTGTGAGAGTTATACACATGCCATGATGTGCATGTGGCTGCCAGAGGAGAGCTCTGTGGGGTCCATTCTCTCCTTCCATCTTTCTCTGGGGTCCAAGGATCAAGCTCCGGTTGCCAGGCTTCTCCAGCAAGCATCTTTTCCTGCTATATAATATAAAAGGCTAGTTCTTAGCCTTTTATATTCTGACCAGCAGATGCAAGCTGCTGGGAAGCAACAGAATCCAGTCCTGTGAGTATTCCTTCCCAGTTCTCATTGGTACACAGAGCCCAGGCTTTCCTTGCAGGAGTATCAGAGAGAGCACTGTCTTCAGCACATGATTCTGGCTGTGGTATTACGAGGGAGGCAGTGTTCTGTGTGACATCCGTGGGCATCATGCACGCAGATCTGGATTCCTGCCTGTTCTTCCTCGGGGTGCCACCAGCCTATTTAAGCAGTTGGCTATTTATATATTCACAGATTGTCCTCAGCTCTATTCCTGAGCACATTTCTGTAAACCATCATAAGCCCATTATGTTTATGAATTGCTTAAAACAGATTTCAAGATAAAGTGGTGGGATTTGTTATACATGTGTCATTTAAAACCTCAGGCAGATGAAGTCCTCTGTGAGAAGGATGTGGCATTTCCTGAAAGGTCACAGGCTCTGACTGACCTTTCGTCTGCTCTTGCAGCTCATCCCCCGTCATATTTCACTGGCAGGTTCTCTGATGACTCAGGGTTGCCTGCTGGTATCCTGGGTGCATACCCTTCCCGCCAGTGTTTCACCTTTTGGGACCTTTCCCAAAAAACAGTGGGCTAGGTGAGCATCTGTGGTGGTCATCACTTTACAGCAGCGGTGGTCATCACTTTACAGCAGCTGTGGTGGTCGTCACTTTACAGCAGCAGTTGGTCTTTGTTGCCATGGCTGTAAGTATCCATGGGAACTAGTTCCAGGACGTACCTCCAGGATACCAAGATCTGTAATGCTTACATTCCATCAAGTGACATTGTATTTGCACATAAGCCTGTGCATATTCCCCCATATGTTTTTATTTCTCTATATTTGTGTATTTGTGCATGTTTGTGTATGTATGGGTACCCATGTGTGGCAAGTGTGCACACAGGCCCGAGACTGTCAGCTCAAGTCTTCCTCTATCACAGAGGCAGGGTTTCTCAGCTGAACCTGGAGCTTACTGTGTCGTCTAGTAGACTAGCTAGCCAGCCTTCCAGGCAGTAAAGTCACAGACAGGCTGTCATCCCACCCAGCATTTGCTTGGATGCTGGGAATCTGAACTCCAAGCATGCTTGTGGACCAGGGGCTATACCTGCTGAGCCATCTGCCTATCCCCTCCTATATATTTTAAGTCATCTCTAGATTATTTATAACATGATACAATGTGAATGCTCTGCAGATGTCATACTACTACATTGTGTTGGGGAAGGATGAGAGAAACCATCTGCTCATGTCTGGTACAGATGCAACTTTATCAGACATGTTTGATCTTTGGTTGGTTGGATCTGCAAACGCTTAAGTGGAAAGGACTGGCTGAAGTGAGCCAGGAGGGCAGTGTCCCAGCTTCTCAGGGATATTTCCAAGATTGTCTCACCTTCAACAAGAGTTTGGATTTAGATCTATGTGCTCATCAGCTTGAAAGATCACATAGTTGTTTTCCTCGACACTGAATCATAAGCCTCTCTCGATATCTTCACTGTCAGCCTAACTGGATTTGGAATTTTCCCGTGGACTTAGAGAAACAAAGGAGCAGGCTGGCTGAGTAACAGTGTTCCTCTCTCTCTTTCTGACTGCTGATGTGATGTATTAGCCATCCCAGACCCCTGTCTCCATGCCTTCCCTGTCATGATAGACTGTATACCCTCAAATTGTGAGTTAAAATAAATCCTGTTGTTTAATTTCCTGTTGTTATGATAAAGTTAAAATACCCTGACTAAAGCAATTTAAGGAAGGAAGGTTCATCTGGCTCATAATTTCAGGGTACTGACCTTCATTGTGTGGAAGTCAAGGCTACAGGAACTTGAAGCAATAGTCGCATATCCACAGTCAAGAGCAGAAAGCAGTGAAATAACGTGTGCTAGTACTCAGCTGGCTTTTCCCCTCACTCTTATGCAGTTCAAAAAAATCTTTTTTGGGATTCTATCCACAGTGGGAAAGTCATCCCACCTTAATTAACATAAAGGTAATCCACCCCAACAGACATTTCCCTGAGCCAATCTCATCAAGGTCATCCCACGTGGAAACTCCTTTCTCAGTGACTCTCTAGTGTGTCAAGTTGACAGTCAAAACCAACCATCTTGCTTTCTTCAATTGCTTCTGTCAGGAATGTTACCACAGCAACTAGAGAAGCCGAAGTCCCTACCTCCAAATACCATCAGCATATGGATTTGGAAATTAAGCTTCCAGTATTTGAGCGTTTGAAGTCACACTTAAGCCACAGCACATCCCCCCATGGCCTGTATACTATAAGCTTTTCATCTCTTATACCTATCTCCATTCTAAAGCATTTGCTGAGTGTTGCAGTAGGAGCACGTGTATGCTCGCAACACATCTGCACATGTGAACTGTAGACTTTGAGATGTCTTCAGAAATAGGAAGGGGGGTTGCATTGCGTGTTTTCACTGGCAGCAAGAGTTGTGCACCGAAGCCTGGAAGCTTGTTCCTCCACTCCCTCCCATTCTGCCCTTGGAGCCTACCCAGACATGTATTCTCTCTCCTTACTGGTGTGCCATTCTGCCCTTGGAGCCTACCCAGACATGTATTCTCTCTCCTTACTGGTGTGCCATTCTGCCCTTGGAGCCTACCCAGACATGTATTCTCTCTCCTTACTGGTGTGCCATTCTGCCCTTGGAGCCTACCCAGACATGTATTCTCTCTCCTTACTGGTGTGCCATTCTGCCCTTGGAGCCTACCCAGACATGTATTCTCTCTCCTTACTGGTGTGCCATTCTGCCCTTGGAGCCTACCCAGACATGTATTCTCTCTCCTTACTGGTGTGCCATTCTGCCCTTGGAGCCTACCCAGACATGTATTCTCTCTCCTTACTGGTGTGCCTTCGGGTCACAGAACGCTTTCTTTCTTGATAGACCTCAGGAGTTTGTTTTGGATCAGATATTAAGTCATTCTTTTGTTTGGATTCATAAATCATGAACACAAACACACTAAAGACATTATTTGGGAAGTCCCAGCCAACACTTCACCACTGATGTGGACAGAGAAACTCCATTAGCTTGTAGATCCATGCATGCAGAGCCCTCTATAGTATGTGATCAACATCTGAAAATACAATGGTCCAATACGATGAGCTGCCTTTGGCATTTGTTTTAGATTATTTGGTTTTATAAATATTTATGCTACCACAGTTTTCAGTAAATTTGTTTCAGGCATTTAAAGTCAAACAGTGTCAGTGGAGTATGAATTTGGAAGGGTTGTAGCCTCAGGTACACAACACCGAGGACTTCTTGAGCTTTGATGGTCTGACCTGGGCGGATAGCATGAGGTTTATGGAGGGGCAGGAGAAGAAAGCGTTGGTGACGGGGTGGGTTTGGTCTGCGTTGTTAGTTTTAGCTTCAGTCAGCAATCATCATCCTTTTTTGTTTTTTGTTTTTTAAGCAGAAAGCATTGAAATGCTTAAAAATTAGACTATGTTCAATCCAAGATCAGACTCCCTTTGTGCCATTTGACCTCGTGATACTCATGTAACCCTCCAGTTTCATCATCTGTGTGAGAAGGCCATAGGAAGATGAAATGATGTAAGTGGAGGGTTCGTGAGATGCTTGCTCAAAGATCAGTAAGTAGTAGACGTCAAAGATAGTGATGATACAAAGATGTTGGAGGTGGTGGTGGTGGCGGTGGTGGTGGAGGTGGTGGAGGTGGTGGTGGTGGTGGTGGTGGTGGTGGTGGAGGTGGTGGTGGTGGTGGTGGTGGTGGTGGTGGTGGTGGTGGTGGAAGTAATCCTAATGATGTGACTCAAGATGGACCATCCACTTAATTTCTCTGCCCCAAACCTCTTAATTGCCCATGTTCTTTAATCTGTGTTGTCAAACTGCAGTCTTCCAGAAGTGCAGGGACTGACTGATGGAGCGAACATTTAATGAACCCCAACTCACTGCCAAATGTCATGTTACATTGGGTGCTTTCAAATGTGACCAAGAAATGATGCTCACCCCAGAAAAGATAAGCAAATCACCCAGTAAACTGGCTGGGAGAGATGTGTGTATATAATACAATGAATGCAAATATAACAAATCTAAATACAAATGGGGGCTGCCCCTCTGCCTGGGACTGAGACAGGTTGCTAGAAGAAATGCTTTCCATTCTAGCTGCCAGCAAAATGGAGGGAATGAGAGGGTAGTGGAGGTTGGGGCGGCAGGTAGATGACTCCTTCGGTGATCCCCAAGCTTTGGGATCTCTGAACATCCTTAGGACTGGCTTATGAAGCCGTTCCTTAGCCTCCCTACTCCACTGCAGTTCAGAAGATCTAGGATGAAAACCAGGAATCTGTTTAACCACTGCAGTTGGAGTTTCTGATTCAGCACTCTGGGGACAGCAGACTACCTATGGTTACTAAAAGGCTTCCCTGAACAACTGCACTAGTCTCAGCAAAGCCGAAATTAAACAGCTAGAAAGGACTATCAAAGCGCCGTGTGGTGGCTGTTTGTGGACCTGTCTGTTGAGTTGTGGTTTGAATGTGAAATGCCCCACAGACACTTGTATTTGAACACCTGGCATCCAGTGAGCGGTGCTGCTCTAGAAGGCTGTGGAACCTTTGGGGCATGAAGGCTAGCTAGCAGCAGGGGCACCAGGAGCTGACCTTTAAGGTAAGACACTGGCTGGCTGTGTGCTTTCCGAGGTGCCAAGTTGATGGGACCCGCTGTGTGTTCCTGCCGCTGTGAACGCCTCTCTGCTTTTTCTGCCATGGTGGATGAAGATAGTGAGCCGAGCACACTTTCCCCTTCTTCAGTTGCTCCTCGGGTGTGTTTATACAGCAGTGAGGAAGGTAACTAACACACATCCTCTCCCCAGACCGACTGGCAAAGGAGTCAGAGGATTGATGCGCTCAGGGCTGGGGTGCCCTTGCCAAGGAATTTTGAGAGTCTACCTAGGAATTTTAAGCTCAAGGCAACATATTGTGGAAGGCTGTGAAGTGTAAGAGAGACCCGAACCAGCAGCCTTCAACAGGTTAGCCCAGGGACATCTGCCTCTCTTGCCTCTGGAATAAATCCCTTTGATAGGTACTGCTAGACAAGCGTTTCCACAGTACATATTGACAGTTAAATGTTTTTAATTTTTTTTATTGGTTTTTCGAGACAGGGTTTCTCTGTGTAGCTTTGCGCCTTCCCTGGAAATCGCTTTATAGACCAGGCTGGCCTCGAACTCAGAGATTCGCCTGGCTCTGCCTCCCGAGTGCTGGGATTAAAGGCGTGCGCCACCACTGCCTGGCGTGTTTTTAATTTTTAATTATGTGTATGTGATAGGGGAATGTGTGCACTTGAGTGTGGGTCCTGAGGGAGGCCAGAAGAGGGTGTTGGGATCCTCTGGAGCTGGAGTTATAAGCAGTTAGAAGCCACCCAACATGAGCCATCTCTTCAGGACATTACTGATGTTTTGAAAGGAATTTCTTTTTTCTGCAATGCTTTTCACAATTCATATTAACTAGATTAATGCTAAGTAGGGAAGGGAACAAATCATCCTCAAGCGTTTTTTCTGGAGGTATCGAACCTGTTCTTAGACACTTGGGAACCGCTCCTCCAGATTACCCTGCTCCTCCAGCTGCATTAAGTACTCACAGTTTTTAACTACCAAGATGGAACAGACAAATTCTTTTGCTTTTGGGTTGCTAGTTGTGATTTTGCTTGGCATGAGAATGCCGGCTTTCTCCTTAAGCATGCATGAATTACACAAATATTTACATAAAGCACAAAGAGCAGCTTATGCTGGGAAAGATACGGGACATAGAAAACAGCTTCTCAGTACAGAGTGATGGCCCGTTACCCAGAATCAACTATAAATGATTTGCCCCTCAGCTTCAGCAAATGTGTTTAAAGAACACTGTGCCTGGGTTAATTTAGAGTTTAGCGTGCTGGCAGTGACTGCAATGTCTTTCTTCAAAAGCTTTGTGGTGACGCTCTTTTTCATGGTTAAAAATAAGGTTTCCAAGAATATGTGTACATCTTAAGGATTGCTATATTGATAACACATTTAATCTCCTAAGCCACCCACATGGAATGGAGGTCTACTCAGTGGTTGTTTCAGAGCCCGGGAGCTTCAGAAAGCCAAGCCGAGCAAAGTATAAGACTGGACTAGTAAAGTTACGTGCCTGTTGGTGTCATCCCCTTTTTCTCCTACTATAAAGCTAAGAAAGGCCATGGTGTCAGACAGCCTTAGCTTCAAATCCCAACTCCACTGCTCCCATGTTAGGTAACCCAAAGGACTCTTAACCATTCCAAACCTATTTTCCATCTTAGAATAGAAATTGTTCTGCTTCCCACCTCTCTCCAAGGGTCTTGTAAAGAGTAAACGAAATAATGAGACAAAGCACACAGCACAATGCATAGAATACAGGAAGCACCCAATAAATGTGTTTATGCCTGATCCTATGATAATGTATGACACAGAAAGGATCTTGGGAAAGAGGGTGGGAGTAAGGGGTACGAATGGATTTTGATATACAGAAGAGGCACTCTCTAAGGATAATAATTGTCATGCACAGGAAAGAAGGGCTCTGGAGCAAGAGAAGGGCATATGCCACTTGCCTGAGCTGTGGAAGAGGAGACCACCTCTAGAGTTTCCAGGATGCCTAGGGAAAAAGTTATCATAATCCATATGGTGTCCCTTTTGTCAAAGTTAGATTGTGTCAACAACAACAACATGCACATGGCTGGGGGCTCGTGTGTATATTTCTGAAGTCAAGAACTATCATGGAGGACACCAGAACCGCCACTCTGCACAGAGGAATCACACCTTGCACTCCAGCCTGGGAGGATGCCCTTTGTGTTTGGCTCTCCCGCCATAGCTAGCTGTTTCATGATGCTTATGCAGCTCTCAGAGTTTCTTTGTATGTCCTTTGCTTCCCTAAACACATCCGTGGTTTCCTGTGCAAGCATAATCCCATTGCAAGATTCACTTCTAAAACAGCTTCAACATTTTTGGAGAAGCTCTTTCTGTCAGGTCAACACCAAATTTGAATTTTATTTTTTTTAAAGATTTATTTATTTATTTATTTATTATGTATACAGAAGAGGGTGCCAGATCTCATTGCAGATGGTTGTGAGCCACCATATGGGTACTGGGAATTGAACTCAGGACCTCTGGAAGACCATTCAGTGCTCTTAACCTCTGAGCCATCTCTCCAGCCCCCAAATTTGAATTTTAGATAAAATTTTATTTTAGTGTAAGTACCCACCAAATACTGTATGGAACATTCCGTGCTCCTCCTACTTTGGTGTGACTTTTTTTTTTTAAATTACTGTTGTTACTGATTTGTTTCTGCATTTGTAGAAGAATCTGGTAGCCCTGGCGCTAATGCTGCAGAACGTTGTTCTAACATTGTTGTCTCACAAGACTGTTGGGAGGAGCCAGGGAAATAACTTGCAAAGAAAAAAAAAAAAAAAGCTTTTCAAACTCCACAGAAGTATACAATCAGTAAGGACCCATTTCCTTTGGTGGGTGTTCTTGTGAAAATTCTGACTCATCAAGCAAAAGACAAATTTTTGTGGAGCTCAGGAGATGGATGAATATGTCTAGTGAGGCCTCTGTAGACCGTCAGGAGAGGGACTAGATGTGACGGCTCTCTAGTGTGGATGCCTTAGAACCACCAGAGAGCCCTGGTGTTGAAGCACTTCATCCCAGCGGAGGCTGAGGCTGGGCTCAGGAGTCTGTTGTTCAGTCCCTGCAGTGGAGGTGGACACCTGGGGAGAAGGGTAAGTTGAATAGATGGGAAAGTGGAACCTGAAGAAGGCCTCACCTTCAGAGAGTCTGGATAAAGGGAGATAAGAGAAGAAAGGGGGCAGAGGAAATTTGTTAAAGTGGACCTCTTCAATTAGCTTCATCATCACCATCATCACCATCATCATTATCATCATCATCATCATCACTATTTTAGAAATCACAACTCCGGCACCTGAGGCTCAGGAACATTGGGGAAGAAGGGGCGGAAAGATGGCAAGAGCCAAAGGAGCAGGGTGTCTGCTGAGACTGAGTCTCCTAGAAATGTCAGGGAGGCTACACCCATGAAGTATCAACAACATGGCTGTCTGAACAAGGATGAAGCCAAAAGACAAGCTAACATGGAAAGGGAAGATCTTGAGGGGTCTCAACCATAGACAAAGAACTACAAGCAGCCAAGGAATGCTGGGAGGAGGGAAAAACAGAGGGAAAGAAAACTTGTTACCCAACCCCAGTGGCCAACCCTGAAATCATAAACGTACAAGTGACATTATACAGACTAAACATCCACTAAAGGAAAGAGGGCCAGAAGCCGTGGATTTTATCGAGAGCAGGAAGTGTACTGGAGAAGTTGGGAGGAGAAAAGGGAAAGGGGAAATGATATATTTTAATCAAAAAAAAGTGTCATCTTATCAAACCTAGGTGTGATGGCTAATACTGTTGGTCAACTTGACCGGAGCCAAAACTGCCAAGCCACCCATCTGAGCATGTCCATAAGGGATTTTCTAGACTAGATTCATCTAGGTGGACAGACAACACCTTTAATGTGAGCAGCACCATTCGACACCAGGGATCTCCAACTGATGAGGAGAAAGCTAACCGTCTAAGCACCTGACAGGACACAGTGGAGCCACCTGCCTTATGTTCCTGCTTCCCCACATCTTCCCACAGTGATAGACTGCACCCCCAAACTGTGAGCCCAAATAACCCCTGATGTTGTCTTTGTGAGGTATTTTGTCCACACTATGAGGAAAGTAACTAATAGAAACAAGGGCCAAGCAGCATGACCACTCTGCAAACAGATTTGGATATGAGCACAAGATAAGGAATGCTGTAGTTCATGGGCCATGTCCCTACAGCCCACACCCAGTGAGAACAAAGTTCACCCTCATTTGAGCGTACAGAAAAGACCAATTTGTGACTGAAAATTGTTGTGTTGGAGGGTTTACTTTCAACGAAATCACAGTAGCTCCTAATTTCTTTTCCGGCTTGACAAGGCTTGTGGGGGCTGAAGACCAATTTCTCTTTCAGGAATAAAGACAGGAGATGTGGGTGGTTACATAAAAATTTACCCAGCCATGTTCTCAGCAAACCATAGCTCTATGAGGAGTCTCCATTTGTCCTTAACTATCCATGACACTTGAAATGACCATATCTGTAGTGACCTGTCTGTGTATGTGTGTATTAAATCAAGTATTTCTTGAATTATGTGCAAAGTACTCTTCTGTTACTGGGGATATAGCAGAAAATAAAACAGTCTTAGCCCTGGAAGAATTTGTATGTTTGTCAAGAACACTGATAGTTAATACAATTTTATGTACCAGGAAGCATTGAGTAGCAAGATCAGTAAGATATGGAGCCCATAAACAATGAAGTAGGAAGCTAGGCAAGAATGGCTGGGAAAGGCTTCTCTGGAGAGATTAACATCTGAGCAGAGAGTGGGGTGGAGGAGGGAGGCAGAGCAAGCTGTAAGTGCAGAGACCTTGGGACAGCTTCCACCAGGCCTATGTGAGAAACAGCAAGAAAGTGTTTCAGGAATAATGATGAACGGGTCCTTGACAGATTGTGCAAGCCTTTCAGCCATGTGAGGACACTGGGTTTCACTGCGCTGAAATGGGAAACCCTTAGAGCTACCTCAGCAGGGGAGTAGATCTACTGTGGTGCCGCAGAAGACTCGCCGGCAAACATATCAGGCAATAAAAATGTAGAGGCAGAAGTCCGGCTGTTGTGGGAACGATGAGGATGGAGTGGAGTGTAGCTCCTGCGGGAGGAGCGATCATCACTCAGATTTGTGCTTTTGTCTTTCTTCATATTGAAGTGTGACTGATGTATAAAGCTTTGCAGAGTTAATGTACACAACACAGTGAGCATGGAGTATGTACGCATAAGGCCATCATCATCACGGAGAGTTATGCATTATCTGCAAAGTCCATCTCACAGAAGATACCTCCTAGGCATCTGGCTACACAAGTAGATGGAGTGGTGCTGGTTCCTGCTGTCTCTATCATGTCTGTGGGAAGTAAGAGTGCACAGAACGAAAATCAGTATTTCTGCAAGTTACAAATGTTTGAGGTACTCAGTAGTTTCCGTGGTAGGTCTTCCATTAACCTATTTCATATCCACTCTCCTCATAAGTTTCCAATTGCACTACCAAGTTTAGTAAGTTAAAATACACAGATGTGCTCTTGGTTTTGAATGTCAGATGTATAAAACCAAGTCATCTGCAGGGTAGGGTCCTTCAATAGACTCCATAGAAGAATCTCTGCCCCTTTCCATGTTCTAGAGGACGCCCACATTCCCTGGCTCCTAGCCACCCAGTCTTCGGTCTCCAGCACAATGTCTCCCTTACCCATGCCAGTCATGTCTAGCTGAATAAGCCTGGCCCCTTCTCACATCTCCAGACCCTCAGTTTATGTTTTTGAATTCCCCTTTGGTCATATAAAGCAACATATTCCTGAGTTCTGGAGACTGTGGATGCAAACTTCTTTGAGGAGGGAACCATTATTTGGTATATTTTGGCTTCCTCATTCTCAAAAATGTTGGTTGAGTGTAGACTATTAAGCCCCTGTTATACTGATTTCCTTACCCTCCAAGCTCTGAGTACAGGATACTCATGTGCCCAATTAAAACTTTTTGCAGTTGTTCTTGGTGATGAGACAGCCAATCGAAACAGTCAGTGCCCTTTGACCCTCTGTCAGTGGATTTATGGTTTTGCCTGGGAATACCAGTGGCTTCCAAAGTCAAAAAGTTACCTGTGCCAGTGAATTGCTTTTTCCTGATGATTGGCAGGAGGCAGTGTATAAACACCCCAGCTTTTACTCCTGGATGAACTAACCCCAGCATTGCCTCCCCCAGACCATACCCCCTCTAGATCTCTTCATTTGACCGTCCAGAAGCACTGTGCTGTCCTTTGCTCTTTCCTCCCATCCTCCATGACTCTCAGAAGGTAGATGAGTCTTTTGTCACCCACTCCAATCAGACTATGATGTCAGCACCCTTCACAAACAGTTCTAAAGTAGCTAGGACCTTCGTCTTGCCAAATCCGGGTGATGCATCTCAGTCATCCTTTTCATGGCAGAGGACATGGCTGACCTCCTCCCTAAACATTGCTTCTATCTGATGTCACACTCTGTCTCTTCCCCTGTGCCAGCTCCTTTACTGACTTCTCCCATCCCTCCCATCCCCACCTACCTCCACTTTCTCCACCCTGCTTGTGGTTTTGACAGTGATGTTGGACTTTTCCAGAGCCTCTGTTGCAGCAGTGTGGTGCTGCTTCCATGGCTACAAATCTCACAATCTGGTAACCCTTCCCTCTGATTTCACCAGGCCAAGATATGGTAAAGGCTTGCAGCTAGTGGGCCCTGGCATGTCACCACGCCTGACTGGCTTCCCTTAACCTAATTGACATCTCTGTAAATACCCCTCTTAGCAACTCTATTCCATGTCCACCCAGCCTACTGATCCTGACAAACACACTGTTTATTTCCACACATGCTGTACCCCTCATATCCACCAATAGCAGGTTGTATCTCTAATTTCTTTTTCTGTCCCCCCAGTACCTGCTATCCAATTGAAACCAATAAATGTTGAAATTAAATATTTCTCCTTTTTAATGTAATCAACTGAAATAAGAGATTATGGTGGCTAATTTTGGTTGTCAACCTGACATACTTGGGAAGAGAGACCCTCAGCTGAGAAATTACTTCCTTCAGATTGGCCTGTGGGCATTTTCTTGATTGCTAAATTAATGGAGGAGGGCCCAGCCCACTATAGGTGGTACCATCCCTAGGCAGGTAGGCCTGAGCTATTATATAAGAAAGGTAGCTGAATTTAAGCCTGGTAGCAAGACAGTGGGCAGCATTTCTCTGTGGGTTCTTCTTCAGATCCTGCTTGACTTCCTGTCTCCACTTCTCTCAATAATGGATTGTGACCTGTAAGCTGAAATAAACCCTTTCCTCCCCAAGTTGCTTTAGGTCATGGTGTTTATCACAGCAACAGGAAGTAGACTAGAACAGAGCTTGAAAGAGATTAAAACATTAAAAAAAAAAAACCCAGCACATTTCCTGATACAAAAAGACAGAAGAACAAAAGCATAATACCAATTGGAGTATAATCTGATTTTACGGGGTTTTGATTCCTCCAATTTATGATACATGTAAGTTTATATACAGCCTCCTTTCTCTTCTGTGGGTTCAGGAAATGAAAGATGGCCAGTTCTGTCATGTTTGAAGCTAACAGTTGGGCTACTCACACCCTAAGCAGCAGGAAAGCCCCATCATTGACTCACAGGGGCCAGAAGTCATTTTACATCCTGGACAGTATAGTGGGCAATGAAAAATACGTTTCTGTGTGGAGACCACTACTCCTGGGGTCTTCTGCCTCCTCTCTCCCTCTGTCTTCTGTACTGTGAACTGTACTGCCCCTTTCCTTGTCCACCAAGACCTCACAGCTCAAGCCAGCCACAATGACAGACAGTATAAAGATTTAGGGTAAAAGAAAGGAAGGGAGTAAAAGAAGAAGCTTCCTGGGATCCCTTCTGCCTCTCCCTCTTATCCTCCCTCCTAGCATTCCTCCCACCTCCTAGCATCCCTCCTCCCTCCTAGCATCCCTCCTGCCTCTCCCTCTTATCCTCCCTCCTAACCTTCCCCCTGCTTCCTAGCATCACTACCATAGTGTCTCCTGAGTCTGGAATCTTTGGTTCACCTTTATTGCCTATCTTCATCCTTTACCTCCCACTACATGGACCAAAATGTCATTTTAAAATAAAGAAAAACACGACTTCAGCACTCTGGATCTAAGAGTCCTCTTTGCAATCTTTTGCAATCTGTCTTTGCTTTTACAAATGAATCCAATATAAAAGTGTGTGCTTGTGTGTGTGTGTGTGTGTGTGTGTGCTTGTGTGTGTGTGTGTGTGCTTGTGTGTGCGTGTGTGTGTGTGTGTGTGTGTGTGTGTGTGTGTGTGTGCGTGTGGTGTTTCAGGGGGAGGAGATTGTTACCTTTATTGTGTTTTTCTGTTTCTAAATCCTTTATAGGCCACAAGCAAGGCTGAGTTCACAACCATATTAGGAAACAAACAAACAAACAAGAAAAAAGAACTCTTTTTAGAAACTTCAAAAGGATTTTGTTCCACTATCTGGACACCCATCTGGAGGGTGAAACACCTTAGTCCTCACTCAGTTCCTTGATCTTCTCATTGTCATTGACCTCTGCACTTCTCAGTTCAGCTCCCTGATTCCTGCAGTTGTTCTGCTCTGGAGTGGGGGGTCCAGGCCTTGCACACCATCTCCCACCCTCCTGGGCACATTGCTCGGCCTTGAAGATTACTCAAACTTGTTCTTCCCGAGAACCACCCTTCTTCCAGCCAGCTTGGACCGTCAGTCTCTGACCTCACCAGGACTTCCACCCCAAGGAGTCCCTTCTCAGTTCCCTTATCCATTTATCTCTTTATATCCCTTTGACTCCGTGGGTCATCACTTGAGCGCCCTTTTGTAAGTATACTTAACTCCTTGGTTCTTTTGTGGCATCTCCCTAGCAAATGCTAGCCCAGAATGGAGGCACCCGCCCCCATGAATTTCCCATATCTGCTCTGGAACACATCAGACAGATCTAAACCTTACCACTTACCGTTGTGAACCTCTATGTACCTACAATGCTTCCTGCCTTGGGAGAGGCAGAGGGAGGACATCTCTGAAGGACCTCTGAGGGTTCTGAAATACGAGGATTTCACATGGACGAAACCAGGAAAATGGACCAGTGTGGAGTAGAACCAGATGAGAGCAACCTAGCAACAAAGTGAAGAGGACTTCAACAAGGATGGCCAGCTGCCATTTCCTTTTTGAGCAAAATCCTTCATCCAGGCTGTCTATGTGTCACCAGCCAGGGGAAGGACAGTGCCAGGGTCTGCTGCACGCTCACCCCACCCCTTCAGTGGTCTTCTTGTGCAAAGCCCAGCCTAGCTCATCAACTTTTGCAGGAGGTGAGGAAATGCCAGCTTCAGCTATAAAAGGTCAGTCAGCATAGCTGACATGCCGAAGGAATGAGGAAGGTGGAGAATCCTGAGGCCCCAGAGACAATAAAGGGACGATTGGTTTGACGTGAGCTGATGGGAAGAGCAGCAAAGCTAGGCAGGTGCAATTGAGAAACAGAGGGTCACACAGGGGTAGGTCATTTCAAGGTGGCCATCGGGGGAGGAAGGAAAGGAGATATGGATGCTGTCACTGTGATATTAGTTTCCCTGGCCCGATGATGACTTCTCCAAAGATGCTCATCTTTTCAGTATCTGAATATCCATAATTCAGTAACTGGCATACAGCAGGCACACCATCATGAGTAGAGTGTGGCAGGCACTACAGCTACCTGTGGGAAGATTGGCCAGCAGAAACACAGTGTTCATCTCAGTGGGTTGTACAGTCCTGTGGAGGATGAGCCAGTCATTGATAAAATGATCAGACAAATGAATACAAAATGATGAGTAGTGAAATGTACTTCAAAGTTTGCACAGGACCAGATGGTGTCCTTTGATCCTGGCCTTGCCTGAGAGAGAGAAAAGGTCTCTGAGAAGGGAGGCATGAGCAAGATCTGAAAGATGAGCGGGAGTTAGTAGAGGAGGAGTTTAGGGAAGAGTAAACTACAGAGTGGAAACAGTGGAGGAAGACCCCCATAGCCAGAGCACGGAGATCAGGGGAAAGGCTTTGCTTCGCCTTCCCAGAGAGGAGGCTGGGCCTGTTGCACAACTGCCTTCCCTGCCTTCCTGGAGTGGAAAGAACAATGATCGACCCAAGCCAAGAAGACTCCATTCCCTCTTGGTTCTGAGACTGGCCTTGAGGTGACATGACCAGTCCAATAAAATGTAACAGGAAATCCTCCTCCGACCCTGTAGGAAAACTGCTCCTCCCTGATGTAAAAAGCACTTAACAGGGATTCTCATTTCCCCCATTCCTTCCCTGGGGCTTGGCTGCTCTCTTGTGAAAACATGATAAATATGGCAGACAACCATAACCAAAACAATCAGAGCCACAAAACAAGTGTCAGAATATCACCAACTCATCAGACTGACTCTGGACCACTTCACCCATCCTGCATGATATCTGACAAATAAGTTATAGGCCATTGTGATTTTTTTAAATGTGCAGTTAGAAACAGTCCTACCCACAATGCCCATCAGTCCAGTCATGGGACTCATAAAATCATGAAAATGTTTCATATCACCAATTTCTTTGTCTTCACAAAGATGGTGATTTGGACATCAAATGGGAGAGGAAATGGATTTTTTCACTGGAGTCATTTTTACACTGTCTCTAGGACACCATCATTATTATTGTTTTGTGTGTAGAGCCTTTTCTTTGCCTTGCTTCTTTTAATTATTTGTCCCAGAAAAGAGATACAGTAAAGATTGCCTGCAGTGTGATTGATGTCACCACTTCCTGGTGACATCAACATGGATGTCCTATCCACACAGACAATGAGCATACAACATGTGGCTGGTCAGCCTGTACGCTGATGGGCCCTTGGCTTTGAACCAAGGACAAAATCATGCTGTGGCCTGAATGGGTACATGGAGTGCTTTGAACAAGGACAGAAATGAAATCCTGAGGATCAGAGAGATGGCAACCTGTGTGGTTACCCTTGCCAGTCGGTATCAGAGCAAGATGAGAGCCCAGAATAACTGGTCCCAACTTAGGTCTCATAGATTACAAGGGAGGACATGCGAGCCACAGGGTCCGCGGAGACTGGAGTTGAATTTCTGTCCCTGGCTGTATGGCCTTCAGCAAGCTATTTCATCTCTAAATTATAGTTCTCTCTTTTTTTAAATTAACAGGTCATCATTCCTACCCTACAAAATTGTTGGGATTAAATGATATGCTAAGTGAATTAAAAATCCCCAATAAGCCGGGCGGTGGTGGCGCATGCCTTTAATCCCAGCACTCGGGAGGCAGAGCCAGGCGGATCTCTGTGAGTTCGAGGCCAGCCTGGGCTACCAAGTGAGTTCCAGGAAAGGCACAAAGCTACACAGAGAAACCCTGTCTCGAAAAACCAAAAAAAAAAAAAAAAAAAAAAATCCCCAATAAACACTAGGTATTGTCATGTAGCACACACTGTTCAGCTCTGATTTGGTGAGGGAGGAACAGGAAGTTAAAGAGCGGTCTCATGACAGAGTCCCATCATGAAATTAGCAAATTGATTGTCTGAAATTTTAAAGAAATTGCTTACTTGCAAAGATATTTGGTTGACAGCCTCGCCCACATTGTTGGCGATGATTAATGAGGAAAACCACGCTTCCATCTCATGGCATGTTTAAGGATTTCTCACAGGGCTGTTATTGGATGTCAGCAGCAGACATCATTTTCAGTTTACAGGTTGCATCTACAGTATAAGTGGCTTTCTTAGGCACCTGTGGGATATACTAAGCATCTTCCCTGAAAAGTTGTGTAAGATTATTGGGAAATAAGAGCAAAGACTGGAACGTAGTAGGAGGGTGGGTGAACGAGCAAACAGACAGGAGATGGAAAGTTCACGAGTCTGCCATCTGTTTTATTGTCAAAAAGGAATTACAGATTGTAAAGTAATTTCCCCTTTCCCTTCAGTTAGGTCTTGCTATCAGTGACAGGCTGTCAGTAGCTCTGTGGTTCCTAGGGGAGACCAGCACAGTTTTTGAGGAACTGCTTAAGGCGCTAGGAACTAGTAAGATCTGGACAAAGATCCACTGTGGAGCTGCAGAGTGCATCCAGGTCCAAGGCTGACTTTATCTCAGGAAATACATTTCCAGAAATGGCTTCTCCTCAAACAAGCAAAGCAAGTTCTGTGCAGCAGGTGAACAAATCAATCGCTTTTGCATGCCTGGAGCCCAAGAGTGGCCAAATAAGGAACCAATAAGACCCACACCCTCTATAGGCGTAAAAGTTAAACAACAGAGAAAGAACTTTGGCCGAAGGCTACCCAGCACTGTGCTGGCTGCTTTTTGTATCTGAAGTCTTATTTTCTTGGGAAAGATTCTATGAAGTCAGAATTATCTATCCCAAAGCTGGGCATGGTTACACCTTCCTATAATCTCAGACTCAGTTCAAAACCAGCCTTGACTACCTAGTGAGTTCCAGGCTGGCCTCAGAAACAACGAGACCTTGGCTCGAAAGAATTAGCCATCCTATTTTTGCCAATGAAGAACAAAATTTGAAGTCTGAAAAACTACAACGTGAATATGTGACAGAAGCTGACGGGAGCTGACGGGAGCTGACGGGAGCTGAGCTACGTCTGTGAGGGTGCCAAACATTAAACACCGAACTTTCATTTCTAAAGGTGATGTAACACGGTAACTCATGAGCACTCTGCCATCTCCTCTAACTTTCTGAAGTAGGAATTAAAATACATGCAAGCCCCTCAGTGGCCAATACCACTGCGCTAGTCAAATGGCCGCTGTTTGTGTAAGCTTCCTGCTTTGAAGAGGCCACATGCTGGACATCATGCCTAGCCCCTCACCACACCGACAGAACTGCTCCAGCATGCATGAATGAGCCGATTTTCCTGGAAACACTTGAAGGAACGACTGTGTTAGAGAAGCCAGGCTTTTGTTTCCTCACTGGGTACAAAGCAATCCTGCCTCAGGAAGATGTGTTGCTAAGATACGGCTGGGTGGGAAGCAGAGGGTTGTTTCAGTGGTAGTCACTGCAGAAGGTCAAGGCTAGGTTGGCATTGTCCTCAATAAGAGTCATTGTTACTACGGTCCAAAGTCTTACAGGAATTTTTAAAATTTGTTTGCTTCCTCCCCCCCCCCCCCCACATACCTGTACCTTCAGGTGCAGTTCCATGCCAAACCACAAGAAGAATGAAAGCCCAGGACTTCCCCTGAGCACCGACTTCCACTGGCATTTGGGACAAAAGTAAAATCTTCCCAAGGCTTGTGGAGAACTTCCTGCTGATTCACATTTCACACAGAGCCTGTACTTAACCCTCACCCTCACTCCAGCGCTCAGAGTAAACGTCGGGAGTGCCGGAGCCGTGGGGACAGCACGTACAGAGAACGGCCCAGTGACCTGGTAAGTTCTGCTGCTCCGTGACGGGTTTGGACTCTCAAGGTTATGGTGATCTGGGAGTTTTTTCACAATTGAGCGATTGCAAATTGGAATTATCCAATTTGAGCAGTCTTGATATTTTAGGCTTTTTCTTTATAATTTTCTTAGGCTATAGGACCAGAGGGAAAGAGGACCTCTTGGCATCATGCTTATCAAATCCCAACTTCCATGACAATAAGTAGGTCAGGGAACAAATGAGAGAGCTTTCTGAATGAGATTAAAGAGCTAAATTGAACAGGTATGCATAGGTATGGGGCTTGTCTGTTTGTTTGGGGCCAGTGACAAGGAGTATAAGAAAAACTATAAAAAAGATTATATTCTCCATTCCTTATTATTTTTTAGATAGGGTCTCACTATGTAGCCCTGGCTGCCCTAGAACTCATAGAGATCTGCCTGCCTCCACCTACCAAGTGCTGGGGTTAAAGCCATATGCCACCATACCCCTCACATTCTCCTTTCTTGAATAGGCAGAAGTACACAATCCTGAAGGTCAATTTTCAAGTTAGAATTTTGTCTCCTTTTCTGAATTCTTAATTCAGACAAGTTGCTTAATCTTTCTAATAAGTGTTTCCTTGTTTGTGGCTGGATGTTACAGCATCATAAAAATAATTTAAGCTTTAGTGTTGTGATGAGGATCTGAGTGCACATTGTTTATAAGTATCTGGAATATACTATATTTTGCATAAATGCTATCAATTATTAACAAGCATACAACCATAGACTATTCGAGACAGACAGGATTAGGTAGCTAGTGTTCCTGATAACTGAACACCTATGATACGCTCTTAATAAGATTGGTTCCACGGAAGCTCACAGCAATTCTGGGAGTGGAGGCTTGGAAAGGTACTGTACTACTGTACCAGATTGAAAATCCCATCTTTCCTTATTGATGGGGAAGAAATTTAAACCCAGACTCTACAGCTAGCATACCAAGCCATCACACCTTACAGCTTTATCTGTTGTGTCCTCTTGTGGTGGGTGGGGAGAAGACAGAAGAGCAGTCCCCATTGGCAGCATCAGAGCCCTTCATGGGTATCATAGGGCTAGATGAGTATCATTGGACTTCGCCATGCACAATGCACAAGGAAAGCGGATGTCATTGGAAATATCCATGAGCATCCATGTGAAGCCCAGTGAGTTCTGCCCAGAGGAACGTGATACACTTCACCTCACTCTTTCTCTCTCCATTGGAGGTTTCCATTTGTGAAATAAACCCCCTCAGAACAGGCTAGTTCTGAGACCCCAAGTGACAAAGTATGCAAATGTGTAAGTACCTTCAGGGCTCAGTGCCTGGGGTAAGTGCCTTCAGTACTCAGTGCCTGGAGTAAGTACCTTCAGGGCTCAGTGCCTGGGGTGTTTGCACTCTCCCTGGCTTCACTCAGAGCTCTGGTGCTGGGGAAGGATTAAACATGGATTCTGTACAAACTGTGAAGCATCAGGATGTTCTCAGACTAGTGTTATTGGGAAGATTTTATCCCTCCCCTTTACAGACAATAGGGGCTTTTAAAACAATTGCGTATTTTATCAAGAAAAACAAAAAAAAATTTTTTTTAAAGAACAGCCTCCAAACATTTTTCAGTAAACACATTGCTTTAAAATGTGTTGCTCACAACCGGTCTCCCCTGAAGAGCTGCAGGATCCAGGTTCCATGCACCATCACTCACCAGGCTAACCACTGCATGCATGGACGGCTAAGTCTCTTGTGCGGAGGCCAGAGGAAGGGAAGGGTGTGTTGAAAAGCACTTCTTCTTAATGACTTCTCTAGGCAGTGGTATTCTCACATTGAAAAGAAGCCCAGGGTATTTATTAAAAAATAGAATTTCAAATTAGCCTTGGCTAGCCTCAAACTCACAATGTAACTGAGGCTAGCCTTGGGCATGTGATCTTCCTGCCTCTACTTCTCGAGGGTTTGAATTACAGATGTGGCCAGAAAGTCATGCTTTTGACACAAAATTCTCAAGGGTAATTTGAAAATGCACATTATAATTTCTAATTATTTGTGCCTTTGGAATGAAGGGTAAAGTATTAAGGAGGGTATCTTGTGAGTTCTTGTACAAAGCTGTTCTTCAAAGGAGCAAGGCCTTTGGGCTCTCTAGCTTGGTATTCCATCCAAAGGAATGTGCCCATCACACCAGGTGAGGGCCAAGGGTGCCAGTTCTTCAACTATGCCCTAAGATGGCCCAGAAAGGTTGTGATTCGCTGAGATGATCACCTCTGCTCCTGCTCAGGACACCTCAAGATGGGAAAAGCTCCTCCTGCCTGGGGGTGGGGGGGTGGGGGGAGTGGGGGGGTGGGGAGAGGGGTGTGTGTGAGTGTGTGTGTGTGTGTGTGTGTGTGTGTGTGTGTGTGTGTGAGAGAGAGAGAGAGAGAGAGAGACTGAATAGCCCAGGGAAACTCACACACCAGCAAAGGCAAAGACTGAATGGGCTGATGGTAATTAAGGACAAAGGTCAGGAAAGGAGCAGTCACACCAGGACAGACGGATGGAAACGGCCCTCTACCTTCTTCCCTGATTGCCCCAGACTCCCTGGTGTCTCCTTTTTCAGGGCCTTCCATTTTGAGGTGTTACTAATTCAAAGTAGAGGTTGGCCATAGACACAGTCCTAGTTCTCAAGACCCCATCAGGCCTGCAGCCCTCACCCTGTGGAAATCCCTTCCACCTCTCAGTCCCCTAATCAGTGGTTTTCAGCCACTCAGATCTAGAGTTGGAGAGCCTGGCTCAGTCAGTAAAGGGTTTGCAGCTCAACCATGAGGACCTGACTTCTCTCCACAGAATCCACACTAAAAGGTAGGATGTGGTGGCACTTGCTTGTAATAGCAGAAGGGGAGGCAGAAATGGGCAGATTCCTGGAGCCTGCTGGCCAGCCAGATGAGCTCCAGGCCAATGAGAGACCCTGTCTCAAAAACAAGTTGGATATCACCTGAGGACTCCATACACATAATACAGACAGAAAAAGCAAGAGCCAGAATTGGTGAGGCCTGTCATGACTTCTGATGGCGCCATAGTTAGTCACTGTGGCCACTGACAACAGCTGGAGGCTGACTTTTGTCTAACCCTCTTATGACAGGTGAGAAGAGCCATCCAGATGGAAGCCAGACCTCCAAAGAGTCCAGGTACCTAAGGGGTATAATGTCAGAAGGAAACATCTTTCCACCAAAAATGATGAACAAGGTCCATCTGGTTACCCAGAACACAGACATCAGTGTCTGTTTTGTAGGGATGACAGATATGATTCTGGGACAGTGATTCTTGGGCTAGAGAAAGTGGAGGTTGTTGGATTCACTTATTTGTAAAAGTTGAATTATCTAGAAATTTAGCATTTTCTGATTTTCATTGGCTCAGTGTTTCACTTGTATCTTGGAGACAGTTCCTTTAATAAATTACAGCCCAGTTAAGACTAGGATATATTCCCTTAATTTTGCATAAAATTCTCACTTAAGCTGCCTAAGTTGCTGTTAGGGCTTATTAGGAGGACAGTTCAGTACATATTGTGCAAACACTCAGTACACATTGCTTATACACTCGCATAATTCATTCCAGGAAAGTGGTTAAAACAGCCAAATTTAGGATGTAGCAACTTGAAAACAAATCATCCCATTCAACTCTAGAATGTTTACAAAGCCATTGCCCTAACTGTGTGCTTCAGGTTGTGGGGATCTATTCAGATGCGTCATTGTGCTCGAGGAACTTATAATCTACTGAGAAATTGGAAGAAACACAGGCGAGTAGCTGTATGGAGAACTTTAGCTCAGCACATATAATTGGGCCACAGTGTAACCATGGAATATGAACAAAGCACTGTGGAAACTGGAGGGAAGGCTGAGGTAATGGGAATCCAGAGAAGTCTTGTGGAGAAGTTGTTTGAGCTGCATCTTATCATGTGTGCTTACTTTTTAAAATTTTATTTGTATATATGTAGACAGACAGACAGACAGACAGGCAGATAGATAGATAGATAGATAGATAGATAGATAGATAGATAGATAGACAGATAGATAGATAGACAGATAGATGTCTGGTGTATATATGTGTTCAGGTGGATGTGTGTACATGTGGAATGTTGAGTGTCTTCCTTATCATTATCAATGTCTCCACATTATTGCTTAAGTCAGGATCTTTTACTCAACCTGAAGCCCAGTGATTCAGCTCAGCTAACTAGCCAATGAGCTCCAGAGATCTGCTCTTCTCTGCCTCTCCATCCCCAGTGCTGAGGTTAAAATGCATGGCACCACACCTGCCTTGCGTGGGTCCTGGGGATCCACGCTTGGGTCCTCGTACTTAGGTAGTAGACACTGAACTATCTCCCCAGTCCTCTGTGGAAAGGGCTTTGGGGAGCTGAGATTTAAAATTTTTATACATATTTTTAATTAAAATGTAATCACATCACTTCCCCCACTTCCCTTTGTTCCCTCTTAGGCTCTCCCTCACCCCTTTTCTAATTGACGGCCTCTTTTTCTTTGATTTATTAGTGTTATAAAACATGCATGCACACACACATACACACACATACATATTACATGCACACACACAGATGCACAAACATATAAATACATACAACTGCTGAGTCTGTGTTTGTTGTTTATGTGTATATACTTTCAGGGCTGATCCCTTTGTGGTGGGTAGCCAGTTAAGGGGCTCATCCCTGTGAGATGCTAATTCTCCTTCTCTCAGCAATCAGTTACTTGTGGTTCTTTGTATTGGGGTGATACTCCATGAGATGTCGCCCTTCAGGATTAGCAAGTCTCTTGATATTGCCATTGTTTGGGTCTTACTTAAGCTGCCATTTCTAGGAGACAGTTTCACAGTAGACTTCCTGGTCCTCTGGCTCTTACCATCTTTCTGCCCCTTCTCCCTGTATGTTTCCTGAGCCTTAGGTGTAGGAGTTATGTTATAGATGTACCTACTGGGGCTGAGGTTACCACAGCCCATTGATCTCTCATTGGATCCAGGTGTGGCTTTCTGTAATGCTCTCCATTTGCTGTAAAGGAAGGCTTCCTCAGTGAAAGGTTCTACTTGTCTGTGGGAACAAGGGTATGTTTTAGAATGTAGTTAGGAATTATGGTGGAGGTTCCCTTCTAAGATGCATGGCCTCGCTAGCCCCAGGTGGTTGGCTAGAGTTCTAGTACCAGGCATGAGTTACCTCCGAGAAAAGGAAACACATCTCATCAGAAGAGATGGTGAGACCCAAAGCATGGGAGTGGTACAAAGGCAGGATGTGTCAGAGCAGAATGGTGCATATGGTAGGATGGGGGACAAGGGAGGTTGAGGATGCCAGACCTTGGCCTCCTCTTGTAGATGTAACCAACCGTCTTATTAAATAATAAACACAGAACCAATGTAAAGAAGAAAGCCAAGAGATCAGAGCTAAGAGCCTTACCCGCCTGCTGCAGTTAGTCTCTTCAGCCAAGAGACCTCTCCAAAAGAGACCTACTTCCTGTCTGTTTGTCTTTATATAGACTTTCTGTTCTGCCTTCTCATTGGTTATAAAACCAACCACATGACTGCCTCGTCACTGCCTGTCTGTATAGACTCCAGGTCTTCTATGGTTGGTATTGAGATTAAAGGCATGTGTCTCCAATGCTGGCTGTATCCTTGAACACACAGAGATCTACCTAGCTCTGCCTACCAAGTTCTGGGATTAAAGGCATGCACCACCAACGCCCAGCTTTTGCTATGGCTCTAATAGCTCTGACCCCCGGGCAACTTTATTTATTAACATACAATTAAAATCACATTTCAGTACAAATAAAATACCACCATATTCTCTGACTAGAGCATTTTGAGCACAGACTTGGCACGATTGTGCATTTTAGGCTGGCCTACCATTACCAGCTTTGCTGTGGTTTATTCGTGTATCTATTTGAGGTGGATAGTCTGGTAAGTTTCAGTAGATCTACTCACCTGGGCAAGCTTTACCATAATCAAGACAGTGAATGTCTCCCTTGCGCTCAACTTTTCCTATGCCTTGTTGTAATCCTTCTCTTCAGCACCCAGTCCTTTGTCCCATGGCCTGGCTCTCGGTCACTCTGTTTGCTAGAGTTTTACAAAAATGTGGTATCACAATTCATTAGTCCATTGACCTACAGCGAACTGGCTTGCTTCCAGTCTTTATCATAAGTAAAGCTGCCATAAACATTTGTGAAAAACCTGTATGTGATCACACTTACCTTAACTTTAGAGCATTTAATTTTTTTTTTTTTTTTTTGTGTGTGTGTGTGTGTGTGTGTGATGCGAGGGATTAACTCAGAACTATTCACATCCTAGGTAGGCATGCAACCTCTGAGCTACAGCCTTAACCTTCCTTTAACTTTGCAACATATTTAAGGAAAAGTGCATAGTTTAGTGAGATGTAGCACATCCACAATGCTGTACATCACAGCATCTACCTAATCTAACGCATCCTCATCACTCTAGAATAACAGTCCTTATCCAGGAAGCAGTTCCTCTCCGCTCTCCCACCCCGAGTGCATGTCAGCCAGCTGTCTGCCACTGACACAGACAAGTGTCTTCTCCCATTCTCATTCGCTGAACCAACTTAATGGTTTATAGAGCCCAACTTCAGTGTTTTGTGTGTGAATGCACAGTGATTCTAGAAGGGTTTTGTGAAGGACAGACATTGTACTCTGTCCATGGAATGGCCTTGGCCACTGATATGTGGGTTTATTTCTGGATTCTCCATTCTATTAGCTTGGTCTGTGTGTCTGTCTTCATACCATGCTCTTGATTCTTACAGGTTTTTAGAAAGATTCTTTTTAAAAAAATATATTCATATTTCTTTTATATATATGAGTGTTTTGCTAGCATGTCTGTATATACACCATGTGCATACTCAGTGCATGTATGTGCATCTTGTGCATGCCTGGTACACAGGGAGGCCAGACATGAGTATTGGATTCCCAGAAATTGGAGTTACAGCCAGTTGTGAGCTGCCATGTAGGCACTGTGAATTAAACTTGGGTCCTCTGCAAGAGCAGCAAGTGCTCTTAACTACTGAGCCATCTCTCCAACTCTGTAAGGCTTGGTGTTGTTTGTTCGTTTTGGAGATCTGAATACTCTTTACTTTTCAACATTGTTTTGGCTATTCAAGGCTATTGAGAAATCTGCATGATAGTATGAATGAGCTTTTCCATTTATGAAAAATGCATTAGAATTCAGATTAAAAAATTGCATTGAATCTGTAGATTGCTTTTGGGGTAATTTCTAATATGTCATTATTAGAAATATTGTATTTCAATACATGAATGTGGGAATGGGATGATTTCCATTTATTTATCTTGTCTTAAATTCTAGTAAATTTCAGTATATTAGTCTTTCACCACTTTGGTTAAATTTATCTTTATGTATTTTGTTTGGGGAGGTTCTATGATAAATGGAAATACTTTATTTTCACTTTCAGATTATCTGTCGCCACTTTATAGAAATATGAGAGATGTTGTATAGTGACTCTACTTACCACTGAATTTGTTCATTAGCTCTTAGATTCTACCACAGGGAATCATGGTAGATCATGTCACCTGTAAAGATAGTTTTACTTCTTTCCAGTTCAGATGCATGCTCAACTGCTCTGCATTGGGTAAATGCGAACATTTTTCTCTTGCCCATAAGCTTAGAGAAAAGGTCGTAGTCTTTAGTGTTATTTACAGATCTAAAACAAAAGTAGATATCTTGGATTTGGTTGAAGGAACTTCCTTCTCTTTCTAGTTGACCGAAGTTTCTGTCACGAAGAGTTATGCTGTGCACAGGAGAACAGGACCAGCCAGTCTGCCGCTGTGCTCTGTAAATGCCAACCAGGTTAAGCCATTGGTGATGTTGCTCGAGCTGCTGTATCCTGGCTGATTTTTCCCTTATGTGTTTTCTCTGTTATTGAGAGAAAGCTTTCTAAACCGGTGACTGCCATTTTGTTTTTGTTTCTAATTTTTCTTTGCAGATTTCACATCATACATCTCGATTCCATTCATCTCCCCATCCCTTCGCATCTGCCCTCTGCCCTTTAACCAACCACCCCCAAGATAAAACAAAATAAAATTTAAAAGAAAAGAAAAAGAAAAATCTCATCATGGAAGCTGTAGTGTCTGCCCTTTAGTCCATTCATCTTTACTAGCAAGTGTTCATTGCAATGAGTCATTGGTCTGGTTCAAGGCCTCTGGTTTCTGCTACACTATTAATACTGGGCCCTCACTGGGACTCCTTTTGGATATCCTGTTGTTGTCCTGTGTCATGGAGATTATCCTGAAGCTTTGGGTCTGCAGGACCAGTCCCTTCAGGTGCTCCAGCAGATCATAGATGGGGTAGATGTTGGATGGGCCAACTCATAGGCCTGGTTCTGGGCTTGGGTGGTTGCTGGGTTGGTCAGCTCACCAGCTCTCCCTCATCCTCACCACCAGGGTGAGCTCTCTAATGCTGCCCTGGCTAGCTCACCCAATGCAATGCGCAGCAAGGGGCGGGGCCAGTTCTCCTGCTCTCATGCCCTTAGGGCTGGCTCACCCACACCTATGCCACCAGGGCCAGCTCTACTGTGTTGCCCAGACAAGGTGCAGGGGCCACTCTCCTGAGTGCTGCCGCTGGTGAGAGGCAGGAACAGCTCTCTCACTCTCATGACCTCAGGGCCAGCTCTTCCACCTGCCCCGGGCAGTGAGAGGTAGGGTGAGGAGGGCACCTCTCCCTTGCCCATGCCACCGTATGGCAGATGAGGGGCAACGCCAGATCTTCCACACTCATGTTCCCGGGTGGGTTCACCCACACCCCTGTCAACGGGGTCAGCTCTACTGTGCTGCCCAAATGAGGTCCAGGGCCCACTCTCCGGAATGTTGTGGTTGGTGGGGAGCTGGGTCAGCTCCCCCCGCCTGCCTTAGGTGGTGAGGAGCAAGGGGGAGGGCGCCTTTCATTTTGAATATGTCTATTTTTCCTTGTAATTTTGTTAGGTTTTGCTTCATGTTGGAAGCTCTGTTACTGGGTACATATATGTTTACTGTTATTATATCTTCTTGGGATTAATTGACTCCTATATTATTATAAAATGACCTTCTTTGATTTCTGGTACTATTCCTTGCTTTGGAGTCTGCATGATATACCATAGCTACTCCGCTTTCTAATGACTTGGGCTAACACGATATATTGTTCTGCCTAGGATTTTGTTTGTTTGTTTTTCTACTTTACATGAGCTAGAGCCATCTGAGAAGGAAACTCAGTTGAGAGAATGCCCCGTCCATATTAGCCTGCTGGGGACATTTTCTTGCTAATGTTTGACATGGGAGGCCCAGCCCATTGTGGGTGGTGCCAACCCTGGGCAGATGGCCTTGACTTATATAAGAAGAGTCTAAGCAAGCCATGAGGAACAAGCCTGTAAGCAGCATCCTCCATGGCTTCTGCTTCAGTTCTTGCCTCCAGGTTCGTGCCTGGAGCTCTTGCCCTGAACTCCCTCAGTGATGGAGTGTGACCTGATGGAGAAGCTGAAGACTCTCCCTCCCCAGGGTGCTCTCGCTCCTGGTGTTTTATCACAGCAATGGAATCCCTAGGACATGCATCATTTTTTTTCTTTTACTTGTGCCTCTTACACTTATGTGGTTCTTAGAGGCAGAATAGAGTTGGATTTTGCTATTTTATCCAATTTGACAACTTCCTTTTAATTCAGATGTCTGGACTATTTAAATTTTATGTGACTGTTGTGTTCAGGCTTGACAGTACCATATTGCTGTTTTCTATTTTCCTCATTTGCCGTCCACCCCCTCCACACACACACACACACACACACACACACACACACACACACACACACCACCTTTTCTGCTTCCTTTTGAGTTAATTGAGCACTTTTAATTTTACTGCATCAATCTTATTAGCTTATTAAACTGTGCTATATTATTTTAGCCTATATTAAATACTATATTTAATGTTACTTTTGTGTTTATATATTTTTAAACATATAACAGCCTAACCCCAAGTAATGGTAGATTGGTTCACAAATAATCCAGGCTCATTACAGAGATGTAATCTCATTTTTCTTCCCTGGCCTGTTATTGGAATTCACATTATTCACACACCATTATAATCTGCACAATGCATTGCTATTTTTGTTTAGCTAGTTGAATTATTGAGTGCTTTAAATAATAAGAAAAATCACCTCACACATTTAGCCTTGTAGTTTCCAGTTCTGCATGCCTCTGATACATTCTGAAGGACTGTAGTCTCCATTGGTGTTCTGCATGCCTCTGGTACATTCTAAGGGATTTTCATTAGCATCATTCCTGATAGTGGAAACTTCCTGATGATGAAACTCTTTCAAAATTTGCATATCTGAAAATATCTCCAAATTGCTTCCATATTTAAAAGATATATTTGCTGCTTATAGAACTTTGAATGGCAGCATTTCTTCGGTGTGTATAATGCTCTGCATTTTCTTGTTTATATTTGTAATAAGAAATCAAGCAGTTATGGCTGGAGAGATGGCCAAGCAGTGAAGAGCATTGACTGTTCTTCCAAAGGACCCAGGTGTGGGTGCCAGCACCCACATGGAGGCTCACGATCATCTGTAACTCCACTTTCAGGGCATACGACACCCCCTTCCGGCCGACTCTGGCACCAGACATGCATGTGGTACACAGACATGTAGGCAGGCGAACCACTCATACACGTGAATAGAATTTTAAAAAGAAACAGAGCATTTTGTTGCTTATCCTTGCTATGTATGGACTGTCTTTTCTCCACTGCCTGATTTTGAGATGTTTCTCTGGTGACACGGTTTTGAGCATCTTGATTTTGAGGAAATCGGGGTGTGTTTCTTTTCCCGTGTCTTGTGTTTCATGAGGTTCATTGAATCGATTGGGTTTTGGTTTATAGTTTTAAGTTTGTAAAATTTTTAGAATTGTTTCTTCAAAAAAAAATTTTTTGCCCCCCCCCCTTTTTAAGGGATTCCAGCTGATTGCATATCGGACCACTTGAGACTGTCCCTGGTACGTGGGCTCCCTCTTCATGCTTTGGGCTTTTGTTTACTTTGCTTGTTTTGTACTCCCTATTGCTATGAGTTTGGGTACACTTCTGTAGTGTTCCATTTTCTCTCACAGCCCTTGGTGTAAACCCCCCTGCCTCAAGATTGTTTTTTGTCTCAGAGTTCATTTTGGGTCTTTCTAACTCATGTATCTTCCAGGATTTGACAATAGCAGTAGATGTCTCAGTAAATCTCTGGCATGTCTAAGATGGTGCCAGTTCAAGGTCTGCCTTGATTGATTAGTTATTAGTTATTACATGTCACTTCTGTCTGCCTCTTCTGCATGCCTAGCGCCTTTGACCGCTTGCCAGACATTACAAATTTTACCTTATTGGGACTGAATTTTTTTTATTCTTGTAAATCTTAAGTTTCTTGGAAACAACTTGATCTTCTAGACTTGCCTTTATGATTTGTTAGGTGGGTCTGGCACAGTCCTCTGTGCTCCACCCAATGTCCCATGAATTACAACCTTTTCCAGCAGAGCTGGAGGGAATAGGCATTTTTCTTGTCCTAGGTGGGTACTCTAATCTTTTCTGATCCTTCTGTGGCACACACATGTGTAGATCAATAGTCCTGGTACATGAGAAGGAGGAGTGTGTGTGTGTGTGTGTGTGTGTGTGTGTGTGTGTGCGTGCGTGCACGCACAGTTTAACAAATAAAAACAGAAATACCTGATATGGAAACTGGGGTGGCAGAAGCCATAAAGAGGATCCTAAATATTAACTGTTTGGTTGTAATTCCTGGAATTAAAGTCATTGATGATGATGATGATGATGATGATGATGATGATTTTGTAGTTTCTAAACTGTCTAAACAAAATGCTGTTACTCTCTGTTAGGAAAACGGTGCTGTTAAAATTGTGGTTAAGGGCACATTTTACTCTCACATCACAGGCTGTAAGTCTGGTTTGCCTTTGGGTTCAGAAAAGACAGACCTTACCAAAGGCTCAAAGCCTGCTGGGTAAAAATGGAGGCTGGGTTGTGTAATAGAGCGGCTGAGACTGTGGTACCCGATGAGGCCTCTCTACTGAACTTCCCTCTCTGTGGCCACACCCCCTCTTCCCACAACAAAGAGAAAAGTGCCTCCTGCCTCTTTTTCACCAGACTGGTTCTGCTTTGATTCGCTGTGTCAAAGGGTGATTCACACATTACCTCACTGTTGAAATGAGAACGGAAACAACCCTTTGCTCACACCTAGGGACCCAGGGCCAGACTGCAGAAGCAGAGTCAGGCAGGTGTGCTGAGTGAAGCTGCCTCTACCCGCATCCAAATGATGGCCCTGTTCTTCACTTGGTTTTTTGTTGGGGTTTGGGGATGGGGGGTGGGGAAGCAGCTATTGTGTGTGTTCTTTTGAATAACTGAATAATTTGAAGTTAAACAATGTTTTCCAAAGGAAGCTGTTCTTTTCTGAAATTTATGAGAGAACAAACTGAATCCTCTTCACTTTCTTTTATTAGGCAAACAATTTACATTTGATTATGAAAATGAAGCCCACAAACAAGATTACTTCATTAAGTCTCCACCTCCTCAGCTCTTCTTCTCTGCAGTAAGTGATCACTGGTTTAACCAGCCTCCCACCAGCCTCAGGAGCATGTGAAAAAAGTCCCTGCTCTGAGTTAATGGAACAGCAAAACCTTTTCTTTTCTTTTCTTTTCTTTTTTTTTTAGCTGAGGATTGAACCCAGGCTTGCGCTTGCTAGGCAAGCACTCTACCACTGAGCTAAATCCCCAACACCCTTTGCATTTTTCAGACCTCCTGGAAAAAGCGCCTTTTTATCCTGTCCCAGAATGGGGGAAAGGGCCTGAGTCTTTCCTATTACAAAGACCATCAACATCGAGGCTCCATCGAACTCGATCGGTGTGTATCCAAACCAAGAAACCTGCACAACTGCAAATGTGCCCAAGTCAGACGCTAAACAAGCCGCACAGAAACTTAACCCTGAGCATCTGACCAAAAGCCTCAGACCTGCTAGAGCATTGTGTCTCTAAAAGAACTGAAATATTGAGTGGTATGGGTAAAAGTGAAGTAGTTACTTCATATTGTATGCTATAGCTGGTGAATTTCTAATTCCTAAGCATTTGGTTGAGGGCTTTGTCTCACTTAGTTTTTTGATGAGATAGAGCTCCTGAAATCCAATTTCATAGAGCCAAAGTGGAGTTTAAGAAATATTTAGATAAAGTATTCTTTGTCTTTTCTGAAGAAATCATGTACCAGAAATATTGGAAAATATAGTGATTTGTGGACTCGGGGATCCAACCCAAGTAGAAAGTTCTGAATTGAATTTCAAGCAGAACAGTATTTTCAATTACTGATGAACCAGATCCAGAGTTATCTTCTAAAACAGAAAGAATTCAAATGAGATTTATGACATGAACTAGACAGTCTTTAAAATGTGGGTCAATGAAATCTTCAGTTTCGTTCCTGATTTAAAACAGGAGTCTGTTTTTATCTTGAGTTGCTCTCCGTATCAGCTCCGTTGCTTTGTGTCTGTCACAGAAGCACCACCATAGAAGTCGGTATCAACAGCCAGGAGAAGATGCAGTCTGTGCAGAGGATGTTCAAATGCCACCCTGAGGAGGTGATGTCCATCAAAACCGTGAACAGGGACTACTTCCTCATTGGCCATGACAGGTGAGCAGTGAGATGACAGTGTGTCGTGTGCTGTGTGTGGAGAAAAGCATTATAACCTGTAGACAATAAACAAGAAGTAAATAGAGACCGGACTGCACATGCAAAGCAGCAGTCTTCTTTGTGTGCTAAAACGGTTGTGTGTGTGTGTGTGTGCATATGTGTGTGGCTGTACATCTGAGTGTGTGCATATGTGTGTGGTTGCACATCTGAGTGTGTGTGCATGTGTATGTGCATATGTGTGTGTGGTTGCATATGTGAGTGTGTACACTGGCTGCACATGTGAGTGTGTGCACACGTGTGTGTGCATGTGGAGGCCAGAGGACAACCTTGGCTGTCATTCCTCAGGAGCTGTCTGCTTTGTTTTTTTTTGACACAGGGTCCCTCGCTGGTCTTGAATTAGGCTGGCTTGCCAGAGAGCTGCAGGATCTGCCTGCCTCTGCCTCCTCAGCTGGTGTTGCAAACACTCCACCATGCCTGGCTTTTCTGTAGGGATTAAATTCAGATCCTCACGGCTGCATGTCAAGTGCCAACGAGAAGCTTCCTCTCTGGCTTTTAAAATAGTTTTAAGAATCATTATGCTAGCTGCCTACGAGTGTTATAACGGTGTTTAAAACAACAGAAGTTGATAACCCCACTGTTCTGAAGGCTAGGCCTCAGCAACGAGGTGCAGACATGGCCACTCCTGGGAAGCACTGTGGAAGGAAGGCTCTTCTCAAACCTCTCTCTCGGAACGGCTGGCGGTCCCTTGGCTGCAACAGCCAACCCTACCTTCCACATGGCGTTTCCCATATGCATGTACCTCTGGGTCGAATTTCTCTCCTTTTTCACAGATACCAGTCTTACTCATTAGGAGGTACTGCTAGTCCATTGTGATCTCAACTTAACCAGTCATCTCTGCAAACAGTCCCTTTCTAGAAACATAGGTGACATCTGAGGACCAGGAGCCAGAGCTAGGACATGGTAGATGAGGAGAGGGTCACAAAGCACGCTATCGCCCGGATGCCTTCTGTGAAAAACAACATGGCCAGAAATACCTGTAGGAGCTGCAGCGAGGGGGCGTGCTCACCCTCAAGGCTTCTGGTTTTCCGAGGCTCCTGTTGCCAGCAGGAGCGCCCAAGGATTCTCACACCCACTTATCTTCCAGCGAGAGACAGTGTGGTGTGGCGGGAGGTGCCTGAGGCTGGAGCCAAGCTGCAGCCTTACTCTGGCTCAGGTTGACCCACAGCTGCAGTTTCCTTTTAAATTGTCACAGAGAACAACAGTAGAGACGTGGGAACGTTTCCGTTCACTCAGACACACACGCCTTTGTTCACTTCTCCGTCTGCCTGAGAAAACACCGACAAGGAGTGACTCCTGAGGGAAGGGTTGATTTAGCTACAAGTCCTGATTACAGTCCCTCATCAGGGGAAGTCGGAGTAGGAACCTGAGGCAGGAACCGAAGGAGGAACTGATGCAGAGGCCGTGAATGTGGAGAGCTACTCACTGGCTTGCTCAGCCTGCTTTCTTACAGCACCCAGGCCCATCTGCCCAGGGGCGGCACAGCCCACAGTAGACTGGGCCCAATACATTGATATTTAATCAAGAAAATACCCACACGGACTTGCCTACAGGTCCATCTGATGGTGGAATTTCCTGTTGAGTTTCCTTCTTCCTAGATGACCTGAGCTTGTATCAAGTTGACAAAAAAATAACCAGTACAGCACTCTTCCTAAAGACGCGTTTCCTGAGAGGGGCGGAGGAGACTGGAGGGTACGGACGAGGCGCTGACAGGCCCTGTACCCCATGTTGCCGCTGTTATTTCTGAGTTTCCCTACTGGAGGGTTCATTCAGCGGTGCAGATGCAGAGACAGCGGGGGAGCAGTGAACCGTTCAAACTACCGGGGAAAGAGTTCTATTTTGTGGGCAGCCAATCCCAAAGCTGTTCCGAGTGTAACCAGAGAATCCACTGGGTTCAGAATGAATGTGGGAGCGATTGTGCCGACGCCAGCTGAAACTCTGTTCCTACCCCAGGGAGAAGATCAGAGAATGGGTGTCCTTCATGTCAGCGTATTGCCGGGGTGCGAAAACAGCTCATCAGAATTCACAGGTAACTATGTCGCTAATGACACTCCAGGGCACCTGAACTCAGCCCTCTTTCCTTAGAAACAGTAGTGGCCCTTTCTTTCTCCTTAGCAACTGGTGTCAATACAAGGAACAAATAAGCGAGGAAACATATGGCCTTGTTATTTTCACAATTAACAAAAGGAAAAATACTTTTGTGTTTTGTAATTACATTGTCATTGTTGCAGTAGGGGGAGTGAACGTTAATGGCGGCAATTTTTCCTAGTAGCTTGAAGTATACTATTTTTCCACCATTGTGATTCTGGGTACATAACCCGCTTCCCTTTGAATGACTAAGTCTAGGGAGGCGTCTATCAAACATTGTTTTCACCTGCCTTGCATTTTAATGTAATGTCTCTTGTGTCAGGTAAGCAGCTGAAGGTTTTTAATTGACTTCAGAAGGGGCTTTGTGAATTTCCCCTGTCCTTTCTTACAGACTGTCACAGAGGGAACTGGGCTGTAGGTACATTTACGAATGTATTTTCCAGGTTGTCCCATGCTTGTAGCAAATGCCAAAGAGAAGGAGAGATCAAGCCGTGCCTCCTGCAGATTCAGAGCAGAAGCAGCAGGGTGTGAGGAGAGGCATGGTGGAGAAGACTGGGGAGCGCTCAGGGTGCCTGTTAAGGCCAGGCTGGGTGTCTTTGGGGACTTAGGAGCTGGAGGAAGCTGCACTGGCAAGATCAGCCCTCGTCTTAGAGATGTGACACTGGCCAATGAACAGCCCAGTCAAAGCCTTGGGGAGCCCCTGGAGACCAGGGAGCCCAGGTGGCAGTGTGTGTGTGTGTGTGTGACAGCGATAGGGGAGCAATCACACTCTAACTACAGAACGACTTTTTTCCAAGCAGGAGCAGCCTTCCCTGGGCGACAGAAGGCCAGTTTCCGACCCCAGTCCTTTCTTTGGCCTCTGCAGTGCTCCGGAGATTATCAGCCTGCCATTACCAAGGGCCAGTCTTCCAGACGTGGTAATCAAAACCTCCTCCTACTACATCAGGGCACCGCCGCAGGGAGTCGGCCGGCCGTTGCTGAATAGCGGCCCTAGCTAGCAGCGGGCATTGACCTTGCCCATCTTTCTCATCATTCCTGGGGCTGAGGAGGCAGCTCTATCACAGCGGCGTTTGCCCTGTAGGCACAAGGCCGGCTTTGACGCCCCGGGACTCATGTGGTGGTGCACATTATAACTCCAGTGCCAAGGAGGCAGAGACAGGTGTGTCCTTGGGCTTCACTGGCCGGTCAGCCTCGCCTGCTTGGTGAGTTCCAGGCCGGTGGGGGGAAGAAACAAACAAGGTGAATGCTGCTAAGGTTCACTGCAGCTGGAGTTTTCTCCAGTCCTGCCTGGCCCACGGTCCAGACAAATCTCTCTCACCCGCCGGTTCTGCAGCCATTCAGCCCCAAATAAACACACACAGGCTAATATTATTTAAAACTGCTCAGCCATTAGCTCAGGCCTACCACTGACTAGCTCCTACACTTAAACTCAGCCCATTTCTGTTCATCTATATGTTGCCACATGTCCCATGGCTTTACCTGTGTGCCTGTTACATGCTGCTCCCTGGATGGCGGGCAGGGGTCTACTGACTCAGCCTTCCTGTTCCCAGAATTCTCTTCTCTGCTTGTCCCACCTATACTTCCTGCCTGGCTACTGGCCAATCAGCATTTTATTTATACAGAGCGATATCCACAGCAGTTCACACCTGAGGTTGTCCTCTGACCTTCACATTTGTGCACACCCAAGTGCACGGGCACATACACATACACACACACACACACACACACACACACACACACACTGCATATTTACTCATTTCCTATTTATTCTACAGGTAGGCTTTACCACTTGCCTAGCTGACTAAAGATTTTCATTCTGTTTGGATGCTCTTGACAGACTCGGATTCCTCACCTCCTTCCACACACGGCACAAAGGGCCCCAATTCCCCTTGGTTTCCTGTTGTGCTGTCCGTGCCCTCAGGCAAGGTGGAGTTTCTTCCTGCTTCCCTTCACTGATCCATCAGTCTGGATTCTCAGTCTGTGTGTCTGTCCTCTTCACTCCTCATGCAATCTGTCTGGGGAAGTAAAATAGCATGCCTGCCCCTGGAAGGCCACAGAACTACCGCACCCTCCCCTTCCTGGACTCACTGTTTCTAGATTCGGCTTTTATCAACAAATGAGCTGGGTCGTTTGTTTCCTGCACGTCTATTACTTCATCCGTTAGAGACACCACCACTGGCATCCTTCCCTCTGTGGGTACCACGCACACGCAATGAGGCGGGGCTCCCACTTTATCTAGCTGGTAGCTCTCCAACATTGTAAAAGCTTTTTCAGCATATCAGCACCACCAGGACCAACACCTCATCTCAGCCATTCAGTGAGCAAAACCAGTGGTCTGAGACAAGGGCGGGCAGGCTGACCTTGAACAAAGCTTCCATTCATGATGAATCCCTTTCCCCAAGAGGAGCCTTACTGGTTGCTTTTGCCTTTTCCCATTATTTATTGAGATCAAGTAATATTTTTTTTCAACCCTCTCAAGTTAAAGACAACATGTATCTTGCTGGGTTTTGTTGTTGATGTTGCTGGTACATCAGGAACCCTTCACTCCCGACTCAGCATAATCGGCCTCCAGTGTAGCTTAAGTTTTCCTGCCTGGCCCACAGTCAGGATATATCTCTTTCACCTGCCAGTCCCACAGCCTCTCAGACCCGACCAAGTAAACACAGAGACTTATGTTGGTTACAAACTGTATGGCCGTGGCAGGCTTCTTGCTAACTGTTCTTATAGCTTAAATTAATCCATTTCCTTTAATCTATACCTTGCCACATGGCTCGTGGCTTACCGGCATCTTCACAAGCTGTTTCTCATCGTGGCGGCTGGCAGTGTCTCTCTGACTCAGCCTTCCACTTCCCAACTTTATTCTCCTCCTTGCCCCGCCTATACTTCCTGCCTAGCCAACGGCCAATCAGTGTTTTATTTATTGATTAATTAGCAACACATTTGCCATACAGAACATCCCACAGCACTCCAGGCTCCATCTTCAGCAACTACAACAGAATCCCATAGTACACTATGAGTTTCTAAACGACAGCAATTGGTTTCCACAGCTCTGAAAGTTGTGAAGCTCAATGTCGAGGATTCTCATCTGGTGGGGTCATCTTCTTGTTGGTCATCAAGTGACAGGCGGGGAGGCAGGCAAGGCGGAGGGCAATGCCTCTCAGACGCGACATTCAGGAACACAGGAAGTTCTACCCACTGCTGTAAAAATGGCATTCAGATTTCAATACGTGTTTTGGAGAGGGACAGTCATACCATGGCAGTGAGCTTTGAGCTAGAAAAATGGACATGACTTAAGTTTATCTAGATGCTTGTGGGCTTCTAAAGTTTATCTAGATGCTTGTGGGCTTCTCGGTGGGGTCATATCCTGACAAACTCATAAATGGAAAGCAGCATGAGTTGAAAGTGCATGTAATGCACCTGCCTTTCTGAACATCACAGCTTAGCAGCACAGCACACTGTGCAGGGCCCGCTGTCCCCCCACCACCACCACCACCATGATTTCAGGTCTGTCCCGGAGCTGTGGCTCACTGCTGCCACCACACTTAAAAGAAAGTTAGCATACCCTTATTGGTAGCCCACACAAAGGCCAAAGTTCAAAATCTGCAAAGCAGTTTCCATTGACTATGTCTTGCTTTTGCACACCCCCATGAGAGAAAAAAAACCTGGAAGTTGAACCATCAGTAGTCATGGTTTGCTCTCTCTTTCTCCCCCCCCCAACACACACACACACACACACACACACACACACACACACACACACACACAGAGAGAGAGAGAGAGAGAGAGAGAGAGAGAGAGAGAGAGAGAGAGAGAGAGAGAATTACCTTCCGTGGAATTCCTAGCAAACATTCAGGGTCTTATGGAAGCCCCCTGCCATCCAGCATTGTTCTTGGAGTGATTAAATTGCACTCATACCAGTTCTTATGCTATGCAGAGCAGCTACATTAGTGAGTATCTGGTGTCAGCTGGGGAGGGAAGGCAATAATTAATTGCTTGCATCTACATCACCTTGAAGCCTATAATTCATACTGTCGTGTAGCCAACACTACCTAATTGCACTGCTGTGGAAACAGACAAGGCGAAACACAAAAGAGGAATCCTGAGCCAGAAGGAGGAGGTTCAGTGACTCCAGACTAATTACCTCCCCAGAAGCTGCTGAGAGATGACTGGGAAGAGATGGGGTGGGGACATCATGACAAAGCTCCGTGCCTAACCACACCACCCACAGTAGAAAACTTCTTGTTCTGAGTTGTAACTCTCCACAGTAGAGAAAAATTTCAAATATTAACTATGATTATGCATTCACACCATTAGAGGTGACCCAAACTGAGGAGGCAAGTTCAGTTTGTGTGGGCTTCTGCATGTCATACTGAAACAGCCTCCGATCTTGTCAACCCAACTAATGTATTGTAGTTTTTCTAGAAAGTATTAGTTTAATTCTATTGGAGGAAGGAAGGAACTCATTAATTCCTTCTGTGTCTTCCTTTTTCAGCATTTAATACAAAAAAACCTTCAAGGATTCAGGCAAGCTCATCCTCATCATGAACACGATTTCTACTCAGATCCCACTCAAGATACTGAAGAAGAGAATTACTATCTCACTCCTCGAAGCATCCTTTCAGAAGTAAGTCCCCCACCACCCCAATCATTCCTTCTACATGTCTGCCAAGCCTCGGCCACACACTGCTGCTGGGACAATAGGCTGAGATCGGGAGGGCACAAAGGTAAGGCTGGCAGAGACAGGGGGCTTGCTCATGGTACTGGCACTTGAATAGGAGCCAACCATAGCACAAGACATAAGCTTATATGATGCCTGGGTTGTACCAGTGGTGGGAAGAAGGAACTAGTTTTCAGACCGAAGACCAGAGAAAGCTCTACAGAGGAGATGACGTTTGAGCACTTGGTGGATAAAATTTAGAATTTAGTAGTCTTTCTCTTTTCTGGACCGAAAGTAAAAGAGTGAAAGTCATTGGGTAATCAGCTGCGGGTGTATATGGAGCAGCCTATTGATAACTGAAAGCCTTTTGAGTGCTAGACACTGCACTGTGCTCAGCATGGTGGCTACAGTGATGAGCTTCATAGTCCTCTGTATTTCAGAACCCACAGTCTCAGTTACCAAAGATAATGCTACACAAAGAGGCACAGAGTGGTCCAGAATCACCAGATGCAGGGCAGATTTTTCTCTTTCCACTTGAGTCAAAGCAGGCTGCAGGTCTGGGGAATTGCTCAGGTAGGCCACAGTGCAGAGTGTGTGGATGGTAGAGTAGAAATTTAACAAGAAAAAAGAGCCAGCCCATGACGGACACTGAATTCCAAGTTGAGTTCACTCTGTGAGCAGCATAGGGACAGAGACGGCTTCTAAGTCCGGAAGTGGCAAAACATGAATTGACTTTTAGGCACGTTGACCAAAACGTTATCTCTGTGGTAGACATGGACATAGAATGTGGACTGGAGTGACAGGAGGAGAGAATGATGGGAGCATAGTAGCATCACCCCCAAAACTGGGGGTTTCTACTAGATGGTGACAATATAACTTAAAGACACAGGCTGCGGTCAAGTTGGTTATGGAAGTACTAAATTACAAGTGGTTGAAACAAGCTGTACATCACAGCAAAGTTCTCAGAGCCCTTGGTATGTAGTCCTGCATTGTAAGTAACCAAGTAGATAGCACAAGGCATTGCCCATGGTTTCTTAAGCATAGAACATGTACTTTCTCCAAGAATAATTACACACTAGTGTTCTCTGAGACAACCAACCAATTAGGTATGTAGAAAGAATAGGCTGTAGACACTCTGTGGAATATGGTGTCTGGGGACAACCAATCAATCAGGTGTGTAGAAAGGATGGGCTGTAGACACTCTTTGGAATATGGCGTCTGGGGAAGGAGATGAAACTGTACAAAAGTTGTCAGGAGGGCTGAGGTGATTCAGGAATGTGGGGTAACAACAGGACTTCACTGGGCAGGAGAAGAAAAGGGAATCACAGGCAAAGACGGCATGAACGTGAGGTCTGGAAGAGAGCCTTTGGCAAGGAGACAGCTGTGCAGAAGGCTGGCTTGGCTGGAAGGCAGTGCTCCAATTAGAAGTCAATGGCCAACTAGAGAGGAAGTGTCTGTCAGTGGTTGCTTACAACCACTGTGTCTAGTCTTTGGCCCAATCAGCTTCCATGATTCGTAGAGTCAACCACCTGGGAAAAAGGCTCATGGCATTAAATGGCTAGGAATGAAGCAGAAAGGAAAACCCAAAGCTTCCCAATAGAATACGTATGTCTGGAATGGGACACAAAGGCTCCCAGGAAGGGAAAACGAGCTTTGAAATCTACCAGAAACTGTGGTGGTTCAGTATCCCATGGTTAAGGCCGTTTGATATTCTCTGAGGAACTGCTGCTGTCCTTTCAATGGAAGATGTGTTATTCCAGATACAGAGCAGTATGAGGTGAGGAGGGGCCTGGCCAGCTGCAGACCTGTATCCTTACATCTGTGCTTCTTGCCTTTAGCTAAAGAGCATTGCTGATTCCGACGATTCTGTTGACTCCATTGACTCCAATAGTCCAGACCAAGGCTCCAAGAAATCTGAGAGCAATTACATGTCAATGAGATCCTGGTGAGTGCAACTGCCCCCTAAATACTGCTTTTTGCTAACTATTTGTAATAGAAAAATTACCACCAATTCACTGTGTTAACTTGTGTGTGAGGGTATACATATATATATGAATGATATAATATATAAATGTGTGTGTATATATGTATGTGTGTGTGGTGTTGACATGAGCCATACAGCACATGTAGAGGTCAGAGGACAACGTTGGGTGTTGGTCTTCGTCTTCTGCTTTGTTTGAATCAGAGTTTCCTGGTGTTTACCACTGCATATGCCATGCAAGCTGGCCCGTGAGCTTCCTAGGATTTCCCACACCCCATCTTGCCACAGAAGCACTGGGATTGCAGAGGTACGCTACCACGTCGGCCTTATGTGGCTCTGGAGATCCAAACTGAGTTCCTACTGCTTACATGGCAAACTCTTTACCCACCAAGCCATCTCTCTGGCCCCCCAATTCATTTTTGCCAAATTGCTACAAAAACATCACCAAAACGCCATTCTATACATTGATTGATTCAGGTTGGATGTCCTTTATCTGAAGTGCTTAGGATTATAAGTGTTTCTGGTTTCAGAATATTTTTTTTTTAGTTTTTGGAATATCTACATATCCATAATGAGATCTTATGGGGAACAGAACTCATCTAAACATGAAATACATGCATGATTCATATTTTCATATATATCTTATATACAAAACCTGATGATAATCTTATGTAAAAATGTTTGAAATTTACTTTGTTTATGAAAGAAAGCTTGATGGTGCACCTGTCCACTTGCAGCATCATATTATCCCCCAGAGTTTAGATTTCAGATGCTCAGGTGAAGGGGGCTCAACATGTGACTTAAGAGAAGGAAATGTGACCATGGTTTCTTCACCTACAGAGAGCCACATGTGACATCTGGGGCGTTTCTGTCTTCAGAAGTCTTCTGGTTTTTGCTTTTATGTGTCTCACACTCTCACCCTGTTTCCTCTCAGCTTTGTAAAGGGTTATTTCGATTCCAAGTCCGTTTTTAGAAAGAAAGCTTGTTGAGTTTGGCTCTGCCTCTGGCGGGGTTCTGGTGGTTGAATACACTTCAGTGTATCAGGAATCTTAAAAGTTCTTATTAATAAAAATCAAACCTGGAGCCAGGTATTGGGGTGAACACTGGAAGGTCAGAGAAGCAGAACAAGCCACAGCTAACCTCACCTGGCCAATTCCTCAGCTGATCCTGTTTCCTCAGACTGGAAGCCTCTGTGTTCTCATCCGAATGGGTCTCAGCTGAACTGCTGCTCAAAAGCCTAAAAGCTTAACCAGGCTCTAGTTCCTGGTTTTCACGCCTTTATATACCTTTCTGCTTCCTGCCATCACTTCCTGGGATTAAAGGCGTGTGTCACCATGCCTGGCTGTTTCCAGTGTGGCTTTGAACTCACAGAGATCCAGACAGATATCTGCCTCTGGAATGCTAGGATTAAAGGCGTGTGCTACCACTGCCTAACCTCTATGTTTAATATTGTGGCCGTTCTGTTCTCTGACCCCCAGATAGGTTTATTGGGGTGCACAATGTATCAACCACACTTCAGGACTTTGTTCATCTTCTTATGGCTGTTAGATGCTCATATTTGACAGCAGAGTACAAAGCTGTTACTATGTGTGCTTAAATAGACCTTTGTTTAACGTCTTCTGCTCCAGTTTCTTCAAAGAATCAACCTCTGCATCTGCTGGTTGCCAAGCTGAACCCCAGAGTTCTCTGGAGACTCCAGAGCAGGGGCCTCCCCGGCAAGAACATGGCACAGGAAGTGATCTGTGCCTTTCACCTGATGATCCAGAAGCACAAACCACAGCTGACAAAAAGGGGTCCGCCTCACTAACTGTTGTGAAATTGTCTATATTACTCAAGTAAAGCTCTGATTCCTAAAACTTTGTGGGCCCTAAGAGCAAGACAGATGCCTTAAATGCACTTAATATTTAAATTTCAAAGTAGTTCTTCAGAATCTCCAAGTCAGCCTCAAATCTGACAGGCTTCTCTCTGTGTCATTGATGCTGTGACATCCTCTGTGCCACTGATGTTGTGACCTGGGCAGTCAATGATAGAGTTGGAGGAAGAGTCGTCCCCAGGGATGGGGGTGGCTTTTCCAACTGTTTTGACACTTTTTCCTTGGCCAGCCTTTTGGGCCATAGAACCTGGACCACACTGATCCAGCATCAGCGTGCATCACCAGCTGTATCAGGAATCTTAATTAGCATCATGTGGGCAGGCAAGCCTCCTGAGGTACTGAGCAGATGAGAAGAGGAAAGTAGGCCCTAGGTGATGTCACTTGACAAGGCACTTGACAAGATAGTTGGAATTTTAGCTGCTTTCCATGTCCTCTTATGTGGAATAATTTCCAGAAGGCATATATGCAAATTGACCTGATGGAGATGGTTATAAACCCACTTAGTCTGCTTCGGCCTCTTCCTCACTGTCTGTCAACCACAGACAAGAGGGCAGGGAAGGACGCAATGAATAGCTTTCAGTACCTTAAATCCATATTTCTTTCTTCATATGTTTTGAACAAGCTTTAGCTGGAAAATGTCATCTCAGAAACAGAAGGTCAGAAATATACTCTGAAAGGATAGTTCAGAGCCAGGGACAGTTGGCTGTGTGATGTGACTTATACAGATGTTTTCTGTCCCAGCAACGTCCCTGATGAGAGCCAAGTGGAGACTCTGAACGTGTTCCTCTCTCCCCCGGATGCCTTCAACTATCTTGCTCTGGTAGAAGCAGCGGGACGGATATGGTAGGTGGAGCTGTGGATGATACCAAATGAACAGGTCGAAGATGGAAGGACATCCTTATTCTGAAACACTGTATTTGACAAAGTTGACGAGGACTATGGCTACACTGTTGCCACAGAGAGGGCTTGGACGCCCAAAGATTATTGCCATATGGGAGGTCAGCTTTCGAGGGGGACCAAAAGGGCTGGGAATGAGGATCTTTCTGATTCTTCAAAGAGGAATAGATGTCAGGGTGCCGTTCCCAGGCACCACAGAGCGAATATTTAATGAATGAAGCAAGAGAGCCAGTTAATAGGGTCTAAAAGATGTATATGAGGGCCTAAGATTCCCATACCCCAGTCAAAACCTCTATTCCGAAACACTAACACAAAAGTCTGTGTGGCAGATTTTTTTTTTTTGACATAATTACTATTTATCTGATTCTACATCTTCTTAAATTGTGACTGGAAATGTTGGCACAAGCCAGTAATCCTAGTTCCCTAGAATAGAGTTCTAGGCCAGCCTGAGCTTTATAGCAGGTTTAAAGCCAGCTTTAGCTACATAAGGAGACCCTCTCCCCTCTCCCATCTCAAAATAAATAAACCTGTTTAATTCATTTTGGTGGAAGATTGAATTTTTATAAGATAATTCTTTAATATAAAGAAAATGCCATAATGCCATGACTTTCCATTTTCCCCAAATTTTTGCATCCTAAGACTTGTAAACACCTGCTCAGCCTGTGGGCTTGTTTGTGACCAAGCTTATACATGTGTCCGTTCGCTTATCACTCACAAGATATTCACTGTGCAGTACTGTGTACTCTCTGGCAGACATTTATCGAGCATCCTGTTTTCTTGTAACTATGGAGTTATAAATTTTTAAACACCAACTAAGGAGACAAAAAGGTAGTTCTGTACTCCCAGGGTCACAAAGCCAGATAAAAAGGTAGCCACATGAATAAGTAAATATAAAAAGTACATCTTACTCAGAACTACAAAGAAAGTATTCCCAACATGCATAATTATAAGTCCTGGGACAGGAGAGATTAATGACAAGCCAACCAAGGGACTGGACTTGGCAAGGCCTTGCAAAGGTGGTTTGCTTGGAGCAGAGTTTGGGAGGGAGGGTGGGCTGGGAGGAAGTTAGTCCAAACAGAAGGAGATGATTGACTCCCAGTGTGGGGCACAGAGTGAGATGATCCCACAGGCCCCATTCCTGCCCCCACAATGAGCCAATGAGCTCCATCTCATTCTTCTCTTGGATGCTGTATCCCCACTGCAGTGTGGCTCGGTGGGAAGGTCCTCCCCGACTAGGGTGCTTATTCTGCCATGGAGATCATATCTTGGCCGTGAATGACCTGAAGCCCCAAAGCCTGGAGGAGGTGTCCTTGTTTCTTACCCGGTGTATCCAGAAGGAGGTGAGTCCTGTGGACCAGCCCTGGCCAGACCAAGTCGGCGTGGGAGGGAACAGCGGGAGGGAACAACATCAGGGTCTGGGAACTCCTCAAAACATGAGTGAAATTCCGTCTTCTGTTTCAAGGGCAATTGGAGAAAGCACTAGGCCAGGAGAGAGGGCTCTGGCCTCTGACTCAGGCGCTGTGAGGTACAGAAAGAGCTCCCATGACTCAGACTGGCTTGTGGACTGTAGGTAGCCCCTTTAAGCAGTCTGTGTCTTGCTTTTCTGTAAAATTAGGGACACTGATTGCACCAGTTGTTGAAGAATCAAATGATATAATGTGCTGTAACTTGCTTGCAATGGCCCTGGCACAGATTATGTGCTCGACACAGTTACTATGAGTTTACTTCTACCTGCATGGGCCATGTGACTTTGAGAGGCTCACGTTTCTGAATGTCAATTTTCTCATCTAAAACCTGACATCACCATGCCTTCTGCATGGAGTTATTATTAAAAACCAGCATCCTATGTGGTTCGACACTGAGCATCTGATTTTAAAGGGCTACCCGCATTTAAATGCCCTCCCTGGCTAGTACAGTTTTCATGCTGTTAATTCCTTCTAAGCCCACTTTGATTTCTAGCCCAATGACCTTGGGAAGGTCACTGCCTTCTCTGTGTTTAGCTTCTTCTCTCTGGAGTGAGGAGCAGAAGAAGGACTTGTTCTTTCCTACAGCTTTCAAACTGTACTTCTTGGATTTCTGGGCTGTGACTAGGGAGAAAGGAAAGGAAGGGCTCCCCACGTTCACTTCAGTTGGGGGACATTTGCGTTCATCATCTATAAAACAGATGCATCTACAGACGGGACCACCCAGTTAACACCTCAGAAAACATAGAGCCTTGACTTGAAATTTCTGCAACCACAATACTAAAGACCCTCTTCTGGCCCTGGGAGTCTGTGGTTATCTATCATGCATATTAAGGATTCAATTTGTCTGTTCTTCATCACTCAATAAGCCTGCCAGTGGGATAAATTGTTATTATTGCTATTATCTGAAAGGGTAAGACCAATCAGGCATGTGACTAAAGTAGACACAAAGCTAGTTAGTGGCCCGGCCAGGGTTCATTCATTCACTTGCTCCCTCACTATTACTGAACATCCCTCTACTCTATACTGGGTACTGCGTAATGTTCTGAGACTACAAAGTGGCCTCAGTTTGCACTTAAGGATCTCACTGATTAGTGGGTAAAACGAGTATTGTAGGCACTTCTTAGAATACAGTGTGTGCTTCGAGGTGTGAACAGAAAGTGTAGAGGAAGAATAGATCAGTCTTCTGAGGAGAGCCAGAAGGATTTCTCAGAGAAGACAGTATTTGGCTCAAGAGTTCAATCCTTGATACGAGTTTGTGTGGTAGAGAAGATGTTGGTTGAGGGACCTAGCCCAGTAATCTGGTAACTTGTAATTCATGGCATTTGCCAAAGTCCACCCTATGGCCAAAAGGTTAAACCATGTGCACCTTCCAGAAGTTACTATTATTTTGACTCAACACACACACGTGCCCAGCAATGGAGAAAAGAGTTTTGACTGGACACGCATCTAAAGTACACCTGGGTGGGCTGCCAATGCTTCGTCATGACCGCTGCTCTAGACGGCGCCTCACCTGAGCTCTGCTGTCTTCCTCGCTCGCCTGAGAACAACTCCTGCATAGTACTGACCACTAGCAACACCCACCACGTGGTTATTTAGAGCAGTGGTTTGCAGCCTGTAGGTCTCAACCCCACTGTGGGTCGAATAACCTTTACACAGGGGTCGTATATCAGATAACCCACATATTAGATATTTACATTACCATTCATAACAGTAGCAGAATTACAGTTATAAAAATAATTTTATGCTTGGGGGTCACCACAACATGAGGAAGTGACTGTATTAAGGGGTCACAGCGTTATGAAAGTTGAGAACCACTGATCTGGAGGAACAGAAAATTTTCCTTCCTCCCCAACACTCCTGACTTCTTTTATGTGAAAACAGACAGCTAATCCTCTTTCAAGATTCGAACACTTGGTTCTTGAAAGGAAACATAAGTTGGAAGAGGACATGTGGGAGCAACAGCATCTCCTCTGTCTGACAAGTCTGAGCCAATCACATCTACTTTAGCCACAGTGGAGAGAAATGGGAGGCTGGCATAGGGCTGGGCTAGAGACATTGAGAGCAGTGTTACACCTTTTTAGAGGCAGAGGAGGTGGTGTGTGTGTCTGTGTGTGGTGTCTGTGTGTGGTGTGTGTGGTGTCTGTGTGTGGTGTGTGTGTGTGTGTGTGTTTGTGTGTGTGTGTGTGTGGTGTGTGTGTGTGTGGCATATGGTGTGAGTGTGTGTGTGTGGTGTATGGTGTGAGTGTGTGGTGTGTGTGTGGTGTGTGGTGTATGTGTGTGTTGTGTGTGGTTCGTGTGTGTGTGTGTGTGTGTGTGTGTGTATGTGTGTGTGTGTGGTGTATGGTGTGAGTGTGTGTGTGTGTATGGTGTGTGTGTGGTGTGTATGTGTGGTGTGTGTGTGTGTGTGTGGTGTATGGTGTGAGTGTGTGTGTGTGTGTGTGTGTGTGTGTGTGTGTGTGTGTTTAGAGGGATAAGAAACGATGATCCGCAAGAGAAATGTTGAGTTTCTGTTTCGGTTTCCTTCGGCTTTCGTCTGGGGCTTTCCTGGACGGCAGTCTCCTCTGGTCTACAGCTGGAGCTCTTGGAGCAACTGGATCCCTGTGGCTGTCTTAGTTAGATGTCTATTGCTGCGATAGAACACCATGACCAAAACAACTTGGGGAGGCATACCAAAGAAAGCGAGGGCAGGAACTGAGTCAGAGGCCATGGAGGAAGGCTGTTTACAAGGTTTCTCCTCATGGCTTATGCATCCTGCTTTCTTATAGCACCCAGAACCATTAGCCCTGGGATGTCACCCCCCACAGTGAGCTGGGCTCTTGCACATCAATTATCAATCAAGAAAATATACCACAGACTTGTCCACAGACCCATCTAATGGGGGGCATTTCCTAACTGAAGTTCCTTCTTCCAAAATGACTCTAGCTTGTGTCAAGTTAACATAATACTAGCCAGCACAGTGGGTCATCAGCACTTTTTGGAACCTGCCTAGAGGCTTGGGCCTATGGATGTCAGAACTTTGAAGTCCATGTTCCACCGGAACGTGCAGATCATCCGCGGCTGCCTTTGGCTCATCATAGCTCATCATAGGATTTCCTTCAAGAACAGATTCAAGGGATATGAAGGATGGGCTCCTAAGGATAATCTCCAGTCATTTAATTATCTCCTGTTTTATGTCTTAGAAAGTGAAACTCTCCATTGGCCGGATCCCCAATTCAGAGAAGTTCCATGCTTCTGCCTGCACGTGCCCCTTAAAATACCACTTGGTGGAGCCTATCCAGCAGGATTTGCCAGGACTGGAGAGGACACCAAAGAGGAGTCCGGCCATCAAAAAGAGCCAGAAGGAAGTAACTGGAGAGTCGGCTGCCTCAGGCCCATGACAGCAGAAGGATGGAACCCTGGATCACGCGTGGTCCTGTGGTTGGAGACAAGGCTGCATCCTACTTTGAGTCACTGTACTGCCTTAACAATGGGGGTCACTGGCCCCTCTTTGACTGTTGCATTGAGGTCACATGGGGTAATGACTAAGGAACAGAGATAAAAATGGGAGGCCTTATTATCTGAGACTTTGCCTCAGACACAGCAGACATCGATTGAGTAAATCTCTGGTCTAATTAATAGCACTGTGTGCTCTCTGAGGTCACAATTGCTTCTTTGTTAGGAATATCCAGTTAGAATTACTCATTCCAGGGAGGCAAGAGAGATGGAAGTCTGTGGTTATCCTCCAGACACTTTCTGTGACTCAGCAGCCCAGGGGCCATCAGATGAGGCAGAGTGACCTCTGTCTCAGGGTTACCTGCTTTCTTAAAGATACAGTAACTATTTTGGAAGTTGAGAAAGTTTGGTGCTGCTCACTCTAAAAATAAACAGGAAACTATGTGTATATGTTCTTAATTGGACGGCTTATTACCAAATTAGTTCTGTGATGTCAAAAGGATCAAAGGCCTTTTAATAATCAGGAAAGCAGGAGCAGCCAGCTGAACACTAATCAACTTGGGGAATGTTGGTGTAAAGTAGGGTGAGGGGGTGTTAGAAAATCCATCTCAGCAGGCTGTCCTTTCACGTGGAAAAAAAATGGAAGCTTTGAAAGTTCAGTGATATTCAGTCTTCATGACTCCGAGTTCTGTAGCTGTTGGGGGCAGGACCAAGAATCTAGACCAGGTTTAGAAAGAAAATTCCCTGACCTCTGCCTTGTGTGTGGGTTTAGATTAGAAAAGACCTTTGGCACTTGGAGGAGACATTCAATACATTTCATTTTCTATTATCTAGATTGTTGCCAGTATAAAATGTACATATGTGTATGAAACATGGAAAATAATTAAATGTTTATGCATGAATATTTCAAATCTCATAAATAAGAAACAAAGCCACTTCAGTGAGGAAATAAATACCCATCAAGGTAAAACTGCCTGAAACCACCTTCGGGATGGATTCTTGGGCTCTGAAATCCAGGTATCTTCCCATCCCTATGTGCCCTCGAGGAGGCAAAGAGGAATCTGAGGCCCCAGGAGTCCATCATCCATTCAGCTCACAGCAGTGCTGGGACAAGCATACAAAACTACTGGTCCCCCCCACTGTCAGCCTGCCACCCTCCCCCAACCCCAGAACTTGCCTCCTGACACAGGATGGGGGTGGCTTGTTGTGAGGACCACACTCTGGGAGCTTCTCTGCACCCTGATGGCACTCCCGGGGATTGTTTGACTGAGGAACACAGTTCCATGTTGTATCATCCTGGAAAGTCCATGGAGAGGCTCATGAGTCTGCAGGAGAGTGCAGAACGTGAACTCTCTGAGGAAAGGACCTAGCTTTTGGCAGTGTTGAGAGTGACAATCTGTGGTCACCCCACCCACCTCCAACAGGAGCCTGAAGGAAGCAGCTCCTCCCCCGTGCTTCCTGCTCTGTGGAGAGCAGCTGAACCAGGGCCTGGAGGAAGCAACCTTCCTGACTGGGCTGAGGTATGCGCTGCTGGTGGCTGGGGCAGACAGCGGAACCCACCCTTCACCGTTCACTGTGCTGTTCCTCAGAGTCCAGGTCCTCACGTCCTCTGTGCCCCCTTCCCCAGAGCTGGGAGCAGCCACAGTGTCACTTCTTTCTCCTAAGAACAGCAGTGACCCCAAGGAAAACTCCAGACCTAGGAATGGAGATATTTGTCCTTTTCTGTCATCCAGGTGAGAACACAGCCAAGAATTGTGGAGAGGTGCCTGGAAAAGCCGTCAGGCCAGGCCTGACGAAGGCTGTACCTTGTGTTACACAAGTTCACCCAAGTGAATTGTACCTTCCTCACACTCCCTGCTACCCACGGACATGAGCACAGTCTCAGTGAAAAGCTCACCTGTGATCTTTTTTATTGATGCCCATTTTGACCCCATTTCAAGTAGATGACTATGACTGATGCTGCAAAGAGCCTGGTCCAGTTGTCCCTGGGAAAGATAGCCCTCTCCTGGATTAATTTAGACAATAAAGGAGAAAATAGAAACGGCTTAGAGCCGTTCTTGGCTGTCTCATCTCTGGCCTTGTCCTGTCAATGTGACATAGCTTAACGTCACCTGAGAAGAGAGTCCCAATTGAGGGATAAGTTGGTCTAATGTGAGCGTGTCTTTAGGGGCTGTCCTAATTGTTCATTGGTATGGGAGGGCCCAGCCCACTGTGGCAGCACCATTCCCTAGGCATGTGGTCCTGGGCTGTGTAGGAAAGCATAGCTTGTGAGTGAGCCACAAGCAGTGGTTCCTCCATGGTTTCTATGCTATGGAACAATCTTTATATACACTATGAATATGCGTTATTCTTATTGTTAATAATAAAGCTGATTGGCTGGTAGCCAGGTAGGAAGTGGGACTGGTATGGGTGGGACAACCAAACTAAGGAAGGAAGGAGAAGGGCAGATTCTGGGAGATGCTAGCCAGCTGCCTAGCAAGCAGGATGTGTAGAAAATGGGTAACAAGTTGTGAGCCATGTGGCTAAACATAGATGAGAATTATGAGTTAATTTAAGTGTAAGAGTTAGTTAGTAACAAGCCTGAGCTAATGGCCAAGCTCTTGTAAGTAATATTAAGCCTCTGAGTGGTTATTCAAGAGCTGGCTGGTGGGAGAGAACCGTCCATTTACATTTCTGCCTTATGTTTTTGCCCAGTCTTTCCCCAGTAATGAACTGTAACCTGAATACTAAAATAAATCCTTCCCTCCCTAAATTGCTTTGGTTAAAGTGTTTGATCATAGCAATGGGAAGGAACCTAGAACAAGCCTGAGTCTGATGTGGCTCTTTAGTCTGGTTGATGAAGAAGTTGGAGGTCAGAAACGTGGAATGACTTACTGAGGGTACACTCAGCTCTATGCTGGACCCATAATTCCCCAACCCATGACTTTTCCAAGTCACAGCTTCTCAGTGGGACATTGGAGTACTGCCTCTCCACTTCCTACTGGATGCCTCAGGTCTCCAGAACAGACCTCAGGGGTATCTAGAGGTTTCCATTTGGTTCTCTCTGCTGAGGACGCAAACTATTCAGAACGAATTCCAAAGAACAGCTGGTTAAGAAAGAGAGTGAATGTGCAAGGCCAAGTCCATGCAATCATACTCAAAGCTGTTGACATTTCTGCATTCCAGGAAGGCATTCTTTTCTGTGTGGAGGGCAGATTACCACACATTCACATGTTTGTGTGTAGTATATGTGCCCATGTATGCCAGGGAGTGGAGACAGGTGGGGAGTTAGAGGTGGCTCTGCCAGCGTTCTGCCCTCCTCCCTTCGGGGCATGTGCCAAGTGACCTTCCCTTGGGAGGATGAGAGGAATGTAAAGTCATAAACAGGCCTCGAGGCTTTCACACTCAGCTGGATCAAATCAGGGTTCTTTGGTGAAGTTGGACTTGTGGCTAAGCAACACATGTGTTTTATTGAGAAAGTTCTTTAAAATGTCTGAGTCAGTGAAATCTTTGTCAAATGATCAACAATCCCACAGGACCTTGGGGCCCTTCTCCAAGTCACTCTGACTAGATGGCTCTTAGAAACTTCGCACTCACAGTGCTGGCCCTGGGACTGACCTGCTTTATATGGTAGCTACCAGCCATGTGTGCTACTTGGCTTTATATTAGGTAAAATTAAATAATTGTAAAATTCCTTTTCAAAAGCACTAGTCACATTTGGGGTATTTGATAACCTTACATGGTAATTGGCTATAACATTGGACAGCACTGAAAGAGACATTTTCCATCATCATAGAAGGTTCTAGCAGACAGACTTTCCCTATCTTATGTCCCAAGAGGAGAACAATTATATCTTATTCATCACCATATTACCAGCCCATAAATACAGTGAACAGCTTATAGCAAATGCACATCCTAACAGAAGAAACCACTACAATTCGTGTTAAGTACTAATTAAACGTGATTTAATTTTGATATTTTCAAATAAAATATACACATCCATAGCCCTAGTAACACTGGCTTTTCTTTTTCCTTGCTTCTTTCTTGCCCTGGTATCCTATAATTAACTTGAAAACCAAGCTATAGGCTTTTCCATAGAAGCTGTTTTCTCAACAATTAGTGAGTTTCTGCGGAGTTGGCAGCACGCTTGGGAGCTTTTACAACAGGAAACCACAGTGTCTACAACCCTGCAAGGAATTGCTGACACGGTGAAATGAGTGACCATGATCTTGGGGCTAATGTCAGTTTCATTTGAGAAGCACCAAGGTGTAAGTTTAGGTTTAGATTTTGTTAATCATAGTCGTTCCAAACTTTTTAACATTTTCTGACAGTCTTTGCTCTTCTTTGTTTAAGTATGGACTTACAAAACAGATACTGGGGCTTGTTACAGCTGCACACATGCTAAGAACCAACAGTGTGTGCGTGGTGTGAGAGGCTTAGCTATGCGCTGGCCATCAGTGTTGAACACAGGGTGCTGTGGGATGCTGATTTGGGGCTCGGTTGCCTTGATGGTGCTGGGTGATGGTGATGGTATTGCCGTGTGTTTGCCTCTTGGCCTCTTGTTTCTTAAATGATAGAAGAGAACACCAGAAATATGTCTAGGGATAAAGCTACCTTTAGGAATAATTAGAAACTACAAATTGCCACACTGTGTGGTGGCAGAGGAGTTCAGAAAGGGAGGAGGCCACCATAAACAGAGTGCTAATCATGACTCACACTGTTGGGTGCCTCTGCACACAGGGCACTATCCACACCCTCTACCCAAACCTACAACAGGTCTGTGAAGTCAAGACTGACTGCCCCAGAAGCACAGAGAAGTGAAGTAACTTACTCAAGGTCACAGCTGGTGAGAGCGTGGCAGAGCTGGAATCAAACCAGACAAACGGGATTTGGAGACCACAACCTGACTCTCTTCTCACTGGAAGACCCATGGAAGAGGAGGTGAAAGATCACTGAAATGGATGATGCACAGAGGAGGGGCTGTGGACCAGAAGAGAAGCGCAGTGCACTTTCCAAGGCTTGCCTACAGTGGCTCAACTTTTTATATACCTCTTGTCTCAGTAACAAATTCGTCTTCTGACATTTTATCCAGGAAAATTAAAAAAACAAAAACATACGTTTTACTTCAAACACAAGAACTTTACCAACGCCTTTGTGACATGTTTGTGTTTTACACGGGCCTGGTTCTGTGTGACAGTCAGTTAATTGGCAGCTAACACATCTCCAGGGACAAAAATGTTAGGCTGTCCTGGGGGTGGGGGGAGAGTAATATGGACTCTAACTCTGTAAACCTCGTCCATACATATGCTAAGACAAACTCATCCATACCTAACTAGGAGCCGAGTCTGATCCCTCAATCCAAATTCAGGGTTAGAAATGCAAAGATGTAAAGACTACTCCTCTGTGGTTGGTGCTGGAAAAGCTTCGTAGGCAGGGTAAATTTGAAGAGTGCCTGAGAGAGGGATTTCATTTCATAAGGAATGAGTAGAATTGACTTGATATTCTAGCATAGGCCAAATTGTGTGCACAGCCACCCAAATGCTAACTGTAGGGCAGAGAATGTTTCGAGCATCCTGAAGGGACCTGGAAAAGGCATCCCTGTGTAAGAGACAGTTAACTACTTGCTTCATAAGAATCTTTTACTCCTTTATAGGCAATAGTTCTTACTCACTGCATCTTAAAGTAAAATTAACCAGGGCTGGGGAGACAGCTCAGTGGTTAAGATCACTGGCTGCTCTTCTAGAGGACCTGCGTTAAATTCCCAGCACGCACATGACAGTTCACAACTGTCTATAACTCCAGTTACAAAGGGTACGGTGCCCTCACCCAGACATACATGCAGGCAAGGCACCAATGTACACAAAAGTAAATCTGGCGGGGGTTGGGGGTGGGGGGATTAAAATAAAATTAAAAAAATAAAATTAACCCCATTGACCAGGGGTCCTGTGGGAAGACTGCTCTAGAATAGGTACAAATGTCTACACAAGTGTCAAGTTAGAGCTGCCGGATGACAGAAGATGACGAGAAAGGCCTGGGAAGCAAGTCGGTTGGTGCAGAGCTCCTTGGAAGTATGAGGACTTCAGTTCCAGCCCTAGAACCCATCTGAAAAAATAAAAGTGCTGGGTGTGGTCGTGTGAATTCCCCAGTCTCACCACTGGGCCCCTGAGGACAGGCAGATCCTGGGGACTTCCTGGCCAGCTCGCTAGCCACTTGGTGAGCTCCAGGTCAGTAAGAGATGCTGCCTTTAAAAACGCAAATGGTCACTGGGTATGGTGGCATGTACCTTTAGGCCCAGCACTCAGAAGGCAGAGGCAGGTGGATCTCTGAGTTCCAGGCCAGCCTGGTCTACAGAGCGAGTTCCAGGATAGCCAGGGCTACACAGAGAAACCCTGTCTTGAAAACCAAAAAGAAAAGTCAAATGATGTCTAAGGTTATCTCCTGGCCTACACACACTCACACACATACCTGTACCTGCATGTACAAACAGACTCATAGACAAACAGACATGCACACATGCACACACACACACACACACACACACACACACACACACACATATGGTGATTATTTGTGCTGAAATGTGATTTTATTTGTATGTTAATAAATAAAGTTGCCTGGGGGTCAGAGCTAATAGCAAGCCATTTAGCAGAAGTCTGGCAGTGGTAGCACATGCCCTTAATCTGATCACAGGGCAGGCAGAGTCTGTGTGTTCAAGGACACAGCCAGCATGGTGACACAAGCCTTTAATCCAAGTACCAACCATAGAGACCTGGAGGTCTGTATAGACAGACAGTAACAAGGAGGTCATGTGGTTGGGTTTATAACCAATGAGAAGACAGAACAGAAAGTCAATAAAAAGACAAATACACAGGAAGTAGCTCTCTTGCTAAGGAGGACAGCAGCAGCAGTGAAGGGTAAGAAAGGGTTTTTAGCTCTTAGCTCTTGCTCTGACCTCTTGGGCTTTTAACTCTGCAATTGGCTCTGTGTTTCTTATTTAATAAGACTGTTCATCTACACACACATCTGTACCTGCATATACAAACAGACACATAGACAAACAGACATGCACACACACACATACATACATACACACACACATACACACCTGTATCTGCATATACAAACAGATACACAAATAGACATGCACACACATATACTCATACACACACCTGTACCTGCATGCATACAATACACACTGACACATAGACATACAGTCACACACAGATATACAGAGAGAGAGAGAGAGAGAGAGAGAGAGAGAGAGAGAGAGAGAGGAGGAGGATAAAGAGGAGGAGGAGGGGGAGGAGGAGAGGAAGAGGAGGAGGAGGAGGAGGACCTTCAGAGGCTACATGCAGGATGCACAGAGCTACACCACGGAGAAAGCAGGAGGAACACAAAAGGAGTTCCTGAGATAATGGATTCCTCTGCTCCTCCAAAGCGGGGCACCACTGATGTAGGCAAAGTGCTGCCGTTGCCAGGTGCCTCCTTGGAAGCGTTCCTCTAGGAGAGCAGTTCTTAACATCCTAATGCTGTGGCCCTTTAATACAGTTCCTCATGCTGTGTGACCCCCACGCATAAAGTTACTTTCGTTGCTACTTCATAACTGCAATTTTGCTACTGTTATTAATTGTGAACATCTGTGTTTTCCAATGGTCTTAGGCGGCCCCTGTGAAAGGGTTCTTCAGTTCCCAGAGGGGTTGAGACGTACAGGTTGGGAGCTGCTGCTCTAGGAGCTGTGAGAAACCTGACTGTTACTTTAGTTTTGCACACTTACAACCACTAAGATTTTCCTGCACTCCAAGGGAAAGAAACATGCAAATCGGATTTTCAGTTCTCACAAGCTATCTTCCAGTCCTGCTACCTTACCACACACTTAACACTGTAGTTAGAAGATCTTCAGAGTTCTCCTTAAGAAACCAGAAGCCCTGGCATGAGCTAAGTGGAGAAGGTGGGGGCTCCCAGGCAAGGCCGGGAGCTCAGGAAGAAACTGGTCTCCACCACCGCAGATGGTTGGCACGACGCTGTCACCAGGCTGAATGCTGTCATCTAGTTTTTCTTTAATTAATATCTCACACTTCCAAACAAAGTGTGCGAAACTGGAGGGACTCTGCCAATTTTTCTCCCAGCTTACATAAGCCCTGCTCAAGCAGGGCTGAGGATTTATTAGTGCTGTGAACATTTTGATGGAATCTCTAGTTGCTGTGCTGTATACACAGGCCTGACACTAGTGTCACCAACTGTCTGAGGAGGAGGCCTCCTTCACAGAGCTCATGTTGGCTGTTGGAGACTCACACATTAGTCACAATCATCAAAGGATTTGCATACTTACAACCTCTTCCCTGCAGCTCCTTTCTCCCAGCTTGCTGGATTTAAGAGTACAGGCCATAGAGAACTCTAGAACTCTCTATGAACTCTCTGTGATAGGTATGAAAGGAAAAATACAGGGAACATCATTGCCATGCCGAGAACATTTTCAATTCAGGATTTATTTACTTGGCAAAAACTGGACCCAAGAATCAGCTCAAATGTCGTGCTTCTCTGTCCAGGCAGAACTGATTGCCCTGTCTATGTTTCTGTATCAATTTCTTTGCCTCTCATCCATGTGGAACTGGTTCCAGGATCCCCAGGAAACACCCAAATCCAAGATGCTCAAGTTCCTTATATAGAACAATGCAGCATTTACATATAGCCTACACACATATGTTTTGAATCTTCTCTAGGTCACTATAATACTTAATTTAATGTCAATGCTGTGTACACAGTTACACTGTCTTGTTAGAGAACAACAATATGAAAAAAATTGACTGTGTTCAATACAGACATAATTTTCCCCCAAATACTTTCGATCTGTAGTTGCACAGATGTGGAACCCTTAGATGTGGAAGCTTAACTATATTTGTTATTCCAAGAAAACCTGTAGGCCCTTTGTGATTTGGAAAGCCATATTTTGATCACTTTTACACTGAAGATTCTTGAATCATGCTAAGAATAATGATAAGTGCCTATTCAGCAAAAGCGAAAAGGATGCTACAGCTCCACCCTGCAGCATCATTCAAAGGAATCACTCTGGTGCACTCAGGTCCATTAGGCAGGCCTTCTGTTCATGTCACACAGACAGATGAGTTCTTGGAGCCTTGTACATCAGAGCCTCTAGGGATAGGAGTCTTTTCAAGCATCTACTGGACTAACAAAAAAGTTTTAAATATCATTTCTTTTCATCTTCTCTTGACTTTCAAGGTGAGTAATGTCAATACCACTTTACAGAAGAAAAAAACAAAGCTCAGAGAGGTCAGAGGTTGGGTCATTGTCTCCAGGTCACAGAGTCAACCCCACTCACTTACCTGCCAAGTTTATGTACTGCTTGGGTCCCACTGAGCTGCCCCTTAGTGTCTTCCTGACCTGGAACATTCACAGTTTGGACCCAATTACTGCATCGGTAAATGAGGGCAGGGTGGGGGTGGAACACTTTTTTGAAAAGTGATAATGCATTCTTTTAAGATAACTCTGAGCCCTTTCTTTCTAACTCCACTCAGAGAGACATGACTAATTATGAGACAAGCATTACGTAACATAAGAAAGAACACATTCAAAGTGCTTAGATGCATCCTATAAACTACAAGTGATTCAGGAATTGTGAGAGAGCTTGCCAATGAGCTAAGACACCACCTGATGCAGAGAAGGCTTACCTGGCACTAAGAAGATGCCTGACATGTGTGGGAATGGAAAGGCAGGCAGGAAGCATGCAAAGCTCAGAGCACCGTTTCTATGCGGCTCCCAATATTTACGGAGGTGGAGGTAAAACTGTTTGCATTTTACTGTAAGGGAATCTAAGTTTGGAACAAATAAAATGATTTGCCTAGGACACATGGTTGACTGAGCTGACTCCATGCCTCAGCACACATTAGGCAGAGGTCTCTTTGCAGAGGATCACACAAAGCCAGATGGCTGCAACAATTACCAAGAATATACATCTGTGTGAACATATCTCCTCTATAAAACGCTGAGAGGCAGTATCTTCTTAAAGACATTTTATGTGTTGTGTGTTTGTGTGGGCTGGGGGAGTTTACATGATCATGTACATACAGGTGCCAGAGGAGGCCAGAAGAGGGCGTCCAATTCCCCTGAGCCTGGAATTAAAGGAAGTTGTGAGCCATCTAATACGGGTGCTGGCAACTGACCTCGGGGTCCTCTGAAAGGGTGGAAAGAACACATGGCTTACTGTGAGCCACAAGAGGAAGTATCCTAACGCGAATTCCCTTAAGCTCGGAGAGTTTGCCTGACCCCACCCCAAAGAGGAGAAGCCCTGGCTCATGTCACTCAGTCCCCTTTGGGTAGTTGGCACATCACTTTTGCTGACATCAGCAGAGGTCACACTTGCTTTGCTTCTCTGAGGGCAGCGGGAAGCCAAGATGCTTTCCTGAGCCTCTGCTTTCCCTCTACAAAGCTGTCTTCTTCCTCTTTCTAGGTTAGTATCTAATACCTTCTAAAATTATTAATCTACCCATTGTTGCACGTGGAAAAGAACAAGATGACTCGTGACTTACAGGGCCGTTTATTCCCTTAATTCAACTGACAAATGGAAGCTGGGGGAAAGGACCTACCTGCAAATAATGTCTCTAGAAATATGTCTCCTGGGGTCTTTAGGAAAAGATAGTTCCAGAGTGTTTGCTTCATAGTGAATTTTTATTTTAATTCCATTCACACATCTCCAAATTCTGTTGCTGCTTGGGTTCATTCTCTCATGTCTTTACTGATATTTCCCTGCTTCTTCCTCCCAGGTTCTAAATCTGTTGCTGATTTCTCTGAGCCCTTTAGTACACAGCATAATCTATCATTACATCAAAAAGTTTTAGAATAGAGGCTTCGATTTTACCTCATCGTTAGTCACCGTTATGCCCCTAAGCAAGTCAAGAACTGAAAGCTAGACCTCCAATACGGAAATTACATGATCTATACTATACTGTCCTCCACAAAATGGAACAATCAAATGCTCTGACTACGGATTCGGGGGCCTGGAAGTGACCAAGTGTCAATCTAAGCCAGTTTTTGTTAATGATTCTTCTAATTAAAAAAAAAAAATCCCTGCTCTCTAATGACCACTACTCCTCTCTCTCTCCCTCTCTCCCCTTCTCCCCCTCCCTCCCTCTCCCCCCCTCTCTCTCCTCCTCTCTCCCTCTCTCTCCTCTCCTCTCTCTCTCTCTCTCTCTCTCTCTCTCTCTCTCTCTCTCTCTCTCTCTCTCTCTCTCTCTCTCTGCATTTGTGTATGTGAGTGCAGCTGTGTACATATGTAATACCCAAAATTAACCTGTAAGCTCCACCTGCCCAAGGACCAGATATCTTCCTGGGATGCTGGGAGTTGTAGTTCTTGAAAAATAACAACAGAGCCTCATGGGAAAGTACGGTGGCCTATGGGTTTTGCCCATACAAGTGCCACCTCCACCCTACCCCCAGCACCTGTCTATGGGCCACTCAGCTGGAGGTTCCAGAGAGTGGTCCTGAAAGTCCATCTTAGTCAGTATTTAAACTTTGATAAAAACTTGTCTTAAATTTGTCTCAAAAATGGTGGAACTGTTTTTTCTCCCAAGAATCTCGGCATTAGCACATGCTGAGGGAAACCTCAGGTGTTGGTTCTCACCTTCTACCTTGTTTGAGGCAGGGCCTCTTGTTCCCTGCTGTGTGGCCCAGGTGAGCTGGACTGCAGGCTTCTTGCTTACACCTCCCACCTCCCTGGAAAAGCACTAGCATTACAGAGGCGTGACTCCACCTGGCTTTGCATGGCTCTGATGCAACCTCAGTACTTCAAGATTGTGTGTCAAGCACTTCCCTTCTGAGCCACTTCCTAGCCCAAGCGGCACTTCCACACATACTCTTATTTATCAGTAACGGCAACTAGTCAAGATGTGACCCTCAGTCATGTGGTAGTGGTTTGTACTCTGAAAAAGCAAAAGTCTTCTTCGATAGGAAAGTTCTGGGTCCCGAGGCTCTGGACATGAAGAGCCCTACTTGAAAAGGAAGAGTTGAAAGTCTGAACTGTGAAGAGTGTTTGAGGAACTTGGGGTGAGGAATCTGGAAGCGCTCTGTGCAGCCTTTCCCTCTCCCTGATTGCCGACTCTCTCTGCTGCCCTCTTGTGAGAATTCAGCCCTGTGCTAAGTCCTGCCTATGAAGTGCCAGCATGGCACAAGTTTAGCCCGTGACCATCAACCTATATGGTCCCTCAAACATTGTATCTTGTCACAGTATGTATGAAATTCTCATAGAACTATATGAGAAATCATACAGATAGTGTTTCATTTGAAAATGACTGGAAGCAGGGAGGAATTGCCCAGAAATTTTCCATATGCTAACTGCTTTTCCCTCAGGTCTGGAAATAAAACCAAACTTAATCATTGCAACAGTACTTGAATAAAAGTATGTCTATCTGTCCAGTCCTTATGTCAATCCTTTCCCAGATGCACACATGCCCAGAAAAATAGAAAGCTGTGGCTATAACTTAAGTTGTCAGTTCCCAGTGCAAATCTGCATACCTGCTATGTACAAGCCCCACTGAAGACATACAGAAACATGACCCTTCTGTCTGCTGTAATTTCTGGTTTTGAAAGTTGTCAAGAAGCACAAGCTCCTGGCTGCAAACAGTCTGAAGATTTAGAAAACACAAGTCAACATCAAAGCTAAAACCCTTCTTAGGGGCTGGAACAATGGCTCGGTGAATAAGAATGCTTGCTGTTTTTGAAGAGGATCCAGTTTCCAGTACCCATACTGGACTTACAACCTTCTTTAACTCCAGGTCCAGGAGATCCAGCGCCCCCTTCTGGCCACCAGAGGCAACTATACACATATGGTACACACATAAATAATAATAATAATAATAATAATAATAAGAAGAAGAAGAAGAAGAAGAAGAAGAAGAAGAAGAAGAAGAACATCAAAAAGTCCCTTTCTGATTTCCAAATTGATGATCAACCTCTACCTAAAGTTGGAAATAAAATCTAAGCACTAAATGCTCATTATTTATCCAGGATGAATTCTTCATACCTTAGTTTTGGTGAGTTCTGATATCTAAGGGAAGCCACTAACTTCACATGTGTTTCTACCACCTCTTGCCTCCTAGGTAATAGTCAGCACACTGGAGCAATTAGTGATGGATGGAAGAATCAAACTGCTGCTCTCATGGAGCTCTCGTGCTGGTAATAAATACCAATAATACTATCATAGTGGTTACAATGGGTCTGTTTTCCATATTGCTGTGCATGGCTACATTTTCTGCCAAATTTTTAGAGAATTTTTATGGTGTGATGCTGTGGGATGTTCTGTATGGCAAATGTGTTGCTAATTAGTCAATAAATAAAACACTGATTGGCCATTGGCTAGGCAGGAAGTGTAGGCGGGACAAGGAGGAGAATAAAGCTGGGAAATGGAAGGCTGAGTCAGAGAGACACTGCCAGCCGCCACCATGACAACCAGCATGTGAAGATACCGGTAAGCCACGAGCCATGTGGCAAGGTATAGATTAATGGAAATGGATTAATTTAAGCTGTAAGAACAGTTAGCAAGAAGCCTGCCACGGCCATACAGTTTGTAAGCAATATAAGTCTCTGCATTTACTTGGTCGGGTCTGAGAAGCTGTGGGACTGGCAGGTGAGAGAGATTTGTCCTGACTGTGGGCCAGGCAGGAAAACTTTAGCTACAGTGTGACCTTCTGAGTTGAAAATAATTCTTTCAACAACATGCATACTGCTTACTGCTTAGCATATCATTATTTTAAAATTTATTCATGTACTCAAATGAAAATCAAGTGTACTCTGGGTTAAATGCAGACATTTTAAATTAATCATCCAAAAAATTTAAATGTGCAGGGCATGGTGGCATGTGCCTATAACCCTAGCACATAGAAGATAGAGTCAAGTGAAATAGGAATTCAAGGCCAGCCTTGACTACATAGCACGTTTGAGGCTAGCCTGGACTAAATGGAGCCCTATTACAAACAAAAAATTTTAAATGCATTTAACAGACAGACAACATCATAACTTTTTGTGAATTTGCTGTTGTTTCTGAGCTCCAGAGTCTTGCTGAATTGTGGTTGCTGCTGCCAGAACGGTCTTGGCTTTTGTTTTCTGACAAATGTAATCTCTTGAATAACTTGTTTTTGTCCTGAGAAATAGCAGTCCCATATGTAGAACTCTTATAAACGCCCCAAATATTTTTCACTTCATAATTTTGCTACATGTCTGCAAGGTAATTGGAATGGATTAGACATTCCCTAGCAACATCCTTTGGATGTCAATAGCTCTGGAATTTAACATTCAAATAATTGAAATGCACTGCCTGGAAAAGGCAAGGCATTGGGAAAAAATGCAGAGGATAACATTTATGAAAAGAATTACAAAGAAGGTAATGTCGTCAATGAGTTCAATCTAATGAGATATTGGTGACCTGTAAGCCAACATCTAGATTTAGTCCAATCCTCCTGGGTGACTCACTGTGAGTTCTGGCGGGTTCACTAAATCACCCTCTCTCTGAGCCTTAATCCTGCTCTCCAAATTTAGCTCTCCCTCTCAAACAATTTGGTGATACTTAAATTCAGTACACTGGGTCTCTGTGAGTAATCCTACTTAGTCTTAAATAGAACCCAGGTGCACTGATGCATTTAAGTGATGCATTTTTGGTTGATACCAACACCAATCAGGAATTGTGTACCAGGTGTTTACTCTTCAATATTAGAGGGCACTAAAATGATTTCCTTCCATGTATAAAATAATTTTAACAGGAAATTTAAAATCACATCATCTCTGCCTATCTCTCTTCCAAACGATCAGATTTATTTGCAATTTCACAGGACAATAATTTAATCTTCTAGATCAAACAAGGGCAAGAGGCTGAGTGATTGGGGAGAGTGTTTGCAAATTCTTTCAACATCACATCTCTCATTTTGCAATTCATTTCTTCAGCCATAGGAAAAATTGAGTGCACAGTATTTTCCAATTTGAAATTGGACAATAAGAATAAAAGAAACTGAACCTGTTTGTCTTTCTCATATTTCCTTGTGTTTAGGTTTTTAATTGACACACAAAGATACAAAAGTTATAAATATTAAAAAGCAACTATGTGATGGTCAATATGTGTTACACCTTGTATAATGTTTAAATCAATGTAGTTATCATCTCAAACATTTATCAATTCTTTGTGGTAATATCTTTCCAAAATCCTTTCTTCTAGCTGTTTGAAATGTTCACTACACAGTGCCAAGAGCTTCCTAATCCCCTCTGACTAAAGCCAGATCTCATTCCTGAGCCCCTTCTCCTCTTCCCCTCCTCTCCTCTTCCCCTCCTCTCCTCTTCCCCCCCTCTCCTCTTCCCCCCCCTCTCCTCTTCCCCTCCTCTGCTCTTCCCCTCCTCTCCTCCCTCCCAGTGTCTGGTACCCACCATTCTACTCTCAACTGCCATGAGGCCTGCTTTCTCAGATCCAACACAAGTGAAATCATGCAGCATGCCTTTCTGTGTCTAGCTTGTTTGACTTAACACAGTGACCCATGTTGCCACAAACGATTTCACTCTTCTGCACAGCTGAATAAGTATTCCATTTTGTACCATGTTTTCTTTACACAGTCACCAGCTGATGGGCACTTAGGTATATCCATTTCTAGGCTGTTGTAAATAGTGTGTTGATGCATATGGACATGCAGCTGTCTCTTTGACATAGTGACTTAATTTCTTTTGGCTGTGTGCCTAGCAGCAGGATGGCTGGGTTATTTGATAGTTTCATTTTTAATTTTTTGAAAAATACATTTCTCCTTTTTTGTAAGAGCTGTATTTGTTAGAAATTTTTTTTAATTTTTTGAGACAAGGTTTTTCTGTATAAGTCTTAGCTGTCCTGGAACTTGCTTTATAGACCAGACTGGCCTCAAACTCATAGAGATCTGCCTCCCAAGTGCTGGGATTAAAGGCATGCGCCACCACCTCCTGGCTATTAGGAATTTTTTTAATGTCAATAAATTTTAGATCCTCTACTCAAAAAATGGATTATATTCTATTATTTAAAAGGGTGGGGGGTTTTGCCCAATAGAAAGGGACAATACTCTTTCATCACACATAACACTGAGAAATCATTACTCCTTAGAAATTATGTGGATTGTGTGTGTGTGTGTGTGTGTGTGTGTGTGTGTGTGTGTGCTTATACATTTTAAATTCAAAGGAAGAAGGGGGGAAAAACACCCAAACTGACACTAGGTATGTCTTCTGCTTATTTGTTGTGGCTTTTGGTGAGGTTTGTTTGGGATTTTTTTCCTCTAAGAAAGAGCACACAGTTTCCTTAACACTGGGACCCTATCAGGTCATAGAGCCTCTCAGGTACAGCTTGCTGCTGGAAAGACTCCAGCATCCTGTGCCAACAAGATAAGAAGCACGCCAGCAATCCTGAGGATGTCCGAGGACAAGCATGTCACATGTTCAATTGATTGACATTGGAAGGGTAAGCTTCCTGACCCACAGACTTGTGGGAGTCTCTTGGCAACACTGAGGTAATACTTGCCTCTTTTAACTGGTGTTCTTTGAATCATCTTTTTAAACTCACTTCCAAGAAAATCAACCCCATTCCCTACTCATTTGTAATGCTATATGTGAAAATGCATATAATTTACACACAATGAAGAGAGAGAGAGAGAGAGAGAGAGAGAGAGAGAGAGAGAGAGAGAGAGAGAGAGAGAGAAGCTTATAATATGTTCTTTTTCTGAGAATTTTCGGTTTTCCTCAAGACTGGACAGAAATCAAATCTCAAATAAATTGCCTTTTCATTCCATCTCCTAAGAAAGCAGGCCTCTGGTCTCTTTATCTTAGAACTCATGGCAAAGGAACGCTAAGTTTATAGGAATATTAATGTGAAACGAAAACCCACCTTTTAAATTATACATTTTTCATAGTTCATTTTATTTTTAGGATTTGTTTTTATAATATGAAATGTGATAAAATAATAGCATTGACTTAGTTTAGGCCGATTCCCATTTAGTCATGAGGAAAATCCTGAAAGCTTGCAGAGAAAATAATTGATTTCAGTTTTTCTTAAGCCATAAAAATCACATTGAGTTGAAGTGGGTTGTATTAAGAGCATGAAATGAATTGGAGGCCTGGTCTAGATATGGAACAGTTGAATGCAGCTTTTTCACAGTTCACAGTTGCATTTAGCTTCACATTATGTGTTCTAGTGAGAGCTGATCGCTGAAATCAGTGGACTCAAGCCTAGCTGCATATTAGAATTCTTTCACAAGCTTTTCAGACTAATACCAATGACCCTCCCCAAACCAGAACAAATCAGATCTCTAGAGTGGGACTTGACCATCAACATTTGCAAATACCTCATATGATCTTAATACATAACCACGGTTGAGAATCCTTTACAGAGTCCTACCTCAGAAATGTAATTGATAAACACTGCTGGGACAACTCAGTTGGTAATGCACTTGCTATGCAAGCAAGAGGACCTGGTTGGGATCCCTCGAACCCATGTATAACTAAGCCCTGGTTTCCACAGTGCAAGTCTATAATCCAGTGCCAGGGACACAGAACCCTGAGGCTCATTGACCAACTAACCTACCCACTTGATGAGTTCTATGTTCAGTGAGACATTGTCTCAAAAGATGGTAAGGTAGAGAGTGATTGAGGAAGACCCCCAGCATTGACCTCTGGCTTCCTCATGCACTCACATTTATGTCTACTCATACAGGCAATGTACACACACACACACAGAGAGAGAGAGAGAGAGAGAGAGAGAGAGAGAGAGAGAGATCACATGGCCTGCTCTGGAAATTACCATTGCATATCTACAACCAGCAGGTAGCAGTAGAGGAGAAATAAAGTAGCTTCTTTTATTGTTCTATTAATAAAATAAGTGCTGGGTGGTGGTGGTGCATACCTTTAATCCCAGCCCTCTGGAGGCAGAGCCAGAAGGATCTCTGTGAGTTTGAGGCCAGCCTGGTCTATAGAGTGAGATCCAGGACAGGCACCAAAACTACACAGAGAAACCCTATCTCAAAAAATAAATAAATAAATAAATAAATAAATAAATAAATAAAAATAAGTGGTCAGGAGTCACATATTAGGGTGAAACCTGATAGATCCACAGAGCGACAGAGAAAAAGATCAGCAACCTCTCCTCTCCACACTTCACCACCCGAAAGGCCCGTGCATCCCTCAGCCCCTCCTCCTTCCTCTTGTGTGTCATCTCTCTCTCTTGGTCCACTTCGGCCAGCTGCATGTGGACCCCATCCTCCCAACCAAGGCCCAACTCCATTGGCAGTCTTGGAGCAACAACAACAACAACAACAACAACACACACACACACACACACACACACACACACACACACACACACATGCATACACCAACTAGGCCAGATGCCAGGTACAGAAACCCAGCTGACGCACAAACAGCACCCTAAAGAATCTTTAAGGATTTAAGAACTTGTTGAAGTTATTCTCAATGCTGCAGTGTTTGGCTCTTTCCTGAAATTTATACTTAGGTCTGATATTTGGAAAGTTCAGTGACTGCAACCAAGGCAAAAGGATTTGAAAGCCTGGAAAAGGCACAGAAGGGGGAAAAATCCAAGAGTGAAAGATCATTTTTTTCTCAAAGACTGCTTTTACCTCCAAAGAATTCAAAGATATTAGGAAAACATGAACTCATTTTCTGTCTGTCTGTCTGTCTATTCATTTATCTGTCATCTGTCTGTCTAACCTTCATTTACTTCATGCACACATGGTGTTGATATATGCATTTACTGTGCAATAAATTGATCAGGCTAATTAATACATTCACCATCATGCATAGCTGTCTTTTCTGTGATGAGAACATTTAAAATCTACTGTTGGCAATTTCCAAGTCTACTATGCCTTATTATTAACTATAGCCACCATGTCACATAGCAGATCTCTAAATATGTTTGTCTTGTCTATTTAAACCTTTGTGTCTTTTAGCACACTATGATTTACCTATATCTAGTCTGTCTTAACTCTCTGTGCTTTCATCATCATGGTGTTAAAAGCATCATAGGATTGAAAGTTAGAAGTATCTTGGGTCTGGAGAGAGATTGCTCAGTGGTTAAGAACACTTGCATCTCTTCCAGAGGATCTTTGCTCTGCTCCTAGCATCTACATCTGGTGGTTAACTGCCTAAAAACCCCAAATCCAGGAAAGTTCATGCCCTCTTCTGGCCTTCATAGGTACTGCACACACAAGTGGCATATACTTACACAGACATACAAACTGAAAAATTTAAAAACAGTGCAAGCTTAATGCATAAAATATCTGATCTTGAAGTTGATCCTCATCAGCTTCAGGGGAGTTTAAAGGGAAAGATGATGAAAATCCAAATCTTATTCAAGATTTGCAGAAGCACTGTGCCACTATCTTGAAGTTTGTTTTGGAAACCATTCTCTCATCTTTGTAAATTAATACAGTCTGTACTATATTCTAAATGCTTATCTTTACACCCATAGACAAGAGTGTAGCTTGAGTTTTCCTGCCTGGCCCAGAGTCAGGGCAAATCTCTCTCACCTGCCAGTCCCACAGCCTCTCAGACCCGACCAAGTAAACACAGAGACTTATATTGCTTACAAACTGTATGGCCGTGGCAGGCTTCTTGCTAACTGTTCTTACAGCTTAAATTAATCCATTTCTATTAATCTATATCTTGCCACATGGCTCATGGCTTACCAGCATCTTCACATGCTGTTTGTCATCATGGCAGCTGGCAGTGTCTCTCTGACTCAGCCTTCCACTTCCCAGCTTTATTCTCCTCCTTGTCCTGCCTACACTTCCTGCCTAGCCAATGGCCAATCAGTGTTTTATTTATTGACTCTAAGCAACACATTTGCCATACAGAACATCCCACAGCACAAGAGTAGTTTGCATTGCTTATCAAAGAAGCTTCATTTGCAGCAGACGCTATTACCAAGATCTACAACTGATCAAATGCAGAGAATAAGTGATTGTGGGGATGCTCAGCCCCAACTGGGCTCTACACTACCCAACCTCTGCAGCTAAGGCTCAGGGAGCATCACTGAAGAGGGGAAGGAAAGATTGGAAGAGCCAGAGGACCAGGATTCCTCTGCTAGATAGTGTCTTCTAGACATGACAGGGATGCAGCATTAGGAAACTTCAACAATATGGTTGCCTAAACACGACCTGAATAATGACAACACCGGTTGACATTCCAATGTGAATGGGAAAAAATGTCACAACACCCCATCTCTAGATGAAGAGCTATAGGAAATCAAAGGCTGCCATGAAAGGGAGTCAGTTCTTTTCCAGAGATAGGCTATCCAATACCAAGTGGTCAGCTTTAAACACATGTACGTATAAGAAACACTAAATGGTCACAGTGGGTTTTGTGTGTATTTATGTATCAATAATAATTATAGAAGTCGTGGATTTGAGAGGGAATGGGGAATGGGAGGAGTTGGAGGGGGAGACAGAAGGGTAAAAATAATGTAAATATAGTATGAAATAATGTGTGAGATTCTCAAAATTTTAAGGTTTGCTTTGAGGTATATCAGAATTCCAAGGTCAAAGCTTTAGCACTTTTTTGGAAGGTCTACAATGTGCAGAGCAAGCTGAAGACTGAGGTTTCACTGTCAAGTAGAGCCAGGGACACTCGCCCCAACTGTGGCCATCTGTCTAATACTGGCATGTAGATGGGTTTCTATGAACACTGGAGTATTAGCTCCCAAGGAGTTGATGGTTTACTTCAAGTTACTTAAATGTGACTCAAATGGGACATTATCTTTCCAGCAGCTGGAAGGAGATTTCCTGTATTTTGGAGTTTGGCCTCTGGAGAGCAGCTGAATTTAAAAATGTTTATGTACCATGTCCTCTTTCTCTAAAAGGCTTAATAAGAGTTTTGGTTGGAATTAAATTTACAATATGGTAACTAGACATTTTATTTTTACCATGATACAGTATAATCCCCTTAGAGTATTATATTTCATCTACGTAAATATCCGCACTTTTCAGATGTCTGTCCCTAATCCAACAAATTGCAAAAGACTGTTGATGATATTTGGCCTCCCAAGAGCTCACAGATTTGTTTACCAACTACATTCAGTGTTATTTTTGAGGTTTGCCATCAAAATTGTGAGCCTCAGCAGTCAGCTGCTGGGGCCTTTCATAACACAGTCATATACTTTTAAACCTTGACTGTCTTTGTGTTAACTCCACAACTGTCCCGACGGTATTGAAGGGCAAGCCCAGTCACTTCTAAGAGACGTTCAAAGATTGTGGAATGAGGAGGCTAGGGGGTGGCTCAGTGTGGTGACATTCTTGCTGTGCAGGTGAGTGTAGACCCTCCACACCCACGTGAGAAGCAGGCACAGCACTATGCACCTATAATCCCAGCACTGGGAAGGCAGAGACAGGAGGATACCTGGGACTGCTAGTCAGCTCTTCCAGCAGGCAATCTAGTCAAATCAGTGAGCCCTGGCCTCAGTGAGACCTCTATGTCAAAAAGGTGGAGAAGCAATTGAGGGAGACACCCAACACCAACCTCTGCGCTCTCTCTCTCTCTCTCTCTCTCTCTCTCTCTCTCTCTCTCTCTCTCTCTCTCTCTCTCTCTCACACACACACACACACACACACACACACAGAAATTTTGCAATACAAGAAGTGTTGGGGTGGGAAGGTGTGTTGGGGACTGTGTGACCTACTGTTCTTAGCCATGGAATGAACTTTAAAGACTCCAGGACCAGGGGAACATTTTCCTAGGACTTCTAACTCCCAAGTCTGTTGAGTAGATCAGAAGGAAACACCAAGGGGCCCACAGGAAGTCAATCTGAATGGCTGCCAGTGAAGAGGACTGAAGGACAGGAAAGCATCCTTCTCTTCCTGTCCCCAGACAGGTTCCTGATAAAGGAAGGACACTGGGTGACAAGTCTGAGCAAAGGCCATGAAAGCACAAGCTTTGGCATTTGGGGAGTTATAAGTATATGCCGGTGTGTGTGTGTGTGTGTGTGTGAAAGATCTTCTACCTCAACCTGGCTCTAGTAGTTTCCATGTAGTTCGGACCTGGCTTAGGAAAGACGACAAGCTGGTTCACCAAGGGGACTTTCAGGTCTAGGTTGGACAGATTGACTGAGTTAATAACTCACAGCTGATGACTGCCATAGACAGCGGGACAACTTTGCAAGCAATCCTCGTATGATGTAGAGGCTTGGGGGGCATCTGGCACTTGGAAATCTCCAGAGTTAGGTATCAGTTCCAGCTACATGACTTGATTTGTGATAAGCAATCTGAGGTAATAGAGACAATAAAACAATTAGGATTGCTAGTCACGTGGCCCCTGGCAGGGGACTCTGCATGTGTGTGGAGTGCTAGTGTAACAGCTCTTGGGGGCCAGGGTGGGGCTGTCCCTCTACCCTGAGGACTTCACTGAGCCCCGGGAGTGGGTCTCAGGGGCCAAAAGCTTATTGAGTAAAAGTCAAATCTTAGATAAAGATGGAATGACCATGCAAAGCTAATACCCAAATTATCTCAGACCAATAGATTTTATGCCTTAAAAACAGAGCTAGTCCAGCCCAGAAGAACTGAGAATTTGATTGGACGTTAGGGATGTATTAATGATTCTTTGAGTGGAGACTTCAAATGTTAGTGGCTATTGAGCAACTGTGCTAGAATTAGGTAAGTGATCCAGAATTGAACTCTTCAAGCTTCAAGATCAAGCTTAGTTTCTTTTCTAGGAGCAGATGTCAACATAATAAGTGGCAGATGAGCTTGCTGGGTGCTGAGAGTGGCCAGGACGGAAGTGGAACATTTCAGAGTGGGTGAGAAAATGAAGGAAATCCTGCTTAAGTAAGCACAGGGCCTAAATTCACTTAAGACTCCATTGTCTATGTGGGGTTTTCTGAAAGCGTGAACTCTAAGTACTACAAGTAAAAACCAGTGCCAACAGATGAGTGTCGCGTCCTCAGGAAAAGCCGTGTAAACCAAGCTCTCAAACTGCAGCAGGCCCAGTCCAACGGTCACACTCCTAGACCTGCTGGAGAAGGCCAAGGCTGCCACACCAGAGGTCCTCCAGATGAGGCTCACCCCTGTGGCTCGTGAGACTATCTTTGACACGATATTCTGTGAAGAACATGGCCAGGGAGGGGAAGAACGGCACCCTATCTGAACCTGCTCTGTATGAGGTACACAGTGTGCAGGAAGCTTCTCACTTCCATTCACTGTCACCCCAAGAAATGAAGACCATTAATCCACTTTATGGAAGGAACCAAGGCTTGCGAGGTTCCATGCCGTGCCACTGGAAGGCAAGTGCCCCACAAAGGCTGGTGGATGCCCAGGTTTTGACTTCACCAGGCTGGTTTCCTTCGGGGTTTATTCTGTTCTGCTGTCATTTCTCCTGGGGAGTCACTGTAATCAGTGGCTCATTTTCACTTTGTGCCTGGCTAGTGCCTCCTCTCTCCCCATCTCCTCCCTCCCCTCCCCCACTTCCTCCCTTCCCTCCCCTCCCCCATCTCCTCCCCTACTTCCTCCCTCCCTCCCCTCCCCCATCTCCTCCTCCCTCCCCTCCCCATCTCCTCCTTCCTCCCCTCCCCCATCTCCTCCTCCCTCCCCTCCCCCATCTCCTCCTCCCTCCCTCCCCTCCCCCATCTCCTCCTCCCTCCCTCCCCTCCCCCATCTCCTCCTCCCTCCCTCCCCTCCCCCATCTCCTCCTCCCTCCCTCCCCTCCCCCATCTCCTCCTCCCTCCCTCCCCTCCCCCATCTCCTCCTCCCTCCCTCCCCTCCCCCATCTCCTCCTCCCTCCCTCCCCTCCCCCATCTCCTCCTCCCTCCCTCCCCTCCCCCATCTCCTCCTCCCTCCCTCCCCTCCCCCATCTCCTTCTCCCTCCCCTCCCCTCCCCCATCTCTTCCTCCCTCCCCTCCCCTCCCCATCTCTTCCTCCCTCCCCTCCCCTCCCCATCTCCTCCTCCCTCCCTCCCCTCCCCCATCTCTTCCTCCCTCCCCCCATCTCCTCCTCCCTCCCTCCCCTCCCCCATCTCCTCCCTCCCCTCCCCCATCTCCTCCTCCCTCCCTCCCCTCCCCCATCTCCTCCCCTACTTCCTCCCTTCCCTCTCTTCCCCCATCTCCTCCCCTCCCCATCTTCTTCCTCCCCTCCCCCACCTCCTCCTCCCTCCCCTCCCCCATCTCCTCCTCCCTCCCTCCCCTCCCCCATTTCCTCTTCCCTCCCCTCCCCCATCTCCTCCTCCCTCCCTCCCCTCCCCCATCTCCTCTTCCCTCCCCTCCCCCATCTCCTCCTCCCTCCCTCCCCTCCCCCATCTCCTCTTCCCTCCCCTCCCCCATCTCCTCCTCCCTCCCTCCCCTCCCCCATCTCCTCCTCCCTCCCTCCCCTCCCTCATCTCCTCTTCCCTCCCCTCCCCCATCTCCTCCTCCCTCCCTCCCCTCCCCCATCTCCTCCTCCCTCCCTCCCCTCCCCCATCTCCTCCTCCCTCCCTCCCCTCCCCATCTCCTCCTCCCTCCCTCCCCTCCCCCATCTCCTCCTCCCTCCCTCCCCTCCCCCATCTCCTCTTCCCTCCCCTCCCCCATCTCCTCCTCCCTCCCCTCCCCATCTCTTCCTCCCTCCCTCCCCTCCCCCATCTCCTCCTCCCTCCCTCCCCTCCCCCATCTCCTCTTCCCTCCCCTCCCCCATCTCTTCCTCCCTCCCCTCCCCTCCCCCATCTCCTCCTCCCTCCCTCCTCTCCCCCATCTCCTCCTCCCTCCCTCCCCTCCCCCATCTCCTCCTCCCTCCCTCCCCTCCCCATCTCCTCCTCCCTCCCTCCCCTCCCCCATCTCCTCCCTCCCCTTCCCCACCTCCTCCTCCCTCCCCTTCCCCACCTCCTCCTCCCTCCCCTCCCCCACCTCCTCCTCCCTCCCCTCCCCATCTCCTCCCTCCCCTCCCCATCTCCTCCTCCCTCCCCTCCCCATCTCCTCCCTCCCCTCCCCCATCTCCTTCCTTCCCCTCCCCTCCCCGCCTCCTCCCTCTTCTCCCCACCTCCTCCTCCCTCCCCTCCTCCAATCTGTCAGAAGTACAGAAGTTCTGAGGTCATTTCTCTCTTTAGTTACAATGTCTCCCAGAGAGAAAGAATAAGCCACAGGTTTGGATAGAGATTTTGAGTAGGAAGTGGCAATATTTTGACAGCAGAATTGGAAAGAATAGAATTCAAGATAAATCCATTCCTGAACGTCTTATAAACTCAAGAGTCTTCATCCCACCAGGAGATATATGGGCTAAAACCACAGATAAGTTCAGGAAAGCCGCCTTCAATGACACATCCAAACGGACAAGGGAAGCAAGGCCACCGGCCACGTCTGAGGGACATCACTGGCCTCTTGGAAGTGATACAGCCTTGAAATCACATCCTTGATGCTAACCCCCAGGGTCACTCTCATACTGGGTGATTGCAGGCTAGCCTAACTGGAAAAGCTTTTGTCTTCCTTTAGGTCCCTGGATGTAAAACGCTCGGCTATCTTAGGACTTCATTTACTGCATTTCTATCCACTGCTGTCCTAGTCTTTTCCTGCGTGGCCCCTGCTAATGTACAACAGGCACCGTGGATCCTGCGTGCTCGGCCCCTTCCCAGGCACTGTGTGCACCCCTTAAGCATCCGTGATGATGGGGTCCTGCGCTAGCTAGCTGCTGGCCACATGTTCAGTCATCCTCAAAGTGAGGTCACTGATACAAGTATTTATATCTCTCAGAATGATGTATCATTTACTCAACTAATTGGCATCATGAGAAATCAAACTGAATATCAAGACAACAGAGTCATTCATATTTTATTGTTATCTTTTTCTATCTTTATTCATTGCAAAATTTGATGAATACCTTTAGGCCACTGCCAGAGCCCTATGATGTCGGTCCATTCCCTCAGCGTACAGCCCAGGTTCCTTGTCAGACTCAGCCAAGCCCTTTGACAGCCCTGTGTCCTAAGTACCCTACACTCTACCTCAAAGGCTCAAGCCTCCCCCTCAGCAGGATCTCTGCACACACTGTTTATTCCTTCCGACCCCTGTTCCCTTCCTCTCCCTTCGCTGGCTGGACCTTGCTCATCTGCCAGCTCTTAGAAAAAACAAAATGTGAAACAGAGTGTGGGGTACACTACAGTATTTATTAAAACCTAGTCTTGAGTAAAACCTAGTCTTGAGTAAACCGAGAAACTCCCTAATTTATCAACATAAACTTTATTAGAAACACAGTTTGCTTCTAATTTATTTTCAGTAAATGTTCAAGATGTATTACTGATCACTTAAATATTTTCATTCCAGCTGGGCAGTGGTGGCGCATGCCTTTAATCCCAGCACTGGGGAGGCAGAGACAGGTGGGTCTCTGTGAGTTCCCGGACAGGCTCCAAAGCTACACAGAGAAACCCTGTCTCAAAATAAATAAAGTAAAAAAAAAAAAAATTAGTTCTGCATATGAAATAAGCTGTCATTGACAGTTACACACACAGTAGCAATGTGCTATGTTAGCCACCCGGCTGGACTCTAGAGCTGAAAGTCTGTCCAATATAGATTATGGAAATATTAAAAGTCCATTTTGTTCCTGGCCCCATAGAATTTGCACTGCAGGTGCCCTGGGAAAGGGAAGAAAATGTGCTTTGAGTGCGGAGAGACATTCACTGTCCCGCACAGTCCTGAGGCACCCTAACAAGCCCTTCACTGCTTTGATTGGAGGTGTGTCTTCCGTTCTAAATGTCACTGTACTCCTCTTGACCTGATGCTAAGCTCCTGGAGGCTGCAGTTCCTCTTGTTCTCCAGGGCCCTGCCTGCTGCACGGTCCGCTCCTGCTGCACACTCTCCTTTTTGTCTTGGTATTTGTGCACCCACATTGCTTCACTTCCAGTTGCTTAGAGCTAGGCAACACGCCCACATTTCTTTCCGGATGATTCAAGCGCTACAAAATGGCTACATTTTACCTTTTTCAGGGGAAAAGAAGCTGCGAATCCTATAAATTTTTTTTTTTTTTTTTTTTTTTTTTTTTTTGCACTAGAATCATCTAAAGCCCTTCCATTTTAAAACAAAAAGAAAAACGCCTGGAGCCTGCAAATTTCTAATCTTGCTTCTGCAAACACTGACTTGAGTTGCTGCCCCAACACCCCCTCCCTCCCTCCTTCTCCTCCTCCTCCTCCTCCTCCTCCTCCTCCTCCTCCTCCTCCTCCTCCTCCTTCTCATCTACAGTCCTTGGTAGCTCTGAGATCAGAATTCTCTGTACTTATTAAACTGGTTTGGGGGAAACTCATGAAGAATTTGAAAGTCCTTTTTGAAAGGACTGATGCTGCAAGGGATTGTGGGATATGTTCCGGAAGCCTTGGAGCCAGGTAAAGGTAGTGCTTGGTTTTAAGGCTCTATTTCATCATGTGACTGCCATTTGTTCTCTTTCCTACCACCTCCCCTCCTTTTCCTCTTCTTTTTCTCCTTCTTTCTAGTTCTTCGCTTCTTCCCTCCCCTCCTCTCTCTCCTCCTCCTCTCACTTTGGTTCATTCATGTATATTCTCTTTCCTCCTGGTGTGCAATCCATCAGGTAGCTATTTTTAAGACGAAGCAGCCACATCGCAAATGCTGACAGAGCTTCAGAAAAGCCAAGGGACCACTGTCTCCAGCCCTAGCACAGGTTGGGAATATATCATCCACCTTCTGCTTAAAGATGAGTGTGGTAGGCACGATATAAAACAGTGGAAAAATTCAGTGCCACATCATGGCTCAGATCCTGGCAAGGCAACATTCTTCCTCATCCCACGCCACCCCCATGGCAGGAACAGGCACACAGACTTCAGGCTGCAGCCCTCCCAGCCTCCAAGTCCCCAGCACAAGGGAGAAGCTGCCACAAGACTGGAGGCGGCCGGAGTGGAAAGCTCCAGGAGTTGATTACCAATATCAGTAAGCCGGACAGCTCATGCCCTAGGAAGGAAACCAGGCCTTTGAAGCTACATTTGGGGAATTCGAGGGCAGGAAGACTGTTCTGGATTTGTGAGCACAGTGAAGCTATTTACGAGCAAAGCCTTTCATTCTTTTATCAGAGAAGCAAACCAGCTGCCCTATTAGTCTTGACACCGAGATGTCAAGTGTGTGATGGCAATGGGTTAACAACATCCTCTCTCCCCAAGCCAGGATATGATGAAGTCCCCATGGACCCTCTAGAAACAAACAGGAAGGCGCTTGGGCATCTGTAGGCATTTAGCTGATGGAATGGAAAAAGAGCAGCTGCAGAAATGAGTGAGCCTTCCACAGTGGGTTTGGACTGTGGCAGCATGTACCCTCAATTCCTTGCTGTGGACAGTGCAGTCCTGGAAGAATCCTGGGGGAGGAGAGGAACTTAAAAAAAAAACTACTCTCTTTTCTAAAAGCAAGCAGCTCTGGGTGCTCCCACTGGGTACTAGACCTGTATTTTGCCTGCTAAGGCGGGAATGCATCATTGCCATCTGGAAAAGCGGCCATCCTAAGACTGTGAGGGACCTGAACACCTGGGAGACAGAGGACACCAAAGACGGCTCCTGGGAACGGGAGTGAGCAGTTCTTCCTTAGGGCAACACAACATCTACAGCTTTGCACTCCCATTTCTTCCCTCACACCTTTAAATATCCTTTTTAAGGCTGGCTGCTGATTAAGTCTGTTTCCAGGGAAGGGACAGATCCTTCAGAAATCACCAAAGCAGTTCAATAGATCTGCCAAAGTCAGTTCATGTATGACAGTGTTAAGCTGAAGTTCTGAACCATAAGCTAGTGTTTGCCTAGTGTCATGATATATAGGATTTACCATTTATTTGTGTCAATGAACTGTTTATAAAAATGAATAATCTGAATGTATGCATTTTCTTGGCTTGGCCTTTAATGCGTAGAGATCCGCCTGCCTCTGCTTCCTGAGTGCTGGGATTAAAGGCGTGCGCCACCAAGTCTGGTTCGCACATATGGGTTTGTTCTACTCCTGGGTGCTCATGATATGATGGAAATGCTGAAGAACTCTCACCCAGGCCTTCACACATTTCCCAATGGGCTGTTGTATCATAATGAACTCTTTGCCTCATTTTGTGGTTGGTGTGACCATAGTGAGGTTAACACCAGCATGAGGAAGAGGGTCCTTCAGTTACTTTACCTCCAAGACTCCAAACCTACGCAGGAGAAAGGTCTGTTCTTCACAGCCCCAGAACAGTTAGATAGTAAATACTGAACCACAAATTAAAACGTTCTGAGACTGGAGAGATGCACAATGGTCAAGAGGACTCATTGCTCTCCCCAACTATCCAAGTCTGCTACCAGCAATGGGAACCAGCAACTCATTGTGCCTGTAACTTCAGCTCCAGAGGAGCCTGGGTTCAGGTCCCAGCACCCACGTACAAGCCAGGCACAGCGGCACATGTCTGTCACCCCAGCACTGGGGACGGGGACACACAGTGCTGGTACTCACTGGTCAGCCAGGCTAGCTGAGTGCTGAGTTGCAAGTTCAGTGAGACTCGTCTCAAACAGTAAGATGGGGGGTGATAGAAGAGAGCAGTGGATGGTGTCCTCTGGCCTCTGCACAGGAACATGCACATACGTGTTCACACATACAGGAACACATCTTATACATGCACATGCACACACATGCTCACACACATGCAAGTGATTTTAATAACTTGATGAATTGAAAGAAAGAGAAGGAAAATAAAATCTGTACTCAGGAAATAACTGTGTGTTGAGAATATCCTTGGCAAAGAAAAATTGGAAAAACACACCATCCAAATATCAATCACTAATAAAGAACATGATGGAAACATAATTTGTAATTTTAATGTTATGAAACCCTTTACAATTTTCTACATTGAAAGAAAGTGTGTGTTTATCCTAGGGAAGACAAAAAGGGACTCACAGGACCTGTGGATGTGACCTTAAGGTAGGAAAGCCAAGTTCTGTGGAAGCCACGTTCTGAAGCAGCAGAAACGTCTGTCAGCTTGCTGATAGTGAACAGAGTACAAGTGTGACTGATGGGAAAACCTCCCACTGCCAAAATAGCCTTTGAAACTTTGATAAGACCAATTTATTGGGGGAACAAGTCAGAGACTTAGTAAAGTTAAAAGGGATTAAAAAAATGGAAAGAAAGGAAATGTGGTATATGGGCCAATGAGTGTCCCTAACTTACTAAAATAGTTACCTCCCATCTCCAGTGCCCTGCACATCTTTCCCTGTTCCAGCATCAACAACAGCTTCTTGTAAACTGAATTGCTTTTGGAACTAATCTTAGGGTGGTAATGACAGTGTTCCTTACTGTCCCCCCCCCCCCGCACCACACCCCCTCCCATACTATAGATTGGGGGTGCCTGGAGGTTCTGTGCGGTCTTCTTTCCTCAGCTTTCTAGTCAAACATTGTTCCCTCCACCATGACCCTCCCACTGCTCAGGCTCACTGGCCCCCTCCACCACGACCCTCCCACTGCTCGGGCTCACTGGCCCCCCTTCACCACAACCCTCCCACTGCTCAGGCTCACTGGTCCCCTCCACCACGGCCCTCCCACTGCTCAGGCTCACTGGTCCCCTCCACCACGGCCCTCCCACTGCTCAGGCTCACTGGACCCCCTCCACCACGGCCCTCCCACTGCTCAGGCTCACTGGACCCCCTCCACCACGGCCCTCCCACTGCTCAGGCTCACTGGCCCCCCTCCACCACGGCCCTCCCACTGCTCAGGCTCACTGGCCCCCTCCACCACGGCCCTCCCACTGCTCAGGCTCACTGGCCCCCTCCACCACGGCCCTCCCACTGCTCAGGCTCACTGCCCCCCCTCTACCATGGCCCTCCCACTGCTCAGGGAAGAAGGAAGAATTTGCACAGGCAGATTATCGGGTCTTGCAAGCCTCAGTCTTCACCCTTGTCCTTCCTTGGGATCAAACAGTTGTGGAATGTTGCTCAGCTGTGCCAGACAGACCCTGGGATGAAGCAGTGAACAGGGGCAAACTGTCCTTGCCCTCATGGAGCTGGGGTTCTGGACGCTTCCTGATTCTGGCTGATCTTGCTAACTCTCTGAGCTGGTTTTTGAGGCCCCTCTTTCCTCCCAACCCTATTGGGCTTTCTGCTTCAGGTCTCCATGGTCTGGTGCTTTGTGACCTCAATAGCTTCCTAATTAATTTGTCAGCTTCTCACCATTTCACAAGTCTACTTGAAACCAATTTTATCACACCGTCTCTGCTCAACATACTTCAATGACACCTCACTATTCCCCATTAAATGGTTCAAAGAAAGGGCTGGCCCAAGGCCTGTTGAAACCCTGGGGAGGAAGCTCCAACTGTGTCCTTCAAACTTGGTCTTCAAATATCCATTTATCAGAATTATTCAAGAAACACTCATTCTGTTTTCAAAACTGAAATATCCATTTAGATCACACATGGGAAGCCATCCTGTGTATTCACTATAACATGTCTTTTTATACATGTGCTCCATACTTCATAAAATGGTATTTTTTCACTATATAACAACATGTCATGTAACCTCTTTTAATTTTCATATTGTGGATATCCTTTCTGTCTCATTAAGTAGTCTTCTAACATATCATTTGACACACAACAGTTACTTTTGAGTGTGATATTTTCCAAATCTATGCACAAGTTAAAAATCAAGTGTTACCAAAAGACATAGAACAAAATAAAGTATCATCATGTGACGCTGTGCCCACTTTACCCCTGGTTCCCAGAAGTAGCCATCTGAGAACATTTTAAATACTGTTTCTTCTAACTTATGTTTCCAAACAATATGTGTGTGCTGGTCTTAAGATTTATTTATACTTTGTTAACTGCACAGTGTGATAAACTTAATCATCTAACAAATAAAATGCCATTCCCCTGTCATGTGCTGGACATTGTTCCAGGAATTAGGGATCGATAGACAAAGTCATTGCATTCATCAAACTTCAACTCTAAGAGAAAAGGCATTTGGAAAGTAAGACACTACATAAAGGAAGTTTACGTGCTGTGTAGTACGCAAAAAAATTCATCAGTGAGAGAAAGTAGAAAAACTGGCTTTCAGTAGAGTAGCAAAGAAATGTTCTTCTGAGGCGACATCTGAGTTGAGCCCTGCATGCTGAGAAACGCCTGCACTGTGAACCCCGGGGGTGGAAGGGAATCTGTGCATGGGGGAAGGCCTGGCCCTGGGTAACAGGGACCTTACAAGAACGGCTTAGCAAATGAATGTTGTGTTTTGCTTCTTATAGTAGGCTCAGGACAGACTAACCAGAGCCCAGGCTCCTTCTACCTTCTTACTCCTTCAGCTCCACGTCTGGAAAGCTCTAGATGCCTTAGCATGAAGTTCCAAACAGTAAGAAGAATGGCAAGGAGCAGGGCATACTTTTTCTGTATGGGTGCCAACTCTGAAATTTCCCATCTCTTCTGCTCACGTCTTTTTGGCCAGACCTTAGTCACATTGACGCACCAAGCTGTAGGAGAAAATTGAAATGTGGTTTCTATTCTGGGCAGCCATGCACTAAGCTAAAGTTCTCTTCCTGAGAAATGAGAATGGGTATCAGAGGCCAATTCACTTTCTATCAAAATAACATCATTTTATGTAGAGAAAAAATTAACAAAAATCCTTGATGAAGTAAAAAATCTTGTTTAAATAAGGGAAACAATTTGGGCTTGTTGATAATTACAGTATTTGGGAGGTAGCAGCAGGAGGTCACAATTCAAAGTTAGTGAGTTCAAGGCTGGCCTGTGTTACTTGAGACTATGCCAGCACACACACACACACACACACACACACACACACGCACGCACGCACGCACACACGCACACACGCACAGGCACACAGAAAGTGGGGGGAGCCAATGACAGAGCAAGCATGCCAGTATCACCATAGGGAGTGTAAAGGAGAATGGCAGATATGAGCAAGACACTGTTTTTGTACATGTACGCACATTCCTGTGCCCGAGTGAAAGCACACCTGTGCCAGAGTGCATGTAAAGGTCAGAGAGAAACCTTAGGTATCAGTTCTCTCCTTCCACTTTGTTCGAGACAGGCAGGGTCTCATCCCCATTGGAAACACCAAGCTAGCTGGCCCATGAACCTCTGGGGATTCTCCTGTCTCCGTCACAGTAGACGTGCTGGGATGACAGATGTGTGCTGCTTTAGCTTCCAGCTTCATGTGAGCACCGGATCTGAACTCCGTCTTCACCTTACATGGCAAGTGCTTTACCCTGGAGCCATCTCCCCAGCATGAGGGACTTTACTTTTATTTCAACTGGAAATAACTTTCAACATGAAAGAACTTTCAGCAGGGAACTAATTGGACCTTCTTTCCATATCTATCTCTTTCTCTGTTCCTCATTAGCATTAGTAACCAATTCTTATTATTAAATAATTAAACCCATCACTGTTTATATCATCATGAGTATGTAAATATTGTCCATTATAAGACCAAGTATTGTGGGAAGTGCCTCAAGTGGATTTCTGCTGGTTTTCACTTATATAACTATACACATGAACACACAGCTACAATTCATTCCAGATTTCCCACGATGCCATCTATCAAATCAAATACTTTAAACAGTTTGCTTTTTCTTTCTTTTGTCTTTCAAGATTTGGTTGTAGTTCTTACCTACTGATTATGACTATTAATCATCTGGTCCTTGTGAACCTGTTCACTTATTACAACTTTACTATCATGTTAATGAATCTTAGGATAGAATAGAAAAATTAATATAATCTCTCCAACAATGTAATTAAAATTCCATTAGCACATTGCTGAAGAATCTTTGACAGTAACTCTGACCTTGTAATAATATATTGAAAATGTGCCTCTGCCTTTGACCTTTGACAGTAACTCTGACCTTGTAATAATATATTGAAAATGTGCCTCCCATTTGACATTTTTGAGAAGCAACAGGAAAGATGAAAATTACTTTCAATATATCTTTGTCAAGTTTCATTTTGAAGACTGTGACTCCACACCCGAAGGGGACCACGCGGGCGGTGGCTTCGATCTCAAAGAGCCCATTCTTCCCCAGTATTTATTCTTGGCGTTGATACCCTCTCCCCAAGCACTCTCCTCTGCAGGGTGTTAGGATCTTCTGTTTACTTTAAAGGCTGGCATCTGTCTCCAACCTCCCCATCTTAACTATTTCCAGGATGTATGTCTACCTTTTCCTAAGAGGAAGGTTTTGCTCACAGCCACCTCCAGTCTTCTTCAGAGATAATTGCCACTGTTTTTGCTTTCTTCCCCCTTATGAGTATCCTAACTGTACTTGTGTTTACAATCCATCTCAGATGTTCTCTTGTCCCCACAGCTGTCTCACAGGAATCTGTCATTTGTCAGCAGTGTGTCTTCAGCACTCTGTAAACGTTTCCTAGATGGACACACTAAGCCACTCGGTGAGCATGCCAATTAACTATTCTTATGCTATATACTAATTTTTTCAAGCTTCTGCCATTAAATACCAAACAGTTGGAAAGACCGATAGCACTGCTCACTGCATTCCCAGCCTAGGAGCAGATATGTAGCTGAAGGACATTTAATGTTTCCCAACTGTTTACGAGGCGCAGCAAGGATAATGTAGCCAAATTCATCTGTTTCCTCTCATCTACAGATTTCAAATGCTGACCAAGGAACTGTGCTGAACTCCTGGTGACTCCTGACTCTTCTTACCTGTTCTTCATCAAAAACTTGTTAGAAATTTTATTACATATGAATAAATTGCAAAGACGCCATCTGGAACAAGTATAGAGTTCCTATGTAAACAGTTTCAGAGTCTCTTTTAGAACAAGAAGATGTTTCTTGGCTGATTTGTTTAAAATGCTGAGGCTTTAGTATCTCTGTTTGAGAAACTCTGTCTTAGCCAGGAATGACTTACGGCTAACAGGGAACTAAATCTGCTATCTGTTTAATCGTGAAATTGTTGAATTATGTAGCTTCCAGATACTGTCTTTGATAGCATGCTGAAGTTGTAAAGTATAAAAACTGGATATTTATTTTTTATATATTCACATCAACATCATAGGCCATTTTTAAAGCGACTTTTCTTATTTTGGATCTGCTGGTCTTACCATTGGAATTTTTCAAACCCTCTGACCTCAAGTCTTCCATTCTAAGTAGTAACAGTGAAGTTCATTGTGCATTGTGTCCACAGCCTGAGGCAGCAACCATTTTACCTGTACTGCACACTCCATGGCCCCTGGAATACGGCTGTGCACTGAACTATCCTATGGGGCTGGAGAGATGGCTCGGCAGCTAAGAGCACTTGCTGCTCCTGCAGAGGACCCAAGTTTAGTTTCCAGCACCCACATGGCAGCTTACAATTGTCTGTAATTATAGTTCTTATAATTATAGGGTCTGATGGCCTCTTCTGACCTCTGCAGATAGTAAGGTGGTGTCATGTGTATGGGTGTGTGTGTGTGTGTGTGTGTGTGTGTGTAGATCAATATACATATATATGCAGGCAAACACTCATACATGTAAAAATGTCTTTAAAATAAAATTCATCCTATTATTAATCTAACTTATTGTTATTGGACCAAAATTGTAGACTTTTCATTGTTAAACATCATTTTTCTAATAAATCAAGACTAACGTCTAAAACTAACTATTTTAAATAACATATAGCATATCCACTTAATTAGGCTTTCTATACACTGCTGTCTTCCAAGATAGAGTTAGTGAAAAAAATGCACAATTTCAGTCATCAGAGGAGTACATATAATAATGACACCTGGATACTACTTCACACCTGCCTGGATGCCTATAATCATAGATAGCAAGTACTGCTGAGATGTGAGCAAAATGGGACCCTCGCACATTGTTGGTAGAAATGCAAAATGCTACTGCAGTTTGGAAAAGCTTTCGATTGTTCCTCAAAGTTTAAACACAACTACCACATTTCCTGTGATTCTACTTGCACATGCTCATCCAAGAGTAATGAACATATATCTCCATGCAAAAACTTACACACGCCGGGCGGTGGTGGCGCACGCCTTTAATCCCAGCACTCGGGAGGCAGAGCCAGGCGGATCTCTGTGAGTTCGAGGCCAGCCTGGGCTACCAAGTGAGTTCCAGGAAAGGCGCAAAGCTACACAGAGAAACCCTGTCTCGAAAAACCAAAAAAAAAAAACAAAAAAAAAACAAAAAAAAAACTTACACACAAAAATATTCATAACACCATGTTTCATGATAGCCAAAGAATGGAAATAACACAGGAGTGATTGGATGAACAACATGTTATTTTCAAACAATGGAATTTTATTTGCCCATGTAAAGAATGAAGTTTGGGATGGTCTACAACATCTTGAAAATTATGCTCAAAAAGCAGGAAACAAAGACCCCATAGGAGACAGTTCTGATAAAGGTCCACAGTGAGTACCTAGGGCAAAGGGAAGGCAGGAGAGAGAACTAAGACAGCCTACTAAAGAATGAAAACTCACTGTGGTGCTGACTGCTAAGTATTAAGAACCATTGAATTGTAGACTTTAAATGAGGGACTCGTATGGTATATGAAATATATTTGATAAAGCTGTTAAAAAACAAAACATAAGCAGTGGTGGCGCACGCCTTTAATCCCAGCACTTGGGAGGCAGAAGCAGGTAGATCTCTGTGAGATCGAGGCCAGCCTGGTCGCCAGACCTAGTTCCAGGACAGCCAAGGCAATGTCAAAAAACAAAAACAAACAAACAAAAAGCCATAAAAATATGGCATGGCACTCCTTCCATGGATGAAAGATATCATCATCACCATCATCATCTGGCTGACAGCACAGCAGGGACCTTTGACCTTTAATCCCTTGCAGACAGACACTGGCTTTTAGCTCATTTACACATTTATCTGCTTGTCCCATGTGATGTGCAACCAGAGCTCCCAGCCTCAACAGGAAGTCTGCAACAGTTCTTTCCTAAGAACTTTTAAGCGGTTTAATATTATCCAACAGTGAATTAGAATCCTGGTTTGATGCCACTCTGTGACCATAAGCTTTTGCTTCCCACTTTGAAATATCAGAAGGTCTTAGACTGATAAAACAACTTGACTTTACTAAAAGTTCTTCCTTGAAAAATGTCAATCACATTTGGGAGAAAGCACATAGCATTCTCAGGTGCCTTAAATCGTTATGTAAACTACTATGGGTCTATCAGAACCTAAAACCACAAAATTCACTCCAAAACGGAAGAGTAATATTTACATTATAATAATTGGTTTAAATTGAGCAAACCATCTAAAGGTTGGCTTGGTCACCCACGGACTACCTGCATATTATTGCTTCCAAATTATTTTCATACATATTTCCTTCTACCAAGTAGCTCATCATCAACCTCAGTGATCCCCGTGTCAGTTCCTGCAGGACAGGAAATCCTACCGACTTCTCTTTTCCTCCCACAATGTGCTAGTCACTGAGCAGTAAATACCCTCAAACTTGCATCCTGGCTTTTAAGAAAGGCTGAATTTGCAACCCTCCTGCCTCAGCCTCTAGAGTAGCTGAGATTTCAAGCCTATGCCGCCTGACTAAGCTGATTTATCTCTTTTAAAATGTTCATTCTCTAAATTGTTCCTATGCTACATTCAATTTGAAGAACACATACTTGAATGTACTGAAATGATTTACTGTATATTTAGTTTCAGTATATTTTTATTTCCAGTGGTTATTCTGGAACAAATCTATTTCACAGAAAGGATACATATAAAAGAATTTTGAAAACCCATTCTTAAAATGTGGATGGATTTTTGTCACTGTTTATTCAAGGTCCATTCAAGCATTTATAATTTATGAGAACTATCTCTGGGACAGACACTGAAAGGTACTGTATCATAAGATGAATAAAACATAAGCCCTGGCCATAAGGTATTTGCAATGCATTATGGGACAGATCTTAAAGGAACCTGGGTTTTGGAGATTCAGGAAAATGTGCTACCAGTTAACACTCATCATTTTGGAAGTTCAGTGAAATTCCCTCTCTTAACTTCAGATGATAGCACTGATGTTCTCATATATACTAAGAACAGAGCTATTGAAAAGAATCCCTCGCAAATCCATTTTTAGTCCTCAAGGAACAAAACAGCATAATTAGACTCTGTGGATCAGGGACTGGCTGAGGCGAGAGGCGTCTTAGTGCACAGCTCCAAGAGGGGACACTCATGCTCAGAGGCCTGGGGCACACAGTCAGCTCTAAGAAGGGTTGGCTCTTTGAACTCTGGCCCCAGAGCATTTCTCTACCTTACTGGCCCAGCTGTGGAGGTTTAAGAGAGAGAAAGGGAAAAAAATCAATTCTTTGTCATCCTGGCTTGCATATATTTTGAACACTCCATGACAACTGTTTTATGAATTATTTCTGGTTTATAAAAAATTTAGCTGTGAAATCCTGAGGGAAGCTTGTTACTATACAAAGAGACAACTACTTTTAGGAGGAAAGGGTTGATACTAAAGGAAGTGAAGAGATGAAACACAATGACATCATTTAAATGACTGCCAGGTAAACATGTCCAATTCTTCAGACCAGGTAAACACGTTCAATTATTCAGACCAAGTAAACATGTCCAATTCTTCAGACCAAGTAAACATGTCTGACTCTTTATACCAGGTAAACACATCCAATTCTTCAGACCAGGTAAACATGTCCAGTTATTCATACCATGTAAACATATCCAATTATTCAGATCAGAAATAACTTTTATTGCTAAACCTTCCCATTGTTCAGTAATAACTGGTGATTTTGCTGCCATTCAAATTATTTTTATTAGCATCTTCCTAAAATCAATATCAAATGAACTAAATGAATACCAATCAGATAAATTGCAAACTGACCAATTCTTTTGAGATAGATCACTTGGAGATCAATACCAGAAGTGATTCTCTTCTTAGTTTTTGTGAGTTATTGGTGGCTACTCAGAGTGAAGTATGGAAGTTCAGGATGCGCTTGGTACCCAGGGATGTAGCTCAACAACAGAAGGGAGCTCAATTTGAAACAGATGTCTGAAAGGGCAGTTTCCTATATAGGCACATGACTGAGTAAGGGTAACTTAGACTTAAAAGGCATTGACCACAAGGGAAAAGGATTCTGTATTATATCAAAGTCTTCAGAACTAGAAATCATCCTTTCAACAGCCATGGGATGTCCAAGGCCAGCAAACATTGTAAAGGAACTGTCTCAGGAGTCCCAAGTACATAAAGAAAAATACTTCCCTCCAGGTCAGCTCAACGGGCTTCTCTCTCTCAGCCCTTTTCAGAATGGGAAGAGCTGCCATTCATCTCCCGAGTGGTGCTGACCCTTTCCTTTTCACTTCACCAAACTCTTGGAGAGTAGCGAAGACGTTGAGAGATGATGGCTTGTCCTGCAACCTCAGCTACGTAAGAAGCAGCGGTAGACGGCTCTCAGCCTTGAGTCTGGGCTGTCAAGTGAATTCAGGGTCAGCCTGGGCAACTCACAATTCCCTTTCTCAGAATAAAAATTAAAAAAGGTTGGGACTGTAACTCAATAGCAGATCACTTGCTTAGCACACACAAAGCCTTAGGTTGAATCCTCGTCAACAGAGCCTAGGAGCATTTGGTGGGGGCTGTGATCTGTACATAAAATGATATGATAGGGCTCCTGAGTGAATTTATGCTTTGTAGCAATAGCAGCAAAAGATGTCACTGCAGAGGACAGCAGGCTGGGACCGCTCAGGAAAGGGCACACCCGATTTTATAAGTAAAATATTCAAAATAGCGGAAAAAAATACCAGTAAAAATGATGAGCTAGAGACAAAAGGCCTGGGGTTCAATCTGTATCTTTGAAAAAAAAGAAAGAGGAAGGGAGAAAAACAATTCTAGGAAAAGACAATAAAATTACTGTAATGACTTAACCATGTCCCATGTTAAAAATGCCTGTAGAAGATGTGACATTTTTCTAATTATAACCCTTAACTAATAACTTTAAGAAGTTTAAAATATCAAAATAATTGGAAATATTTTAAACTCAGTCAACTGAGAATATAGTTAAATCTTTTCTACTCTGTCTAGCCTGGACCTCCAAAGCAAAGTAAAACTCCATCTTCTACAAATGAGGTTCCTGATGAGTATCTTCCTCTTGATTAAATCCATTATTAAATATTTACATAAAAACATACACTGAAAAATGTCATTAATAAATTCCCCAGTTAAGTTTCACATCTGTACATATATGATACTAACATTTTCTTAGACATCATAAAAACATTTTTAATATGCATAGGCATGCAATTTCACTTTGAATCAACTACTCAATTGATATTATAGAGATAAACACCTAAAAATGAGTTACATAACCTCATTTTACAAAACATTTACACTGCAATATAAATTTACAGTTATCTTGTCTCTTGACAGTTCAGCTAACGCCGCTCCTGCAAACTGCCCACATCCCCCACCCGTGGTTATGCAGCTCTTTGAGTTATCTTCTGAAAGTCAAACGTAGAATTACTTTAGCTACTATTCTTTACAACCATGGAAGTATCACAATTGAAATCCTAAAAGCCCAAAAACCTGAGTAGTTTAGATACAGCCTACCCTGAGTGATACAATCTGTCAAAACACACACACAGCAGATAGACAATGTGATGGAGCCGTATCTCTTAGAGACATTTAACCAACAATGAAGAACTTCCTAAAACAGAAAGCATTGGACACACTCAGGCTCAGAGCTGAGCAGGAAGTGGCAGCCAGTCTCTCCAGTCTCTCCAGGGGACAGGGAGAAGGAGCTTCTTAACTCTTTAAATGAGGCTAGCATTAGCCTACTACCAAACCATACAATGATTTTTTTATAGGACAATGATAGAATAATATTTCTAATGAATATAGATGTGAAAAACCTCAGCAAAGCTGACAAATTGAATTCAGCACTGAGTGCAAACATCATTTAACCCAGTTATGTGAAGCTGACCTCAAAACGAATCAATGAAACGTAACCTATTAAGCTGAAGTTTAGAAAACCAGAGGCCTATAATAGATTTAGAATAGCACTTGATAAAAATCCAATGCCCACTCATGATAAAAATCTTTAGTGAACTAGGAAGGTAACTTTCTCAACCTGACTTAAAAAAACAAAAAAAAAAAAAACCCTACAAAACCTTCCTGTGAACACCGTATTTAATGGTGAGAAAGCGTAACACTTCCCATAGATTTCAGGAGTAAGGCACAGATGTTTTCACTTACCATTCCATTTCATCACATGTTGGGAGTCCCAGCTCTTCAAGGAAATAAAATGCACACAGACTGTAATGAAGAAATAAAACTCTTTGCTCACAGCAGTCACAGCATGTAAATGTCCATTGTGGGGCTGTGGAAGATGGCCATCTTAGGGTTACTGCTGCTGTGATGGAGCACCATGACCAAAAGCCACCTGGGAAGCAAAGGCTTCATCTGGCTTACCATCCCAGAAGGAAGTGAGGGCGGGAACTCAGACGGGCAGGAACCTGGTGGTAGGAGCTGAGGTAGAGGCCATGGAGGGGTGCTGCTTACCAGCTTGCTCAGCCTGCTGTCTTATAGAACCCAGGACCACCAGCCCAGGGGTGGCCCCACTCACAGTGGGCTGAGCCCTCCTCCATCAATCACTAATTAAGAAAATGCCTTACTGGCTTGTCTACAGCTGGATCTTATGGAGTCGTTTTCTCAACTGAGGCTCCCTCCTGTCTGATGACTAAAGCTTGTGTCAAGTTGACACAAAACTAACCAGCACCATGGCATAATTGGTAAAGTGTTTGCCTGGAAAGCATGAAGACCTGAGGTTGTATCCTTACAACCCATGTAAAAGTCCAGGTGTTGTGTACCCTGGAATCCTGGAGATGGCTAGATGGGAGGCAGATATTGGGGATCTCTGGAAGCTTGTAGACCAGCCATCCTGGCCTATATTGCAAAATCCAAGACATGAGGCTCTGTCTCAAACAAAAGGTGGAAGGTGCCTGAGGGAACAACATGAAGGTTGACCTCTGACCTCCATATGTGCAAATCTACATCCACACACCTACACACGCACATAAAAAAGTCCAATACTTTTTTTTTTTACATCCCAGCAAGAAATAGGGAATTTGAAATTTAAAACACAGAATCATTTATCTTGCCTTAGTGTAAATCTAATAAAATGTATCCAAGTTTTATATGAACAAACCCACAGAAGTACGATGAAAGAAAAACAGAGACATAAACATGAACACTCTGTGTTCAAGGGCAGGGAGATGCAACGTTGTCAAGGTATCAGTGCTTCACAGCTTGATCTGCATGCTCAAAACAATCCTCACCCAAACCCTAACAAGCGAATTGAGAGTGCTAAGGAATGTAAAGTTTGTGTGAAAACACACATGTCCAAGGAAGGCTAACGGTGGTGAAGGAGGACCAAGCTTGGGCATTGACACTGCCCAACTTCAAGACTGATGATAAAGCTATTGTCACCAAGACACTAAACTGAAAGACAAATCAGTGGAACAGAGTAGAAAGCCCAGAAATGACCTGTGACTGTGGAGCAGAAACAGGATGGAGAGATCATCTTTGCAACAAGTGGTCCTGAGACACCTCTACATCCACATGCCCAAACAAACAAACAAACAAACAAATAAATAAATAAATTTGGACACAGATCTTATAAATACTAATTCAAAATGGATCACAGATGTAAATATGAGATGCAAGATTATAAAACTCCTGAAAGATATGACCTTGGGCACAATGATGAGTTTTTAAGTGTAACACCAAAAGCATGACCCATGAAAGGAATAAATGACAAGCTAGACTTCCATTAAAATTAAAACCCTGTCAGATACAAATGATATTTATGAAAAAGAACATTTATCCAAAAACACACAACTTATACAATTTAACATTAAGGAAATTAGTGACCTAACTTAAAAATCAAGTCACATTGGAAGACAGTTTGACCATTTGTCTTTAATTTTTATTTTAATTAGCATACAAATAATTAAGTTTCATTTTAGTAATTTTCAAGAGTTTGGCAATTTCTTATAAAATTAAACATATTAGCAAAAAAAAAAAAAGTTTGCAAATACCTTTATTCTTAGCACTTGGGAACAGAGGCAGGCAGATCTGTGTGTTCAAGGTTAGCCTAATCTACAGTGTGAGTTCCAGGCCAGTCAGGGAAACACAGTGAGATCTTATTTTACATTTTTTTTTAAAAGTTAAAACATTCTTACCATATGACCTAAAAATTTCCACCCTTGATATTTACCCAAAGGAGTTTAAAGCATTTCCATATAAAAGCCTACAAATGGATGCATATAACAGCTTTATTCTTAATTGTGAAAATTTGGATGCTATTGAGATGTCCCTTAGTGGGTGAGCACTGGAGCAGAATTCAGTGGTTCTCAGAATGAGTGTCAAGACACCCAGAGGTGACCTTCTGGGCACGTGATTGGAAAGCTGATGTGCAAATACTGTCAACTATGTGATCCCAACTACATAATGTTTCAGGAAAGACAGAAGTTACAGAGACAATAAAAATCAGTGACTGCCAGATGCCAGAGTGCCGGTGGCCATGTTAGAGGAGCAGCAGGTGACAATTGAAGTCCAAGGTGTCAGCCCACCAGGAGGAAACTCTCTGATGAGTCAACCTTGGTTAGGCAAGGCCCAAGACCCCAGACTCCAGAATCTCTTGCTTCTGCTGTGCCTTTACATGTTTGCTGCTATCTTTCTCTGGTATCTGGCATGGTGTGAATGGGTGTGGGGAGATCCCCACTGCCTGTGATGTAGTGTTTATCTCATGGAAACATCTCATTTTACTGGGCATTTTAACCTGTGGATTGTTGTGATTCCTCTCTAAGCTGTACTGTCTAATTGCTATAATAATGTTAGCTTATACAGAGTTTTGATGAATAAAAGTAAATACAAGGAAATGTTACACAGCTAGAGCATGAATTCTACTTAAGGAGCTGCATTAGATCACAGCGCAAGTTAATGATTAAGAGAAACAATTGAGTCCCAGGAACCAGGCTAGCTCTAATTCCCTTTATCTTGATGCTGAAAGACGCAGTCACAGGTTTCAGTGTGCACCATTAGCTGACACAAAGCTTTAAAATAACTTCAGATTAGATCAGATGCTTTGATAATAGCCTTAAGATGTAAACCCTAGAAAACAATCTAAAGTTCACAAGGACACATAGCTGAGTTATAGATTAATTATGTTAGGGTCAAAAATACAAAGCAATCTGATTGTTGCTAGCTGATGTACTTTCCTTGCTAAGTCTGGTTGACGATCAAAGGTGATGATTAATTCCTTGTGCCCTTTCCTGGCCTCAATTTCCTGATATAAGAAACTATTGATGAATGGGTATACACCCTAAAGATTCAAAGTTCAGCTGACTGACTGCTTTTATTAATGCATAATTTTTAGGTTTGTGGTTCCTTTAAGATTCCTTATAAGTTTACCTTTCAAGATAGATAATAAAAATGATTCTTTGTAACTGCAATATGCAGCCTGCCAACAAAAGAGTTGGCTGAGAAGAAAATGCTCCTTGCTTGCTCATGTTCTGTTAATGTATGTGGGTTATTAGGGTGACTCTGTTTTTAATCATGTAAGGGAGATGAAAAACATATTTTTACCTGTTTTCATGATAATCACTCACTTGAAAAACAGAATGTAACCACATTGTGATTCCTGTATGGACTGAAAGATTTTGTTGGGTATATAAAATGTAGAGGAAAAGAGAATAGGATAAAAAAGAAGAAAACCATCAAGAGAGTGTGTGTTTTTTTTCCTAATCCCCTCAGGTAGAAAAGTCTTAGCATATGCCAGCATTGTGGATTCCTTTGGAGCCCTGGACTGTCTGGAGGTTGGTCCCCCAGATAGCGATTCCAGAGGTCATAGGGAAGGAAAGAATGAATCCAGGGCATGTAAGGCATATTTAAGGATATGAAATGCTGTGGATATCACTCTGTATAAATAAAATGCTGATTGGCCAGTAGCCAGGCAGGAAGTATAGGTGGGACAAGCAGAGAAGAGAATGCTGGGAAGTGGAAGGCTGAGTCAGAGAGACGCTGCCAGCCACCACCATGAGTACCAACATGTAAGATACTGGTAAGCCACGAGCCATGTGGCAAGGTATAGATTTATAGAAATAGGTTAATTTAAGATAGAAGAACTAGATAACAAGAAGCCTGCCATGGCCATATAGTTTGTAAGCAATACAATTCTGTGTGTTTACTCGGTTGGTTCTGAGCAGCTGTGGGACTAGCAGGTGAGAGAGATTTGTCCTGACCTTGGGCCAGGCAGGACCAGGAAAACTCTAGCTACAGTGAAACTTTTATATGGCACACACCCTGGTGATTGATGTGTTATATACTTGTCAAAGCCCACAGATGTGACCAACAACAGTGAATCCTAGTGCACACTGTTGACTATAATTATGTTGTCAACATACATTCATTAATGTTGATACATTTACCATTCTGGGAGAGGATGCTACGAGAGAGGCTATAATCAGTATGGGGCTTGACTCACATGAACTCTGTACTTTTTATTCAGTTTTGCCCTGAATATAAGATTGTTTTAAAAAAAATAAAGTCTACCAAAAAGAAAATAAAACAACAAAACTCATCATAAAATGAGTTAGCAAGCCGGGCGGTGGTGGCGCACGCCTTTAATCCCAGCACTCGGGAGGCAGAGCCAGGCGGATCTCTGTGAGTTCGAGGCCAGCCTGGACTACCAAGTGAGTTCCAGGAAAGGCGCAAAGCTACACAGAGAAACCCTGTCTCGAAAAACCAAAAAAAAAAAAAAAAAAAAAAAAAAAAATGAGTTAGCAAGTTCTATATTAATTTTTATTTAAGAGTGCATATGATATAAAAGTTTTATTTCATATTACATAGATAATGCTTCTTGTCTAGTATCCATTACCATGAATCCCTTTGGTTTCCTCCCCTTCGGCTGCTGCAGATGACTATTGCCTCCACAGAGGAGAATTAAAGACACTGGGAAGGCCCCTGTCCCTCAGGACTTTGAAAGGCATTCAGTGCCATGGATATAGTACTGATGAGTGAGAAACAGTCCTGAGATTGTTTTCATAGAATACATTTCATGTTCATTTAGACTTAACTATTAACACCTGCTGAATGTAACTACTGCTGACTCTTCTGTGACAGCATCAGTATCCAGCTTCCAATTTCCACTCTTTAAAGTATTTCTCCATTGTGTTCCGAGACTTAAAGGAGCCGACATTTGCAGTGGGTATGATTTTCTGTGGTTTCAGCCACTGGACAAAACGTTTCATTTCTAGGAAGCTGCTGTGCTCACTATAGGGAATTCCTGTAAGATCAAAGGGAAGAGATTATTTACTAAGAACCAAAATAATAAAAATAAAAGAAGATAGAAAAGCAATCTAGAATATTGTTGTTAAAAAACTCTGGTGCTTTAGTTTGATAATAAAATTTGATGTCTTTATGATTAATAAAGACTAAAACATTAACATGAAACTCAGGGCACATACACACAAAAACCCCACAAAAACCAAAAAACACTACTTTTAAATGCACATACCTAAAATATGCATTTTTAGAATTATATTTAATTTGGATTTTCTGCCTCTAAACTAGTAGTTCTCAACCTGTGGGCTGCGACCCATCTGGGGGTTGAACAACCTTTTCACAGGGGTTACCTAAGACCATCAGAAAACACAGACATTTACATTACAATGCATAACAGTAGCAAAATTACAGTTATGAAGCAACAAAAATAATTTTATGGTTGGGAGTCACCACAGCATGAGGAACTGTATCAAAGGGTTGTGGCATTAGGAGGGTTGAGAACCACTGCTTGAAACACTTCACTCGGCTGTGGACTTCAGGAAAACTGGAGGAAACATGAGGAAATGGGAAGAACGGCAAGCAGGGGACCTTTGGTTTCTAGTGTAAGCCAACGGCACTGCCAAGCTTTACCCACATAAAAAGCACGAAGGAAAAATAGAGTTCTAAAAATCTCTTTGTCTTTTTACAGCTACCTCTGAGTGAACTAGTCCTCAGTGGTCTGGTGACACAGCACATGTCTACCTACCATCAGGGTACTAAGGCAGCTCGGAGGGCAAGGTGACCCTCTCCCAAGGGACTAAAGCACAAAGGCGGCTGCACCAGCTGTCACCCCTGCAGTCACCACATCTAAGCCACCTCTTCCTGCCACAACCTCATTCTTCCTGTCAGCTGACCTGGGTATCAAACCACAGCATTGTCCTTTCAAGTAACTCTATCGTTTCCCTTAAGTACCACTTACTACAACATGCAGTGATCTGCATTAGCAGCATCAGAATATTGCCAACTCTTGTCTGCCGACTTACAAGAGTCTGGATAGGAATTCAGCATTGTAAAGAGCCTTGAAACTCTAGAGTTGCTCAATCTTTGCCGTCTGTTTTTCTTGGTTCTTAATTTTATAGTACTTTTAAGGAATGAATAGTAACAAAAACATTAAAAGTGAAGGGCGAGGGTCGAGGGAAAGAGAGCTTGGGGGAGCAGGAGATCCCAGCTGGATCAACAACAGAGAGGGAGAACAAGGAATAGGAGACCATGGTAAATGAAGACCACATGAGAATAGGAAGAAGCAAAGTGCTAGAGAGGCCCACAGAAATCCACAAAGATACCCCCACAACAGACTGCTGGCAATGGTCGAGATACAGCCCGAACTGACCTACACTGGTGATGGGATGGCCAAACACCCTAATTGTCGTGCTAGAAACCTCATCCAACTACTGAGGGATCTGGATGCAGAGATCCATGGCTAGGCCCCAGGTGGATCTCTGGGAGTCCAATTAACGAGAATGAGGAGGGTTTATATGAGCGAGAATTGTTGAGACCAAGGTTGGATAAAGCACAGGGACAAATAGCCAAATGAATGGAAACACATGAACTATGAACCAATGGCTGAGGGGCCCCCAACTGGATCAGGCCCTCTGAATGGGTGAGACAGTTGATTAGCTTGATCTGTTTGGGAGGCATCCAGGCAGTGGGACCGGGTCCTGTGCTCATTGCATGAGTCGGCTGTTTGAAACCTGGGGCCTAATGCAGGGTCCCTTGGCTCGGCCTGGGAGGAGGGGACTGGACCTACCTGGACTGAGTCTACCAGGTTGATCTCAGTCCGCGGGGAAGGCTTTGCCCTAGAGGAGATGGGAATAGGGGGCAGGCTGGGGGGAAGGTGAGGGGGGCGGGAGGGGGGAGAACAAGGGAATCCGTGGCTGATATGTAGAACTGAATTGTATTGCAAAATAAAAATTTAAAAAAAAAAAAAGTGAGAAATTCTGGACCAGAGAGATGGTTCAGTGGGTTAGGACACTTGCCATGCCTGATGACCCAAGTTCGATCCCCAGGACCTACGTGGCAGGAGAGAACCGACTCCTGCAAGCAGTCCTCTGAGCTCCACATCTACATATGGTATATGCGCACAAATAAAGACATGTAATGAGAAATTGGAACCATCTTACCATATATTGATATATTCCCTTTCGTCTGGGGAGTAATATCCGCTATGCTAGTTATGCTGTTAGAATGTGTCCATCCTGTAGGTCGAAAAGCCAAAATCTGATCGTATTTCCCACCGCATTTCTTCAAATGGCTCTGTAAGCCCTGTTAAATAAAAACAGTGCATTGATTCGCTGGTCAGTGTCAACAGAGACAGGCCGTGTGGGAGTAAAGGGCGAGATTAGAGACCAGCATTGACAGTCACAGATAGTTAGGACTGTTGTTAAGACTGCTGTGCAGCAACCCAGGACCATGCTTCTAAGGGGACAGTCACAGGAAATACACACAGCTTCTCTTTTTGACTTTCCTAAACAAGCTAAGGCAATGTCTGGAAAAAAGTACGAAGGATCATCTGAAAGCTAAGAAATGGAGTTAAATAAATTATGATTGAGGTAGCTACAAAACCCCACCTCTTTCCAAACCCCACATACAGAGACATTAATATCGATAACACTAAACATAAATGCAACATAAGCCTTTGAGTATAAGCTGACAGGGGACACAGAAATCACCAGCTAAGAGTGGCACTGTCCTCAGTACAGACCCACATTTTAAAAATGTACCACAGCACTCCTCTTGGGTCTTTGCTTTTTATCCCTCAACTGTGAACTGGATTCATCTTCAATCTTCAGGCCACTGTAATCAGAAGTAATGTGCTGTTTTAGTCACTGTCCTATCGCTGTGAGGGGACACCACAATGAAGGCAGCTCTTATAGACCAAGTGCTTAACCGGGGTCTGTTTACAGTTCCAGAGGCTGAGGACAGTATCGTCACGGCATGATGCGCGCAGGCATGGTACTGGAGAAGAAGCTGAGAATTCTACATCCTGAACCAAAAGCAGAGTCTGGGCCTAGCATGGGCTTTTGAAACATCAAACCCACCCCCCGCCCCCCGCCCCAGTGACACACCTCCTCCAACAAGGCCACACTGTCTAATCTTTTCAAACAGTGCCACTCCATGGTGACTAAGCGTTCAAATATATGAGCCTAGGGGTGCCATACCTATTCAAGCCACCACATTCCCCTCTCAGATCCCATTGGTTTGTGGCCACATCATAATGCAAGTGCATTTAGTCCAACTTCAAAAGTCCCCATATTCTATCACAGTCTCAATAATACTTAAAAATCCAAACTTCAAAGTCTCTTCTGAGACTCATGCCATCTCTTAACTGTAATCCCCTATAAAATAAAAATAAAAATAACAGATCACATACTGCCTGTTAGCATTCTGGCCCGCCCAGCACCCTGACAACATCATCTTATGTAAAGTCCTCTTTAAGAGAAGCCCCTCCCCCTTCTCTCTCTCTTCCTTCCCTCTCGCCATGAGGTGGTGTGCACCTTGTCCTTCCTTTTCTCTTTCTCCTCGTCTCCTCTCCTCAGACCTGTCCATTTTCTCTTCTTCTCCTCTCCCTTCCCCCTTTGACAAAACTTCCCACGTAGGTGCCGCCTGCATGGTGGGAAGGACTTCCTGCCATGCCCCTTGGCTCCGCCCACCAAGGCCACTGCAGCGTGTTTTTAAAATACACTTCCAACATACAATGGCACAGAATATACATTGCCATTCCAAAAGGGAGGAAAAGGAGCATAGTGAGGAAATACTGGACTAAATCAAGACCGAAAACTCAGCAGGTCAAACTCCAAATTCTACATCTCCATGTCTGATGTCCAGGAGCTCTTCAGATCTCCAACTCCTTTCTCTTGGGCTGGTTCCACTTCCTGTCAGCGGCTTTCCTTGGCAGGTATCCTATGACTCTGGCATCTCTAACATCTTGGGTTTTCCAAGGCAATTCAGGCTTCACCTTCACAGCTTCACACAACAGCTTCTCTGGACCTCCATGCAAGGACATCCCCGACACACTCCTGGCCACGGAGGGAGACTCCATAACTCCTTTCTTCTATACTTGACTCTAAAGCCAGAACCACGTGGCTGAAGCTGCCAAGTTCTGCTGCTTACTAGGGCTGGAACATGGCCCCTCATTCAATTACATCTTCATCAGCTTTCTGTTGGAGATGGTTTCCTTCACTGCTTAAGCTTTTCTTCAATTTCTTTTCAGAAGTTGGAAGCTAATTGGGTGGGGTCTTGCCCTGAGGTCACCAATCCCTTTATTCCATGTACTGCCAGGCTTTTCTTTAAACTTTTTATCTCCTTGAGCACTGGACTTAACTCCTGGTGCTCCCTTTCTCCTTAAACTGTACATTTTGTATCTTTCCTTGCTCAGTTTGCTCCTTTTCATTGTAGACATGTATAAGACTGATCACTAATAATCACATGACACAGTCAATAATAGGCTGTCTTGAAATTTCCCCTGCCAAAATGCCATTAATCTAAAACTCTTTAGGAAGATTTTTTGATTTTTTGATTTTTTTTTTTTTTTTAAGGACAAGGTAAAAAAAGCCACATTCATTGCCAAAATATCACCAGAATGGTCTCTAGGCCATTTACTGATATGCTTTCCCTCTGAAACTTCTTGATCTGGGCTCCCACAGATCAGATCACCCTCAGCACTGTCTTCAATGCTCCTCCTAGGATGGCCCATTCATCTTTGCTTAAAGTGTCCAACTACTTTTCTAGTCAAACTACCAAAGTCTTCCACATTCCTCCAATAAACATCAATACCCCAGTCTCTGCTACCAACTTCTGTCTTAGTCACTGTTCTATTTCTGTGAAGAGACACCATAACCAAGGCAATTTTTTATAAAAGAAAGCACTTAAATTGGGGGCTTGTTTACAGTTTCAGAGGTTTAGTCCATTAGCATCAAGGTAGGAAGCAGACAGGCATGGTGCTGGAGAAGTAGTTGAGAGCTACAACCTAATCCACAGAGACAGAGAAACTAGGCCTGCCGTGGGCTTTTGAAACACTTCCTACAACAAGGCCACACCTTCTAGCCCTTCTCAAACAGTGCCACTTCCTGATGACTATGCATTCAAATACACAAGCCTATGGGAGCCACTCCTATCCACACCGCCACACATACTCTTCTTGTAAGTGTTGAGTAAAATAAAGCATCTCAGCTAAAGTCGTAACTGACTACAGCATTTCAAAATCTCTTTAAGAATCCATTCCAGCCAGGTGGTGGTGGGGGCACACCTTTAATCCCAGCACTTGGGAGGCAGAGACAAGCAGATCTCTGAGAGTTCAAGGCCAGCCTGGTCTACAGAGTGAGTTCGAGGACAGGCTCTAAAGCTACACAGAGAAATCCTGTAGCTAGAGTTTTCCTGCCGGGCCCACAGTCAGGACAAATCTCTCTCACCTGCCAGTCCCACAGCCGCTCAGACCCAACCAAGTAAACACAGAGACTTATATTGCTTACAAACTGTATGGCTGTGGCAGGCTTCTTGCTAACTTTTCTTACAGCTTAAATTAATCCATTTCTATAAATCTATACCTTGCCACGTGGCTCGTGGCTTACCGGCATCTTCACATGCTGTTTGTCATCGTGGCGGCTGGCAGTGTCTCTCTGACTCAGCCTTCCACTTCTCAGCTTTAAAATCCTGTCTTTGAAAAATCAAAAAAAGAAAAAGAAAAGAATCCATTCCAAGTTAAATCTTTGGAAGGCAGGAGGAATTCAGCTGAAGACAACAGTGACATGAGAATGGGAACGGTCACAAAAGGGATTTTTTTTTAAGGTTAATACTTTTGGTTTTCAGATTGAAACCTAGGATTTTAAAAGCTTAGAAAGAGTTAAAATTCACTTTGTTGATAAAATAACCTTATTTTTGTGTGTGTATGGGTGTATGTATGTGTATGTGTGTGCATGTGTGTGTATGTGTATATGTGTATGTGTGTATGTATGTGTGTGTATGTATATGTGTGTGTATATGTGTGTGGTATATGTGTATGTGTGTGTGTGTCTGTATGTGTGTGTGTGTGTGTCTGTCTGTATGTGTATATGTGTATGTGTGTATGTATGTGTATGTATGTGTATATGTGTGTATGTATGTGTGTGGTATATGTGTATGTGTGCGTGTGTGTGCTCACATCAATGCGTGTGGGGGACATGGGTATCTTGCTGTCATGCTCTGCCTTGTGTCCTTGAGCCATGGCCAGTCACTGAATCCAGAGCAGGCTGGTGGCCAGCAGCCCCGGCCATCCCCCTGTCTCTGCCCCCACAGCACTAGGGGTGGCAAGCACTCGCACCTAAACTCGGCTTTTTATGTGGGTTCTGGATATTTGAACCCAGTGCCACATGTCTGCGCAGCAAGTCCTCTTATCTGCTGAGTCTTCTTCCCAGCACCGACCTCCCCCAACTTCCGTTTGTACCAACCAAAACCTTTCATTAATGTGGAGCAAATATAAAGATATCTATCCTGAAAAACCCACATTTCTAATCCACTCCTAAACCTTGATATTAAGAGCTGGAGTTATAGACATTTAAGTTTCCATGACATCCCTGGCATTGTAAATTCTCAAGTTTCTGTTTTGGTTATTGTCTTAATGACTGTTTTCCCTCACTCCGCCCTCCAGAAGAAAGGAGGTCACAGTAAACAGAGACTGTGGATAAAATACATAATTATGTGCATAGTCCCATAAACTCGAGTCTAGTTTGCAGCATCCACTACCAGCTTATCCACATCCACTTGTTTCTTCAAGACTACCTGAAGAATTAAATGAGACCAATTTTTGGTTCCTAGGAGACAAATCAGTTATTCTAAAAATAGCATGTGATGTAAACCAGTGCTACAAATAGAAACCTATGGTTACATGAGCCAAATCTACAGAGAAGCTGCCAGCACCCACTAGCTGTACATTAACTACAACTGCAGGACTGTTCTCATGAGGAAGCTATTATAAACAATTTAGTCAACACAAAACCCTGATTTATGACTGTCTCTCTCTGTTTATTGGTAACCAGTTGGTGAGGAAACCACCTTGGTAATGTCACCAGTCTCCTTCAGGATGCCGATAATCAACCATATAACGCCTGGGAGACCTTGGGATGAGCCCGAGTATGAATTAAGCATCATGTGCAGCATTTCAGGCCTAATTTTTATATATGAGAGTGCATGTGTGTTCAGGGACATGTGTGTACATGCTTGAGGAGGCCAGAGGGTGATCTTGTGTGTCGTTCCATGGGACCCATCTATTTTAGCCTCAGCTAGCTGGTCAGGGAGGCCTAGAGACCCACCTGTCTCTGCTCCGCAGTGCTGTGACTACAGGGGTACACTACGTCCGCCTGTGGGGTTTTTCTTTTTAAACATGGGAATAGAACTCAAGCCCTTGTACTTGAAAGTCAAGACTGTACTTTTCCACATTCCAGAACCTTTAAAAATGCCCTGAGCATCATGAAAACAAAGAGCCATTATGTCTGATGCAGTACAAATATTTAGGGTTAGTAAAGCTGGCTATAATCACTAAGACATAGGATTACTATAATCATCAGATTCTACTCCTCTGAGTTTATAAGACAAGAAGGCTTCAAAAATGTCACATTACCTGCTCACGTTAAGCGGGATGGGAGAGGAAAGGGGCCGTGGTTCACTCTCTGGAACCCCACAGCTCCCTCTTTCAGGGGTGCCAGGAGAGACTCCACCTGCCTGTCTTAACTGTTTTAGATACCCATCATCGAAGAATCCTAAAAATAACCTTTTCATAAAGGATTAATTTTTAATATAAACTCCCAGAAGTGGTAAAATATACTCAGTGAGGATTAAAAATCTAGACAATGGTACCAGGTTACTCCCTTTCCAAGGACACTAGCCTAAATAGTGCTCAGAATAAAGGCTTCCAAATCTTAAAGCCAGTTTGAATTCCTGCATAAAAACTATACTTGAGTTTGCAGTTGTCTCAAGATTTATTTCTGTTTAGGTCTGGAATGATGGAAACACAATCTCTCAAAGAAGGCCAAGAGGAACAGGAAAGAGTCTGTGAAGCTGTTGGCTGTGCAGGAGTCATCAGAGTCTTCTTTCTGAGTAAAGCTGCTGAGAACCTCTCCACCAATTACAGCCTATCTCGTGTGTCACCTGTCTCCCTAGTCCCTCCCCACCCACAACAAAAACACTCACTTCTCTAAGGAACTCAAGCACTCTGGGTGTCCTGCCTCTACAGTATCATGGTGTCTCTTCATCATAGGGAACCCAAGTCTCTACAGTACCATGGCTGTCTCTTCATCACAGGAAACCCAAGACTCTACAGTACCATGCTGTCTCTTCATCATAGGGAACCCAAGCCTCTGCAGTACCATGGCTGTCTCTTCATCATAGGGAACCCAAGCCTCCGCAGTACCATGGCTGTCTCTTCATCATAGGGAACCCAAGACTCTACAGTACCATGGCTGTCTCTTCATCATAGGGAACCCAAGACTCTGCAGTACCGTGGCTGTCTCTTCATCATAGGGAACCCAAGACTCTACAGTACCGTGGCTGTCTCTTCATCATAGGGAACCCAAGACTCTACAGTACCATGGCTGTCTCTTCATCACAGGAAACCCAAGCTTCCGCAGTACCATGGCTGTCTCTTAACAGACAGTGCTCTGCTTCTGGTATCCATTTCTTTACCTCTCCTTTGCTTACTCATTGTTTTGTTTGTTTATTTGTTTTGTTTTTTGTTTTTTCTCTCTTTACTTCCAGGCAGCAACTGCCAGTGTTAAAAATCACTAAAATAAATTTTTCAGTCTTTTTACAAAACCAAAGTTGGGCAACATTGCCATTAGGAAATTCTAGAACATTTATATCCTCCCCAAACAAACCCTGTACCACACTAGCAGTCAGTGTCCATTGTCTTCCTTCCAAACCCTGGCAATCACGAACCTGCATTCTGAGTTGACAGACTTACATACTCTGAGTATTTCCCATGAACCAAATCATATAATACATAGGAATTATGTTTGCTTTTTTTATCTTGCACATTTTCTCATAGTTTATACTGTAGCATGTATTACTATTCCATTCCTTTTCTAGCTGAAGAATGTTCTGTTCTATGGATATAACCCATTTTATTTGTTCATTCACTATTTAATAGGTATTGGAGTTGTCTCTACTTTTTTGGCTGTCATAGCTCATGCTACTGTGAATATTTAAACAGTTATATACAATGATGCTTTCGTTACTCTTAGGCAGGGCTGGGATATGCCCAGGACTGACCAGGTCATCACCAAACTGAATATAAGGACACCATTTCACAATGCCACTAGCAAAGAACAGGGTTCAGATTCCCTATACCTTCACCAACAGCAGTTACTGTCTTACTACAGCTGTCCAAGTGTGTGTCAAGGGGCTATTCCACTGTGGTTAGGACCTGTAATGTCCTGACAGGTAAAAGCACTGTGCTGCCTTTAGTATGCTTATTGGACAGTCTTCGCATTCTTCCCTTAGCTCTCTGCCATCTGGCCCCTCCCATCATGACGTCACCACACAGTCCCTGTGCCGGTCAGCCCGGCTGCTCTAGTCGCAGACTGATTTCCTTCTCTCACTTGGCCTTCTCTGCAGCAGACAGCATCTGGGAACACTCTTGTGAAAAGACTGACTAACCCACCCTGACAATCTGCTCAGAAGAAACAAACTGAGTGGGGAATAAAAAAGTGCTGCTGTTCTCCAGGACAGCGCCACACATCCTCCTGAGTAACCAGCATCTTCTTTCTGAGATGCTCCACCAATTTGGCAGCTCCCAAACTTAAAATGTTCACAGGGCTGACTCAATTAATTAGCAATGTGCAAAACCCTGCCTTGGTTATACCTGACAATTTATGGATTACGAACCTAGGAAAATAGGTCCTAGAACTGTACTTTCACCTCATGCACAAAGGTGTACAGAGAGAATTCCTGCTCAAGGAGTGAGCATTTATTTTCTTGATATCTTATTTATTATTTGTAAGGCACAGGCTTGCAAGCTTAAAAAGCATCAGAAGAGCTACTTCACAAGCACAAAGGCAAAAGCAAAGCCACATTATTGTGTCTTATGTTCTAAATCATGCTTACCATAAAACATTAATACATTATAATTATAAAATTATACAATAGATATTATATGTAATATTGTATTATTGTATAATATTGTATTACATATAATATCTATTGTATAATTTTATATATAGCTAATTATATAATTAAAAATTATAAAACAATATCAAATTAATAATTTGACACTGGCAGGTGTCAAAAATGTTAGAATATGGAATAAATCAGAGAATTTAAATCTGAGAAATAGGCCCTGAAACCACAGTGACATGTCAGACGTTTTATATGACATGTTCTTGTTTATACCTGGGGACTCACCCGCACTAAACTCATTCAGTAGACACCAGCGTCTAATGAGTAGGGCTGGATATCAGGACAGGCATGAAGAGACAAATGTACAACTGTCTAACTCCCTCCCTCACCCAGAAAGGATTAGAAGTCTGGATGGCCAGAGGGCTGCAGGTGTTTCTATTTGTGTTCCTTCCTTTGGGCTAACCCTCTAGAGTCCTGGTGGGCATGTGAATACTCTACCTGCTGCGGGATGTTTTGTATGTTAAATGTGTTGCTATGATTGGTTAAGAAATAAAACACTGATTGGCCAGTAGCCAGGCAGGAAGTATAGGTGGGACAAGGAGAGAGGAGAATTCTGGGAAGTGGAAGGCTGAGTCAGAGAGATGCTGCCAGCTGCTGCCATGACAAGCAAGATGTAAGGTACCAGAAGGCCACAAGCCACGTGGCAACTTATAGACTAATAGAAATGGGTTAATTTAAGACATAAGGATTAGATAGCAAGAAGCCTGCCATGGCCATACAGTTTGTAAGCAATATAAGTCTCTGTGTGTTTACTCGGTTGAGTCTGAGCGGCTGTGGGACTGGCGGGTGAGAGAGATTTGTCCTGACTGTGGACCAGGCAGGACTGGAGAAAACTCCAGCTACATCTACCTTTGTATTTACTCACACAGAAAAGCTAAAAACATGAAATGTTTCCCTTGGGGGAGAAAAAAAAAAAACCCAACTTCATTCTAACAGAATTCTTAGCATTAAATACAGATAAATACCTTTCCTGATTCATCCTAAAAGACACACATCTCTAAAGCTTACCTTAAAATTAATTTGCATCATTGGAAGGAGGTGAACCAAAGAATTGCACATATCTGTAGTTATGAGAGAACTGACTTCTGGTATATTGAAGCACTGCAAAGTTTTATACTTTTCTTGGGACATGCCCACCTTTGAACCCAAAACATCAGCAATGGCTGTAGGCAAAGCAAAAGATGAAAAACAATAAAATCATAGCTTGTTAAATAAACAAAGTTATAACCTACTCAAATTTTAAAATAAGAGTTTACCAAATAAAAGACAAATTCACAGAATCACACATTCACACTTTAACCACAAATAGCCAAATGACTTTGCTCATTAGCTCTATGGAATTAACAACCTGAAGGCCAAAGCATTCTTCTGAAAGTCTAACTCATTATTTAAAAACTACAACGGAAGTGTGGCAAGCAGAGGCGCTGAAATGTGTGCTCAGTGGTTAAGAGGCCCCAAGTTTGTTCCCAGCATTCTAGTTGGTGGCTCACAACCACCTGAAATTCCAGCTCCAGGGTAATCTGATGCCCTCTTCCGGCCTCTGTGGGCACCTGTACTCACATGTACAGAAAGACACACACATGTACACAAGGTTAAAAATAAAATCATCATAAGGAAGAGAAAGCAGCAGAGAAAGAGCTAGATGGAAAGGACCACGTTTGGACATGTTAACCCTGGCCTTTCACTTCATCTTTGAAGCTGACACAGTGTCAGCTTATTCAAGAAGTGGGGAGCACTCTGCAGAGACAAAACAGCCTACCACCCAGACAAACTACAGGAAGACAGAGCAGTCACTCAGGAGCAAAAGTTAACTTGTTCTCTGGCAGTCTGCTAGTGCTTACCACAGGGAACGATGCAATACAGCTGTTCAGTAAGCACCTTTCAAAGCTAATTAAGATCACAATGCTACACAGATTTTGCCGATAGACAGTCTATAGACATTAAGTGTGAACATAAATGCACTTACCAAATGCTTCCATAAAGTTTAGCCTCCTGGCTTAAATGTATCAAACACTAGGTGTTTTCTTTCTAACTTCAAAGGTAACACTAGATCATGTCAGAAAACAAATATCCAATGCAAGAGTAGAGACTGAAAGGGGCTTATGCAAGAGAATCTGATCTTTATAATATATTAATGTGAATTAGATACCGCTGCCACCCACCGAGGAAGACTTTCTCCTTTCCGATACAGTAAGTGCCACAGACAATGAGAGCACGTGGGTTTAGAGTTACTGCCTCGAAGGCCGCGTTGATGGCAAACTGGATAACCTCCTGCTGAGATGGGAAGGTGTACTCTGGGCTGCAGTATCTGCAACAAGGAGATGCCGTTCTTAGTAACAGGAGCACGAAAGCTGCAGCTCTGCTTGGAGACTACTTTAGAAGAAAGCAAACCAGCAAACTAAACGCCCCAGGAGTACAACAGATTCAAAGCACACAGTCTCACGCTGCCTAGAGTGAAAAAACCTACTTCCAGTTACTGCCAATTTATGGTAGAATAAGAGTTTTTCAACATACATTTTTAATTATGTTTTTATCATCCTCAAATTTTCTGTTTGAATACTTTTTCTCAATAAGAATATTTCTACCCAGTTAACCACTTTTTTATGAATGATAAAATTCAATATCTATTTTTAAAACTCAAGTCTCTATCAAAGAAAATATAATTGAAAGAGATTATATTTGTAGAAAAGAATTCTACAAAAAAAAAAAAAAATACCCTCAGGGGTTACAAGGACATACTGTTCTTCCAGGGGACCTGAGTTCAGTTTCCAGTACCCACATCAGTCAGATGCCAACCTAACCTATGACTCCAGCTCCAGGGGATCCAGTGTTTTAGGCCTCCACAGGCACTGTACTCAACTGCATACTCATACAGACACATAATTAAAAATAATAAAAACAAAGCTTTTAAAAAATACAACAGATCCAAAAAAAAAAAAAAAAAAAAAAAAAGCCGGGCGGTGGTGGCGCACGGGAGGCAGAGCCAGGCGGATCTCTGTGAGTTCGAGGCCAGCCTGGACTACCAAGTGAGTCCCAGGAAAGGCGCAAAGCTACACAGAGAAACCCTGTCTCAAAAAAAAAAAAAAAAAAAAAAAAAAAAAAAACAGATCTTTCTCGACCCATATACAAAAACACCCGGTGAAAGGCTAGCCCCAAGCTATTATCTGCATATATTTTGAGATGAAAAGTATGATTTTGTCAAACTATAACTCACTATAAACACCAAACAAATGATTTCTCATGACTTTCGCAATTGTTTTTGTTACTTAACCATCGAAGGGGAAAGAATCTCGGTCCTTTCTCCTATGAAAACTCACAAGGAAATTCAGAATCAGTGAAGAATACAAAGAGACTTTGACTTATCTATCACTTAAAGTACAGAGGATGAAAATGTCACTGTGAGGAAACTGGCTGTGGGAAGACTTGTCCTTGGTGCTTCTGCTTTCTTAGAGAGACTGCCTTTCACTAAAACATCTCATCCACAATCCTTGAAATATTTAAGAATTAATTCCCCACAAATTTGTGATATACAGTGTATATCACAAATATATACAATTTCTGTTGATTATACCTTAAAAAACTGAGACTACATAATCTAAATATAATCTCTTATGCAATTATATTTGTATCACTGAAGGATTTAAAGGTGCCACTTATAAGTTACCTTTTGAAAAAAAGAACAAAAGTAATTCCAATAATCAAACAAAATTGAATTGTGGCCTCTGTTTCCTCTTCACAATTATACCCAATAACTATATGGACACTTCAGGAAAATAATAAAAAATAATTTAAAGGGTGTTTTCTTAAAATTTGACCCTCAAGTTTTCTTTTTTTAGTAACAGGATTGTCCTATAAACATTTAAAAAAATAAAATACCAATAAAAATTATGATATATATTTCTAAATTTGTCTTTTAGCAGGTACATTTTTTATTTTTTATTTTTTTATTTTATTTTTTTTATTTTATTTTATTTTTTTTTTGGTTTTTCGAGACAGGGTTTCTCTGTGTAGCTTTGCGCCTTTCCTGGAACTCGCTTTGGAGACCAGGCTGGCCTCGAACTCACAGAGATCCGCCTGGCTCTGCCTCCCGAGTGCTGGGATTAAAGGCGTGCGCCACCACCGCCCGGCAGGTACATTTTTTAAATGGCATCCTTTTGATAAACACTCCTAAAAACAATTGGCTGTAAACCATCATTTAATTATCTAAGGAAAAGCTTCAATTACCCATCAAATGCAGAGCAAATCTCTCATTGGAAGAGAGAGAACTCAGAGAAAGTATGTCTTACGTGGTGTCTAAGTAGAGCGTGTGGACTTGATGGCCTGCAAGAAGAGAACGCTCCATGCTGGGGTCTGCTCGGAAGTCTCCAGTGTGCAGTGTGACAGCGCCGTTAGGAAGACGGAAAAGGACCATGACGGCACCTGGACAGCTGGACACAAACAGCTTAGAGGAACATGCAGGGCACAGACAAAGCGCTCGGAGCAAGGGCACTTCTTCCAGCGTCAACCAGAGAAGGGATGTTACGAGCTGGGCACAGGTGTGCAGGGGAGGTACTTAAGTCTCAGGTGCACATTCCTAGGAAGGTCCTGTTTGCAGGACAGGCCGGCCTCTAAGCCCTCAGGACAGTTTCTGTCTGATAAAAAATACTAGCTTGATCAGCAGTTTATGTGAACTATGTGATCTGTGGTAAATATTTCAATAACGTTAACTCCAAAAATATCAGAACTCAAACTGGCAATGAAAAAAAGGAATATTAGCAAGGCCAGAAGATAACTTTTCTTTTTTCTTTTCTTTTCTTTTCTTTTTTTTTTTAAAGAATCTAACATGATAAGATTGGCCTGGACTTCAGCACATCTGGATTAGCCTTTCTCTTTTCTCCAAATGCCTGTTATCTCTACGGACTAGGCTCACGTCCAAGAAAGAAGCACCATGGGTAGCTGTGTTTGGGCAACATGAATCATGACAGCACCTTACATTGGGAGACAGATCTGGAGAAGGAAAAAGAGGGAGGAAAAGAAGAAAAAGAAGGAGACAGGGAGGGAGAGAGACACAGAGAGAAAATACCATCTATTTCCATGGAAAAAGGAAGCTTCCAAACCTTTAGAGTCTAAAATTGCATGGTTTTTTTTTAAGTTTAAAATCATTTAGTTTAGGGTGGGGAGCAAGGCACCAACTCTCAGGTATCCAAATGGAATATAAAATTTTACTTTATGTAAATTACGTTAAGGAAAATGGAAAACTTCATTTCTGAAGAACAGTAATAAAATACTTTTTAAAAATATAAAGTGCCGTAAGTTGACATTGGGTTAACAACATGGGTTAGATAACAGATTCTCTTTACATTTAATCTGATACTAAAATTATTTTTTCAAAGTAACAATAGGATTTACTCCAGTTTAAGAACCAAGTTCTTTAGCTCTCAGCTCTAGAACAAGCATGCCACCATTTTCTCTGTGAACACTGTTTCAAACAGGCACCTTGCATGACTGAGGGGCCGTCCTACTTACTGATTGGCATCCAGCAAAACCACCTTGACACCGTCCACTGTACACTCAGTGTCCATCGGCAATTGATGGACGTACTGTTCTTGCACACGAAGCTTCTTCTTCAACAAATTGCCAGTTATCTGCAGAACGGTGAATTTGTTGCTGGTGTTGTATTCACACCCAGTTAGAAGCATGCTACTATTTCAGTCACCTCCCGTCCCCACTGTGATGTGAGTGAACTCTCCACACCAGGAAAGAGTCTGTGAGATAGCAGGTCAGCCTTCTGCTTGTTCACCTGGGGAAGCTCCATCCCAGCAGGAGGCACAAACTGCTTCCTCACCTGGGCAGTGCCCACTACTGTGGGTTTATTTACCCCCTGTGTTTCTTCCTGGTATGCTGTAGATATTCTGAACTTTCTGAAAGCCTAAAATATATACTTCTGAGGTGCTTGTGCATCCCCACAGACTACCCAAACCATTCTTTTTTTTTTTTTTTTTTTTTTTTTTTTTCCACTAAGAAAAGAGGATACCTCATGAATGCTCTGAGGATTAAACCAAAGCCTCGCTAAAGCCCCTGGGAACCAGGATTAAAATGGTCACCATCTAATAGCCAGTTCAAGGCATTCTGCATGGTGAAACTTCCTCTAAACCTGGCTGGGGACAGAGTCTGAGGTACCACTGTCGCAGTACTAACCCCACCCAAGCTTTATCTGTGAATGTTACCTGTAGAAGCTACAGGCTCCCTAGAGCTACGTGTTTTGTCTCATATTTACTTAGGCACTCAAAAAAATGTTTACTGAGTGAAACTTGGGTTATAGAGTATACTGTGAGACCATTATTGTTCTCACATAATAAAATACGCTTTAAAAATAGGTTGTAACTGTTGAATTGCTTTTTCAACCTTATGCAGGATCCATCTTCTCCACTACAATGCTGGCTCTTCTAGTTTTCAATATTCTATTTCTTACCAAGCTCATCAGTCACGACATTCCACAAAGATCGAGTTCAGAACACTAAAACTTACCTCACTACAATAGATTGGCAGCGTGAAGTCCTTGGACAAGCCAGCGTAATGATCAGAATGGAAATGTGTGAGGAAATAGGCCGTGCAGCCTTCAACCTCGCCGTACTGGAAAGCATCCACAGTGAAGCCAGTTCCTGCAACCAGATGCCCCCCCGGTGGGATGAGCAGGAGCCAAGGTGGTCGCAGCCTGGGTTCCTTCTAAAGACCAGGCCTCCCTACTCTGCAGCTCTCATTTAACCCTGAATTAACTATGACTGACTTAAAAACGTACATTTACTGAAAGGTAAGAAAACTCCTGTGTACTAAATATCCCAGTGTAGAGGCATAGGAATAGTTTCACCAAAAATATTAGTTGAAAGATATTAAGTTACAAACCAATCATTTCTTTGCCCTAATTAATACTTTTGCAATACTGATACTTAGGGGGGGGGCAATTGAAACCTCTAATTTCTACAAAGCAATGACAGGAGAATGGTTTAGAACTCCCAAACCAAGCCGGGCGGCGGTGGCACACACCTTTAATCCCAGCACTCAGGAGGCAGAGCCAGGAGGATCTTTATGAGTTCGAGGCCAGCCTGGTCTACAGAACGAGATCCAGGACAGGCACCAAAACTACACAGAGAAACCCTGTCTCAAAACAAACAAACAAACAAAAAAACCAAAACAAACCTCCCAAACCATGAATTTCCAATGAGGGTGAAACTGATACACTTCTCTGGGGTCAAAAATGGTTGGGACCAAAGAACTTAGAAGCATGTGCAGTCCTCCAAAGGGTCAAAGTGAAATAAAAGACAGACAGTAGTGACTACAGTCCTTGAATCTCCTTTCAGGGTAGTGGAGGAGTAAGGAACCAAGAAGGAATTGCCTCAAGAGTCTCCCCAGAGGGACAATAACAAAAATGAAGTCGAGAAATATGGATCTAAAATGTGCTTATGAAGAAACAGTCAAGTGTACTGATAAGTAAATGCAGGTAAATAAAGTCAACCTCACATTTCTACTGAGCACTAGATACACAATACATAGTGCACTAGAGTATAAAAACGTATCACAATAATCATTGAAAACATCACTGAAGCATTTTATGTGATACTGAGAAGCTGAGTACATGACTATTGTTTTACTGTATACTACTGAAGGGTTAGTGGTGGTTGTTTTACTGTATACTGTTGAAGGGTCAGTGGTGGTTGTTTTACTGTATACTGTTGAAGGGTCAGTGGTGGTTGTTTTACTGTATACTGTTGAAGGGTCAGTGGTTGTTGTTTTACTGTATACTGTTGAAGGGTCAGTGGTTGTTTTACTGTATACTGTTGAAGGGTCAGTGGTTGTTTTACTGTATACTGTTGAAGGGTCAGTGGTTGTTTTACTGTATACTGTTGAAGGGTCAGTGGTGGTTGTTTTACTGTATACTCTTGAAGGGTCAGTGGTGGTTGTTTTACTGTATACTGTTGAAGGATCAGTGGTTGTTTTACTGTATACTGTTGAAGGGTCAGTGGTTGTTGTTTTACTGTATACTGTTGAAGGGTCAGTGGTGGTTGTTTTACTGTATACTCTTGAAGGGTCAGTGGTGGTTGTTTTACTGTATACTGTTGAAGGGTTAGTGGTTGTTTTACTGTATACTGTTGAAGGGTCAGTGGTTGTTTTACTGTATACTGTTGAAGGGTCAGTGGTGGTTGTTTTACTGTATACTGTTGAAGGGTCAGTGGTGGTTGTTTTACTATATACTGTTGAAGGGTCAGTGGTGGTTGTTTTACTGTATACTGTTGAAGGGTCAGTGGTGGTTGTTTTACTGTATACTGTTGAAGGGTTAGTGGTTGTTTTACTGTATACTGTTGAAGGGTCAGTGGTGGTTGTTTTACTGTATACTGTTGAAGGGTCAGTGGTTGTTTTACTGTATACTGTTGAAGGGTTAGTGGTTGTTTTACTGTATACTGTTGAAGGGTCAGTGGTGGTTGTTTTACTGTATACTGTTGAAGGGTCAGTGGTTGTTTTACTGTATACTGTTGAAGGGTTAGTGGTTGTTTTACTGTATACTGTTGAAGGGTTAGTGGTTGTTTTACTGTATACTGTTGAAGGGTCAGTGGTTGTTTTACTGTATACTGTTGAAGGGTTAGTGGTTGTTTTACTGTATACTGTTGAAGGGTCAGTGGTGGTTGTTTTACTGTATACTGTTGAAGGGTCAGTGGTTGTTTTACTGTATACTGTTGAAGGGTTAGTGGTTGTTTTACTGTATACTGTTGAAGAGTCAGTGGTGGTTGTTTTACTGTATACTGTTGAAGGGTCAGTGGTTGTTGTTTTACTGTATACTGTTGAAGGGTTAGTGGTTGTTTTACTGTATACTGTTGAAGGGTCAGTGGTTGTTGTTTTACTGTATACTGTTGAAGGGTTAGTGGTTGTTGTTTTATTGTATACTCTTGAAGGGTCAGTGGTGTCTTTAGGAATAGAATTCACTTCCCTGCACACTCTTCTATGAACTCATCTGTGAAGGCATAGGCAGATATCCATTTGGAATATACAAAACCAGGAAAACTTAAATCCTGATATTGCTCTAAAACTGGCATTCATGGTGGGTCCAGCTTGCTATACTCCCTTCTTTTAGACCACTGAGCACTGTGTATCCTCAACATGCTTAGAAACTGGCTTTTAGTACGTTTGCACCAATGTCTTACCTTCTTTCAGGTTAAATGGAATCTCCACTGTTCACTGGCCTTTCTATAATCTATAATAGCTACCTAATCATTATAGCACCATATATAAAATAAATAAATGTTTAATAAAAATTTGGTGATAATGAAGAAAAAATTAAAAAACAAAGCCCCAACCTGTTAAAAGACTCCTAAAGTATCATAAAGAGCAAAGAAGCCGGGCGGTGGTGGCGCACGCCTTTAATCCCAGCACTCGGGAGGCAGAGCCAGGCGGATCTCTATGAGTTCGAGGCCAGCCTGGGCTACCAAGTGAGTCCCAGGAAAGGCGCAAAGCTACACAGAGAAACCCTGTCTCGAAAAACAAAAACAAAAACAAAACAAAAAAAAAAAAAAAAAAAAAAAAAAGAGCAAAGAAAACATACACTGTACACAAATTATTTCGAATCTATCCACCCAATGACAAGGAAGGTGGAGTTAAACACTGCTGTGTGTCTGCTGAGAAGCTGAAGTTAGTATTTCTACTTACCAGGGATTCTCTTATAGAACGGACATGTTCTCACTTCCCTTGCACCGGATGACTCTGAAACGTTCACGTTCCTTCTCTGTGGTCTGCCATGAGTCCGTCTTACAAAGGCTTTGCTCTTATTTAAACCGATTGCTCCCAATTCTGGAACTTTGATAAGGTGACCAGACCTCCTTTGATCTGTCCCTTCTCGTGGTGAATTTGACTTTTTATGTCTCTTTCTTCGATGTTGGGCCCTCTCTCCAAACAGTTCCATAGAGTGCTGACTCTCATTTAAATTCCCTGAATCCAATTCTAAGTCACTGAGAGAGTTCTCTGCTTTCCTCTTGCACAGCCGGGGTCTCTTTTCCTTAGGACTCACGGCTGGATTGACATTCGGCCCTTCTAATGCACCTTTCCTTGGTGACGTTTCTCCTTGTCTTTTGGGTGGCAGTCCAAAAAACACACCTATATCCATTTGCTTCATGACTTTCTTAGAAGGTTGGCTTGCATTGCACTTGGGACTGGGAGGCAATATGCTCAAAGGTTTGGCAAGAGGCGGACGCTTCTCTGCCTTTCTGCAGGCACACGCCGAGTTAGCAACGGCAGCACCCGAGCCCTGACCCTGTAATCCTCTAACTTGACTTTGGGTGGGATGCAAAGGTAGGCACTCTCCTCCGTCCTTTTCAAGTGATTTTGACATGGCACTTGTACGTAACGGCAGAGAAATTTGATTGCCAACAGCTGATGTTTCAGCTTTCCGTTTCTGATGACTCGATCCAAGTGAGTGAAATTCTGGCTCAGCAGGTTTAGCTTTGGTGGTTTGATAGTTAGGAGCTAATGCAGGTGAAAACAAGAGAAAGCCAGCGTCTGTGGATGGCCGGTCATCTTGGGAAAGCCTGCTCTCAGTGTAGGAGAGAAGCTGGAACGAATCATGCAGAACACGACCTTTATACAATCCACTGGACTTAGCCTGAGTTACCGGGCTTTTTGCCACGGGGCAGATGCCCTCTCCTGCCTTTGGGAAGGGATCATGGAAATTTTCAAATATGGCAGAGCCTTCTTCTTCTAGGCTGCTGTCTTTAGAGCTTTGGGTGAAAAACAGGTCCTGCTGTGAATCGTCCAGCTCTTGGTCTAAGGCATAAGTCTCTTCATCGCTCTGCAATGGAGAATAGGAGATCTCACAGCCACCACAGTCATTTGCTGGTGACGGCAAACTCGTACTCTGTGAGCCACTTTGGCTGTTGAATGCGTCCTCAGCAAGAGGTAAACCACCTTCCACAGCCTTGTCCTTCTCAACAAACTCTGTACGCTGTGGAACTGGTGATGTTTGAGAACTCCTAGAAGAGGGAATCTTGCTATTGGTTTCAGCTGGAAGCTGAGCTGTTTCTAGACACTGTATCATCAACAAAGAATCATCTAAAACTTTTGTTAAGTTCTCAGTTTTCTGATGCACAGGCCATCTTTCCTCAAGGTTACAAGAAGAGTCTGGCTTTGCTGCAGTGAAATGTCCAGCCAGCACGTGTGATTGGTTGCTGAGAGGAGCTGACCCCTGTGATGGGCTGCTGAGAGGCTCATTGCTAGACCTACTTTGAGCAAGCAGGAGGTGAGTGTATTTCTTATAATGAGAAGGAATTGTGGAGGTACATAGAAGGCCCTCGGGACACTCTGAAAATAGTTTTTTAAAAAAAAGCATTTTATACAGTGACTTTGACAGTGCTACCAAAGTAACCTCTAAGCATAAAAACCATGGGTCCCATTTTATTTTCTTTTTGAGACAGTTTTTCTGTGTAGCCCTGGCTGTTCTGGATCTCGCTCTGTAGACCAGGCTGGCCTCCAACTCAGAGATCCACCTGCCTCTGCCTCTGCCTCTGCCTCCCAGGTGCAGAGATGAAAGGCGTGCACCACCACCGCCCGGCCAACCATGGGCCACCTTTAAGAACTATGGCAACAGCTATGGCTAACTGCAGGACAGCTGCTGCCAAGATCAACATTAAAACACCAAAAATTAATCCAACAAAGTTTTAGGAGGCACTATCTATTGCATTTAAACCAAATACTTTTAGATTGCTTTTCAAATCTCTTCACGAGAAAATTTGAGATAAAAAAACCCAAATAGTCATAACTCATTCTCCATATAGCCCAAGTGGAATTTTCTACGTGTTAAATATGACATTTATCTTAAAATATAATAAAAACATGGCATCACTTTTGTTGCTGGCACATTTTTATGAGAATTTGAGTCATCTCAGACAACCTTCTAGTTCCTCTTCCGGCTACTAACACGCATGATGAATACAACATACCCATATTTAGAAACCAAATGTGTTTATAATTCCTATCTAATTCTAAAATGGGATAACAAATTGGCCCGGTTATTTAACTTGTAGGAATCCTCATGCATAAAATGTTGATACCATCTACCTTCTATGGTCCTTGTAAGAGTCAGGTAAGAGAAAGCCGAGTGAAAGTCCTTAGTGAACATTTACGGGAAGTAACTGGGACGCTGGGATGTGGGAGACGCTGGGATGCAGGCTCAGTCAATGAAGCGCCTGCTGTGCACACAGGGCCTGGGTTCAGATCACCAGCCCTTCAATAAACAAGCACGTTTTTACCATCCCAGTACTGTGGAGGCAGCAACAGGAAGGTCCCAGGGGGTTTTCTTACCTGTGTCAGAGATTGGTGGAGAATCCAAACACTCAAAAACATGCCATCGGGGCGTCTGGCCTGTCAGTGAGGAAAAGGGCATCTGGCAGCTTGGGCAGTGTCCATCATAAACCGGGCGGACCTTTGGGGACACGTGTTTGTTTCTGTGAGATCTACAGTGCTTTCTTGGAGTAGTCTCTTCGCTTTGAGACTGCGGAATCTCATTGCTATGACTTGAATTCTGACTGGAACCTACAGAAAGCTGACAGTCCGTTTCTCCAAGGCACGCCCTGTGGTCCTTCAGCTTGTCTTTATCTTCTGTGGTTCCTTTTTTGTTCCTTTTTCGTTTTGACCGGTATTTTCCATCTGTTGCTTTTCCAACAGATTCTGGATTACTTTGAGAACAATTACTTGGCTGTGCTGGTTTTGGTTTTCTTTTAGATTTATATTCCCAGATGTCTTCTTCCCAAAATGTGTCTTCTAACATGGCAAAATGGTTTTATGAGTACATTAGTCTTTAGTAAATTCAGAGTCCTTTTCTTGCTACAATTTTTTAATAGGAAAAAAAAAATTAGCCAAAAGCCAAGTAACTTGGTTGGAATCTAAACCTTTGGTGATGATTATATTGCCAGGCAGCACACTTAGTACCTGTGAACACCCACTGTTCATTTACACCACACAGATTAAGAGGACCTACCACAGGCTAACGTCTGCATCCTTTTCTTTACATTGTGACACTGTTTCATCAAGCATTCTTTTTTTTTTTTTCTTTCTTTCCCAAGACTTCATAAAACTAAGAATCAATAATGCCTTGAAAATTAAGCACGGGTGAGAAGTACAGGCCCGACAGCTTCATCTTAAATAGGCTCCCTGTTCACCACTGAAACTGGTCACGCCATAATCAAGGAGGTGCTGGTCACAAAACTGCCCAGTGGACTCGAGACTCATGGATATCCAACCAGCTCCGGTTCCCCGGGTCACTCCATTTCCTCCTCCACCACAGGTTCAAACCCTGCACCGTGGACAAAGTTCAGACACTGAGACTGTATACACCCAGGCACACTGGACTCCAGCCCACAGGGGCTGTCCGTCCTCAGCGTGGTCAGCCCCATCTCCAGACAGACGTCGGGGTCAAGTACCAAGATCCCCGCAGGCCCCTCCCACCCCTCCTTTGGACCCGGGGTGGGGGAAGGGCGTGAAGGGGTCTGAAGTTGTCCTGGGTTAAGCAGTGCCGGCTCGGAGGCCCGCCCCGAAGTCCCCCGCGGGTGCACCTGGCCTGGCAGCCCGGGGACCAGCTGCAGCTGCCTCTCCGCGCCACCTCCCCCGCTCGCGGGACATTCCATTCGCTCCGGCACTTTCAGCACTCCCAGAGTGACAGGATACACTGTTTTTGTTAACACAAAACCACTGGCCTCACTACTTACAGTTAACAACGCCTCTCCTCCGAGGATTCCTAACCCTTTACCTTTCGGGTCTGTCTTGGCGGGAACCGTCTCTGGCTGCCACTGCCGCGCCGAATCGGCTGATCGCAGTGTAAGAGTGGGGCAGCTGTTTTCCTAGGTCGGCTCTCTCTAAGTTGCACATAGTTATTTGAATTTTATTTGTGTTGTTAACCCTGTGGGGCTTCAAAGGGAATGGGTTCCCCAGCCCCTCTAGAGTGCGGCCCCAGCGGCCTTCCCCGTGTCGAATCTGGCGCTCTGAACGTCCAGGCTCCGCGGCGGCCCGGGACCTGGAAGGGGCGGGGTGGGCAGAGCCGGAGTTGGATTGCGCGCCGGGGAGGCACGGCCCTTCGGACTCGGGCGTCTGGACGGCGGCTGAGAGCAGACGGGCGCCTGAGTGGCGCAGCTCGGGGCTGGCCCGGCCCGCGCCCTCGAGCCCGGAGCCCTCGGGAGCCCGCACAACATGGCGGCCCCCGGCGCGCGCGGTGCGAGCCTCTCGGGCCTGCTGCCCGCGCAGACCTCGCTCGAGTACGCCCTGCTGGACGCCGTCACGCAGCAGGAGAAGGACGAGCTGGTCTACCAGTACCTGCAGAAGGTGGACGGCCGGGAGCAGGACCTAGCGGTGCCCGAGTTCCCGGAAGGTGAGGGGCTGGCGTCGGGGAGGGGGCCGCTGCCGGGCCCTCCCCTTCCCGGCTGCTGTCTGGGGCCCGGTGCCCTGCGATCCACCCCCCGTCCCCCAGGTGGTGCGGAGTGGCGGCGCACCGGGCGGGGGGCCGACTCTGGAGGGCGAGGGCCAGCGTTTGCATCTGGGTGAGTCCTGCCTGGCCTGCCGTCAGGGGCCTCGGTGTCCAGAGACTGCAGTGCCCAGACCACCCTGTCCCGGACAGCCCGTTTCTCCAGCTTGACCATCGCTCATCCCCGTCGACGTTTGTTGATCACTTTCTACGTGCGACACAGACGGTTCTAAGCCCTTAGGGAGAGATCTGAATGCTGGTACAACCTACAGGGCGCTCTTACTTGTCTTGTTTCACAGTGAAGGAAACCGAGGCACAGGAAGGCCAGGGAACATGCTGCTGTCCATCTAGGGACTTGTTCATCCAGAGTTGAACTATGTTCCACAGATTGGATGCTTCTCTAGCCCTGCCGCGCGCGTTTCCACGTTCAAAGTGGTGGACTTACTGAGTTTTAGAAATTGCAATCAATTTTAGTTTCGTAGTCAGGGTTGAATCCTAGCTGTGAGAACTGTTGGGACACGAAGAAATAGATACTCCCAACAGTGTAGTATAGACAAAATGCTGCCTTACCTTTGGTTGGGGTGTCATTGTTTAGCTTGCTGGTGTTGGCTTGTGTCCTGGCCTGACACTGAAACCACATGCATAGTTAATTGGGTACTGTGGCAGGGTTCACGTATCTCCCTAAGGATGTATCAGTCAGTACCTCTTCTGGCCCATAACAGTCTTGAATGTCTTTCTTACCCTTTTGACTTGAGAGGGAGGGGCTTCCTCCCTCCCCCTTTATTATTATAATGGATTTAAAATACTCTAGAATTGCAACAACAAAAAAATGGCTCCATGGAGGTTTATCCCGTTAGAGAAACTTCAAAATAACAAATACGTATATACAGATGTATACATAGCTCCTGAAAACTTTGTAATAAAGCATGTAGTAAATACACTATTATAAACCGGGACCTCAGCTAGAGTTTTGGGAGAACGTTTCATTTTTTTACTTTTGTTTGTATTTATAGTAAGTTTACTTTATTACTGTGATATTTGACCACTGTGACTCAAGTCATACTCATAAGAAAGTAATCAGGCTTTGTTTTTGATATGGTCTGATATTCTGCTGGACCTGATTATTAAGGACAGAATGCTAAAAATGAACAAAGCAGTTGTAGTTGACTCATCAACCCAGAAAATACTGGTTCTTCGGAAGCTGCCATCTGCAGTATAATGGGTGGATCCAGGCCGGCCTGAAACTAAGTCCTTGTTCCTTCTGTTAGCTTTTTGCTTTTGAACACATTATTTGATTTCTCCAGGTCTTGGTTTTTTTCCCTTGTAAAGTGAAACTAATATTTACTTTTCAGGATTATTATGTGGAGGTAACTCAGGCAAATTCTTAGGAAACAGGGAGACTAAGTTGGCCATTTATTGTATTCACTGTAATCATTGCTGCTTAAAATACATTGTTATCATTTAAATCTGTGAACACCTAGTACAGTAACTTAAATATGATAACTGTCTGTGTCCTCAACAAATCACCCTTAACAGTCTTTATTTATTAAATATAACTGTTTCTGTGTCCTCAACAAATCACCCTTAACAGTTTTTATTTATTTATTAAATATGATAACTGTCTCTGTGTCCTCAACAAATCACCCTTAACAGTTTTTAATTTTAATTTTTTTATTTTTTGGTTTTTCGAGACAGGGTTTCTCTGTGTAGCTTTGGTGCCTTTCCTGGATCTTGCTCTGTAGACCAGGCTGGCCTTGAACTCACAGAGATCCGCTTGGGTCTACCTCCCTAGTGCTGAGATTAAAGGTGTGTGCCACCACCCTGCTCACCCTTAACGATTTATAGAGACAGATTCTTAAATTTCTTGCAAGTGGGATGTGAAATACACATTAATTAGTAGGTGTAATTAATAGTTTTGTGTCATCAATTAGGTATATAGCTAATACTTAACAAAAGGACTAATTAAGTGTTCACTGAGCTCTGAAACCTTTAGAGTATTTGGTGGAAGTACTAAGTTGATTGGAGATAATCTTTCCTAGAATTGCGTTATAATGGGGTAACTGTGGTCTTCGATATTGGCAGGCCTCCCTGCTGCCTTAGTCTCCGTGTACGTCTGCTTTCAGGGACATAGTTAATCACCTCAAAACATTAAATGGAAAATTCCAGAAGTAAACTCATCCTAAGTTTTAAATTGTACGTTGTTCTGAGTAGCACGATGAAACTGTGTGCCTCTCTCCTGTGTCCTCTCCAGGGTGTAAGTCATCCTTCTGTTCATGACGCTAACCAACCCTGTCTACATCTCCACCTTGTATGTGCTACTCACCGTTAGTCTTTTAGTAGTTGTCTTGGTTTTCAGAAGAATGTAGCAGAACCGCTCAAGTAACCCTTATTTCACTTAATGGCTCCAAAATTCAGGAGTAATGATCTTGTTTCTGGGCTATGCCACAAAGAATCCATGAAGTTCCTCCTTTAAGTGTAAAGGGGAATTTCTTGACTCTATAAAGAACAACCACCTGCCGTGGTTCTGAGCTCTATAGTAAGAACGGATTTTACTCATCACATTGTGAACAGGGAAGGGAACTGCACAGTTTTGCTGCATCCCCTCTAGCTGTGAGAGTGGCTTAGGGAATGCAGTATGTGAAGATGCAGAGGTCTACTGAGCAGGTCAGGTACCCACTGAAAGGATCTGAGGTCTACTGAGCAGGGTCAGGTACCCACTGAAAGGGTCTGATGTCTACTCAGCAGGGTCAGGCACCCACTGAAAGGGTCTGAGGTCTACTGAGCAGGGTCAGGTACCCACTGAAAGGGTCTGACGTCTACTGAGTAGGGTCAGGTACCCACTGAAAGGATCTGAGGTCTATTGAACAGGGTCAGGTACCCACTGAAAGGATCTGAGGTCTACTGAGCAGGTCAGGTACCCATGAAAGGGTCTGAGGTCTACTGAGCAGGGTCAGGTACCCACTGAAAGGGTCTGATGTCTACTGAGCAGGGTCACGTACCCACTGAAAGGATCTGAGGTCTACTGAGCAGGGTCAGGTACCCACTGAAAGGGTCTGAGGTCTACTGAGCAGGTCAAGTACCCATTGAAAGGATCTGAGGTCCACTGACCAGGTTCAGGTACCCACTGAAAGGCTCTGATGTCTACTGAGCAGGGTCAGGTACCCACTGAAAGGATCTGAGGTCTACTGAGCAGGGTCAGGTACCCACTTAAAGGATCTGAGGTCTACTGAGCAGGGTCAGGTACCCACTGAAAGGATCTGAGGTCTACTGAGCAGGGTCAGGTACCCACTGAAAGGGTCTGACGTCTACTGAGCAGGGTCAGGTACCCACTGAAAGGGTCTGACGTCTACTGAGCAGGGTCAGGTACCCACTGAAAGGGTCTGACGTCTACTGAGCAGGGTCAGGTACCCACTGAAAGGATCTGAGGTCTACTGAGCAGGGTCAGGTACCCACTGAAAGGGTCTAATGTCTACTCAGCAGGGTCAGGTACCCATTGAAAGGATCTGAGGTCTACTCAGCAGGGTCAGGTACCCATTGAAAGGATCTGAGGTCTACTGAGCAGGGTCAGGTACCCACTGAAAGGGTCTAATGTCTACTCAGCAGGGTCAGGTACCCATTGAAAGGATCTGAGGTCTACTCAGCAGGGTCAGGTACCCACTGAAAGGATCTGAGGTCTACTGAGCAAGGTCAGGTACCCACTGAAAGGATCTGAGGTCTACTGAGCAGGGTCAGGTACCCACTGAAAGGATCTGAGGTCTACTGACCAGGTTCAGGTACCCACTGAAAGGATCTGAGGTCTACTGAGCAAGGTCAGGTACTCACTGAAAGGATCTGAGGTCTACTGACCATGTCAGGTACCCACTGAAAGGGTCTGACGTCTACTGAGCAGGGTCACGTACCCACTGAAAGGATCTGAGGTCTACTGAGCAGGGTCAGGTACCCACTGAAAGGGTCTGAGGTCTACTGAGCAGGTCAAGTACCCATTGAAAGGATCTGAGGTCCACTGACCAGGTTCAGGTACCCACTGAAAGGCTCTGATGTCTACTGAGCAGGGTCAGGTACCCACTGAAAGGATCTGAGGTCTACTGAGCAGGGTCAGGTACCCACTGAAAGGATCTGAGGTCTACTGAGCAGGGTCAGGTACCCACTGAAAGGGTCTGACGTCTACTGAGCAGGGTCAGGTACCCACTGAAAGGATCTGAGGTCTACTGAGCAGGGTCAGGTACCCACTGAAAGGGTCTGACGTCTACTGAGCAGGGTCAGGTACCCACTGAAAGGGTCTGACGTCTACTGAGCAGGGTCAGGTACCCACTGAAAGGATCTGAGGTCTACTGAGCAGGGTCAGGTACCCACTGAAAGGGTCTAATGTCTACTCAGCAGGGTCAGGTACCCATTGAAAGGATCTGAGGTCTACTCAGCAGGGTCAGGTACCCATTGAAAGGATCTGAGGTCTACTCAGCAGGGTCAGGTACCCACTGAAAGGGTCTAATGTCTACTCAGCAGGGTCAGGTACCCATTGAAAGGATCTGAGGTCTACTCAGCAGGGTCAGGTACCCACTGAAAGGATCTGAGGTCTACTGAGCAAGGTCAGGTACCCACTGAAAGGATCTGAGGTCTACTGAGCAGGGTCAGGTACCCACTGAAAGGATCTGAGGTCTACTGACCAGGTTCAGGTACCCACTGAAAGGATCTGAGGTCTACTGAGCAAGGTCAGGTACTCACTGAAAGGATCTGAGGTCTACTGACCAGGTCAGGTATCCACTGAAAGGATCTGAGGTCTACTGAGCAGGGTCAGGTACGCACTGAAAGGATCTGAGGTCTACTGAGCAGGTCAGGTACCCACTGAAAGGATCTGAGGTCTACTGAGCAGGGTCAGGTACCCACTGAAAGGGTCTGAGGTCTACTGAGCAGGGTCAGGTACCCACTGAAAGGGTCTGACGTCTACTGAGCAGGTCAGGTGCCCACTGAAAGGATCTGAAGTCTACTGAGCAGGGTCAGGTACGCACTGAAAGGATCTGAGGTCTACTGAGCAGGGTCAGGTACCCACTGAAAGGGTCTGAGGTCTACTGAGCAGGGTCAGGCACCCACTGAAAGGATCTGAGGTCTACTGAGCAAGGTCAGGTACTCACTGAAAGGATCTGAGGTCTACTGACCAGGTTCAGGTACCCACTGAAAGGATCTGAGGTCTACTGAGCAAGGTCAGGTACTCACTGAAAGGATCTGAGGTCTACTGAGCAGGTCAGGTACCCACTGAAAGGATCTGAGGTCTACTGAGCAGGTCAGGTACCCACTGAAAGGATCTGAGGTCTACTGAGCAGGGTCAGGTACCCACTGAAAGGGTCTGAGGTCTACTGAGCAGGGTCAGGTACCCACTGAAAGGGTCTGAGGTCTACTGAGCAGGGTCAGGTACCCACTGAAAGGATCTGAGGTCTACTGAGCAGGGTCAGGTACCCACTGAAAGGGTCTGAGGTCTACTGAGCAGGGTCAGGTACCCACTGAAAGGGTCTGAGGTCTACTGAGCAGGGTCACGTACCCACTGAAAGGGTCTGAGGTCTACTGAGCAGGGTCACGTACCCACTGAAAGGGTCTGAGGTCTACTGAGCAGGGTCAGGTACCCACTGAAAGGATCTGAGGTCTACTGAGCAGGGTCAGGTACCCACTGAAAGGATCTGAGGTCAGTCTACCATTGACAGATGGGACTGCTGTGTCTGTTTCCTATCCAGCTATAGCTTTTAGTTCCTTTAAACTATTTCTGTCTACTTTGAGGTATAATTAATATTTCAATAGCTGTATTTATTTACTTATAAGCAATAAATGTCCTTTTTTCTTAAATGAGTTAAATGGGGGTACTATACTTTTTAATTTAACAAAATCTTCATAGTATAGAGTTAAAATTTTGTGTCTGTGTCAACTAATTATAAATTCTGTGTTAAAAACTACAAATTTTAAGTACCTATTTTTCTTTGAAGGGAAGGGGACAGGATCTTCATCAATGTTAATGTTTCTTTTAACTTTGCATTTAAAATATTTTGTTTTATATTTTGGGTTTTATCCAACTCTAGAACATGGTAACTTCTCCTTTGTAAGATTAAGTATTTTTTTTACTCTTCTACATATCATAATCTTTTTGAAATCTGCTTTTTAAACTTCACCTTGGTTTTCAGTATCCCCTTTATACTTAATTACGCATGCAATTAGATTTTTAAAATAATTCTTATTTCCTCTTGTTTTTGCTTGAGTCTGTTGATTTTATTCACTTCCCCCAGACTATTACACTATTTCTGAAAGAATTTAGTACTTTGTTTGTTTGTTTGTTTTTACCACATTTGCAGATTGCCTCATAATAGCAGATTTTCCATTCTCGACCTGCTACCAGCCCTCCTGTCTGTCCATCTCTGAGCTTTTAATCTCCATGTAGTTGCCTAGTTGACCTTTTTCATTAAATCATACATACCTACATTGTTACAATCATGAAGATGTTCTCTTACTTATTAATAGAAAAGAGACCCAGGTAGAAACAGAATAATAAATTCAAATGCCACAGACTTTAACTACTGCTATCATCTCTTACAGTGTTGGACTGGCGGTGGTGGCGCACGCCCTTAATCCCAACACTCGGGAGGCAGAGCCAGGCCTCTGTGAGTTCAAGGCCAGCCTGGGCTACAGAGCGAGATCCAGGACAGGCACCAAAACTACACAGAGAAACCCTGTCTCAAAAAAACAAAATAAAATAAAAGTGTTTGACTGTTTATACTCATCTTAGGGGGAAAAAAGATTCACATTTTAATGGACAGTTTAGGTAAATTACTCCTTTTTCTTTCTTGTTTTCTTTAATCGTTGTAATTTATGTTTTGTGAATTCCAGGATTAGAATGGCTGAACACAGAAGAGCCTCTTTCTATTTACAAGGATCTGTGTGGAAAAGTGGTTGTCCTGGATTTCTTCACATACTGCTGCATTAACTGTATTCACCTGTTGCCTGATCTCCACGCCCTAGAGCGCAGATTCTCCGATCAAGGTAGCTGCTTTTGATTCATTTCTCACAGACTTGTACTTAAGCACTGGAGCAGTGGCTCCTTTGCTCCGATGGGGATGGGAATGACCGTTTGGCAAGACTAGTGCTTCTAGGTGTGATTCTAATCTGTGAGCAGGACTGACGCCCTGTCTCCCTGTGCTTTTCAGTGTTGAGATGAGGTCTCGCTGTGTAGCCCGGCGGCATCGGGTTGGCCCTCCATCTCTGGAGCCCATGCTTTGCCTCCCAGCTGCCATTAGCCTGTGCCTGATTTCCGTGTGTTTTTCCATGAGGGGTAAACTTAGTGATAATGGTTTGCTTATTTGAGAACTAGAATTTAGAATTCAGGTTTTGTCTGAAGGTTTGAGCCTAATTTACTTTCTTCATGATGAGATATTTAGAAAAGTCTTTTTCTATCCCAGGCTTAACTAAATTTGTTCTGTGAAAAAAGTGAGACATCTGGCCCCAATCTTATACTCTTCTCAGTGTGATGATACAAAGGTTTAAATTACTTAGCAGGAAATGTCATTAGTCTTCTGACGTGAATCACAGTGGAATGCAAAATACTTTTTCTTTGACCTTGTGTCATTAAAAAATGATTTGTTACAGTTAATGTTTCCAAAGCACACTAGGAAATCCTCTTACAGCATTAAAGCTTTGGGAGGTAGGAAAGATTATACTTGGAGTTTGCTGTCCAAGTTGGGAAGTAATCAGGCTTTTTTGTTGACTCTTTTTCAAAATAACAGGAGAATAAACTTAATAAAATGGTTTCATTGTGTTAAGTTTAAACGCATATGCTTGGCATCTACATGAAAGAGATAGGGTGGCCGATCTTCTGACTAGATGTTGGGGTAGACCATGTGTGTGCACAGATGCCAATAGCTTAGATGTGGTTGGACAAGACTGCTGACAGAATCTAAAATACAAACAAAGAGTTAGATGCTTTAACTATATATATTCTGCTTTTAAAATACTAACCAAAAGATGTGCAAATGACTAACTCATCCAAGGTTGATGTGTATAGATTAAAGAACTGTGTTATTATGTCCTAGGTGGTATGTGCCTGTGTTTCTTATTCAAGAAGCACATTTATTGAGCATGCTATGAATGTTTTTAGGAAATGTGTAACAAATCTGAATAAGAAGCATTAAGGTGGCAAAATCATTATTTTATAAAATTAATGTATGTAAATTTTTTAAGCCTTATGGACCTCTCTCACCAAAGAGTAGTAACTCACTTTGCCTGTGACACTTTGAAAAGAGTTGCCAGTGGAACAGAACTGACCTAAAACTTTAAGCAATAGTGCGTGTGAAATTGAAAATGGGCAGTAGGATATACCTGACTGAGAAAGTATAAGGTAAGCAAGCATAGATTCCAGAAAAGGTAGGATTCTTGGTCTAAGAACAAGAACAGGTTGAATGTGGCAAGGCTTGTGATAAAAATAAAAAGAGACAAGGGCTGGAGAGATGGCTCAGTGGTTAAAAGCACTGGGTACTCTTCCAGAGATCTTGAGTTCAATTCCCAGCAACCACATGGTGGTTCAAAACCATCTCTAATAGATTCTGATGCCCTCTTCTGACATGCAGGTGTACATGCAGACAGAGGACTCAGACATTAAATAAATAAATAAATAAATAAATAAATATTGAAAAGATATAAATATATAAAATGAGACAAAGACCGATAGGTTAAGGCCATGTTATAGAGTACTTTTTTGGGCATTCCTACTAATTCAGCTATCTTCTTCTGGTGAGGATGTGGCAGTGTTGAAGATTGTTTTTTATTTGTTTGTTAGTTTGTTTCAATAGAAGGAGACATAGTAAGATTGTATTTTAGAACAGCACTACATGTTAAGAATCTGAATGTTGACAATTTCCCTATCTAAGGTCACCCCTAAATGATATGTAGTTAGCTTAATTGGTTGATACCATACCCAGAGCAGATTCAATGACCTCCTCTCAAGGGTCTGTGTCCTTTGCCAGTTGATGTGGAATTTTTTTTTCAGTTGATGTGGAATTTTTTTTTCGTTTATATATATATATATATATATATATATATATATATATATACCTCTGAAAAGTAAAATGCTTTGTAAGTAGAAAGAGTTCCAGGAAGATGGAGGAGTAAGAAGCAACAGAAACGTTCTTTTGTAGAAGATTGTACAGACAGAGTCTGTCTAGGGTGGACCTACATTGAAGGCAGAGCTGCTTTTTTCAGCAAATATTTTCAGCAAATGTCACAAGACAATTAAAAACTAATCAAAAAAGACAAGAAAGAGTGGCCTATTCAAATAAAATAAAAACCACAGAGACTGTCCCTTTAAAAGACCAAATGGCAGGTCTATGAGTCTCTAATACAAATGTTAAAGATGCTCAGAGAAGAGCAGAAAATATAGAAAAGACAAAAACATATATGAGAAAAAGGAGATAACAGTAAAGAGATTGGAGAACCATTAGAAAAAAGCACAAAGAAAACTCTGGAACTGAAGACCACATCGGCTGAAGTGAGCATTTGGAGGCAGAGCTTAAAGCTAAGGCTGTAGACCTTGTTGACTATTTTATAAAACCTTTGAAAGAATTAGAGCCTAGGGGACACATGGGGCACCATCAGGTAGGCCATAGGCTTTATGGGGACTTTTAAAGAAGTAATGGCCCAAACCTGCCCTAATTTAATGAAAGACATGAATAGAAATATCCAAGAAGTTTACTGAACTCTTAAGTAGAATGGACTCATAGAGAATTACACCAAGACCAGAGTCAGTGCTGAGAGGCAAGGACAGAGAGAAGTCAGAGCAGAGAGAAGCAGCCCATTGTGTTCAGAGAACTTGGAGAGTGGCAGTCTCCTCAGGTTGTTGGTATTTGACGAGACTGGAGGCTGAAGGCAGTGGCCAGTGTTTTCAGACTCCTACAGAGAAAGACTGTTGTGCAGCATGTTGCAGTTGCAAGTTATGCTTCTCAAGTGGGAGAGAAAGGAAGACATCTAACCCCACAGGCGAAAGTTGAGAGGCCTTCATTAGAGTCCTGCAGGTGAACAAGAAGAGAAGCCACATACTATTTTGAAGCCTGAGAAGAAACAGATGCAATAAGTAAATACATGGTAATTATAAAAACTACGTTATTGTGACAGTGATGTTGTAGCTCGATATCTGCAAGACTTAGTAGACAAATATTATAATAAAAATTCATCTGAAAGCTATTGACAGGTTTGAGGAGAGGAATAGACAAGTCCGTGGTAGTAGTTGAAGAATTCAGTACCCATTCTCAAGAATGAATGCAATCTCCAGACAGAAGTAAGGAAATGAAGGCTTGAAAGACCTGCAGCCTATACTGAACACCCTGACACCATCAAGATAGACAGTGTTTTCAAGTGCACGTGGACCATTTTCTAGAACAGATCATATATTGAAGGACTTGAAAGACCTGCAGCCTATACTGAGCACCCTGACACCATCAGGATAGACAGTGTTTTCAAGTGCATGTGGACCATTTTCTATACTGGACACCCTGACACCATCAGGATAGACAGTGTTTTCAAGTGCATGTGGACCATTTTCTATACTGGACACCCTGACACCATCAGGATAGACAGTGTTTTCAAGTGCACATGGACCATTTTCTATACTGGACACCCTGACACCATCAACATAGATACAGTGTTTTCAAGTGCACGTGGACCATTTTCTAGAACAGATCATATATTGAAGGACTTGAAAGACCTGCAGCCTATACTGAACACCCTGACACCATCAGGATAGACAGTGTTTTCAAGTGCACGTGGACCATTTTCTAGAACAGATCATATATTGAAGGACTTGAAAGACCTGCAGCCTATACTGGACACCCTGACACCATCAGGATAGACAGTGTTTTCAAGTGCACGTGGACCATTTTCTAGAACAGATCATATGTTAGGTCACAGTTTTTTCAGTAGGTTTTAAAAGATAAGATAAAGTATCATCTCTGTTATCAACTAAAGTTAGAAATCAATAGAAGGAAAGCTAGAATGATGAATGGTTTGTGAAAATTAAACATATCTTTAAACACCCAGCAGACCAAAAAGGAGGTCACAAAGAAATTAGAAAAATTAGAAACAAACAAAAATGTATGCATATTAAACTTATAAATACATTTAAAAAAACACACCAACCAAACTTACAGCATGAACTAGAAAAAGAATGTAACTTCTATCAAATTTGCAGAAGGAATGAAACAGTGAAGGTTTGAGCAGAGAGAAACAGAAAAGGTAATAGGAAAATAATAGAAATGAAAAATTGGTTTCTTGACAATATCAATATAATTGACAGTCTAAACTAAAACTAGAAATGCAGATGAAGCTATTACTGATCATTCCATTGAGATAAGGATTATAAGGTCATATATAATTGTATGCCAGTGATGAAAGAGAACTGTCTGAAAACACAGAGCCTACCAAGTATAAACCATGAAGAACCAATAGACCTTCATCTACCGGCTTTAGTCACTGTAGCCAAGACACAGTAACAGCCAAAGTGTTTACTGTGGGATGAATGGAAAGGTGAAAAGGACATGCACTCAGGGGCTGCTAGTCAACCTCAAGCAGGAAGGAAATTTTGACAACTTGGAAGACCCTTGAGTACATGACATCGTGCTAAGTAAAATAAACCAGTTTGTCTGCCCCTGTCTCTGTGTCTTTCTCTTTCCCTCCCCCTCTTTTCTCTCAGAGAACTAGAGTGAGCAAGCAAGTGAGAGAGAGAGAGATTCCACTTACGAGAAGTATCTAGAATAGTCAAAATTATAGAAAGGGGAAGTAAAATGGTGTGGAGAGACTAGTAAGGACTTTCTGTGCAGCGAGTAACTTTCAGAATGTTTTATTTGAGACAGGATCTCATTCTTAGCCCAGACTGGTCTAGAATTCACTGTGTAGCCCAGGCTGGCCTTATGTGCCTGACATTTTCAGTTTTGAAAGATGAAGAGTTCAGAGATGGATGGTGGTTGGGGGTGGTTGTACAACAGTATGAATGTACTTAATACTACACTTAAAAATGGTTAAGGTAAATAACCTATAAGAACACAAAAATGGCTGCATGTGGTGGTGCATGCCTGTAATGCCAGCACTTGGGAAGCTGAGTGTCTTAAGGTTTCTATTGATTGCTGTGAAGAGATACCATGACCATAGTAAAGGAAAACATTTAATTGGGGTGGCTTAGTTTTAGAGGTTTAGTCCATTATCGTCATGGTGGGACATAGTGGCATGTAAGCAGACATGGTGCTGGAGAAGGAGCTGAGAGTTCTATGTCTTGATCCACAGGCAACAGAAAGAGACCATGTTTCACATTGGGCATAGCTTGAACATGTGAGACCTTAAAGCCTGCCTCAACAGTGACACACTTCCTCCAACAAGGCCACACCTAATAGTGCCACTCCCTGTGGGCCAAGCATTCAAACACATGAGTCTATGGAGGCCATACCTATTCAAACCAGTGAGGGAGAAAAGTGAGCAGTTTGAGGACAGCCTGAATTAGAGTGAAATGCCATTTCCAAACGAGGGGTGTGTGTGCTTAACTTCTGTTTTTAAAATTAACTTTTTAGAGACAAATTTGTGCCCCTGTGGGAGAAATTCAGTCTGTTCACTAGCACTGAATCCTACTGACTAGTGGGACCCATTTGCTATATATATATTGACAGTTTATGAGGCAACTATAAACTTGAAACTGGCCATAGGGGAAGTATTTATACCGTGAAAGTCAACAAACACTATAAATCAGAGAATTTTATAAATTGTTTTTTGATCATTCCATCAAATCAAAGAGCTAGTTTCCTAGCATACCCAAATGACTTATTGGTAGACTGTAGATCAGCAGTTCTCAACCTGTGGGTCGCAACCCCTTTGGGGGTCACATATCAGATACCCTGCATATCGGATATCTGCATTACAATTCATAACAGCAAAATTACAGTTATGAAGTAGCAGTGAAATAATTTTATGGTTGGGGGTCACTACAACATGAGGAACTGTATTAAAGGGTCGCAGCATCAGTAAGGTTGAGAACTGCTGCTATAGATTAATTTGTGTTTCTGCATTTGGCTGTTCTGAATATTGTTTGTGGAATAAATTTTTAAGCTTTAGAAACTACTTTGGTAAGTGATCTCAGCCTTTTAATTTCAAAGAAACATTGCTGCAATAATATGCTACTGTATGAAAATCCTGGTAACTCAAGTTTTTTTATATTGTCAGAAGATAATTCAGTTCATATTGAAAAAGGCATATCCAGAAATTATCACATGGAAGTTCAGTAAGCTGTCACCAGATTAAACTTGCTTTCTTGCAGCTAAATGTCCTCCACTATCTGATATTTTTCTGCACATAGTGGAGCAATGCTGCTCCTGTCCTGATGGTCAGTGGCGTATTTTAAATCCAAGCTCACAGCAGAATGAAGAATTGCTCTGTTTCAGACCACTCTTGCCCAGCATGGTGGTGCAACCTGTAATCCCATCACTCAGTTATCAGAGGCCAGAAGATTATAAATTCTAAGCCAGCCTGGACTCCATGGCAAGACCCTGTCTCAAAATACCAGAATAAATAAATAAATGACAGCTTTTCAATTCAGGTTTGCAATAGAGACCAATATCATTTTTATAATAGCATATGAAAAACTACTTTAAACAAACAGTAAATAATGCTTAATTGTAGTGAGTCACTCTAATGCTTAGACATTTTAGAGGATGTAACTGTGCCCTGAGGTCATTTGTCCATAATAATTCAACATATATTTATGTTAAATTGGTAAGTGCCCAAGTGATTCCTACTTGCTATGTGAGAGTTTCTAAGATTTTAGCTTCTTTATGCTATTACCTCAGTATATTGTTATAGAACTCATTTAGGACAATAGCTGTTATCACAGGAAAAGCAGTCTTGATTTATACAAAAGCATTTTCTTAGAAAAAGCTATGCATATTTTAATGTGATTTCCAGGTATATTTAATGTGTAACTGAATCGGATGTTTTGGAGCCTGAATATTTTGTTCTTGTTAGTGAACACTAGTACCTGCCGTGCAGTACGTAGGCCTTATCTGCTGTACACTTGACACACATCTGCAGGGGTGCACCTCTAACTTTACGTGAAACTGAACTCAGAGTAAATTATTTTCAGTTTGAGTCAGTTTCCAGACCACCCTCAATGGTAATTCATGTAAAGGACCAGGTGAGGCCTAGGATTCAGTCGCGTCGCCTTTGTGGCTCCAGGTGACTACAGTGGAAGAGCACAAGCCAGGTCAGGGAGAGGAGCTCGGAAGGGGCAGCCGTGGAGACCATTGTAAGGTGTCAGCCACTCCTGGTGGGGACTTGACACACTGCCGACCAGGGAGCACATTACCAATCGATAGGTTCACCTCACGGTTTATACTGGAGGTGCTCACTGGGGCAGCTTCTTTTCTGTGGCATATTCCAGAATGCTAGACTCCAGAGAGAAACGTTTACTTGGAGTAAATCACGTGGTTTATACACAGTTTAGACATGGTGAGCCACTCTACCTGTGCTGGAAAGGGTGAGAGCCCTCCCAAATCCAGATGCTAGGCGAGAACTCTTCTACATGGGCCTTTCAGGAAATCAGGTCTGCTGTGTTCACTCTTGTCTGTATGTATTTTATATTCTTCTCCCACAACCCATCTATTTATTATTCTATGTTCTTAAATAGTTAAGCTCTTGTGAAAATATTGGTCATTTTTTGGCACATTTTCAGAGGTTTAGTCTGACCAAGTGTTGTAGAATATTGTTTTAAGATGTGTTACTTTTGTTTATGCTCTGGAACATTTGTTTAATGATGCGAAGATGTGTTAAATTTGTTTGATTAACTAAAATTCACCTGCAGTCAGGAGGCTGAGTCAGCAATTAGCTGACAGGCGGTGGTAGGGAGGAGTCGGGGAGAAGAGCTTTTAAGTGGGGGCTGGGAGAAGGAGGAGGGCTTTTGGGGAGATGGCACAATCAAGGAGAGGAGGTGAGCCTCTCTGAGGAGCAGAATTCCACCTCAAGCTTTGAATTTTGAGTTCTTCAGAGGGACAGAGATTTAGATAAGTTCCCTTGGTAGCTTTGAAAGAGTGGGTGCCTGAGGGAACAGAACCCCTCAGGCTGGGGCCTTGCAGCAGAGCTGTAGCAGCGGAGTTGCAGTTACTGATTACGACAACCGTGGCTAAAAGGAAGCAACCAGAAGGACAGCACAAGAACCTAGTGACTTTTTTGTCTTTGTGGTTTGCTTCTGATCTCTGCCTCAATTTAATCTTCAGTGGTTTTGATTTCAGTCTTTCCACTGCTTTAAGTACAAACACCTACTGTCCGTGTCTTCTGCCATGGCTCCCTCCTCCCTGTGTTTCAGCCTCCCTAGCTTTGCCTGTGTGGTGGGTGGGGGTGGCCCATGTGCTTGTGAATAGAGGCCAGAGGTTGACCTCAGGTATCTTCCTCAGCCTCTCTCATTTTTGGAGACAAGGTTCTCTTGGTGAAGCTGGAGCTCACAGCTAGACTGGCTGGCCAGAAGCCCTGGGGTCTGCCGGCCTCTCTCTCCAGTGCTGTGATTACGGGGCCTCTGTGCTCTACCTTTACATGGTGCTGGGGATCCGAAGTCACATCTCCTACCTGTGAGCAGCGCTCTGCCAGCTGAGCTGTCCCTTAGCCCTCTTGCTTTTTAACACTGTTACCATGTCGTCCCTGTGCCTGGGGAGAGTCTCCTTTGTATGTAGTAAAGCTATGCTTGCCATTTAGGCTGCAGGGTTTACTTTTGTTAATGTCTTCAAAAAGCCCTCAGATATTTTCAGTCCTTGTATTTGACTAGATTATTGTGTAGACTATTACTGAACTACACTTTCTGTTATAGTATGTACAATTGAATCTCTATGTGTCTCTTTCTTAGTCCCTGTTCTATTGCTATGAAGAGACACCATGCCCAAGGCAACTCTTATAAAAGAAAGCATTTAATGGTCTTGCTTATAGTTTAGAGGCTTAGTCCATGATCATCATGGCAGGAAGCCCACAGGCACAGTACAGGATCAGTAGCTGAGAGCTTTACATCCTGATCTGCAGGCAACCAGCAGAGAGAGACACTGGGCCTGGTGTGACACACCTCCTCCAACAAGACCCCACCTCCTAATCTTTTCCCAAACAGTTCCATTACCTGGTGTTAGGCATGCAAATAGTGGAGTCTGTGGGGCCATTCTCAGGCAGACCACCACACTTTCCTTTCGTGGTTGTGGAATGATGTGTGTACAAGGTATTTTGTTGCTGATACAAAACATTGGAAAATGTTCTCTTTTTGTCCCTCTCTTCCAGCCTCCTCTCTCCCCTTCGCTTTCTCCTCTTGTTCTTTCCTTCCATGTTTCCGTTTCCGATCCTTATGTTGGAAAGAGTCATAGAGGGAAGAATCTTCTCATCCTAATTTTTATTGCCTAGGTAATAGAAAAAGCAAAATAGTTTAACCAAAAAAAAAATCTGTATATTTTAAGATTCTTGATGCTAAAAAATGAGAATAGATACATGACAGTTGTCTGTATATGAATCAGTGTAGACATCTGCTTGGACTATGTGAGATATATATGTGTATATGTATATATATATATACATATATATATAGTCATCTTCATTCTGCCTTTTACATACTAGTGCCTGTGATCTGTGAGGCACATGCCCAAGGCCCCGTGGGTGCTGCTCACTACCTATAATACCTGTGAGGCCCCTTTCGTCATTACTGAGCACTTATCAGATTGTGGCCTTTGGGAATGTTGGAAGCTTTAGATAAAATAGCAAGAATAGCACAGGTTTCTTTTTCTGTCTTCATGGATGATGAATATATATGCATTCTTACCATAGATTTTATTTTCGTTCCTTAAGTCACAGTCTCTCTCCTTTTTGCTGGAACAGTGTGTGGCTTCTTCATTGACAAACATGAATTATTGGCATTACTGTTTCTGAGCTTTAGGCCATAATTATGTACAATGTTGGTTACTCAGACATAGAACTAATACAGCAATGGAGTGACTGGTGTGGCTAGTGGATTCCACATGGATCCCTGAAAAAGGGGTTATAGACACCAGGTGAGATAAAGTGGGCCTGAGATTACATTGTACCACTCATGAGGATGTGCAGTCTCAAACATGCATTATTGACTTCTGTGATTTCCTACTCAGTAATTTTAGACTATGATTGATTTTTAGATAACTAGAACCATAGAAAGATGGGAAAGGAGGGATACTGTAGTGATATTCCTAAGGAACTGAAGGAAGGTCAGGTTGCTTAAACAAGAAACTGAAGATACGGAGAAGTTTCTGGAATGATGTTTGATCTTCACACTAAGAACAGTGAAGGATTTTCTGCAAGATGGTGACACAGTCATATTTGTATTTTTAAGAGATGAGTCTGACTTCTAGGGAGATAACTCATTGTGGATAAGACAGGTGTGAGGGTCTCTGCAAACACCAGGGTCTGCATGAGCAAGAAGGAAATCCAGTTCAACATGATTTTGTTAGCTGGTATTTGTTCAGACTTCTAGAGTCTGACACAGGGCAGTTTATTTTAGGCATATTTAAGTATAGTGCAATTTTGGGGCAAAGTTTCCTGATAACAGTTAACTCAATCCCATGTGCACAATAAAGTTTAAGGCATGACTACATCAAAACTCTGCAAAGTACATGTGACCTCTTCCATAAAGATGGGTTCTATACTTTAAGGGCTTAGGGGAGGATCTAGTGTGGTCCTGGCCGTCCAAGTAGCATAGAGGTTACCAAGCTATAAAGTACATGTGGCATCTTGTAGATGTAACCAACCGTCTTATTAAATAAGAAACACAGAGCCGATTCAGAGAAGAAAGCCAAGAGGTCAGAACTAAGAGCCTTACCCTTCCTGCTTCAGCCAAGAGAGCTCTCCGAAAAGGAGCTACTTCCTGTGTGTTTGTCTTTATAAAGACTTTCGGTTCTGCCTTCTCATTAGTTGTAAACCCATGCCTCGTCACTGCCTGTCTGTAAAGACTTCCAGGTCTTCTATGGTTGGGATTGAGATTAAAGGCATCTGTCTCCAATGCTGGCTGTATCTTTTTACACACAGAGATCTACCTAGCTCTGTCTACCAAGTGCTGGGATTAAAGGCGTGCACCACCACCGCCACGCTCTTGCTATGGCTCTAATAGCTCTGACCCCCAGGCAACTTTATTTATTAACATACAATTAAAATCACATTTCATTACAAATAAAATACCACCATAGCATCTTCCATAAGTAAGGATGGATTCTTTTGACTGAGAAATAGTGTTTAATATAAAAGTGTAGGGAGGAAGAGTCTGGGATAAATGTAGTCAGATTTTAGGTGGGGCCTGGCCCTACGGATAGCACAGATCACCAGGCTGTTAACTCCATCTCCTCTGTTGAGGAGACAAACCTGCTTGTCTAACATTCCCAGTTTCCCTAGTGCTTATCTGTGAGCACAAGTCCTTGTGCTCTCTACAGACGGTAGAGAAGGTCTGGTAAGGCTGTTCTGCTCTGTGAGACGGGGTAATGGGCTGAAATCAGTTGTAGGGGGTTACATCAGTAGGGCATGGTCATGAATTAAATATGGACGATGAAGGCAACAGTTCATGGGTTTTTACAGAGCCATTCTAGACTGAGTACTTGCTTATATAATTGGATGTATGATTATGCAGTTCTGTAACAGAAAACACCAAAGTACAGATTTGGAGGGAAGGTCATGAGTTTAGTTGGAAGTGCCTTTGATACTTGCATTCATTTTCCATAGACCTTCCATTGCACTAGGATAAAGGTCTAAATGCTGACCGTGATTTTCAGGCAGACTGTTTCTTCACGTTTGTTCTTACGGTCTCAAGCTTCTGTCCTCTTTTTATGTGCTATTTTCTCTCCCTGAATCTCCTTCATCACTCTTTACCTCACTTCAACTTCTCGTCATTGAGATGCCACCCCAGTCATCACTTCTTTGGGAAAATAATAGGGTATATTGACTGTGGGAAAGTAGGTAGGAAATATCATGATATACTTCGATTAATATTATTGCAGCTATATAATATGCATAAATAAATGGGCTTAACTTGTGGGTTCTTATTTGAATTTGGTAAATTTGGAGTCATTACTGATATTTATTTCAGTGTTTGCCTTGTCCCGGATCTAACCAGTGTCTTGCCCCACAAGCGGCCTCCTGTGCTCATGCCATTTTTGGACTACTTCCTTTTCACACCAGAGTATTTCTAGTTCCTCCTGCACTTTCATGACCCATCCCAGTTACCATATCTTTAAGGAGCTCATGATTCCTAAGCTGTCTTTGCTTTTAGTTTAGCCCTCTCAAAGATGTAAACAATTACTGAGGATAGTCTTTCCAGCTGCCCTCACCCTGAGTTACAGTGTTCATTTGAAGGGAGGGGGACTCATTTGTTACTCCTTTATGTTTCATTTTAGCCCCCTTGCCATCTTCATTGCCGGGGTGTGTGTGTGTGTGTGTGTGTGTGTGTGTGTGTGTGTGTGAGAGAGAGAGAGAGAGAGAGAGAGAGAGAGAGAGAGAGAGAGAGAGAGAGAGAGAGAGAGAGAGGGACGTGCTTTTCCCAGTGAGAACTGTACGGAAAGGCTTGCCGTTCATGCCCCTGTTTCTTCACCTTCTTCTGCCTTGTCCTTTGTCTCATTTCTTGTTCCCTTTCCTCTTGAACAGGAAGTGCTGCACTTCAGACATTTTGTGCATAACGTTTCAGTGTGTGTACTGTGTGTTGGCTCTCAGGTTGCTACACAGTAGTTGTAATGAATAATTTTCTGGAGGGATAAGTTTTCATGTGATGATGGGCTATCTTAAGGGTCATTTCCTAGAAATGGGACTGTGAAAGTCATTCTGTTGCATGTTTCTAAATTCCCTGTCCTAGGGCCGTGCTCACTTGCATTCCTGCTAGCAGGAAGAGAGAGAGAGTTTGTGTGTCCCTCCTGCTACTTCAGCAGAGCATTTTAACTTGACCTGTCTAAACGTTAGCCCGTGTGTCTAATGTGGCCCGTTATCATACATGTCATTTTCTCTGTCAGTTGATAACTGGTTATTGTTTGATATATAAAGGCTATTTTCATATTAATTTTATGTTCAAAATTGCCAAATCTTTTTAATTATCACAGATTTTTTTGGGTATACTAACCATATCATGTGTATGTAAATGTTTTCCAATTCTTGTGTCTTTGATTCTCTTGTGTAATTACGTTTGCCATCTCCCTGTCAGTACCTCAACTCTTTGTCAAGTACAGTAGAGCTAGCAGGGATCTTTGCCTTGTGCCTTATGCTTGTAGTATTTCTTCATTCAGAGACTCATTTTGAGACTAGATTATATTTATTTAATCAATTACTTTGTGTGAATTATAAATATGGTGTTAAACAAAACATATCTCTGTTAGTTCCAGAAGGTTAATATTGTCAGCTTGACAGGATGTAGGATTATCTGGGAGACAAGTCTCTGGGCCTGCTTGAGGGGTTGTCCATATCAGAATGATTGAAGTGTGAAAACCCACTTCAACTCTGAGGGGCAGCATCCATGTTGTGGGGTTCCTGAACTGAATAAAAAGGAGAAAGCTTGCAGAGTACTGCTGGTATTCAATACTCTTTACTTCCTGACTGTAGAAGCCTCACACTCCTGCCACCCGACTTTGCTGCTGTGACAGACTGTACCCTCAAACTGTGAATCAGAATAGACTCTCCTTTCGAGTTTCTCCTTGTTGAGTATTTTGTTAAAGCAATGAGAAAGGTAGCTAATACACCTAATGTTAAATCTTTCTACTTTACCTCCCCCAACAGAAAAATAACAGCTGTATTTGACCCTGCATTTCATAATACTACTAGACGAGAATATCATGGCCTTCACATCACATGTGCTTTAAGAAATAAACTAAATTCTAATTCAAGGTGTTGCCAATGCGAGCTAAGGACAGGGACAGAGGAGATTTAACAAGCACCAGAAGAAAATAGAAGTACTTAGTGAACACAAAACAAACTGTGGGTTTGTTTGTTTGTTTGTTTGTTTGTGGGCTTTTTGCTTTGTTTGTTTGTTTGCTTGTTTTGCCTTATTGGTTTTCTGGGTTTTTTTTTATATTCATTTTGTTTTGTTTGTTGTTTTGGGGTGGGTTTTTTTTGTCTGTTTTTTGAGAAAGAAAGAACATGAAGTTGGATGGGTAGGGAAACAGGGAGTTGGGGAAAGGGACAAACAATAAAAATACATTGTATGAAAATGTTTTAAATAAAAAAGTTAAAGAAAAAATGCAACAGTTTTGAAAGAAGAAAGTGGAACAGTTCTGAAGACTCAGACAAAACACAAACAGAATAGCCCCTCTATCCCTAGTAAGAAATACCCCCAATACAAAGTGCGCAATAGTTAACCCAGATGTGAATGTCCTAGTTTGTGCAGCTCTTAGTGTTCAGGAAGGCTAAGAGCGGAGAGCCTGGAGAAGTGTTGCTTTAGGATGAGCGTCCCTGCAGGGGATGATCCTTGGATGATCCTGAAAGGAAAGAAGGGCACAAAAGGGAGAGTTTAGGACCCAGGGCAAACGAAGGAGAATTAGACCCGGGAGTTCCTCCGCAAGTGATGTCCGTAAATGAAACTGCACAGAAAACAGCTGTCAGAAGAGGGCGCTCTCAAGCTAGGAACCTTGTTCACAAAAAAGAAAAAGTTAATCCTATCCATGTCAAAGGACAGTAAAGAGGATGTGTGGAAATTCTCAAGTCACACCCCTGACAGCTGCAGTGCTGCCTCCTGGAGTAATGTCTTCCTTCACACAGCATTCAAGACGACTGGAAACCAGCCTGCATCAGAAACATTAAAAACAAGAAAGAAAAAGAAGAAATGGGTATTGATTGAATTCAGGAAACAAAAAATTCAAGATTATATTAGAAATGAAATCTGAACTCCAAGCTGTCCAAGGGCGGATACGTTGATACGGTCATGGGGCTGGTGACAGTGAAGGGAAGCAGAGGTGGGGCTCTGGGGATGAGAGTAAGCTAACCACGGGTAAAACAGTGTGGGCAGCAAGCGAGGGAGCGAGGAGTCGAGCGGAGAAGGTGCAGCAGAAGACTGCGTGGAGAACCTCAAGAAAATCAAAACAGCCACCCCAACTAATACCTGAAACTAGAACAGAAGGAAATTGAATATGAAAGGAAAAAAAAGAATCTTGACTCTTCATCTTAAAAGGGCCTATCGGGTGCCAGGGAATATTAACCCAGAAAAGTGCTAGGAACAGCTTAATGAAACTTAAACTTTACAGACACACACACACACACACACACACACACACACACACACACACACACACAAATCTTAAGAGCTCCAGACAAAACCATGTGCATTAAACTGGTTGGAATTGTCCCCATTGCAAAGCCAGGCCACCGTAGAGCGACATTCCAACACTCTTAAGGAGTACAAACCAAGGATATTGTATCCATTTGCCTTTCCAGCATCAGGGCTGTAATAAACTGGGGAAGTTCAGGATTCGGAGGATAGGTACACATGTACCATTGCTTTCGTCCAATTCTGGGTGAGGAGGAAAATGGCCGTGGTTGGATGAAGATGTCATACATGAAGATGCAGAGCTGAGATCAAACCAACAGTGTAGGTAGAAGTTTGTGTGATGGCATAGTTTGTTCTGACAAACCAGAACCACTTGAGGTACCAAAGAAGGAGGATTTTCTGTTGGAGCTGACCTACATAATTACAGAGCTGGCTGACCAGTCTCCACGGGGCTGTTGCTTCTGTCTGGTATCTCAATGGCAGATGGAGCTGTGGGTCCTGAAAGACAGAGGGAAGGAGGACACACTAGAACCTCGTAGGTTCTGATTTATGTAATGAGTAACTAGCAGGCGCCCTTTATCACGCATGGGGTAGAGAAGCCAGGGTGGGGCTGCAGGCCCTGTGTCTCATATACAGGATATAGTCCAGCCTTCTCTTGTAACTAGATGACCCCATGCACGCGTGCACATTTGTTCTTGTGAGTATATGGATGGTGTGTGTGTGTGTATTAGGTTACATCCTTATGTTCCTCAGTTCTTGTGAGTATATGGATGGGGTGTGTGTGTGTGTGTGTGTGTGTGTGTGTGTATTAGGTTACATCCTTATGTTCCTCAGTTCTTGTGAGTATATGGATGGTGTGTGTGTATTAGGTTACATCCTTTATGTTTCTCAGCATGATGGATTTTCTTTGCAGTTCAATTTTGCTGATTTCTTTTGAAATTTAAAGAAGTTAATCTCTTTAATTTAAAAAAGAGTGGTTAAATTAGGTGAGATTTCACTGTATACTGAGTACTGTGTTGAATTCCCTACACAGATTATCTCTTAATTCACTTAACCTAGGAAAACAATAAAGGGTAAGTAATTTGGCCAAAGTATCAAGTCCTCCCCACTCTCACCCCTGTCCAGTTCCCGGGCAACCGTTCCCCCACCCCCACCCCCCGTTTTTTTTAAAGCTGATACAAGATGTCTTTTGGGTGTTTGGTCACTGGTTCTCAGCATTGGGTTATGATCTACCTAGACGTGTTTTCTTCCGATTGGGTCTGAGGTGGTGTGCTGACCTTGAATTCTGTATTCTTCTGCTTGGAGTTGAAGATTAGGCGTTACTCAAATGTTTGTTTTGTCCAGTTTCTTCTCTTTTCCTTTTGGGTTCTTGCAACTCCTTAGGTTTTCTGAACAGATCCCAAGTTGCCTGAAGAAGTGGTCTTCATCCCATCTTTCCTGGGTCCTTTCCTAAGCTGCCTGTAGTCTCCTGGTCTTTTCTTTGCATCTGTTTGCCAGTGAGCTCATTCAATTTGTTTCAAGTAGGTATTTTCAACTCTTACTTGTTTTTCAAGACAGGGTTTCTTTGAGTACTCTTGGTGGTCCTGGATCTCGCTGTAGACCAGGCTGGTCTTGAACTCACGGAGATCCTCCTTCTGTCTGTCTAGAGCTGGGATTAAAGGTCTGCACCACGGCCTCCGGCTTTCAGCTCTAACATTTTTATTTAGTTTTTCTTTTACAACCTTATCTCTCTGTTTATGTTTTCTATCTGTTCATTCATTTCATTTGAGTTTTTCTTTTACCTTGTGGAATACAATTTCATAGCTGACTGTAGTCTCTGCTAACTCAAATCATTCTATTTTGGCATCAGTATCTCGTTTGTTTTTTATTTCTTTTGATGATAAATCACTGTCCTTCTTTATGGTGTTTGCTTAAGGCAGGATCTCACTGTAGCTCTGGATGATAAGGAACTGACTTACCATTCTTTGTGAAGCAGTAGTTTGGGGCTGTACCCGAGACATTGGAATTTTGTGATATATAGAACTTGGATCCTGTTGAAGTCCTGACAGATATTTTTAGCTTTGTTTAGTAGACATTCAGCCCAGTTACTTTTGATAATAAGTTCTCATCTTTTTAAAAAGATATTTATTTTTATTTTGTGCATTTGAGTATTTTGCCTTTGTATATGTATGTGCACCACATGCATGCCGTACTTGCAAGGCCAGAGAAGAGTGCTGAATACTTTGAACCCAGAGTTACAGATGGTTGTGAACCATTATCTGAGTGCCAGACAACCAAACTATGTCTCTGTGAGAGAAGCAAGCTCCTAACCACTGAGCCCCCCATGCCCCCAGCCCCTCTGCTCTTCCTTAGCTGCCTTTCCTGTCCATCCAGGCAGGAGTTCAGTTCCCAGTGCTCAGCATTTGGTGTGCTTTACCTGTCTTCCTGTGTGTGTTGTTTAGTGAGGAAGCTGAGAGGTGAACGTTCAGTTCCCCACACCCTGCAGCTTCGCTGGTGCTCTGCCCAGAGTGCAGTGGGTTTCAGTTGGAGTGTTAGCTGCCGGTGGGCTTCAGCTGACAGCAGAGCTTCTGGCCGGTAACCCTGGACTCCTGACCTGCTGGGCTGTGCTGCCCTGTGGCTGACTTTAGTAGCTTTACCTGAAAAGCAGAGTTCTAATGCTGAATGTGGGTCTGATCCGATGTGTTTGTATGTAGAAATCAAGGTTTCTGAGATTTAGATTTATTAATTTTGTATACACATGTATAAATATAATTAAATGCACTTTGTAGTTCTTTTTGAATCTGGATTATTTATATTAATGACGAGACTAATGTGTGGGTGATGTTTTAAGATTTCATAATGTCTAACATACACGTTCCCTTTTCAGATGGTCTTCTGATTGTCGGTGTTCACTCAGCTAAGTTTCCAAATGAAAAGGTCCTGGACAATATCAAGAGTGCTATCCTTCGATATGACATCACCCACCCTGTGGTTAACGACGCAGATGCCAGCCTCTGGCAGGAGCTTGAAGTCTCCTGCTGGCCAACACTGGTCATACTGGGACCTCGTGGAAACATGCTGTTTTCTTTGATTGGCGAGGGACACAAAGATAAACTATTTTCATATACTTCTATCACTTTAAAGTATTACAAAGACAGGGGACAGATCAGAGATGGAAAAATTGGAATAAAACTCTTCAAAGAGTCTCTGCCACCTTCGCCATTGCTGTTCCCTGGCAAAGTAGCAGCAGACCGCACTACCGGCAGACTGGTGGTAGCAGACACTGGGCACCATAGAATCCTGGTCATTCAGAAAAATGGACAGATTCAGTACAGCATTGGAGGTAAGGTTTGCTTCTAATGTGGTATGTAATATATTTTTCAGTTTAAAAATAGTTCAAGTAAATATACAAAAGCAGCTTGAATTGGCTTGTGACTTTATCACTGAGTTATTTTGTTATTTAGTCTGTGGTATCTGAGTTAACCTCCCTTTCCTTTTCAGAACAAACAAAACCCAGAAGCTACATGTCAAAAGGAGGAAATCATTAAGTTATATAGTTTTTAGGTATATTTGTGTTTTCCATCCTGTTTTTTTTTTTTAATAAAAATGTCACATTTATTTGTTCGTGGAAATATGCCAAAATTGTAGGTCAGTGACATTTTAAATGGAAGTTTCATGTTTTCTTTTCTAACAAAATATGTCCATATAGTTTTCAAGACAAGAACTCAGGACAGTGACCCAGAAACTTGGTATTAGATTATAAAATAACCAGGCTAGGGTTTGTACATAATTTTACTTTTCTCTTGTTTCGTCCTTAAGAACATCTGGATCCCTGCCCTTTCCAGGAGAGCACAGGCCATCTTGTTCCATACCTCCCTGCCTTAGATGAGAACAGGCCTCTGCTTGCCATCCGCGAGATTAGTGAACTCTCCTAAGTACATTCAGACTAACCCGCTTATCTGGGCTGGACTGCCACAACAAATTAGTCAGAGGGAAAGGAGTCGCGTCCCCACAGCCAATCCCATCCCTAGCATAGGAAGCAGACCAGCTGTGTTTCTCAGCCGTGGCTCGTTGTAGTGTGCCGAGATATTCTCATCTCTGTGTCATTGCTTGTTATTTTATTAGAGTATGTGTTGTTTTGTGGGGCTGTTTTTGTTTGTGCTACTTGGTATTTTCACTTGTAATGGGCAGTTATGAGAATTGTTACTTGAAAAATGTCTTGAATTTTACTGGTCTTTGTGGCTCTTGGTGTGTGTGGTATATGTACATGCTCATGTGAGTCTGTTTGCTGACACATGTGCACAGAGGCCAGAGGTTGATGCTGTGTGTCTTCCTTGATTGCTCCCACCTTACCTTTTGAAGCAGGGTCTCCCAGTGAACCTGCAGCGCATGGGCTTGAGCAGGCTTGCTGACCTGAACTCCAGAGGTGTGCTTGCTTTGGCTTCTAGCCCTACCACTCTGTGCTGCTGCTGCTGCTGCTGCTGCTGCTGCTGCTGCTGCTGCTGCTGCTGTTTTAAGACAGGGCCTAACTGTGAAGTCCTAGGTGGCCTGGAACTCTTTTTGTAGACCAGATTGGCCTCAGCTCACATGGATCCACCTTCTGGGATTAAGGGCATGTACTGCCATGGGCAGCTTTTTGTGTACGTTGGCAATCCAAGCTCAGATCCTCATGGTTGTACAACAGGCACATTACCAACTGAGCCATCTTCCCACCCAGACTTTAATATAACATTCAAAATGGTGTAGGTAAGTGCTCTTCTTTCTTAACACAGGGTCTCACTCTGCAGCTCTGGTTGGCCTGGAACTCTATGTAGCTCAGTCTGCTCTGGAACTCACAGAGATCCACCTGCCTCTGCCTCTTAAGCCAGGAATAAAGATATGTGCCACCACACCCAGCCCAACAATGTTCCTTGTTAACAGAAAACATCAGCAAATGGTATTCTCAAGTGTGCCTCAAAGGCTGCTGCCGTGTCTTGACATATTCTTTAATTAGGTGGGTTTTAGACAGGGTCTCTGTCTCTAGACTGTGTCCCAGACTCACCTTGAATTCACAGCAGTCCTCCTGCCTCCAGAGTGCTAAGAGATGGCCCAATGGTTAATAACACTTGTTCTTGCCGAAGGCCTGGGTTCCATTCCCAGCACCCACATGGCAATTCACAACCATCTGTAACTGCAGTTCCAGGAGAGATCTGAACTCTTCTGACCTCCATGTGGGTACCAGGCACACACATGGTGCTTATACATACACGCAGGCAAACACACACACACACACACACACACACACACACACACACACACAAAATGTTTTTTAATCCTCCTTTAGCTGCTGAAAGGTTAAAGTTATTTTTAACTTTCTAGTCTAGGTAGCAGGTATTTAAAATGCTTTTAAAACTGTTTTCTTCTGCTGTATGCTACCCAGCATAGACATAGAGAAATAGAGGAAAATAGCAAACATCTTCATTTTCAAATTTTAATTTAGTGTATGATGTTTTGCCTGCACGTATGTCTGTGCACTGTGTGTGTGCACAGTGCCCTCTAAGGCCAGAGGAGGGCATCCTATGCCCAGGACTAGTGTTACAGCTAGTTGTGAGCTGCTGCCATGTGGGTGCTGGGGGTTGAATCCAGTCCTCTAGAAGAGCAGCTAGCACTCTTAACTGCTGAGCCATCTCTCCAGCCCCACATTTTCATTTTTAGATAGAAATACTGAAATGCTGTGTTATTTATTTTTAAAAATTCCATCAGTAAAGGCAGGTTTTTAAATTATGTATTTGGAGGATATTACTTAGAAGTAATGTGAAAAAAACTGTCTTGTCTTTTAGGACCTAATCCTGGAAGAAAAGACGGAATGTTTTCAGAGTCATCTTTTAATTCTCCACAGGGTGTAGCTATCGTGAATAATGCTATCTATGTGGCTGACACTGAAAACCACCTTATAAGAAAGGTAATTTTCCATTTTAAGTTACAATTTTAATAGTTCTAGTCAAGAAACCCTGATGTTTATCAGGAGCCCAGCCAGGGTCATCCTTGGTTATGTCACAAGTTGGAGGCCAGGCTGGGCTACATGAGACCCTGTATTAAGAAAGAAGGAAGATGGGAGGAGGGAAAGGAAACAGTATATTATGGTTTCAAAAAATTCTCTGTCAGGATACTCTTATTCAAATTTGGACTTCAAAGACTATTTCTAGAGAATTTTTGCAGGTTTTATTTATTCTGTATTAGTCACAGGAATAATATGACTGTCAATTTCCATTATAGATAAACCCAGTTATTTTAAACATTTCCTACCAATAGTGGTTTTGGCTATCTATAGTCTGTTGTAAATTTGGAAAATAACTAATCAAAGTGCCTGTGACCTATCTTGTTAGGTAAACACAGTGCTTGTGATAATTCACTTTCATTCAACACTGACATTTATCCTCATTCAGTTGGCAGAGTTGTCACCTAATACACAGATAATAGCACATTCACAGCTGGACTGTGATGATGTCCGCTGTGATGTATAGCTTGATATAAGCAATGTATTTTCTTTGCTGCTGAGTAGGACTTGGCCTGTTAAAATGTTCAGTAGATATTTGTTAAGTTTATTAACAAATTATATATGTGTGTGTATGTATGTATGTATATATATATATTTAATGAAGCATTTTTATGTATTTTTATAAATATATATTCTGATTTAAAGAACTATAGTGGATATGGTTTTTTTTTTTTTTTTTTTTTAGTCTTGAAAACTTCCTAGACATTTGAATACGCTAATATATTATTGAGGATAGTTAGGGGGAATATTTATTTGATGAAGAAGTACTTTTTTTAGGCAGCGCTTCATTAACATCATTGTGTATAGGTTACAGAAAATGATGTGGTTTTAATTACCGAGCTCTTAAAAGTGCATTCTTGTGAATAATCTTGTTGGGGAGTTACTTCTGTAGTTCTGTCCTAGATGTCTGATTGTTCTCTGAGGTAATAGACATCTAGTCTGCAGCATCAGAAATACTTGCCCTTTATCACACGTGCCCCATTCTCTTGCTTCACTCCTGTGATCTTCCAGTATTGGACAAGGTGCTTCATTCAAATGCCTGTTTATTGAAGTAGTGGAATCACAGAAATACTGGATTTCCTAATGTCAGTGTCCATTCTGTGTGACATGACTCAGTGTCTGTGAAGACAGGAAACGGAATTGTCTCTTCCTTTCTTTTTTCACAGAAATAGTTACTGTATTTTACTTGAAGACCTCGTTTGCAGATGTCTGAGCTCATTATCCTCTTACATTCACACACACAAACATCATTGTCTCACCCTTCTTTTGTCTAGAATAATTCTTATTAACTTACAGGGTTGTTTTGTTTTGGTTTGGTTTTTGAGACAGAGTTTCTCTATGTAGCCTTGGCTGTCCTGGAACTCTGCCTGTAGACCAGGCTGGACTGGAACTCACAGAGATCCACCTGCCTCTGCCTCCGGAGTGCTGGGATTAAAGCTGTGTGACACCACTGCTGGCCAATTTATAGCTTATGTCCCCTTTCTGCCCTTCCCTTGCCATTCCCGGACATGAGCAAACCATAGATAACCGTTTTGATATGCTTATCTGCATATGACCCTGAAAAACATCAGTGACCTATGCACATGATTATCTTGATGACTATTGTGACGCTGTCAGAAAAGTCACCCATGTAAGTATAGAACTCACAAGTTTTTAATCAGTTTAACAGGTTTTGCAATCATAACTTTAAATTGCTTTTAGAGTATTTCAGCTCCCAGTTAAGAATTGTCACAAAGATAATCACCATTCCCAGCTCGAGGCAATCAACTTTCTGTCTGTTGATAGGCCCTTACTGAACCTTTCACACAAATAGAATCCGGTAATAGATGGTTTCTTCTTCAGTCTTGCTTGATGTTTTAAGGTTCATCCATGAGGTGTATGTTGGTAATTCATTCCCTTCTCTTACTAGGAAATGAGAGGGACTGTGTACGTTTGAGTGACAAGTCTGCTATAATGACCCCTCTAAAACATTGTGTTTCAGATAGTCTGTATGTTCTATTAGAAGTCTTCACATATTGAAAATAAAAGTAACATGCGTTAAATAAAAGCTTCCTGAATTTCTTATAGATTGACCTAGAAGCCGAGACGGTGAGCACCATAGCTGGCGTTGGCGTTCAAGGGACAGACACAGAGGGGGGACAGAGAGGGGAGAAGCAGCCCATCAGCTCCCCTTGGGACGTCGTGGTTGGAACCTCAGGTACGAGAGCTCAGCAGCCAATGCCAGCAAGTTCTGCTATTAAAAATAAGATCTGGTCTTTACAAAATTCTTTTCTGCTAGGCAGTGGGGGCACACACCTTTAACCCCAGCACTCGGGAGGCAGAGGCAGGCTATCTCATGAGTTCAAGGCCAGCCTGGGCTACAGAGCCAGTTCTAGGACAGCCAGGGTTACACAGAGAAACCCTGTCTTGGAAAAAAAAATCTAATTTTTTTAATTAAAAATATTCTTGAAATGTTTAGATTAATTATGTAGCTTGTTTTATATATTTGTACTTATGGCTTGGAGCTTGCTGATTATGTAAAGCCAAGGCAGCCATAAAATACACAAATAGAATACCTGTTTTATATAACATTACATTATACTTTACAAAAAAAGATAAGAATAGATGGTTAGCTGGCTTACTCTGGGGTCAGGCTCAGTGTGCACTAAGTTCTATTTTAAAGAATTTTATTTAATCTGCCATCTTCCAACTGATGTAATTCTAAATATTCTTAAATTGATAGGATTTTAGTTTCAGAAACTACAAAGATTCTCCAAATAAGGGATTATCACTTAATAATATCTTTGCTTACTCTAGTTGAAAAAGAAACTGAGATATCAAAGAGGAAGCTGACTTTTTCATTTAAAAAAAAAAATTCCTGAATACTGAAATAGGATAGCATCTTTTGAGTGATTAAAAATATTGCCCTAATGAGTTAGACAGATGCTGATCATAAATGAGACATATTGTCTTTGTGGTCTATATTAGCCATATCAATAGACTAGAAGAAGCACCAGTATTCTTGTCATTGGCCCTCAGCAGTGATGAGATGGCTGTTATCTACATGTCTAATATCAGACATAGAGAAAGTGGGATACATCGGAACTAGAATTTGAAACCAAATGGTTCATGTGATCTTACTGGCTTATTTGAATGGCTTTGTGCTGAGAATTCTTGCTTTGCTATGCTAGTACCATCTCTCAAGAAAGGTAAAACTCTATTTATATATAAGATTTAGTGATTTAGTTACTGGTGTTTGTATTTGCCACTTTTTATGTCTTCTGTATCAATTAGTAATTATCACAATGATGCTATGTTAGGTAGACTCATCACACCTAATCCCTTATTTGAGTCAACTTAGCCTGAGCCGACTTGAACTTGTCTCAGGCTGTGTCTTGAGTCTATATCTGGTTTGTGTGGTCTATATAGCATGTTTGGTTTGTTTGGGGTTTTTTTTGACAGAAGGGAAAAAAACCCAAGAGGATAAGCTACATCATATATATTGTAAAGACTGTGCTCATATTCTATCTACTTGCCTACTGTTACTAGAACAAAGCGTGGGAATTGAGACTTGGCATACATTAAGAGTGCTTGCTGCTTTTCTGGCGGACCTGTGTTTGGTTTTCAGCACTCATGTTGAGTAGTTCACAACCACCTATAACTCTAGCTCCAGGGCATCTAAAAGTAAATCAGAAACACAAGGCACACAAGTGAGTTCTAAGTCAGAAAACAGGGATGTATACTTTGCCACCACAAGACTGTCTTTGGAAAGGATGTAGATACAGAAATGTTCAACTTACATCATGTCTATCAGAATTTGCATTGCTTAAAATTACAGTGTACTTAAAATTACAGTGTACTTTACTAAGTTAGATTTACATAATGGCCAAGCAATATTTTAAGTTTTATCCTAAAAACTTTTCAGTTGTACTTTGTAGTGTTGTGTTGCTGATTGTTTATTTTGGTATTAAGAATATGCCCATTTTTGCGCTGTAAGAAAAATTGTAACTATTGACAGATATTCTGTTAGGTTCTAAGTCAAGTGATAATGCCATTTGAAACATGCATTTTTATTAACCCTAGTTTTCAAGTCCTGCTTTAGTTCAGCTCATAGTTCTGCATATAACTTAGTTCTGAAAACATCTTGTGGCGGTTTGAATGAGAATGGCTCCATAGGCTTACACTTGAGTGCCTGATCCCTTGTTGGTAGAACTGTTTGGGAAGGATGAGGAGGTGTGGCCTTGTTGGAGGAGGTGTCACTGGGGGGTGGGCTTTGAGGTTTTAAAAGCCCATGCTCTTCCCAGTTAGCGCTTTCTCTGCCTCCTGCTTATGGATCACATATAAGCTCTTAGCTACTACTGATCCAACACCATGCCTGCCTGCCTACTGTTGTGTACCTTGCTCTGATGGTCATGAATTTTAACCTTCCGAAACTGGACGCAAGCACCCAATAAACTATCTTTATATTACCTTGGTCATAGTGTCTCTTCACAGCAATAGAAAAGTAATGAAGACGTATCTTCACTCCAGAAAATGGACAAGAGAAGTAGTCTTGAATGCACTTAAGCATTTGCTAGCTCAGAAAGTGTGGTTTGAAAGCTGTCTGAAGGACCTCCCTGAGTGACCATGCTAGTTCATGAGTTATCTATGGACCAACTAATTGAGGTGTCTATATCAAGTCACTGCTGGGTAGGCTTTATAAAATGTCTATAAATTACTGGGTGACCCTGATTCTCATAAGACTTTCAGAGTGACATGTTACTCCCAAAACATTTAATAACTAAAGTTTTGAATTACTTTAAAGTCCTAACCTATGTTAATGTATAATTCTTTGGTAACTGGATCATAGGATTAGATGAATTGTTCTTACTAAATTACATACTTGCTTGATGTCACTTAAAATATATCCACAATAAACATAAGGTATTTATTTATATTTATATGTACATATTTATTTCATGTTATTTATTAGCTCAAAATACAGCCCCATGGGGGACTTTTTAATGTTCTAGTTTTTTACTTACAAATGACATCTGATTGTGTGCTGGAGAATTTTTGTCTTGATCTTTGTGATATGGATAGCTATACTGTTTTCCAAAGATCAGGTTGTTTATGTTGTTTCCAGATTGAATTTAAGCTCCAGAATGTTTTGACTGCCATTCCTGTTTGTGTTGTCGGATTGATCGCTAGGGAACTTAGAGACAAATTTACCCTCTGCAAAGGTGATGTCGTCATCTCACGTTGAGACACACCTTTCTTTTGTATCCTGATTGGTCTTTTTCTTACCTGTCTTAAGTTTCATCTCATTAAGATTGTTTCTTTGTAAACTCCAAGGATCATTTGTGAAACACAAGTAGATGAGAGTTAGTAGACTTCCTCTTGGCTGAATTGAGCGTAATTGTTGGGCTGGATCAGTGGTTCCTTTGTAGTACGAGACCCTTCATACAGCCCCTCATGTTGTGGGAATCCCAACCATAAGATTAATTTGTTGCTACTTCATAACTGTAATTTGGCTACTGTTAGGAATCTTAATGTAAATATCTGATATGCAGGATATCTGATATGTGACCCCAAAGGGGTCATGACCCAAATTGCTGATCTAGATAGACCTAAATAGACCCCCCCAAAAAAAATTATAATGATGAACCATAACACAATTACAAGTATTTTTATTTTAAGAAATATAAATGTGCATTTCAAAGTCAGTTTCTCCTTTTTGTTGTTAGTGGTGGTTTTTAAGACACAATTTCACCAGGAACTTATATGTAGCCCAGGCTACCTCAGCCTGTAGTGCTGTGTTTGTAGCTATATACCATCACACCCAGCTAGCCAGTCTCCTGATGTAAGAATAGAACTTTTTATTTAAGCAGCTCCTACTGGCCTTTCTTTCATCACCTCAGATAAATTGTTTTTATTTTCTCAAAGCATGGTGAGAATTTTTGAATACATGTAAATAAATAAATAAATATGAGGGCTGAAAAAATTACATTTTCCATGTATCAACCATTGACTTAGCTACTTGCCTTTGTTATGTCTGCTTTTAAAGGACTCTACTCAAACTACGAACAATCTTTGCGTCCCATTTCAGGAGTGTGTACACCTCTAAACTATAAGACCCTGGAACTGCCCGAGCAGATGTTACAGAAAAACTTGAAAGCCTCAGCAGCTCCCAAAAATGGTTCTTTAGCTCTTTCCTAATGTTTCAACAAATTTATAAAACTTTCTTATATTTTATCATAATTCATGAAAGTGTGTAGCTAGAGTTTTCCTGCCTGGCCCACAGTCAGGACAAATCTCTCTCACCTGCCAGTCCCACAGCCTCAGACCCGACCAAGTAAACACAGAGACTTATATTGGTTACAAACTGTATGGCCATGGCAGGCTTCTTGCTAACTGTTCTTACAGCTTAAATTAATCCATTTCCATTCATCTATACCTTGCCACATGGCTCGTGGCTTACCGGCATTTTCACATGCTGTTTGTCATCGTGGCGGCTGGCAGTGTCTCTCTGACTCAGCCTTCCACTTCCCAGCTTTATTCTCCTCCTTGTCCCGCCTACACTTCCTGCCTAGCCAATGGCCAATCAGTGTTTTATTTATTGACTAATTAGCAACGCATTTACCATACAGAACATCCCACAGCAAAAGTGGGAAGACAGAATTATCAGAAAGAAAACATGAAAAATGGGTTGCTTTGTAATGCCTTTAAATAGTAGGTTCTGTCTAGTGCACATCAGTGGAACACAGCTACTCAGCGTCATGGACAAGTATCAGGAGTCTGAGAAAGGAACCTCCATTGGGTTTTGTGTAGAAGTTAAGACACATGAAGCAATGGGAGATACACCCTCACAGATTGAAATTTAAAAAGAAGGGAATGAAAAGAACAATTCTACACTAAAGACTTCTAAGAAGAAGAGGGGGCACGTGATCATAGAGGGGTGCTTGGAGTCTTCAAATGATGCTCTTTCTCAGGTTTGCACTCGAATGTGCATATCGGATTTAGTTACTTAAACTTCCTATATTACATGTATTTCACTGTATGGTGTATCTAATTCAAAGTTAAACAGTAAAGAAAAAATAGGTAAGAAAAAAGATTGAAAAGTAATGAAGACAGATAATAGCTGTTTACTATAGACTTGACGAAGAATCTCAGCTAGTAAACAACATACCTCAAGGAGACATTAAGGAAATAGATTTTAAATGCCTGATTTTTCTAAATATATATGTAATTTGTAAATATGTGTATTTTAAATAGTGCCTGCACATTTGACCTAATTATACAATTGCTACAATAAAGTAAAAATAATTAACAAAGTGAATTTTACAAAAGTAAATTTCATCTTAGCACTTTAAATATGACCATAATTCTCTGTGATATTGACATCGGTGATGGACTCATCTGTTAGCAGCTGTTTTACTGTGTGTCAGTCCTCTCTTGATCCCACTGATGTCAGACAGTAGCCGTGAGGTGTTTTGTCTAGGGCTCAGAACTTGCCAGTGCAGAGCGCTTGGGACGGTCCCTGGTTTAGAATCACTTACAGAGAGGATACGGTGCTTGAGTTTCATCCACCGTCCTTGACTCTGTCAGCGTTTTCCCTAGATACAAACTCGGCTGTGTTGACATCATCACCGTTAATGGCTGGAATTCAGCATGAGTCTGCTCAGCTAATGGTCTGTAGACAAGCTGTATTTTGGCGTTTACATGCTTAAATATTTCACATGACATCCATTAATGTTCTGTAAAATACCAGTAAATATTTTCGTTTTAAATGTAATCCAGTGATGCAGGCGTGTTTAAAGGGATAAATTTTATGCATTGTGGCCAGTACACTTTTATTTTGAAAAACAATTGTATCTTTATATCTAAAATTTGACAGATTCTTTTTTATACAATAATCTTATTGAAAATTTTTTTTGTATGTAATATACTCTGATCATGCTTTCTCCTCTCCCAATTCCTCCTAGGTCCTCCCCATTGTCCCAGCTCCACCCCCTTTCTTTTTCTCTCTCTCTTTTAAAAAACAGGTAAACAAACAAAGCACAAGAAACCTACACCGCACGCACGCACACAGGCATGCACACACAAAGTCCCCACAAAATCAGAAACTGTAGTATATAAGCATAAGACCAGTAAGACTAAAAGGGAAAAAAAAAATCCTGAACAAAGCAAAATGAGACACAAAGGGTCTCCAAAAGCACCGTTGAGTTTGTTTTGTCTTGGTCATCTACTGCTAGGCGTGGGGCCCATCCTGAAGTGTGGTTTGTATACCCAGTGAGACTCCATTGAAAAAACTAATTTTTCTTTAGCAAGCACGCGTCCGTTACAGATCGCTTCCTGGTTGGAGTGGGAGTTCCACGTCCACCTCCCTGTCTCAGTGCTGGGCCCCATCTGTCTTAACTTTTAGGCCCTGTGCTCTCACTGTCTTCATCTGGACATCAGTTCTGTTGGGTCCGGAGGGCCCCGCCTCCTGGGAGTCATCTGCAGAGATCGCTGAGGCCTGAGGGAGGGTTTCACGAATTCGTCCCATTAGGACTTTGTGGACTCCAGCCCCTCAGGTCAGACGCCTCAGCATTCGGTCCCAGCGCCTGTGCACACCCCTTCTTTTCCTTTCCCGTCCCTTCTCCTTGTTTTGGTAGCTCCTCCTGATCTGTCTGAGGGTCACTAATTCTTTCCTTGCCGTGTCTGTTAGCTGATGGCCCTGTTTGAAGGAGTCTTCATTTCTCGGTCGTGACTTTAAAGAGGACCCGTTTCTGCTATGCTCTCGGTTCTGGGTTTGCTCTCTGCAGAAGCCTCGCATCCCTTGGGGATGCTGGCTCCCTCTTCTCAGTCCTTGGCAGATTAAGTCAGAGTCTCAGGACGACACTTGACAGTTGAGTTCATTGGTTTTGTGCCTCACAAATGGATGTTGTGGTCATCCACAGCCCCTCTTCCTCTCTTCTGCTGTCCTGTTTGTCTTCTCATCACTAACTACATGTCAGTAATCTTGAAAAGGACTATAACGGCTGTGATAAGCAGTGCTGATGTCATCGTGGGGAATTAAGTCAGTTTGGGCGGAAGCTGTGCTTGGCTGGGTTTTATCATTGCCAAGGTTACTGCTTGCACAGGAGCCTTCCAGTTCCTCTAGTTGGGCTGGGTGGATGGCTCTAGTGTGGAAAGTGGGGTCTGGATGGTGTCATTTTTACCCCCAGGGTTCTTTCTGTCACCCCAGTACACAGGAGCCACATGGTGCTGCTCTCTGTATACTTGGCTGTCCTCGGTGCTCCAGTCTTGGGAAGAGGAGTGCTCTGCTGCCCTTCCCCCATCTATGGCTCTACTGTGCAGAAGTCCTCCACATACAGAGCTTTCCCTAATGCCCTCCCCAGCTGTCATTGGTCTTTTCCTGTGCCCTGGGGTGACAATTTGCTCCTTTTCCTTGAGACTCAAGGCAGCTTTATAGGAGTCTTCAGAACTGTGGAAACAGCTCTGTTTACACTACAGATTTCATAGAGGCCAGCGGGGGGTGCTGCACACAGCAGCTTAAAATAAGGCAGAATTTTTCAAAGCTGGGCTTTGGATTTTTTTTACATTTCTGTTTTTGAGTTTATTCCTATTTTTAAACTATTTTAATAATCTCTGTTGATAATTATGTTTTACCTTTTAAAAAACTTTTTAGACATTAGAAGGAGTAATACTAGTTCTATATCCTGGAGTAGAAAATGGCAGGTACATCTGAGCATCTCATGCATGAAAATGGACCTAGATACAGTGACTAGAGTGTCCACGGGTCAGAGGTGAATGGAGGAAGGAGGGGAGGATCCAAGCCGGGCATCTGCGCCAACCTCACTGTTCGAACTTGTAAAGGAAGTGAGTGTGCAGGCCAAGAGCAGACGAGTTCCCACACTCCGGCAGGCACACTCTTACCTGGGCGTGTGTAGTAAAGGAAGTGAGTGTGCAGGCCAAGAGCAGACGAGTTCCCACACTCCGGCAGGCACACTCTTACCTGTGTGTGTGTAGTAAACCACCTGAGCTACACTGACATTTAGAGAACCAGACAGCAGAGGGAGGCCACATGGATCTTTCAGTCAGATGGGCACCAGCAGAGCTCTCCTCTGTGAAGACAGGCTCTAAAGACTCCTGAAGTTGACAGTGAAATTTGCCTGACTCACCCATCTAACAGTTCATCTCTCCTGTGTCACGGTTCTCTTTTCTTTTTGTTTGTTTGGAGTCAGGGTCTTGCATGTGTAGCACAGACTGGCCTGGAACTGGCTGTGTTTCCTAAACTCTGTGATTTTCCTGCCTCAGCTCCCTGAGTGCTGGGATCACAAGTGCGCTCCACATACCCAGCGAAAAAGACGGCTATTCTTAGGTGTGAACAGAGTGCCAAGTCAGTTTAGATGTAATTCTTGAGCCACCCTGATGGCGCCTTCAACTGATCAAATTTGTCATTTTAAATGAGGAGCCAACAATTTGCTAGTGAATTGTATGTGGCCTGTGAGAAAAGGTGTCAAGGAGGATGATAGCAGGGCTTACAACCCAAGAAACAAAATGGGGAGCCAGACTGTTCGTAGTGTCCCACAATGGTGACTCTGGTGAGGAGGGCACATGACCTCTTGGTAGGTGTATATTTGTGAGGTGTTTTCTGGCACCGTTACAAACATGCTCCGTCAGTCTGCAGAGAGTTCATTCTCTGATCGCATCCCTAACCTTGCTGAACTTACTTAGAATTCTAATCATTCCTTGGCAGTTTCTATATACAGTCATGTCACCTGCTGATACTTAGTTTCATTTATAATATTTGCATTTTTGCTTTGTTACACACGCTAGGCCTTCATATGATGTTATATAGAGGTAATGATAGGGTTTTTGTTGTTGTTTTTGGTTTTTTTTATCTCATTTCTGTTGGTAGGAATGTGTTCATAGTATTTCATCATTAAATATGATGTTTGCTATCAATTCTTAGGAAAATATTCTTTATCAAATTAAATAGATTATCTGTGGATCTTAGTTTGCTCAGAGTTTTTTATGACTAGAAACATTAAAAAGTATTGAAAGACTGTATTTTCATATGTAACTTGAGAATTCTCAACCCTGTGAGACCTAAGCCTAGCTCCATTGTAAATTATCTGAGAAAAATCAAAATGAAATCATAGATAGATAATCCAACTACATTTACATGTCTTTAAAATAGAAAAAGTAGTAGAAAAAATTTATAATAAAATAAGGATTCATTCTGTGAATATTCTGGCATGACCTTGGTTACCATACAACGTAAAATCTGTCTCATGTGCAAATCTGATTTTAGAGAGATATCACTCCCTTCAGTGTGGTGATCTTGAAGGATATTGGCACAGGTTTGCATTTATAGCAAGCTTCTTTGATTAGAGACAAATCATTAGCAGTGTTAGGAAACCTCAACCATCATTAGGATGACTTCAGGGTTGTTGATGTACTGGAAAATGAGAATATTTTCTGCTGTTGTCCGGGGAAAGGTTACTTACTCAGTAGGTATTTGCTGAGCGTCTAGTATGGGAAGGCACTGTGTTAGTTGTTGGCCACGAAGCTGAATAAAACAATGCTGCTGCTGCTGCTGCCTTCTTAGAAGTCCTGAGTGGAGGAGAGCAGTAAGCAGGCAAACGTAGCATGTAGGATGGTGACAAGCGCCACACAGAACTGTGAGGCAAGGTGACAGGGCACCGAGCTGTGTGTGTGTGTGTGTGTGTGTGTGTGTGTGTGTGTGTGTGTGTGTCTTCATGCGTAGGGGAGGGAAGCAAGAAAAAAGTCAGAGTGGGGTTCCACTGAGGGGCTGAGGGTAAGAGTCCTAGAAGGAAAGAGGAGCATAGTTGGTGTAGGAGATGAAAGCCAGGATGTTGTCTAGTACCCAACTTCAGACTGTAATTATCTACGGCTCTTTGTGTGTTGGTCTAGGGTATTACTGGATAAATACAGGCTTTGGAATGTCATGAGTGGGAAACATCCCCCATTATGTAAAAGTATTACTCATTTATGCCTTTTGTTTATATTACTTACTGAAGCTTTTGTTTTATTTTGTTGTTCATTTCCTTAGTTAATAATACTATTATCTAATCATGAGCATGAACTCATTCTCATTGTTTGATATGACAAGTTTATAGTCTTAGATTTGTGACGGCTTTAACACAGCGAGCAATTGTAAACTGAGTGCACTGCTGGGTATCATCTGTTGTGGTACAGTGGTAGTCAGTGCTTACTAGCGCATTAACAAACTTACGTGGGGGACACTGTGTCACACTCTTTACCCTCGGTGCCGTCGCTCTAGGGCTTCTGAGTTTGTAGATGCCTTTGTGCTGGCCTGATGTAACGTGCGATAAAGGTGAGATCCAGATTCATGAAGTGGTGACCACGGCTGACATTTGAGTAGTGTTGCCTAGAAGCCCTTTTTGTCTGAGTGTCATTCCGTCTGAAATAGTGGAACATTTTATTAGCTTAGATGACGTTGTCATTTTGGTAGACCCAGAGAGTAGCCCTAGAGTAACTGAAGGAGCAGTGCGGTGTATTAAAAGTTCATGGGCAGCTCTTTTGATCTGGTGTATTAAAATGGTAAAGCCGAGATTGAGTCCCTGTCACCCACGGACAGCAGTGACCCTCTGGTACAGTTGTGTCTGCAGACATGACTGTGTAGGAAGGAGGTAAACCGAGATACTTTCTACTGTGTAGCCGCCAAGAACAGAGAGGGCATCAGCACGTCATGGCTGGGGCACAGCGTTGTCTCTTGCCCTGGCCTTTGCGAGCTGGTGCCCTGGCATGCTGACTTCTCTGTTCTTAGTGCTCATCTGGAGTTAGGCTTTCTAACAGTGCTCAGCTCAGGGGCCTTTCAGAAAACTAGAGTGAGCTTTTGGGAAGCACTTGGCTCTATGGCATCTGTAATTACTTGAGAGACATCATTCTGGGTTGTCTTTGTTGTTACTAAACTGAAAGACACTTAAAAATGATTACTAATTAAGGAAAAAGTACCCTTCTCATCACAAAATACTTGAAGTTAGAGAGATTACAAATAAAATAACTTTTATAATGTCTTACCAGACTACTTTAGTTAAAATGTCTCGGTTACTTCAGGATACCTTCTAGTTAAATTAAATAAGGTAACACAATTAATCTGAGAAATAGAGCTTTGTTCCCTTATAATAAGTGTAACATCATTCAGTGTCTAAAAATAGAACAGTAAAATTAGTGGTGGTAAACAGCTGTATTATAAAATATCGTACTCTTGGTCTGATAAACCAGGGCTGAGGTGGCTCAGTTGGTAAAGGGCTTGCCATGCAGCGTGAGGATCTGAATTCAATCTTCAGCACCACGTAAAAGCCCGGCCACAGGGCCATGGGCGTGTGGCCCAGCACTGGGGGCTGAGACAGGAAGATCCTTAGGGGGGCTTTCTAGTAGCCAGCCAGTCGAGCCAAATCAGTGAGGGTCTAGGGAGACCCTGTCTACTAAGTAAAGTAGAGCATGATTGAAGAAGATACTGAACATCACCCTCTAGCCTCCATGTACACATGTGCACATTCCCATACCTTTCATAACCAGCTAGACAAATGGATTTATAAATGACTGTTCTGTGTGTCTGAATTGCAAATCTCCTATCATGGTAATAAAAAGACATAACTCCTTAAACTTCTGCTTATTGTTATTTTAACACAGGGTCTCCACTTTGTAAACCAGGCTTGCCTGGAACTTTCTATGTAGTCTGACAGGCTTCCCAATTGAGCCTTTCCTGCCTCTGCCTCCCAGTCTCTGGGGCTGCAGGCTTGTGCCACCTCTGAAAAGCATCATTTCTTTCATAGAAATTGCCCGAATTTTCCTGGAGGATGTCAGCCTATTTTTTGTGTCACATAATTTTTTTTAAATCAGTGTTTAGAAACATTGTTTCCAGAGATGCAGATTGACATATTGCTATTAAGAATGTGTGGATTTGGTTTAAGGGAGTGGAAATGCTAATGGCTTCAATTTTATCATTACACTTTGTAAACATGTATCGAATTATCAGTCTGTACTGCATTAATTAAAAAAAATATGACGACTTTGAGTTCTCATGAAATTGTTGCAGGTGAAAGGATTCTGAAGACCAGATCTCTCACTAAGGATCATTTTCCAGAACAGCTGATTTATAAAACTAGTATCATCCACTGAATTTCAATTTCTGAATTAAATGTCATGTTAACCAGATGTGTCTATAATACATGTAACTTATTTTTATAAAGGTTCAGAGGTCCAAAGAAATGACATCCTGTGGATAGCCATGGCCGGGACTCATCAGATATGGGCACTCCTCCTGGACTCCGGCACACTGCCAAAGAAAAGGTATGTGGCTATTCCTCCTCGGGTTCCCTTCCCCAGTCACTGTCCTCCTAACACCTGCTGTACCTGCCCGGATGTGCTGGGCACACACCATAGAAAAGCCTGGAGCAGGGTTCCTCCTCACTTGTTTCGATTCACTGGGCACTGGTCCCCAGGCTGAGGAAGCAGCTGCTGTCGGGGCTCTGCCAGCCCTTCTGCAGAGGAGGAGGAGGAGGGGGAGGAGGGGGAGGGGGAGGGGGAGGGGGAGGGGAGGCGGAGGAGGTGAGTCACTAGCTGGCTCTCAGAGCTGCTGCTCAGAAATGACATACATCACTTGGACTTGTATTTCATCAGCCACAGTGAAGGCTTGTGGCTGCATCTAGTTTCTAAGAGCCTGGGGGAGCCATTCTTCTGAGCCTCTGCAGGAGAACTAGAAATGTTAGGTGGGGCTTTAATTCTTTGCAACATAAACGTAGTGCAGGTGTCTGTAGTCACTCCTTCAGGTGGGTGAGTGCTGCATGGCCGAGTGGCTGCACTCAGGTGTGTTCTGGCCTGAAGTGGAATCCCAGCTGCTACGTACTGTGTAAGCCTAGGAGAGCCCTTCGGCTCTCCGTCATGTCCCTCGCTGTGTGTCGGGTCACCTCGTGGGCTTGCCGTGTGAAGAGGCTGGCATAGCATTGGCACGTACAGTCAGCACAGGTCTGTGCTGCCGCTGCTGGGCATGTGAGGATGGGGCAGCACTGTCTGCCGCGTCCCTCCTTCTCCCTCTTCTCTCTCAGCCTCGGGCAGAGCCGGCCACACTCTCCTCTGTGGCTTCACTGTGTGCCTTCTCTCTCGCCTCTCTCTTGGCTTGGGTCATGCCTGTTTGTAACTATTTCTTCTTACTAGACTACCTCTTAAAGAAAGGAGCCTTGTCCCGTTATTATTGTGTCCTCTGTGCCTAGTACTGTATCTGGGACATAACAGCTCAGTAAAAGCTTATAGAATAAGCAAATGGATGAAAGTCTGTCCTGGGGAGGTTTCTATTGCTGTGATAAACACCATGACCAAAGGCAGCATGGGAAGAAGAGTTTATTTTGGCGTATAGGTTATAGTCCTTTGTGGAGGAGCCTGAGGAAGGAGCGCAGCAGAGGCTCTGAGGAGACGCTGCTTACTGGCTTACCCCGTTTGCTCTCTTACACCCCACCCACAGTGGGCTGGGCCCTCTCATGTCGGCCATCAGTCAAGAAAATGACCCACAGCTTTGGCCACAGGTCAGTCTGATGGAAGAGTTTTCTCAGTTGAAATTCCTTCCTCTCAAATGACTCCAGCTGTGTCAAGCTGACAAAAAACCTGACCAGACAGAATCATAGACCATAAAGTTGTTATATAACCATGAAAGTAGGGCTAGCCGTCACAGTGCTGTGTCTGCTTGTTTGTGATAGGGCTTCTCTGTCCTGGAACTCGCTCTGTAGACCAGGCTGGTCTTCGACTCACACATCTGTCTGCCTCTGCCTCCCGAGTGCTGGGATTAATTTGCCATACAGCTGGGCTCATTGCAGCTATCTTTATCAGTAGAAAGGGACAACTGTCTAGCAAATCAAGATCTCAGATGTCCTAGGTGGGTGTGGAACACAGTTGTGTAATGTTTATGACAAGCACATGTCTAAAACAATGGTTCTCAACTTGTGGGCCGCAACCCCTTTGGGTCTAATGACCCTTTCCCAGAGGTCGCCTAAGACCGTTGGAAAACACAGATATTTACACTGTGATTCACACCAGCAACAAAATTAAGTTCTGAAGTAACAATGGAAATAATTTTGTGGTTGGGGTCACCACACCATGAGGAACTGTATTAAAGGGTAGAAGCGTTAGGAAGGTTGAGAACCACTGCTCTGAAACATTTGTTAAATATACTTTTACTAGGCACTTTACTCTGGTAAAGATAAAATGAAGTCATGCCCAGCCCCAGAAGAATTAGATCAGTAAACAATGAAAAATATAGAAATCGTGTGTCATTAGAACCTCGGAAGTAGTCCTTCACGCTGAGCGTTTTCTCGACAGGATTTGAAGTGTCATGGAGGACTTCTGTAGTGGAGGTCTTTCAAGTACATCAGGTCATGTCACACCTTGAGTCCTTCTAAGAGATTGAACATCCCAAAAGCTGATATAGGAAGTTTTAAGCTAGAAGGTGACATAGTTAGATCTGTATTCTTTACAGAACTCTTCTGGCATTCAGAGTGGAGCAAGATACGATTGAGAAGCCTAGAGCTGTCATCCAGGCAAGAGACGATAGTGGCGTGAACCGTAAGGTTACCAGTGGTACATGAGGTGTAATTGTAACAGCAGCCAGACTATGCTGTCAGGGCTGCCTACGTCTCCTCGTAAGAAGGGTTGTCACTGTTACAGGAAAACGGTTCCTCAAGTTACATTGATCTGCATCTTAGTTTTGTGTAGCAGGAATCTTAAAAAGTTCTTATTAGTAAAATCAAACCTGAGGCCAGTTATTGGGGTGAATGCTGGAAGATCAGAGAAGCAGAACATGCCACAGTTACCTCACCTTGCCAGTTCCTCAGCTGATCCTGTTTCCTCAGACTGGAAGTCTCTGAGTCCTCATCCAAATGAATCTCAGCTGAACTGATTCTCGAAAGCCTGAATGCTTAACCAGCCAAATCCTTCTAGTTCCTGGTCTTCACACCTTATATACCTTTTTGCTTTCTGCCATCACTCCCTGGGATTAAAGGCGTGAGTCACCATGCCTGGCTGTTTCCAGTGTGGCCTTGAACTCACAGAGATCCAGAGGGAGTTCTACCTCTGGAGTGCTAGGATTAAAGGTGTGAGTGCCACCATTTTCTAGCCTCTGTATCTAGTGGCTGTTCTGTTCTTTGACCCCAGATAAGTTTATTAGGGTGCACAATATTTTGGGGAACACAATACCACCACATACAAAGTCACTACAGAGATGGTGTCTAATACAGAGTTGCAGGTAGTAGTGACCCCTGTGCTTCAGGGTCACGGTTTGCCCACGTTCATTATCACAGGACTCTTTATGTGTATATTCCTCCCTTGCAGTGCAAGGTGTGCGTGTATTTCTTTGGCCTCCTAGTTTGTGTGGGTTCCTTGAATAATCATTCAGTCTGTGTCGCTGCCCTCCATCCCCTGCTTCTGCCTGCTTTAGCATTGAGAAGTACCGTCCAGAGTCCGGTCACATTGGACTTCTGGGTGATGTGCCATATGTGGAGATAGAGTACACATAGTCTCCCACGCCGCACTTGAAGTCAGCTTCCTCTTTCTCACAGTACCATGTCTCTATAATCCTTTTGGCATAAATTTAGAAATCGAGGTGTAAACTCTCTACATTACAAAAGGAGTCATTACAGTGTTTCTTTTCTCTGCAGCCGCAGCTGTTACAGCTGTGTGCCACCGCGCCCTGGGCTGCAGTACTTTAAGTAGACGTTGTCCAGTGTCTAGAAGAAATGGCTTTGTACAGTCGATCGTTTGTCATTTTCTGAAAATGGTCATGCTCAACCTGGCTTTCTTAAAACTATTCTCTGCTTTAGAGAAGACACAGACGTTTTTTAAAGAAAATTAAAACTTCAAACTATCAAAAACTAGACAGTCTCTATTAATAAATTCCCTTCTAGAACCTGATATTGTATGAAACTAAGAAGTTAAAGGAGAGTAAAATGAGAGTCAGTCATCTCATTATTATTCGTGTTGTTGAACCAGGGATTTCTCAGCCTGCTGTTTGAGCGTGGCTTCAGTAGTTAGTGTACTAAGAGAAGGGAGGCAGCCCCGGGACGGCTCCCCGAGAATGACAGGACAGATGCAGTGGTGCACAGGCCGCCGTCGCTCGCTCTGGGGTCTGGTGAACTGTGCTGTCGCCATCGCTTTGGTCATTTCCGTCCCTTTAGTAACTGGGTCCCACCTGTGCTTGTCTCTAGTGAGCTCAAAAAAGGAACCTGCCTTCGCTTTGCTGGGAGTGGAAATGAAGAGAATCGAAACAATGCATATCCTCACAAGGCGGGTTTTGCCCAACCTTCAGGTCTCTCTCTAGCCTCCGAAGATCCCTGGAGCTGCCTCTTTGTAGCAGATAGCGAGAGCAGCACAGTGAGAACTGTCTCACTCAAAGATGGAGCAGTGAAGCACCTTGTCGGAGGAGAACGCGACCCCATGGTAAAGAAGTCACTGTGTGCAGTCTCCTGGATAGCGAGTCATTCGTGACATTCAGGAGGTTCATTCTTGGCCTGTCTGTGATAGAATGCAGTCCAGCCAGAGCCAGTGTGACTGTAAGAAACACAAGGAGAGCCCTCTAAGAAGAGGGAGCTGACCCTGCTTGATTACACATAATTGTTGAGGCTTCCTTTGAGAGAAGATAAGTAGCTGCTGATAGAAGAGAGAGATTGCATTGGGTGTGTAGCGGTGGATTGGAAAGAGCACTAACTAGCAGACTTGGCCTGTTCCTGACCAGATGTTGGCCAGCTGTGAGTGACACAGCAAGTACAGGTAGTGCCTGCCGCTCCTGCTGGGGCTCTCCAGTCTGCACCACATGCCCAGCTCTGCCGTGAAAACCAGAGCTCCCCATTAGCTTTAGTGACACGATGACCTTAGTTTTCACTTTATCTAACAAAACACTGAACGTTTTTAATAACTGCTGTTTCTTTCTCTTTAAAAAATAAAATAAAAGAATTTATTTGCTTTTGGTGATATTGATGGAGTAGGCATCAATGCGAAGCTTCAGCATCCACTTGGGGTGGCGTGGGACGAGAAGAGGAATCTGCTCTATGTCGCAGACTCTTATAATCACAAGGTGAGTCTTGACTAAAGACACAGTCCCTTGCTTTTGACCCATGTGCCTCCTACCTGTGCCCCTCTAAAATACAGAGAGCCACTGGAGTCCTCAGCCTGTGCAGCTTCTCCTGGGTCTTTCTTGCCAGAGCCTTATGATATCTGAACTGAGGACAATGCTAAGCTAATTCCTGTGGCTTTGATGTAAATGTATGAATTGTGACCCATCAAAGCTGCTCAGTAACAAGTTAGGAAATAAGGAGACACATTAGGGGAAAGTGTGAGCCAGCTGGTGCAGTTTCATTTTGTTGCCATGGTAAAACTGACCAAAGGCAGCTTAGAAGGGGAGATTTATCCGGCTCACATTCCTGGTTAAGTCCATCATGGAGGGAAGTCAGGGCAGGAATTGAAGGCAGGCCTGCTAGCTGGCTCAGCTGGCTTTCTTATATCACCCAGGATCACCCGATCAGGGATTGGTGCTACCCACAGTGGGACGAGCCTCCCCACATTAATTAACAAGACAGTCCCCTCACAGGCATGCCCACTGGCCATCTGATCTGGGCAGTTCCTCAGGGGAGGCTCCCTTTTCTGTTGACACTGAATTGTGTCAGGTTGACAGCTAACTGGCAGATGAAGATTTTTGAAGTGTTAAATGGTTACAGTGGCCATGAGCAAATAAACCCATCTTCAGCACCATTTCCTCTTCCATGCGGGTGTTCCCATTCTCACTGCAGAGTTCTGGGCCATGTGATAAGCAACCATAAACTTGACCATCACTGGTGGGCCTTCCATTTGACAAAGTAGCAATCCTCAGACAGTGTTCTCAGGAGAGTCAGTTAACTGTGTGGATTCCAGAAAACAATCCTGGGAATTAACAAGAAAATAGGCTATAACTAAGATGTTAGGAAGGTTTTACTCAGGACGACATATTTCCCTTTGATGACATAATTTGAATGCTGTAATTTTTAGGAAAATAGAGAAATGTCTACTGTCGTGAGATTTGTTTATTGAGAGTGCTGGTGGCAGTTGGGAGTCCTCTGGTCTCCCTGGCACTGCTGTAAACAGGGCTGACTGCAGGGGAAATGTTTGTTCTTTTTCCTTTAGATTAAAGTTGTGGACCCAAAAACAAAAGTCTGCACAACGCTAGCAGGCACCGGAGATGTGAACAGTGCAGAGTCGGCTTTTAACGAGCCTGGAGGCTTGTGTGTCGGGGACAGCGGTCGGCTGCTGTATGTAGCAGACACTAATAATCACCAGATTAAAGTGGTGGATCTAGAAGCAAGGACAGTGTCTGTGGTGAGTTATTTTACGACAGCTTAGAGGATGTGGGGTTGAGGGTGGGACTGAGCTCTAAAGCACTGGCCTGGCGGTCTCTGCTGCACATTTGGCACATGGAGAGCGGGAGTCGGAAATGGATGTCCCTGTTGTGTTCTGGGACAGCCTGGCCAGAGACTTGCTCTAAAGGTATCCTGTTAGTCTTAAAATATAAGTTTCCATCTGTTCTGAGCATTTGAGGAAGACGCTGGAATTGGAGAGAATTGGATGAACCTTTAATAAAATAGAGGCCTCAGGTCTGTTTTTAAATGTTTTTAAATGCGTAGAAGTCATGGCACACGTTGTATTTATGTGCCGTGTGGACTCGTTTTATCTGGTGATCCTTAGGTTATTGCTGTCTTTCTGAATCCTGTGGTGAATCCATTACCAAGTCATCTTCTGGGGGAACCTCTAGAAGTCACAGCTCCCAAACTCTGAAAATGAGATAGACTAGGGAAAACTTAACCAATTTCAAATCCATTTTCAAAGAGAAATGTTTGTTGTTCATTGCTTTTTAATGTATCCTATTTACCTGGGGGTTGGGGAGGCAGCCTTTTATTTTTAAGAGTTTTATTTTTAAATAAAAACTACAGATTGGCATCAAAAGTATCATCTAGATTTCTCTTGGCAGCAAAGGTCATGAGCGTGTATCATACTCACTGTCCTTAAATTTGTAAGTGGTGCTTTAATTTCCTGCCATTTGTAAGCCATGGGACAGTTGGTTACATTCTGTGTCCTTACTGGTGATCTGGCTACTGAGGCGGACAGTTCCTCTGTACTCTGGGAAACATCCTCTAGTGGCAGCTGATGTCACTGATGGAGAACCTGCCCCTGTCTAAGGCTAGGCTCTCTCAATTTGGTCTAAAAGTTCTTCTGCTTTAATAACTCGTCCGTCGTCTGGTCCTCTAGCTCCCGGTCTACAAGCCTACCAGTGCCGTGGTAGACGGCCCCTTCCCTGCAGAGAAGCAGAAGACAGTACCCAAGGTGCCCAAGTCTGCCCCCCACATTCAGCTCGCCCCTGTGACTGTGTGTCCTGGCCAGACGCTGCAGCTCAAGCTCAAGCTAGACCTTCCGCCAGGAGCGAAGCTGACGGAAGGCGTCTCCAGCTGCTGGTTCCTCACCGCTGAAGGTATGAGCCGAGCTCTGCACACAGAGAAGAAATTCCTAGGCTTTGAGATGATGGCTTGTTACATATTTTACTATGTGTTTGGGCAAGATTTGAGGGAAATTGTGGGGAAAACGTGAGTCTGGCTATATCCCCACTTAGCTATTTCTTTCTTGGCCTTGGCCATTCCACTGCCCTCATTAAGACGGTGTGGCCCTCGAGAGCCTGCCATCTCTGAGCCCCGGCTCTGGGAAGTAGATTTGTCTGCATGCTGCCCTGTTCTGCTGCCTTCTTCTTGTCCCCAAAAGAACCACTGAAACTCTCATCTGCAGTCCCAGCACTCAGGAGACTGAGGCAGGAGGACTGCAAGTTTGAGGTTAGCCTGAGCTACATAGTGATTTCCAGGCCATCTGGGCTACGGAATGTCAAAAAACCAAAAATTGAATAAGAAAGAAATTGAAAGTCTGCTGAGGAGAAGTAAAGTGGCGCTTCCTTATTTCTTATCTTTTCCTGTGGCAGCTCTTCCTTCTCTCCTGAGGAGACGGTGTCATGCCTGTTGTTGTTAGTGCTATCCCCCGTTAGAGCTGTTGTGCCACAGTGGACAGCGGGTCTAAACTGCAGTCCTGGGTCCAGAGCTCACTCTCAGAGCAGGACTTGTCGTGGGTGACCTTCCTCTGCCCTAGTCTCCCACGCTCTTTCACACGTTCTCACCAGTCCCCACTTCCTTAGTTCCTTCTCTCCCACACCCTCTCACACACTTCCTGTTGTGTGTGTGTGTCACCCCAGTCCTGGTCTCGTGCCTGCTCACCTTCATACACTCAGGCAGAAACTGCTGGTCTGCAGCTCTCGGTGTGGTGTCCAGGCCAAGGGGACTGCGGGTGGACTGCTGGTCACAGTCTGGACTGGCCCTGAGGAGACTCCCTGAGCCTGAGCAAACCACCTCCTCTGATCCCACAAGGAAGAAAGCTGCTGGACTTTGGGCCTAGCATTGGGGACAGACTGCAAACCTTGGGCACGCCACAGCCCCTCTCTGAGCTCCAGGAGGGCCTAGGGAGGGTTAGCTACTCTGCCTGTGTCTATAACATAACAAAGCAGCCCTGTAATTGGGGATCACAGATCATATATTTAATTTCTCTGCGTAATTAGAGACCAGTATTTTTTTTAAGTAAGATATTAACAATTAACCTTTTTTGTTTTGTTTTTGTTGTTTTGTTTTGGCTCTTCAAGAGGGGGTTTCTCTGTATAGCTCTGGCCATCCTGGAACTTGCTCTGTAGACCAGGCTGGCCTCAAACTTAGAGATTTGCCTGCTTCTGCCTCCCAAGTGCTGAGATTAAAGGTATGTGCCACCATGGCATGGCGACAATTAACCTTTTTAATGCTGCATCTTAAACATCCAGATCATTGAATTCTGAGTCGTTGTCCTATAAAGGGAAAGCGTCAGATACTTAGATATTTCCTTCTTTGTCTAAAATATTGGCTTCTTTTTACTATATAGGGAAATAAGCTTGTAGGCAAGAATCCTAGTAATTCAAAGATTCTGAAAGTATAGAGCCCATGTCTTCATGTAGGGGTAGAAGATACTTTCTCTTTGGGGCTGGTTCTTTGGAAATAGTTAAAATAGCTAGAATATGTAAATGTTTTAAAGAACTACAAACATCTCATTTTGTCTTAAGTCATAAATGTGATATATATGAAAATATACAAAGAAATAGCTGGCATCTTATTTCTAGACTTGAATATTAAAATAGTTTATTACTGCCTTGTCTGGATTTACAAGTCACTACAGAGTTGTGTACACGTTTGTATTCTCTGCAGTTTATTCTGTAGTTTTCAGACTGTGTCACTGGAGACTTTTCCCTTGGGTGAGAATGATCTGCTATCCCACCGTCCCCTTTAGTCAACAGTAGACGCACTTTGCGCTGGTGTGGCGGATCCAAAGAGCCGTAGATGCAGTTCTCAGCTTCACCTCTGTAGAGATCACTTTGTGGTTTGTTTTGTAGCTTTCACAGAAGGGAAGAGCTGCACTAATGAAATCCAGTGACCATCAGGCTGGGCCATTATGTCTCACCCCTGCATGTCATTTCCACAGAGCGCATGCCTGGCACTCACGGGCTCGCAGTAATTACCTGCAGATTAAGAGTCCTTTCTTAGACTTTTTTAGTTTCCTACTTGTATCTTTTCAAATGGATGTATGTGTATATTATGTGTGTGAGTGTGTCCACATGGTGTGAGTACACATATATGTAGGTGTGTGCATGTGGTTAATTCCATGTGTCCTCTTTGACCTCTCTCTACCTAAAATGTTGAGGAAGGGTCTGTCACTAAGCCCAAGCTCACTGTCTTAATAGTCTGACTGGCCAGCTTGTTTCGGGGATGCCCTGTCCCCACCCCCTGTCCTCTGGGATTACAGATGGGTGTCATGTCCACCCAGCATTTAGGTGAGTTCTAGGGTCTGAACTCTGGTTCTCACACTTGTGTGGCCCGTGCTGTGCCCGTGCTGTGCCCAGCCTCTTCTATTTCCTACAGACTTCATAATGCTCTCTCCTGTTTTCTAGGCAGTGAGTGGCTTCTTGAGGAGCAGATCCCATCTGGAGACATAGAGAGCATTTCCAATCAACCAACGATCGCGCTGCGGATCCCCACAGAGTGCGTGTCCCTCGAAGCTGTGGTTTCTGTCAGCGCGTTCCTCTACTACTGCAGAGCGGACAGCAGCGCTTGCATGATGCAGGGCGTCTTGTTCAGGCAGCCTCTGCACATAGCCGATGCCCAGCCTGGCTGTGTAGCTGCTGTAGAGCTCACACATGTATTCTAGAGAGCAGCCAGGAGCCCCCACCACAGCCCCCATCCATCCTCTACCTGTCCTTCGGGGAAATGTCCTGAGCATTCTAGAAACCCATTGCTCAGTTGTAACAACTGATACCGAAATAAAGTTGTTCTCCTTATTAACATTTTCATTCTAAACACATTTCTTCATTTTAGCTGTGTACTAGACAGGTCATTGACCATCATTTGAGCCACGGTAGTGTAAGCTATGCTGCTGTTTGGCACAAGGCTGCAGTCCGTGCCCTATCAGAGACTATTGTAATTTGCAGTCAATACTAATAATACCAGGTGTTTTAAATAACCACTTCTGCCTTTATCAGTAGCAGTCAGCCCACTTCGTGTGTAAATTTCCTAGTGACTGGACAGGCCTACACTGTGTACCTTTGTATAAGGCACCTCCATTTAATGTCTAAGGTCTGTTTAAAGGCAGAACAAAAGCTGTATTCAGTAGAAGCTTAGAGAGCACGTGAGTGGTTACTTATTATCTCTCTGTCTTTTTTCTCATCTGAGGTATTTTTAAAAGAGTTTTAATCTATTTTTATTATAAATTATTTGTTTTAACATGCCATTATTATGCCTTATAACTTTATAAAGAAACAAAGAATTTCTAAGGGCATGCAGACTTCTTTTTAACTATTTTTTTAATGAACATATTCCTACCAGACAATGCCTGGCTCCCCAGAGACACGCTGGCTTTTGAGGTGGGGTTAGGCTCTGTTGCTGTGTATCATAGTTTGTTGTGAAGGTGGAACTTGATATAAGTGAGTACTGTGTTACTTTGGAAATTCACATTTCAGTTCTAAGAGTTAAACACAGATTTATTGGCTTTGAGATTTTTGTTATTGTTTTGGTTCCCATATTTAGAATTTAAATTATGATCATTAATTCTGACATTTTGAAAAATCACATGTAAACCTTCAAATTGCCTATTATCAATGTACAATGTTTTAATGTGGTTGACAGGTATAGTTATCCTAATATACTTTGATTTAAAATATTAGGGCTGAAACACAGTGATTTGCTGACACTGTTTTGGTATTTGTTTTCTTTAGCCTCATAAGAAACATCACTGAAAAGGGATACTGGAGGGTTTGATTCTCATTGTTACTGTAATTATCCTAGATTATCATCATAACTGTTGAAAAGTCCACTTGTTGTTTTAAAGCTGACTTGACGTATTTTTATTTATTCAGATTACGAGGTATCAGAAGCATCAGTTGAGCCCCACATAGAAACTCAGTAGGTATCTGTAGACAGCCTGTATAGCATGCCTCCCTTCCTGCCACAGAAGTACCAGATAGGAGGTGGGATTATTTAAGCATCATTCTACACATTCATTGATTTTTGAAGTAGTTTTGATAGGTAATATTTGCTTGATTTATTATTGAGTTAGCTAAAAACTCTCTGAAGTAAGCATATTAGTGTAACTCTAATCAAGATCCCTTTCCTTTCCTTTTCCAGTGGCATTTCTCTTGAAAAGTAGCTTTTTCAGGTTACTAATTAAATAATTACTTCAGAAACCTTTGCTTCCAGAACCAGCCGCAGCAAAGGTTCTGCAGCTACAGTCTGTAGCCGATGTGCTGTGCTGTGGTGAGTGTACCTGAGTGTATTTCAGCCTCATTTGATTTCTTGTATTTCTCATTTCCAGTTGGACAGGATGAGATATTTTGGCTCAGCCATTTCCTGTCTGAGGACATAAACAGTGTCACTCTCTAGAACAGAGTCTATACAGTTTAATTAATGTAGAAATAATGGTGATTTATTTTTCACTCTAAAAACACAAGTATGTATTCTGTAGTTTCATGTACCTTAAAAATCCCTAAATCCTCTTGAGAATCCCTTGGCGTTCCCTTTGTCTGGGCAGAGTTTAAATTTAGTGTTCAGTGACTGAATGGTTCCTTGGTCTTCAAAATACACAGCTTAACTTCTCCTTCTCACCCCTGCCTTTCCACACTGCTGTTTACGCTAAAGTATTGTCGGTAGTGGGTTCATGTAGATTTAGAAAACACACTGAACAGTGCACATAGGTTCCTAGATTGATGGGTGACACAAATGTCACATAAGAAAACACTGGAAAGTTTAGTTTTAAAACTTCAGGATCTGCAGCAGCCTTCTATTTTCTCTATGAGCTTTTTAATTGTTTGATGGCCTGTCTACTCTGGGGCTCATACCACTGAGATCATGGTTTTTGACCATTTTTTTTTTTGCAAAGTTGGAAATTTGGGGAAAGTAATGAAAATGTGTAACTGTAATTTTGCCACAGATTCAGAACTGACTTAGTTTTTGTCTGTCAACTGAAGAGACTTCAGCTTAGTTGTTGCCTTTGGCAGAATGTTTAAGACCAGTCACCAAAGACTAGAGTTGTAACTCAGGAGGAGGATGTTTCTTTGGTCTGCAGAGACCCTGGTTCAGTGCTCAGGGGGCGGGGAAATGTCACCACAAGCGAAGTTTTGTAGTGCACAGTAACATGAAAGTGTCTGCAGGGGACTGTATCATTAATGCTTCTAAGTGAGTAAACTGGTCTTCCATTTTAATTCTGCTTCTCTGTATGTGTCGACGATCAGTACTTTAGGAAGAAATCTAATATTTTTAAGAGAAATCTGAATTATGAGCACTAATGCAGTAGCTTTTCTAAAGCCACTTATATTACAAAGATGGGGTATATTTTAGAGTCCTTTCATTTACCAGTTTTCTTTCAAGTGAGTTGATGAGGACAGGAATAGTTACAGTGTTCTGTTGTGTAGCACAGTGTGGTTGCAAGAGTGTGTGCTCTGTAGACGAGTCTAACCTAAAGCAGGGCTGCCTGGGCTTGCTGCCAGGATTCGATGAAATGTTCACACGGCATTTAGCACAAAGTAATTTATGAACTGCTACTTATCAGTTTAGTTACTAATAATGACAATAATTTATGGCCACAGACACGTGCTTGACATTTTCTTCACAACTCCAGTTTCTAAAGCAAAACATTTCTCCACCATTTGTCATATCGGTAGACCCAGTAGGGCCTGTGCCCAGGAAGAAGAAGAACACTTTCTGGTAGGACATATCACTGTTTCACAAACACTGTTGTTTGTAAAGAAGCACCTCCATGCTGTAGCGAAGGATTTAAAAAGACCATCTGGAACTTTAACTAATACATTTGTTCCATAGAGAATCCAGACATAGCTGGAGACCTCACCACACCCTTAGAACTTGTACAAGCATCCTTAGATTGCAACCCAAGCATGCTGGAGGCAGCAACCTGGGATGCTGTTCTCTGGGGTCTTCAGAGTGCCTTCACTTGTATTTCCTGGGGTGGGCTTCAGAACACCATACAGACTAGATAGGTGTGTGTGCTGTGCAGAGAAGGGAGCTGCTTTGGCCTGTTGATGGCCTGCCTGCAGGTCAGAAAGCTCCTGGGATAGAGCCCAGTGCCTAGAAGAGGACCTAGTACGCAGGGGTGCTGGGTATTCTTGACTGACTGGTGTGACTAGTGAGCAGCAAGCATGACTGAGACTCCTACAAGACGCAGAGTGGAGAACCTGCTGAAGGAGGAGTGCTTCTGCATCCACTTCCTCAGGCCTCAGGACACGGGCAGAAGAATAGTTCCGTTTGTTGAGTTCTTTCCATCTGTTGGCACGTACCCAACATCCTCACAGCAGCCTTACGATGGAGCCAAGTCCTTCCTCCTTGAAGCCAGGGCGATGAAGATCGTACACCTAGGAAGGGGCAGACCCTGGACAGTCGTCAGCGCCCCCCCACCCCCCCCCCACCTGCTGTAGTCTCTTAGACATGCATAGTTCACATACTTCATTCCTTTATGTAGTAACTCACCAATCCAGAGAATTCCAGGAGCCCTAGGAGTGAGTGGTTTTGAAATTCAAATAATGCCATTTAAATGACATGACTTTCATGGGCTCTTACCACCTAGGCCTTGAAATGGTGTGTGTGATTGTTATTTCCCAGAGGGTTTTCTAGGGCCCTCATTTCAGCCATATCCTCAGTTTTTCTAACAGGTGTGTGTACAGGAAAACCAGTTAGTTCCAGCAAGTCCAAATGGCCTTGTCATGAAGAACAGGGCTGGTGCCGACCCTGTGAAGTTCACTCCTATTGGAGACAATGTGTTTTGTGAGCCACAGTGAGGTGTAGAAGTATGAAGTCCTCCCTCTGCCTTCCCGCATCCTTAATGGTCCTGGTGGACCCCTAGTGATTTGGAAGTTGTTCCCGAGGTCAGCTTGGCATTGTGAGGCAGACTGCTGCATGCCGGTGATGGTTTCTAATGGGCATCCCAGTGCAGAGTGTCGTTGAGTACAATGTGAAGTAGCACAGTGGTGAAGCAGTCCTGTGGTGCAGGAAGGAAATGGCTGCCTGGGTCACAGATGCCATCTCTGCCGTCCTTCACGGTGATGTAGCCGCATACCTTAAGGTAGACCTCAGTGCTAATCACCAGGATCTCTTTTCCACCTGTGTCACAGCTTAAGTGAAGAGTCAGCAGTCACCCTGAGTCACTGTTTTACTCTGGCTTGATGAAGTTGGCTTTTCTCCCATTTCTTTGCAATAGGTAATAGAAAGAATGGTCATAAAAGTTACAGGCTTTGGTAATTGAACCACATGGCATTCTATGGCTAATAAACCTTGGCTCCTCAATGTGGGGACTTGTAGACTGGTGCCTCAGCTCCCAGGTGGCCGCTAAGAGCACACAGGCTGGCAGAGGACTAGGAACGAGCTCTCCTGCAGGCGTTTCTAATCAGCCTTTGCCTTAGTGTGCCACTTTGTTTAACCGTTGTCAGAGGTCAGAGTTGAAAAGCTAAAACCCTAGATACTTGCGGAATGTGTGCCTGGGTGCAGTTACTCATTCTTGGTGTGCCCTCTCCTCCCCTGGCACGGCACTCCAGTGTGCCTGTGGACCTTCTGCTGTTGACAGCCTTTTACCCAAAGGGAAACACTGCAAGCATCTTCAAGTCTACCTCCCCTGTGTGCACATCAGCCTTAGGTCAGAAATGAACACTAAGCCAGAAGCCTGTACCAAAAGTGTTCTGTGGCTGCCCTGCCCAAGAAGTGGACTTGAGCAATATTGCTTTTTTTTAATATGAAATCTGAAGCTGTTCAGTGTAGATAAGCCCTTGGTACTCTTAGGGTATTTAGTTACAGCTTTCCATTTGAAATAAAACAAAAAGGGGGCTAAAGATCCTCTGCGATACAGACAGTTCAAAAAGAATTATTCTGTACCTAGTTTCATGAGAAAATATGTTGAGATAAATAAGACCATAAAGGGAAAAATACACAAGTCTCTAGCATAGCCATTGAACTATCTTTTATTTCAAAAATGTATTATCTTTCTAATTCCACCAGAATCACAAGGTAGTTTTGTTTGCATAGAGTTGAGATGTATTGATGTGTGCCTGTGATGTCATCATCGCAGTTTATCTGCTCAAAACTAAGCCAGTGCCCTCCTCAACACTTGACTTCCACCCTCAGAAACTGACAGTTTCTGGAGAGCCTTTGCTGAGGAGCCAGGGTTCCACAGAGAGCTGGGAATGGGGAAAGTGTTGTGATGATTGTTCTTCTAGGATTTCTAGTAATACTCAGTTTTCAAAGGCAGAGAACTGGCCTGTGTGACTTCCCATGCTTTGGAGTAAAGCTTCCTAGTTGTACCTGGGCTGACAGTGTAGTTTTCAATCCCTCTGGAGGAGTGTGTGGGGAGCCGGTGCGGACACTGTGACAGGCATTCCTTCAGGCTTGCTGTGTAATCACGATTGCCATCTGTCTGTCACTCCTTCACGATGTGGGTCATAGACGTGTCATGTAAGAGACTCTTGCCATCTTGTGTGTATAATTGTAATTTCATTTGTGAGACTAGAGGCGGTCTGCTGTGACAACTTCATGCCTAAGCAGTACAAGTTCAGATACTGATATTTCTAGACATGGTTTAGTCCTGAAAGAATTCACTTGCTGTGCATTTTTAAGTGTTCAGTGTAGATGAACATATATTTTTATGCAACTGTGTATTTTACATTTATTTGTAGACGAAACTCCAGTGGATTTTAAAATATGTTGTTTAGGTGGAATGAGAGCTTGGTGGCCTTCATTATCTCAAATGAAATGTGATGCCTAGGGTCCTGGGAAGCAAAGGTGTGTTCCTACTGTGCAGTGTGATTCCTGGGGTTTTGGGAAGCAAGGGTGTGTTCCTACTATACAGTGTGATTCCTTGGGTCCTGGGAAGTGGGGGTATTCTATACATGGAAACCTAACCTCTTTTCCAAAGCTTTGTACTCTTTTTCATGAAATAGATTAAATATATTCTCTCTAAAGTTGTGTTTCTGTCCTTAATATGCTGTGTGTTTTAAGTATATCACTAATTTTACTACTTAGGAACCTGTAAGCTGGGCTGGAGAAATAGCTTAGAGTTTGGATCTCTGCATCCACATAACAACTGAGCTGATGTGGATGACAGAGGAAATCAGGATCTTCTCTTGGAATTCTTATTTTCATTATTCAGAGAATTTATGAATGGACTCAAATGGAAGCAGAAGGACAGTTTTATTAGAGTTTGAAAGAGAACCCCAGGGCAGGTAAGCTGTGAATCTCAGCAGCTTCCTGGAAGAGGATGAAGGAGAGAAGGAAAAAGCCGTTGAAGCTCGCATGGAAAGTAGACACAGAGTGAAGGGAAGCTTTAGAGGAGTAAGGAAGTGTTGGGGCAAGTGTTAAGGGAGGCACACTTAGGAGAAGAAAGAAAAACGTTTCTGGATAATTCAGAGAAGCAGGCAGACTTTTAACTTGGGTGTGGCCCTTGAGCTGCTGCAGGAGGGGACAGAGATTCTGGGAAGGGAAACCTGCAGCATCTCATCAAAGAGTAATTATTCCGTCCATCTCTTTAGCATGGCTTAAGATGAGCCACCTTCCTGAGCGTGGTCCCTTAGGAATATTAGGTCTCTATTGGAGTCCAAGAGTCCATTCTCTCTCTTTTTTTAAAAAAATAATTTATTTTCATTTTATGTGCATTGGCATTTTGCCTGCATGTATAGTTGTGTGAGGGTGCCAGATCTTGGAGTCAGAGACAGCTGTGAGCTACCATGTGGGTGCTGGGATTTGAACCTGGGTCCTCTGGGAAAGCAGCCAGTGCTCTTAACTACTGAGCAATCTCAGGAATTTTTTTCTATATGGTAACCTGCTGGTAATCCCAGAGGCAGAAATAGAGGGTCAAATGCACAAGCAGGTAGAAGCAACTGAATTGGGGTGCACTAGTTCAGGGGACCCTGCCTCAGTAAGTAAAGTAGAGAGCAATTAAGGAAGACAACTGATGTGTTAGTGTTCTATTGCTGTGAAGAGACACCATGACCACAGTAACTCTTATAAAGGAAAGCATTTCATTGAGGCAGGCTCATAGTTTCAGAGGTTTAATCTGTTGTCGTCATGGTGGAGAACATGATGGTGTACTGGCAGGCATGGTGCTGGAGCAGTAGTTGAGAGTTCTATATTCAGATCTACAAGCAGCAGGAAGAGAGAGACACTGAGCCTGACTTGGGCATTTGAAACCTCAAACCTGCCTCCAGTGACACACTTCCTCCAACGAGGCCACACCTCCTAATCCTTCTCAAGTAGTGTCATTCCCTGATGACTAAGATTCAAATATGTGAGTCTGTGGGGGCCATTCTTCTATAAACCACCACATCCAACATCCATCTGTGCCATCTAAACACAGGCACAGATGTGTGTCCACACACATACACATGCAGAAAAAGTAAAAAGCCTGTAAGATATGATTTATTTGAACCTTGGAGAGTATCAAGGAGATACTAAGTTTTTAAAAGCTAAAAGCAAATATTTGAAGAGTTATTTTATGTGTGTGTGTGTTGTACCTACATGATGTATGTATACGATGTGCATTCAGAGGCTACAAAAGGCCAGCCAGCAGAGGGTTCCTGATTCCCTGGAACTGTGGTTACAGACAGTTGTGAGCTGCCATATAGTTGCTGTGAACCAAACCCACGTCCTGGGGAAGAGCAAGTGCTCTTAACCACTGAGCAATGTTTCCAGCCACTGTAAGCAAATATTTAATAATCAAGTCATTCAGTTATAATGGCACATTTTTATACACTGAACTGAGAAAGGGATCTAGTCACTAAATGATGCTGGGGAACTTGGGGTGTGGGGGAGTTTGAGCTCTACCTAAACTGTGTCTAAGAATTTGAAAGGAATTAATGACTTTAAAGGAATTACCAAAGGACAGAAGATGAGGAATATAGTTAGAATGGAGAATGACATTACTGAAAATTACCTACACCCAAAAGCAATGATTGGAAAGATTGGTGTGTATGGCCATTGTGAGCATCTGTATAACAGAAGTGAACAGAAATGGAAAGTCCAGTGTAATTTTACTCTTCTGTTGCATTGACAAAACACCGTGACTGAGGCAACTATCGGAAGGAAGGGTTTATTTGGGATTATGATTCCATGGTGCTAAGAGTCCATTGTAGCTCGGAGGCATAGCAGCCAGAGCAGAAAGCTGAGAGCTCACACTCTAATACGTAAACACGAGGCAGAAAAAGCAAACAGTGTTCCACAACCTCCCAAAGAGCGCCACCTGCTGGAGACCACGTGCTCAATTATCTGAGCCTATGGGAACATCCTCATTCAAACCACAATGACAAAGAATGAAAACTCAAAACATGAGAGAGACAGAGACTATTGTGTATGTGAAACACGATTATAAATTATAAGTATACCAGTTGGAAAATTATCAGGGGACATCAGCATGCAATTGCTAGGAATTTGCAGGAATGAAATGATGTTCCCTCAGGAGTTAAGATCATTAGGCTGCTTAGTGAGCCTGGTCAGAACAAAATGGCTCATTACCTTAACCAGGTACACAGGTATGCCCAGCCACAGAAGCTGCATTTGAACAGTGATCCATTCCCACAGAAATTGGGGGGAGTGCCGGAACACACATCCAGAGGTCCCACCAGTTACACCAGTATTGGCCAGGTGCATGAAGACCAGTGGGTCCTCCAGCTCTCCAACCCTGTCCTGTCAAAACTGAATCCTTGACCTTCCATCACAAGATGTCATTTCATTGTGGTGCAGCTTTGTGTTGCTGTGACCACCAGCAAAACTGAGTAATTTTTTTTTTGAGATAGGATCTCCACTATGGAACCCAGTGTGACCTAGAACTCAGTAATCCTTCTGTCCCAGCCAGAACAATACAGTAGTTCACTTGTAGAAATTGATTCGGTAGAGTGCTTGAGTACATACACAAAAATGTGTTAGCATGTAAAAAAAAAAAAAAAAAAAGCCAAAACAACAAATGTAGCCAGCCTAAACAGCCTAAATACCCATCAGCAGGGAAATACTAAGCAGCAGCTCATCCATTCACTGGACTACAGAAGCCATTAAGAATAATTATGGATATGTGTTTGTGCTCACATTCAAACAACGTGTTTCAGAATACATAAAAAATCCCATTTTTACTTTCTAAAACCAACCATGCATGTGCATGTGCACATTCATAAACAGGCCTTGTTTAGCCGTTATGAAAGACTATAGAAATGATTGTTCAAGCCAGGAGTCAGTGTATACCAGATTTCCTCAATGGTGGGAGGCCAGTGCTGTGGCATGTTCTGTATGTTAAATGTGTTGCTCTGATTGGTTAATAAATAAAACACTGATTGGCCAGTAACCAGGCAGGAAGTATAGGCGGGACAGGGGGAGAGGAGAATTCTGGGAAGTGGAAGGCTGAGGCAGAGAGACGCTGCCAGCTGCCTCCATGAGTACCAACATGTAAGATACTGGTAAGCCACGAGCCACGTGGCAAGGTATAGATTTATAGAAATGGGTTAATTTAAGATAGAAGAACTAGATAACAAGAAGTCTGCCACAGCCATACAGTTTGTGAGCAATATAAGTCTCTGTGTTTTTATTCGGTTGGGTCTGAGTGGCTGCGGGACTGGCGGGTGAGAGAAATTTGTCCTGACTGGGCCAGGCAGGACTGGAGAAAACTCCAGCTACAGGCCAGGGCATAATAACCACAAGACTAAGGCCATACAGCCAGCCTTGGTGAAATAGTGAAACCCTGCTTAAACAGCACAGTGGCCAGGCAACCTGAAGTACAAAGAACCTCCGCACTCGGTGGGGACTGACTGTTCTGTGACCTCTGCTACCGCGGCTTTTCTCTGCAGTAGTTTACATTGGCCACTGCCCTCTTCTGACTCACCATTTTTGTTAGCTGTCATGGGGCATTGTCACTGTGAAATGGGCAACACAGCTACACACATTGCTATCTGTAAGCAAAATGAGTCAAAGATGGAGTGACCAGTCACTAGCGAAGTTTGAAAGAAGTGACGTCACTGGGTTCTGACTGTGGTCCCACATGTTACAGGGCGGTTTGTAGACAACAGTCAAGTTTGCGACTACAGTTTGGACTGTGTTCTTAGAAACTGGTATAGTTTACACCATAGAAGCTGAATTTGTGCCTATCAGAATTGTTCAAAGAAGGGGTGCCTGCAAAGACAGATAGATGTGAGGAAATACACACACACACACACACACACACACACACACACACACACACACACACAAAGTATTTATGAACAGGAAAACCAGAAAGGTATCAGGGCACAGAGTACTAAATGCAATCAGCGAGTGCAGAGGAACTAGTCCTTGCTGCCCTGTGTGTTTTCTGTGTGGCTTTCAGCGCAAAGTGGAGTAGGAAATGCTGTTTCCCTGCAGTCACATGACTCACCTGTGCTCCTGGGAAAAAATCTGAAATAATGGAGGAATGATGTGAGAAACCTCAGGAGCCAGGACTTGTTGCGGAGAGAACCAGCCTTGTAATGGGTGTGTGCAGAAAATGTGAAATGAGTCTCAACGTATTGCCACAACGTATTGCCACAGCCACATCACAAAAGGATGGCCCTGAGCCATTCTCTGTCTCCAACAGCCAGATTCCGGTCTGAACAGCTGGATTTATTACGGATTAGTGCTGCCCAGAATTATTTTATGATTAGACAGGAAAAGTGATTAAGAACTGAGAAGGCTCAAAACACTGATTTTCTGACAGTGAATGTCTTCAGCCTATTGTAGTTGGTCTAGGGATTTACCTATCAGGTGGGAAGTGAAACCAGTCAACCTCAGTTTCTGAACCATTAGAACGGAGTGCTCTGGAATACATAAGGACAAACCTGTTTAATTCCAAAAGAGTAATTTGTTATTTATGCTTTAAGCCTTTGCAAGATAGTATTTTTAATTATATTTGTATATATGTGGTATGCATGTGTGAGTGCACTGTGAGGTTGTATGGGTGTATAGGAGCACATCCACCCTGTGTAAGGGGTGGTGCATTGTGCATGTGTGGGAGTACGTGGAGGCCAGAGGTTGACGGAGGTGTCTTCCATAATCACACTCTTCTTACAAGTAGAGTCTCCCTGGGTAGCACTTAGCATTGGCTAGTGTAGCTAACCAGCTTGCTCTGAGCAAGCCTCTGCCTCCCAGGTGCTGGAATTGCAGACCAGCCACTATACGCAGTGACATTCGTGTGAGTCCTGGGCATCAGAACGCCAGGCTTCATGCTTACACAGTAATTATTTTACCCACTCAGCTATCTCCCAAGCCCAAGACACCATTTTTCAGAATGAGATACCCATTGCAAACCAACTCAAGTATTACTCTTAGGATTTTAATGGGACTCAGAATTATTTTAAGTATATTTTGTTAACAAAGTGAAGTCTTGTTATTATAGGTAATTTTGTGGAATCCCAACCGAATTTATATCGTATATAATATATGTGTATATATGTGTATATTAGTCAGAAGGATTTAGGAAATGAGGCATTCACTCTTCTCCCTTTATTTTCTTTATGAATAATCAATAAAAATATTGAAATATTTTTATGTACAAACAACTTTAACCAGGGTAGTTTAAAAGTTTGCTGAAATGAAATGTTGAAAAAAAAAGTATAGTTTCCAACATATAATGATGTTATCTAAAAATTTGTGACCTCAGTCTTAACAATTTCCAAAGAATATATTACTCATTATATTTTGTTTGTTTTTGTTTTAATCAAGGCACAGGGATGCATCTAGTCCTTTGTCATATTCTTCGCTGGTTGCTTACCTGGTCAGTAGTTAAGAGGAAGGCTTAGCCAGCAGGCTCATATAGTAACAGGCAACTGTGTTTTCAGGCTCCTCCCCAATCTGCCTCTTTTTGTCAAACAACAGTAGCACCCAGAGGCCAGAGGCCGGCTAATTGTTTTCCAAGAAGGACGATGCCCTTAGAGTAAACAAAGGGATTGCTTCATGTCCATCTTAAACCAGTTTAATAAAACTTAGATGAGAGAGAGGTAACATCAAGCAGTGTCACTTTGCTATTCATCAAAGTTCTTTAAGGACTTCAGACACAGTTTGGCAGAAATGTGCTCGCCTAGCCTGTGCAGGCCCTAGGTTCAATCCCAGCACCACAGAAGCAAAGCAAAGTACTTTAGAGTCAACTTCTGTTTCTGTAGGGTTTAGTTTGTTAGTTTGAAGATGCCTCCATGACTCTTAAAGCGTACTTCTATCTCTATTGTGATGGACACACGAATTACGTGCATGCTGTGTGATTACTTTACATGTGTGTAAATGTATGTATGCAGGTATGTATAATTTGCATGTGTTGCAATTTCTGGTTTCCTGTTTTTGCTTGCAGTCAAATTCAGTCAATCTAAGAGTGTCAGTTTATTAAATAGCTGCTATCTAATCAAACTTTGCAAATGACAATTTAAAAAGTATTGTGAGTTATTTTAACTTCAGTCTTAAGAGAAGCGAGTGGGTAGCATCACTGTGTAGTGTGTTGGGGGTTCCTTCCCTTATTGAAGAAGTCGCTGCATTGCCACAGCCGGGGGTCCCTGAGGAAGGCTGAGTTCTGTAATCCTGCTAACACGTGAGAAGTACCCATTTCCCCTAGTGTTTGTGACCTGAATTTGAAAAGAATCACCCATTGAGGAATTTCTCTCTGTGTAAATTGAAATTGTTCTATATTTAGCATTTCATTTGAAATGTCACCTCAACCAAATCCCTTATTAGAATACATGAGATAAGAAGAATAAATATTTAGAGTGTAGTTTATCTCCCCATCCTGGAAATGGAAAGACAATGGCTTAGTCACGTTCAGGAAGCAGACAGGGGCTGGTGCAGCTGGTGGCTTTGCCATCAGCCCTGCAGAAAGTCGGGGAGGGAAAAACAACTGCTTCTGTCTTTTCGACCCAGGAAGAGCTGAGTGACGCCCACACGGCCAGCAGCCACCTTCTTGCTTTTCTTGCATCGCGGTGTTAGCAGCTTTCAGGCGCTCTTGCTGTAGACTAGGGTTGGATATGAACACACATTTCTGAAGTTGTTTCAGGAATGTGTGTTAGCAAAGGTCTCTGTCAGATTCTACTAGAAGAAGTGTGAAGATGGGAGCTGAGGTTCTGTGACTGTGAGGTTAGCCCTACAAAGACAAGGGTCTATCCTGCTTTAAAGGCTGTTCTGGAAACTTCTGGAAAGTACAGATAAGTGTTTAACAAGCCTTCAGGAGACTGTTTCTTGGCCGTAATCCATATGTTTTACCCTGTATCGGACACATGTCATTGGTTTATTGTTCAATGTATGCTAGGTCTGACCTTAGTTAGCCATGTGTTTAAGGTGGGTCATTTTTAGCACCTCTAATAGGAATTCCCCACGTGCATGCCCACTGTGCCAACTTTCTGGTCCTCTTTCCAGCCCTTCCCAATCTGTTCACAACACCTGAAGTTGGAAAGCCAAGAGTTAAACAGAACCCTTTGTAGAAAAGATCAACGATGTTGGAAGTAAAGGCGTGCCTCCTGAACGAGGCCCAAGGGGCTCCCAGGTCCCCCTTTCTAGTGAATAATTATAGCTATTGAAAATTATTATTTTTTTTTTTCGAGACAGGGTTTCTCTGTGTAGCTTTGCGCCTCTCCTGGAACTCACTTGGTAGCCCAGGCTGGCCTCGAACTCACAGAGATCCGCCTGGCTCTGCCTCCTGAGTGCTGGGATTAAAGGCGTGCGCCACCACCGCCCGGCGAAAATTATTTTTAAGTAACCATTTAAAGTCTCTAGAAATGGTTCCAAGGAAATATAGCAAACAGAACATGAACTGATTCAAGAAAACCTATTAGATTTCAATCCCTGAGTGACTGTAACCTTGCAGCCATGACCCACTCCTCCTTCCGTGGCCCAGTTGAGTATATTGGAAGTGCCACTCCAGGTGTGGCTATGAAGATGGGATTCCTACCCCCAGTTCCAAGTAAAGAGCTAGTTCCTCAAGAGGCCCAGACCACCAGTATTCTCATCCCATACACATCTACAGAGGATAAGCATTCCCACATGCTTCTCACCCCACATCATGCTTCATGTGTTATAATCAGCCCATGTGACCTTCACAATCAGGTTTACAGTTTAGGGTATGTAGCTAGAGTTTTCCTGCCTGGCCCACAGTCAGGACAAATCTCTGTCACCCGCCAGTCCCACAGCCGCTCAGACCCAACCAAGTAAACACAGAGACTTATATTGCTTACAAATTGTATGGCCGTGGCAGGCTTCTTGCTAACTGTTCTTATATCTTAAATTAATCCATTTCTATAAATCTATACCTTGCCACGTGGCTCGTGGCTTACCGGCATCTTCACATTCTGCTTGTCATGGCAGCAGCTAGCAGTGTCTCCCTCACCCAGCTTCCTGTTCTCTCAATTCTCCTCTCTGTTAGTCCCGCCTATACTTCCTGCCTGGCCACTGGCCAATCAGTGTTTTATTTATTGACCAATCAGAGCATTTGACATACAGACCATCCCACAGCAAGGGTACACTCTGAGAGCTATACATTCACTGGGTTCAGTAAGTATGCTGTCTTCCGTTGTGGTTACACAGAATATCACTGTCCTAAATTCCTCTGCACTGCACCTAGCCATCCTGGTCCTCACTAGTTCCTGGAACCATTGAGCTTCACACTGTGTCCATGGTTTTGTTTTTTGCTTTCCCCAGAATGCTGAACAGAATTATACAGTCCGGAGTCCTTTTTTAAGTTGGCTTCCTGAGCATAGCTTGCATTCCCACTTCCCCCAAATCTTGTCATGGCTACGGCTCATCCTGTTACCTGGATGTGCCATGGTTTAGCTATTCATTCACTTCTCCCGGCATGAAACTGTTCCCCTGAGAATTGGACCCTGTGGTGGTATTGTGTTCCCCAAAATATTGTGTATCCTAATAAACTTATCTGGGGTCAGAGAACAGGACAGCCACAATATTAAACATGAGGATAGGCAGTGGTAGCACACGCCTTTAATCCTAGCATTCCAGAGGCAGAAATCCATATGTTCAAGGATACAGCCAAGCATGGTGACTCATGCCTTTAATCCCAGAAAGCCAGCCTTTAATCCCAGGGAGTGATGGTAGAAAGCAGAAAGATATATAAGGTGTGAGAACCAGAAACTAGAAGCATTTTGGCTGGTTAAGCATTTGGCTGGTTAAGCTTTTAGGTTTTGAGCAGCACAGTTCAGCTGAGAGCCATTCGGATATGAGGACACAGAGGCTTCCAGTCTGAGGAAACAAGATCAGCTGAGAAGTTGGCAAGGTGAGGTTAGCTGTGGCTTGTTCTATCTCTCTGATCTTTCAGTTCACCCCAATACTTGGCTCCAGGTTTGATTTTATTAATAAGACCTGCTAAGATTCCCTCTACAGGACCCCATTTTCCAAGTGTGCTCTTTCTGAAGTAGACCTCCATTCCACCAGTGAGGGTGGACAGAAGAGAGTGGCCACTTCTCTGTCACACTTGCCAGTGAGCTAGACTTCACAACGGATGAGAAATGCTGAAGTCTCACCCCTCTGGAGTTGGGAAAGATACCCAGTGTTCCCGGCAGCAGCAGGCTAAAGTGGGGTCTGCCTCACTGGACTGTGGGGTGAAGGACAGAGAATATCACCTTTTAACTGAATTTTAAAGAACTTATTAAAATACTTGTGATATGAGGCAGGTGGATCTCTGTGAGTTCAAGGCCAGCCTGGTCTACTTTGTGAATTCCAGGCCAGTCAGGGATGCAGAGGGAGACTTTGTCTCAAAGCAAAAGAGAAGGGGGGAAAATGCTATGGTTTGGAATGTTTGCCTGAAGTCTAGTGTATCCCTAGTGCTGGGTGTGGCATTGCCCCAGTTGAGGCTAGAAGGTTGCATCAAGTTCAAGGCCAGACTGCAGGGCATAAAGCGTGTTAGACCAGCCTGGGGTACATAATGAGACCCTGTCTCAAAACCACAAACAGCACCCCAAAACCATACAGGTGTCTCAATGACAACTACTGTTATTACTAGTGGGTTTTCGATCATATTCTTTATGCAATCGCTTCTTGTGTTAGACATCGTGACTTTTGAGTAAGACCTGCATTCTATTTCCAGTGCAGAGAGAGCTTGGGGCTTTATTAAGCATGCTGAATTCACTTATTAATTCTAGCATTTTTGGTAGAGTCTTAGTGTTTTCTATATATAAGATCATACCATCTGCAGAGAAATTTTTACTTCTTTCCAATTTGGATTCTTTTTATTTCTTTTTCTTGCCTAATTACTCCGGCTAGGATTCTCCATACTGTGCTGAATAGAATTGCTTTTAGAGAAAAAGAAACTCATCTTTCATTATTGAACAGAATGTTAACTGTAGTTACTATATACGTCATTTATCATATTGAGATACATTCTTTCAATACCAAATTTGTTGAGCATTTTTAATCTCGAAAAGATGTTGAAATTTGTCATATAACCTACATCTCCAATGGCAGATATGTAGATTTAAAATGTGATATGTTCATAAAAGGGAACAGTATTTGACTTTTAAGAAGCAGAAAATGAAATATGCCAGATGCAGCAAAACAAAGACTATGCGATCTTATTTATATGGCACCTAAAATAGTCAAACCCAAGCTTGCCCAGCATGTGCAAAGCCCTGGATCGGATTTTTAGTGCCAAGAAGAAGAGGAGAAGTCATGGTCATCCTCAGACTCACAGGTACGTGCAGTGGAATGGTAGATACCGGGCTCTAGAGGGGAGGAGATGATGAGGTGCTGGCCAGGGGTACAAAACTCCAATAGTGGAAAGTGGGTTGGTTCTGGAAACCTAGAGAATGGCATATTACTACACTATCCACTTGAAATTCGTGAGAAAACAGATTCTAAGTGTTATCACCATCAGAACAAAAGAGGTGATCATGTTAATTAGCGTGGATGTGATGGTTTCTCCACAATGGCTGTGTATATCAAATAGATTAGAATGCTGTAATGGTGAGTCATCAATCTGGCACAGTCTAGAATTGGAGGGGGAGGGTGTTTCCTGAGGGATTGTCTAGATCATGCTGGCCTGTGGAAGTCTGTGGGGTTTTATCTTGTTTATGTTAACTAAAGTGGGAAGACAGAGGATCCCACTGTGGGAGGTACCATTCCCCAGCCAGGGGGTCCTAAACTGTATGAGTCAGAACAGCTAGCTGAGTACTAGCATCCATTAACTTATCCGTCTCTGAGCCGGCCAGTGGTGGCACACGCCTTTAATCCCAGCACTCGGGATGCAGAGCCAGGCAGATCTCTGTGAGTTTGACGCCAGCCTGGTCTACAGAGCAAGATCCAGGACAGGCACCAAAACTACACAGAGAAACCCCGTCTCGAAAAACAAAAACAAAAACAAAAACTTATTCGTCTCTGATTCTTGATTATGGATGTGATGTGACAAATTATGTCAAGTTTCTGCCACTGTGACTTCCTAAAATGATGGACAGCAACCTGGAATGTGGAGCTAAAGTAAACACTTTCTCCCTAAGCTGCTTTTGTTGGGGTATTTTATCATAGCAACAGGAAAAGAAATGAAGATGTATACCTTAAATATACATAATAATAAAGATATTTGAGTTCAAAGTAAAGTAAAATTTTATTCAACGAAGAGACTTAAGGATGGTTTTCAGATGTTTGTGTAGCTAACAAGTTTATTTATTTTTCCTTATTCTTTGGCAAAAATCCAATGTTAGCCAAGCCTGCATAGCAAATAAGGTTAATTTATTAATCCCTTGGGACCAACATATGGCAACTAGATTAAAGATTAAACTAAGAGAGGTACAGAGGTGGTGGGGGATAATCCAGAAGAAGTTCAGAGGAGGCATGGAGGGTTGAATACAGTTCAAAATACATTTGTGAAACTCAGAGAATTAATAATTTTTTTTTTTTTTTTGGTTTTTCGAGACAGGGTTTTTCTGTGTAGCTTTGCGCCTTTCCTGGGACTCACTTGGTAGTCCAGGCTGGCCTTGAACTCACAGAGATCCACCTGGCTCTGCCTCCCGAGTGCTGGGATTAAAGGCATGCGCCACCACCGCCCGGCTCGAGAATTAATAATTTTTTAAAGATTACAATGATATCAAATTAGACTTCATCACAGGATGACTTTCCCTGACCTCAAGCATTATCAAATATGGATGTGATCTAATCTACACAGCCTGGAGAAGAACAAATACTTTCTTCTACACCTAATTGTTGAGAATTTTCATCTTGAAAGCATGTTGAATTTTGTTAAAGAACCTGAATGTCCATGGGCAAACATGGATTAACAGAGCAGTATGCTCACATATGGGAACAGCGACAGGAAGAAAGGCCTAGAGGGAACTCAACTCTCAACATCCACCCCGCCTTCCCAAATTGATCTGCCTTTTAAGATTCTCATTCACCCTTGGGATCTTCAAATAAAAATATTTCCCTTAATGCTATTCATTGTCCTGAGGCTGGGGACATCTCTACAACTCTTGTTTTGGTGACCTCAGATGCCATTTGTTTTATGGAAGGAAATCTAACAATGGTGTCCACTTTGGGGAAAGTCCTGATTTTATTTACTGTAGAGCAAGGACTAGACACAGACAATGGTACATATGGGCAGGGCCCAAGTACCCTCTGTTGCCTGGTGCAAACTCAATTTACTGATGTTTACGAGCACTCTTGGAGTTTTCCTATCTCTGGAAGCACCAGCCACTTCCTCAGAGGCTCAGAAGCTAACCTAAACCGTGAGGAACAGGGGCCGACTTCAACACATGAGGAACAGGGGCCGATTTCAACATGGGATTTTTGAAATGTGAGTTTGTATGTATTATACTCACGTGCACTGTGATGTCAGTTGAGCTAATGTTTTGGTAAGACTCGCTATATGAACTATAGTTTTGTATGAAAAAAGAGACAGTGATGGACATGCTCCTGCAGAGGCTCTGGACTCCCAGTTCATTCAGTCACTCCCTTGCATGATTGCTGCCCTCTTCCCACCCCATCCAGAGCTCAGGGAGCTGACTCATGGGGTAAGCAATCAATGGCCCTTCAAGGATGTCTGCAGCCTGATGTCCTGGAACCTGTGACATTATCTTATGTAAGGACAGTGTTTTGCAGGAATAATTAAATACTTTGAGGTGGGGAGCTGATCCTAGATGCCAGCGTTTCTTGAGAGAATTGTAACCACAGAAGCAGAGGTTGGAGCAAAGCCGGTGCTGGAAGGGACCACAAGCCAAGGGACGACGAGCAGCTGGAAAGACCAGGAACCCGAGGTAGGCCCGTGACTGCGACGTCTTGATGTTGGTTCTCAGGACTTGTGACCACCATGACTAAGAATAGATACATGCTGTTTTAAATCACTATGTTCATGATCGTGTGCCATAGCAGCAGGGAAAACTAACACAGACAGGACATTCCGGTATAAAAGGAAGGGAGGGCTGGGTGTGGCAGAGCATGCCTGTAACCTGTCCCAGCACTGGGGAGGTTGAGGCAGGAGGATGACAGGTTTAAGGCATGCCTGGACTACATAATGAAACCATTTGAAACAGTAACTTACTAGTGAGCAAGAGAGTAAGATGGAGAGGGAGAGAGAGAGAGAGAGAGAGAGAGAGAGAGAGAGAGAGAGAGAGAGAGAGAGAGAGATTGATTAACATGAAAGCAGCCAGTTGGCAGAAAGACTTCCTCCTCCAAGGCTACATGGAAGGGACATACTATGTGCAGAAAAACACTCCCCTCCAAAAAAAATGCAAAAACAATTTAACAGATTTCAGAAAAGGCAAGTGGACACATGTAAAAGATCCATAAAGGATCCTGACAATAACCCAGAGGATTGGGCCTCTATCTCTTGCCCTGAACACACCATCACTATTTCAACCACTGTCCACATGTCCCTGTATTCTTTGTACTGTGACCCTAGAACCCGGAAATCCCAGGTGCCCTTCAGACTCTGATCCATACCAATAGCAGAGGGTGGGAAAGAGAGGCAAGCCTCCTGCCTCACCTTCCTCAGCCAGCAAAGATGTGCAATACTGCATAGCACCGAACTACTATGACAGGACTGTCCGCCTGGAGGAGGCTGGCAATGTGAGTCTAAAAGCCAGGCAGGTGCTCCTAGCCCAGCACCAGGCCTGGCAGAGGTGGTCCTGAGAGTCACGGGGAGCTTGTCACTATTGCCTAAACTCTGCTTTCTGTACCAACATTTCTGTCACTCTGCCACTACTAGCTGTCGTCCCAGCCTTTGCTTGAAAGAAATGAGGGACAGATAAAGCCTTCTTAAAAAATACAAACAACAACAACAACAAAAAACCTCAACTCTTTATGCCTAAGAAAGATGAACAGGAGGATCACTCATTTCTCGGGAATCAAGGCTTGGTACAGATGTCGCAAGCGCTGTGAGAAGATAGAAGGAAGATGGGTTGTGTGAGGAGTGACTTACACTGTAACTTTGTGTTGATTCTGCTGGTCTGCAACCACGCTCATACTCTACTCACACTTGAAAACATTGTCTGCACTGCTCAGTGGCTGCTCATCTTCTAACTGCAAAGGGCAGCTTCAGCCTCTAACAAGGAGCCGAGCGTGGCCATGGCTCTCAGGTGGAGCAAGGCAAGCGGTGGTGCCGCAGGACCTCAGATCAGGAAGTCACCGTAGCTGCCACTGAGGGCGGCTGGCCTGCTTGCAGTATGGACTCAAGGACCCTGTTTAAAATTAAATATGCAAAGTTCCAGAACCCCGCCTAAAAGATGGTCCATTGCTCCAGCCAATACTAGTTTTGTTAGGGTTGTTTCTTCGTCAAGCCCCCCCCCCCCCCCACTGAATGACACGTGACAAAGCTGTGTGAAATGGTGGCTGGCCTGCCTGTGTCACCCCAGGGCACAATCAGAAGGGGTCTCTCCCAGGGACGTAATTGCTTGGGGGGAAATCCGAGCTTTCCTTGAGCATCTTTGCAAGATAGGCGTTTTTTTTTGTTGTTTGTTTGGTTTTTGTTTTTGTTTTTAAGATGGCCCCAGAACTACCATCTGAAGACTTAATTAACTCCAAAGTGGGAAATGACAGCCCATGAGGATGGCCAATGGCACCAAGAGCTCAAAAAGTCACAGGGTTCAACTCAGAAACATCATACCTTAGGGGAAAGATACCCACAAGTCTCTTATGACTTGTGGTCTTTAGTGATTTTTATGGTCTGAATAAATGAGCACCCAAATTAATTGTTTTTGTTGCTGTTGTTGTTGTTGAGGCATAGACCAAACTATCCCTAAACTTGCAGTGACCCTCAGCTCTGCCTCCTGCAGCGGAGTTACAGGTTTGAGCCACCTGGCTTAACCTCCACATGCTAATTAAGTCCCCGGTGCAATCCTGTTAAGAGCCGGAGGCTTTGGGAAGAGATTAGATCTCAAGGAGTTCATCCTCACAGATGGAATTAGAAGCTGTGTAAAGAGCTCCATCACTCCCTCTCCCGCGTGATTGCAGGCACCTCTCCGGTCTCCACCTCTCCCCATGTCATGCCAGTCGCCACACAAGACATCTTGGACTAGCCAGTCTTTAGAATTGTGAGCAATGCATTTCTGTCGTTTCTAAATAACCCTGTCTCGAGTGTTTTGCTACAGCACTATGAACAGACTAGGCAGAATCAAGCTCAGCACCCAGGCATCCAGAAAGCCCAAGGCTCTTCCCTGGCAGGGACACTGCTGGGCTTATTCATTGCTCCATAGGTGCCTAAAAGACTGTTCAGAAACTCTCAGTGTGGTTTTCTCACTCCACACAGCTCTAGAATTATGGGTCAGCACGGTGTCCTTTCAACTGCCATTTACAGTCTGAAGACTGTCAGAATGTGTTTGTGCCCATTACAAAATGCCCTTGCTTCCCGTGAGAGTAAGTCTGTCATTTACTTAGGGTTTAATGCTGGCAGAGCAGGAGGCATCCTGTCCCCTGGTTTTCTCTTAGGAAGGTTGGTCTGGAGCTCAGGGACCTTTTCAGATTCTCACACTGGCCCTGATGAGTCAGTCTGTGCCATTTCTCAGAAATCCCCGGGTAGCAGCTCCTGTTCTTCTGTCTCCAGCCCTGCCCTGTTGTAAGGGGCAACGTGAGTTATGCGGTTTCTCAGCATCACCAGGAAGCAAAAGCCATCATCATTCTGAACCCCAGAGAGAGTAAGGTCACGCCCAGAGTCACAGGACGCTTGTCCTGTGGTGGACATTGCTTCATCGTGGGTGACCAAACCCTTTTAGTGAGGTATTATCAATACAGAGTCTGCCTTTTTAAAGATAGAAATCGACTATAAAAAGATCATAAGAGACAGTGCAAAAATTACATAAGAGACTAACTCAAAACATTCAGGTCCATAAAAAGACACATTAATTACAAACGTTATTTTTCCATGTAAGCAAGCTCTAAATACCTCCCTCTCTCAAACAATTCTTTATTGATCGCTAGAGGCTGAAAGTAATGAACGTAGATTTCCCTCAAAGCATCTAAAAGGAGCATAATCCGTATGTCTGTCTCTTCTCTGTGTCTTACTCACTTTCTGCCTCCTCTCTGCAGGGTTCCCTGAGCCCTGAGGGGAGGGTTTGCGGGAGACATCCTATTTAGGGCTGAGTGTTCCAAGGTCTCTCACTCTCTGCATAATGTCTGTCTGCAGGTCCCTGTGTTTGTTCCCATCTGCTGCAGGAGGAAGCTTCTCTGATGGTGGCTGAGCAAGGCACAGATCTATGAACACAGCAGAATGATGACTCAGCTCTTCAAAGCACAAGCTCTTGCAGAGGATCCCAGTTTGTCTGGGGGCATTCATGTGGGGCAGTTCTTGTCTGGGGGCATTCATGTGGGGCAGTTCTTGTCTGGGGGCATTCATTGGGGCAGTTCTTGTCTGGGGGCATTCATGTGGGGCAGTTCTTGTCTGGGGGCATTCATGTGGGGGCAGTTCTTTTCTGGGGGCATTCATTGGGGCAGTTCATAACCACCTGTAACTGCAGCTCCAGGAACTCATCGCTCTATTTCGCCTCCTCAGACAGCGGCCCTCATGTGCTCATACCCACACAGAGGTAGTATGCATAATTAAAATGAAAACAATCTTCTTTAAAAATAAGCCTTCAGAAATAGACCCCCAACAGAGTTAGAAGACAAGGCTCTCAATACAGTCACTAACTGTGCCCACCTAAGAAACAAACATCAGACTCCCAGACAAGCCAGATGTCTTCAGTGTCTGTGGCCAACATTTATTTCTGTTTGCCATCCAAATGGATCCTTTCTTTCACACGTGCACGTACAATATAACTTAATCTGAGGCCTCATCAGCCTGGTTTTTAGAACCAACTCCAACAACGCCGCCTCAGTCTGCATTAGGATTAGGCACTTAGGGTGCTTACATTGTGTTTGAAAATGGGCATCTACCACAATCCTGTTACAATCACTGGGAGTTGAAAGGGCGGGGCCGCTTTCTGATGTGGAGGAGGCAGGCTGGTTCTCAGGAGGCTGCCTTGCCAGGGGAAGCTCTCAGTGAGGCCGGTGTGAAGAGGGAAGGGGGAGTTCGCTGGAGAATCACAGGAAGGAAACATATCATTTGAGCAGCTCAGGCTGCAGCAGATTTGCCTGCTGACAGACTTTTCATCCCGGGCTTAGGGGTGGGAGAAACGGGTAGGAGGGAAAGGAAGGCTCGTTTAAGCTTGAAAACTTATTTAATTCAAGTAGGTGGAGTTCCTGGGAGAATAGAGAAAGGAGAGATGTTCATGTGTTCTCGGGGCTCTGAGACCTAAGGCCCAGGACTCCAGGCCTGCCAGATGGCCCAAGAGAAGCACACAGCAGCAGCCCTACCCCCAGATGCTGGGCCGTGCCGAGCTGAGGCATACACCCTGGAAGCAGCTAAAGGCTCAGGACAGAGAGGGAGGCATCCCGGTTCGGAGGGCTAGGTTGATGGCCACAGGACAGTGAAGAGACTAGCCTGGGCATACTAAAACACCTCCAGGGATCCCATCTACAGAGCCCAGAGCACTTTCTTCCTCCTTTTTTTTTTTTTTTATTGAAATATAAATACAAATGGCTTCAAAACGAAGTGTGTATGTGTGTGTGTGTGTGTGTGTGTGTGTGTGTGTGTGTGTGTGTTTATACTGGCATCTCATTAGCCCAGAATTCAAAACTCACCTTGGCTGGCTGGCCAAGGAGCCCCAGAGGCTACCTGTCCTTGCCTCTGCAGCCCCAGGGTTACAAGTTCAGGCCACCACACTTGGCTCTTTTGCGTGGGATCTGGGGCTTGAACTCAACGCTGATGCTTGCTTGCACAGCAAACACTTTATGGACTAGGCTTTCTCCCCAGCCCCAGGAACTTTTGCTTTTTATGCCGTAGAATCCATAAATCCTCTGGAGTCACGATGTAGCATTGCTGCAGGTTACCACCAAAGGAACCTGTGTGTTTATGGAGCAGTGGCCTTCCGCATTCACAGTCATAACAATGTCTTCATTGGAAGGATAAAGAGGGAACACATTCATCTCCCTCACTGTTTCACTGGGGTAAGAGAATTAAAACCTCCAGGAACAGGAGTGTTGAGACCCTTTCCTGTGCCCTCAGCTCACAGCTTCAGTTTCCTCTTTTTCTGGAATCCTTTACAGTATCGTTCGCCAAGACAAGGTTTGCAGCGTGGTAGCTATATAGAAATCACAAAATCACTTGCGTCTCGATTTTTCCCCTTTGTTCATTTCAGCTAACCTCCACTCCCCCCGAGACATTTCCCACTTCAAGGAAAACTCTGACAACCCCTCATAAGCCCTCACAGTTTGTGACAAATCTATGATTATAGTTAAGCAGTCTTGTCAAGAGATACACACTCCAGCATTTTTCTTTGCTGTGATTCTGAAGAGGGCTGTGAACTCCCAGATGTTCTAATAAGAGCTTTCTACACCTCAGGAATGGCTGGCACCTGTAGAGGGGGATGGGTCTCAGGAAAAGAGAAAGAAAAATGAAACACACACACACACACACACACACACACACACACACACCCCAAGCTAAGCCACATGAATTTAATTTCCTGGAGAAACTGAAGCAGAGAGAGGGCCACTGGTCCAGTCCAGGGATGACATGGGGTAGAGGTGAAGGTTTAGGGGGACACAGGGACCCAGAAGACACAGACTTTATTATGGAAGCTCTGGAACATGGCATCCATGTGTGCAATGAGGAAGTTGATCTCCTCTGCTTATAGAGAAGAGCCTGATAGGAATCAGTCATATGTGTGAGCGGAAGGACAGCAAACTAATCGTGTATCATCTTTTTCCAAACGTGGGCGAGCCCAGGGCTGGTGATCACCTGGCACCCGGAGCCTAGGAAGTGCTTTTCCCTTGAGTCAGTGGTATGACACTCCATAGGAGATCTGGAGCACCGTCCCACGGCAGACTCTGTTCTCTAGCTCCTTGGGTCAATAACCCACTGAGGACCTCGGCTCCTTCATAGGGAAAACAAGGGCCTTGGCACGTAACACATTGTTCCCAGCATTTCCCAGCCAAAGATGGTACCCATTACCATTTAGTGCTCGCCCGATGCTGGAGGATCTTTGGCAGCCTGGAGAATATGATTCACAGAGAGATGAAGGCAAGCACTGGTCAATTACTTTCAGACAGATCTTCTAAACTTACTTTAGATAATACTAATCAAGATGAGCATTCAGACGGATGCCTTGGGGTTTTCTCATGAGGCTATCTAGGGGCACTCACCTTGTGTCTATTGATGATTTGATTTGTAGAATAAACTTCAGGTCCAGGAGGCTTGTTTAGAGGAAACTCCCCCCAGGAGGGAGGAGGCACGTTTCTGCCTTCATTTCTAGAATAGTTCTCATCGCCTCATTCCAAGGACTCCTGACCTTTCAGCTCCACAAATGTTTGGTATATAGTTGGTGTTCAATATATAGTTGTGTTTGATTGGGCAACCTAAGTTTTAGTTGAAGGAGCATGCATATTACATACTTTTTAAATGACATTGACAATTCTAATTAAGATCCCAGAAAGGCAAAGTCTTGAGGAGATGAGAGTGTCTGTGATAGCAATGGGACTGCCACAGAGGCCAACAGGTAGGGCTAGCAAGTTGGAGGAAGGCCTGGGTGACTTCACACTGTCCCTTGCAAGCCCCCAACTCTGCTACAGTTTGTCCATGGTTACGTGGGGCTGTGTGTCTCCAAACACAAAAGAAAAAGTGTTTTCACTAAAGACACGAGTTCACTTATTTTTCTTTCCAAACTGGTGGGGAGAGAAAACAGGGGTTACTTTACTAACAGGACAGAACTGCAGTGGTTTTAAAGACCCCCACATGGGAGCTTTAGGCCGTCAGGCCCAAGCCCTTGAGGCAGGGCGAACACTCTGACTCTCCCCATCTCCTCACGATCTTTCCTGCCTCTTCTCCAGCACTCGTGGGTCGCTGGGGGAAGAGCTCTTGAGGATTTTTGGGGGGTGGGCCCACAGCGTTCATTGCCCCCCACGTAACAGTGCGGTGCTCTTCCCTCTCCTGTAGCTTCACGTGCAGCATCCCGTGGAAACCCTGCTTCAAAGGATGGATAAAAACAGCCTCCACGGGGCTGTTCCCTGCTGAATGGATACGCTGGAACAGGGGATTCTAGGACAGCAGTGAAAGGAACCAATCTGAGGTGTTAAAGAAAGCCGAGGAAGAGGAGGAGGAGGAGGAGGAGGAGGAGGAGGAGGAGGAGGAGGAGGAGGAAGTTCGAGTTCAAAAGGCCTGATTGTAGCAGGGCCTCTCCCTGAGTAACATCCAGGACACATGAACTAAAAAGAGAATAGAATATTTTAAGTTAGAGTTTATTTAAAATTTCAGGATGTCCAGTTGCTGAATATAGAGTTCACAAACTTTTCAAATTATATCGGTCAGTAGATAGTCCCTGCTTGCAGAACCGCCGTATTCTCCCTCTGCCAGCAACAGCTTCTCAGTCCTCCAATGGGAAGAGCTCTCCAGCTTTGCTCATGGGGAGCTGCTGCTGTGAAGGGGGTGAGTTTGAGACTATTTATTTGCATGAATGTTTACCTCTCTGATTAGACTATCATTTCGCTGGTAGCTAGGATCTCACCCTAATAATCTCTGCATCCATTAGAGATACTATCACACACAGTGGTGTGCCCATAGCTGTCTGCTCAATGAGTATGGGATGGATGGGTTGGCGGAAAGGTGGATGGATGGTAACCTGGTTTCATTTCTGTTGCTGTGATAAAACATTATGAATAAAAGCAATTTGGTTTTTTAAAAAAAGGGTTTATTTGGCTTATAGTTGCAGATAAAAGTCCATCATTATGGGGAAGTCAAGGCAAGAACTTCAGTAGCTAGTCACATCCACAGGAAGAACAGAGAAAGAGAATGAATGCATGTGTGCCTACTTGCACTCGGCCCCCTGTCTACATTTATACAATCCAGGATCCCTGCCTAGGGAATGGTGTCACCCACAGTGGGCTAGGTCTTCATATTAATTAATATAATCGAGACAATTCCCCACAGATAATGCCAGAGACCAACCTAATCTTTACCTCTCTTCCCAGGTGGTCTGATATTGTACAGATTGACAATTAAAATTAATCATCACAGATGTGCAAGTGGATGGATGGATGGATGGATGGATGGATGGATGAGGTAGATGAAAGAATGGGTGAGTAGTTGGATAGTTATACCCTACTGGAACCCACAACTTAAACTACAGGTAATGTAAGGTCAAGACTGTATAAGATGGAGGTAAACTTAAGAAGAAGACAGCAGAGAGGGAAGGGAAAAGAGACAGCAGAGCCCTCTGTACACTTGGTGGGGCAGTGGGTCAGGAAGGAACTGTAGAGAATCGTGGTGCTTGGAGAGTATTGGGAGCATCTCTCATGTTCCTTCCATCTAACCAAAGTTATGAATCCTCAGTTATGAGTTACTGGGCCCTGGTGAGTGTACCCTCCCACAAGAGGAAATTCTTGCTTTTCAAAAGCTCTGCAAATGTGAACGTACATCCCTTGCCATGGCACTGAATCTGAAGAACGTCCTCTCGGTCTCCCTCTTCTTTGCACAGCATTGTTGACCTCCCCTGTGTGAACCTGCCAATTTGAATGCACAGAACAGTATGTCCCACAGCAGTTCCCACCACACCCACCTCCTCGTCCAGCTGAACCTTGACCTCAGCTTCTTATTATAAGCTCGCACAGTTATGGGCAGCGGAAACTACTAAAGACTACATACACGTGGACACACATAGAGCCGCTGTGAACAAAATGCTCAAGTGCATTCAAGTTCAAGAACATGAGTGGGAGCAGGGCAGAGAGATTTTGATCTTTGGCTTGTCACATGGAAGAAGAAAGAACATCTCACGTACCCAATCCTTGTCCTGTAAATTTATCATTTGAGATCACAGGCAATGACTCCACCATGTCCCCTCTCTCACCCCAGCCCTGGGGTGGGGCTTTGGCTTCAGAACTACAGAAAGCAGTGTGTGTGTTGGTCTGGGGCAAAGACTGAGTTCTGTATGGAACCTCTGAAGGTTAGGGAGTAGAGGCCTAACCTGGGGCAAAGCAGGTTATTTTGGGCATCTTGACCCTCTATTAGAGGTCCCTCTAGCAATCTGCAGCCACAAGGAGGCTTTTGCTAGGGAGATTATACCTGTGTGCGCCTTCTAGAGGTGCTGGAGTGAATGACCACAAACTAGGCGCCTAGGCTCAGCCGGTAAAGTGCTTGTGTGTGTCTTGGTTGAGGTTTCCACTACTGTGATAATCACGGTGACCAAAAGCAACATGGGGAGGAAAAGGGTTTGTTCCAGCTTACACTCGCAGGTCAAAGTCCATCATCAAGGAAAGTCAGGACTGGAACAGAAGGCAGGACCTGGAGGCAGGCAAGAACTGAAGCAAAAGCCGTGAATACTGGCCCACTCCCCTGCTCTTGCAGCACCCAGGACCACCTGCCCAGGGATGACGCCATCCACGGTGAGCTGGGCTCTCCACATCAACCAAGAAAATGAACCACAGACCAATCTGCTGGGCTGTTTTCTCAGATGAGGTTTCCTTTTCCCAGATTTGTGTCAAGTTGACATAAAACGAGCCAGCACACTGTGCAAGCATGAGAACCTGAGTTCCTCCCTATGGACTCGCTTTCCAAAAAAGAAAAAAAAAAAAAAAAGATCCCTTCGTAGAAGCTCAAAGTCATCGTCCTTCTACTGGGAGTGTTGGGAGCGGTGAGCCAGACAAAAGCGAAATCAAGGCAGATGGCTCCTGAGAAACAACACCCAAGGTTGACCTCTGCTGTCCACATACCCGCCCCCCCCACAAGTACACATGCACACATACACACAAGTACATATGCGCGTGCGCACACACACACACACACACACACACATGAATACACATGCACACACACACAAGTACACATGCATACACACGCACACATGAATACACATGCATGTGCACACACATGAATACACATGCACACACACACGTGAGTACACATGCATGCATACACACACACATAAATCCCAAACTAAGTGTCTGAAAGCAGTGCAGACTTACTCTGATACGTTCTAGAGACGAAAAATCTGAAATCAATGTCAACAGGACCACACTCCCTCAGAAGGTACCAAGAAAGGATTCCCCCGTGACTCTCACTGGTCTCTGGTGGGTACAGGGGATCTTCGCACCCCATCATAGTCATGCTGCTTTAATTGCCCTTCTGCCCTGCTAACAAGGACACTAGTGCTCAGGTTTGGGCATCTTAATCCAGCATGTCCATCTTCGTCTCTAGTTAACTCACTGCATTTTCAAGTGTCCTAGTTTCAAATAAGCATTATATTTTGAGGTTCTGGGTAGGTGTGTGTGTGTGTGTGTGTGTGTGTGTGTGTGTGTGTGTGTGTGTATTTAACCCAGTATAGCATAACAAAAGACCAACTCCATATCCTAGAAGTCTAGAGGTCTGCGTTCAAGGACTAGCTCTCGTTAGCTGTGTGGAGTTAGACAAATAAGCTCTTAAGGCTTCAGTTTGCCCAGAAATGAAAAGTAAATAGTAATAATAATAATAATAATAATAATAATAACAACTTCACCTCGAGCCTTCTCTGTCACATCTTAAATGGTGATGGAGACAGAAGCTGGACCGCAGTAGCCTATATCTGGGAAGAGGGATGTGGGGAACAGTTATGGGACAGAGATTCTGACACGCAAGATGAAAACATTCTAGAGGAGTCTTGTACCACAGTGTGTGTGTTGTTAGTGGAGCTGAGGTGAACACCTGGGGAGAGTAATCGTGTTTATTTATTTAAAAGAGTGATTGTATTATTTATTGAGGAAAAATGAGAAAGAACTTCAGAGAATGGGGGAGTTCCAAGAGAGAAATACCCTAGGGTACTTTAAAAAAAATCTTAAAATTTATTCTTTGGAAATGTTATGTATTTGCATAACATATTTTGATCATATCCATCTACCACTACCTCCTTCCAACTCCACCTACTGCCTCCTCCATCTCCATCCTCCCTTCATCCCCCATCTTCATCATTGCTTCATCCCTCCACCTCCATCATTACTTCATCTCCTCATCTCCATCTTCACTTCATCCCCCTCCATCTCCATTCTCCCTTTATCCCTCTCCATCTCCATCCTCACTTCATCCCTCCATCTCCATCATTACTTCATCCCCCTCCATCTCCATCATTACTTCATCCCCCTCCCTCTCCATCTTCCCTTCATCCCCCTCCACCTCCATCCTCCCTTCATCCCCCTCTAAGAAAAAATGCTGTTGATAAGCTTTCGCATCTGGTTGGCTCTGCCCACATATGCACATCCACAGGAATATGGGCAACCTACCAACAGCCAGAACTCCAAAGGAGAGTCCCTCCTTCATCAGCCATCCACTGTCACAGATCCTTCATAACAGGTGGGATCTCAGGGCCCTCTCTCACATCCATTCTGGGATTCTGACTGGCTTTATCTTGTGCAGGTCTTGTTAGCACAACTTTTGAAGAGGGGAGAATGAAACCACATGGTTCATAATGTGACTCTAGAAACAGTATAAGACAAATGTCTCCATGCCTCTTCTAAATCGTTCATGAACAGTCTGTGCTCTGGATACACGTAACCTCTACATCACCATTCCTGGAGATAAGCAGGAGGTGCAATTAATGTGGTGTCTCATGAGGCTACTTGTAGGACTGCGACATTCTGTGCACTGTATCATCTTTTTATACAGCCATAAAAAGTTATCTCCTATGTCACAAATGTATATGAAAATGGTAGGCACAGAAGAGAGCTAGTTCCTCAGATCATCATCCAAGGATAGACAACATCATGGATACCTAACTACTCAGTGCACCACAAATCCAGGCCACTGTCCCACGGTCCATACTGACAGCTTTCTCTATTTCACTAGGAACACTTACATAAATAAACTCAAGAATGCTTTAGAGGCTAAAATAACCCCTGTAACCCCCAAATAGGTATGACCAGTCTGGTCCTTTCGGAAGGTTGCCCATTGTCATGGCTGCCTTGGTATCCCCTATATTAAAGACAACTTTTTTTCACTTTGCCCCTTACTTGAGAAAGGGAGACCCACAGATGTTTGAGATGGGTCCAGAGCCTGCCAGCAGCTAGCTGGCTTCCCGAGAGTCCACATGAAGAAGCTGCCTTATAGTGTCTACAACTCGAAACTCATCTGATTGCTGGGAGCTGGCCTATGCCAGGAGGATTTGGGGCTGAGAGGATTCCATAATAGGGTTTTAATGCTCTTGAGAGATTATAATTAAATTCTGGTACTCTCTCTCACTTGGAGCTTTCCGCCGTATTGGAACTGTGCCTATGTGGCTAGAAATGGGGGCACAAAAACCTTAATCTGATTTTACTGCTGGATCCAGCCAGATGTGAACCAAACTGTACTGTCAGTAACACCAAACTCTGTCCCATCTGGCAGCCTGGAGACTCTGAGTAGCTCTCAAAGGCCACAAGCCTTCTGTTGACTTGGGCTTTGGAAGAGACCGATTTGGATTTTGAAAGTGCACTTTAGGCCCCCTCCTGAGCCTGAAAACATTTATCAAAATGGGGTTGAAGTCCAAATTAACTTCAGATGATTGTAGCCCTGGTGTCCTCCTCTTGACGTCAAGGGTCACTCATTTGTAGATCTGGAAAAGATCTAGTCCAACCCCATCATTCTACAAATGTGGTAACTGGGCTGGCCGTGAGTCCTCCAAGGTCATGGAAGGACACACTGTTGGTTGGTAACAGAGACCAGGCCAGAGCCCAATCCTGTTCTCTCCACTACATCCGTCAGAGTTTCCAGAGAACTCAAACATTGCCAAGACCCTGCTAGCGGCCCACCAACTTCGATCAATACTTGCTATCTCAAAATTCCAGCAGAACCTAGAGAAGTTGGAATCTGTGCTCATGTGATGTCACATGTTCAACTGGAAAAAGATGAATTTCTCTACACGATTGAGGCTGTCTGTTGACTCAGGTTGGCCACATGGAAGAGTGTTCTATGCTCTCCTAGAGCTCCATAAATGCTTCATAAACAGCCCGCCTGTTTCTTCCATTTCGTCACCCCCAGAAAGGACCCACATGACAAACACTGCTGGTTCCCCGAGGCATGCTGACCTGGGTAGCAGAATTAGAGTGAGGGTTCTTGGCATTTAGTCCCGCGGCTTCAATTAATGCAACCATTGAACCCAGAGCTAAGGAAGCTGGGCTTAAGTTCTGATCTGGTCAGTACCTGTCTACCTCCTCCAGAGAGGTTCATTCCTGTCATGACCTGCAGAGGCCAGCAGGGATTTAAGGGTTCCTGTCCTGGGTTCCCCACTTTAAGTAGTATTGATGTCTAATTTTCCTGTTTGATATCTAAGATTTGTTGCTCTTCTGAGGGGCAAGCTGCCATGCTGGGTCTGCTGGAGTCTGTGCTGGGTTCTGTCCTACGAACTCATTCACTCATGCTGCCCTACAACTTTGTCTAGAACAGACTTCCTGGTGCTCAATCTGGAATTTTCTGGCCTGACCCTGTCCTCCTTTGGGGACCTATGAGAGTTTGGTTAGGCCTCCACCCCCCCACCCCCACTCCCGCCCAGTGCTGGCTTGGGTCAGGGTGAAGAGCCCCTTGGTTCTGATTCTGGATGTTTGTGTGCATGTAGATCCCCAAGCTAGTGTCCCGCTGGGATAGGGGAACACAGTTGTGTGGCTCCCCTGGGCCTTCTCCCCTCCCTGACTTCTCCTGCAGCCTAGCTCTGGAGCAAGGCTCGCTTGTCTTGTCAAAATAAAGGGGCCCAACTAGATAGATGCTTTGTAGATGCTACATAATCACAAACACACCAACACAAGCACTATTGCCTAGGCCGTGGGTATAAGAGGCGTGTGGGACAGAGTAAAGAACTCCACCTTAGAAGAACGATGCTTCTGGGACGCAAAAGTAAGTTCGATGGTTTCCTTGTATCTTTAAAGGAACTTGGAATGGGAATGCAGCCACTCAAACCGAAAGATCAAATGGTGAAAATCTGAACATACTGATGTGTTATCCTGACCCCACTTACAATGTCACCATTGAGGGCCCATTTTCTTCCTTTAAGCACGAGTGTGTTTCTTGTTAAGTGCTCTAAATCTAGCAGCATAATGAATAGCCTCCGCTTCTATTTAAGTTTTGTTGATCAAAAACTATGGATTCCTGATTTGTCCCCTTGACAGTTTCCAAGAGCACGTGCCTTTTTTTACACAGCGCTCTGCTGAACCTCGCCCGGCCCTCATCCTGTGCCCGGAACTCCGTCTCTCTCCTGGAGCCCTGAGAAAGGTCACCCAGGGAGTGCAGTGGGAATATGCCGCCGACCCCTGGGTGGACAGGGCAGGCTGACAGGACCAGAATGCTCAGGCCCCCAGAGGCCCTGCAAGATAAAAGCGCTGCTGACTTTGCGGTGGGATTCAGGCACAGAGTTGGGGTGTGGTTGGATTCACTGCAGCGACACCGTGTGACTCTCCCCACAGGAACTGGTGGAGAAGGAGCAGTAGGATAAAGAGGTGGGAAGATCAGGCCGAGATGTGACTTCTTCCTCAGAGACCCTGGAATGCAATTACACTTCATGCTGCTCCGGTGACCGCCTGTCAGGAGTAGCCACACCTGAGGACTAGGCAGAGCCCTGACCATCTTAACCCTTCTGGAAAACAGACTTCTGAATAGAATGCTGGTGTTTTGTTTTGTGGGGTGTGTGTGAGCATGCCTGTGTGTGTGTGTGTGTGTGTGTGTGTGTGTGTGTGCGTGCGCGCGTGCGTGTGGGTACATGCTTAGGAGGTCAGAGGACAACTTGGGTGTCACTCCTTTAGCATCATTCATCTTAGGCTAGGCCACCATGCCCTGGGGGTCAGCCTGTCTCCACCTCCCGCTGTGCTGCCGCCTTCTCCTCCTCCTCCTCCTCCTCCTCCTCCTCCTCCTCCTCCTCCTCCTCCTCGTCCTTCTTCTTCCTGTTCATTCGTCTCTTTCCTCCCCAAAACAGGGTTTCTGTGTAACAGCCCTGGCTGTCCTGGAACTTGCTTTGTAACTGGGCTGGCAGAGATCCACCTGCCCCTGCCTGCTGACTAAAGGCTTGCCCCACCACCTCCCGCTGCTGTTCCTGCTTCTTTGACATGGGTTCTGGAAGTCACACTCAGGCTCCTGGACTTGCTCCGTGGGTGCTTTACCCAGGGAGCCATCTCCCCAGCCCAGTATGCTTTTGATTACGTACTTTCCATGTGACTTGCATTGTGTTCTACCCAGTCCTCAGACCTGTGCATGCCCATCCTACCTTGCAGGATCCTCCCTACTCACTTCCAAGGCACACCCTCCCGGCAGACTGCATCCCTCCTCCAGCCTCTGGGCAGGTCTTAGCAGGTGGCTCCACCAGGCCATCTGACCTCCTTAGACATTGGTTATGCAGCCTTGTAGGTCATATCTCAACCTGCCTACGTTTTTTCCAGGTATATCTGTCTGATGCAAAGACCTGGTGTTTAGGGCTGGATGCACACCAGATGCCACGTTCAGTGTATCTTCCATCATGCTGGACATGACAGAACTCAGCATTCCTGGCGCTCAGGACCTGGGTGCGATGGCACTAGAATGATGGAAGATCGTCGGTTCAAAGCCAGCCTGAACCATATAGTGAGACTGTTTTAGAGTCTCTATTGCTGGGACGAAACACCATGACTAAAAGCTGGGGAGGAAGCGTTTATCTGTCTTACACTTCCACATGCTAGCCCATCACTGAAGGAAGCCAGGACAGGAACTCAAACAGGGCAGGAACCTGGAGGCAGGAGCTGATGCAGAGGCCATGGAGGGGTGCTGCTTACTGACTTGCTCCCCCTGGCTTGCTCAGCCTGGATTTTTACAGAACCCAGGACCATCATCCCAGGAATGGTATCACCCACAATGGTCCCTCCTCCATCAATCACAGTTAAGGAGATGTCCTGAAATCGCCAAATGTTATACTTGTGTCAAGTTGACATAAAACCATCCAGGACATAGACTCTGTCTGAATGAATGATAAAAGTTCATTATGCAATGGTGGAGGAGGAAAGGTGGAAACACAAAGACTGTGAATTGGCAGAAATGCTCAGTCAGGCAAGTCTTGTCAACTTTCAAATGGGGATTTCCTCTCTGAACTGGATGCCCTGTGTTCAAGTCTATCCGCTCCAGATGTGAGAGGCAGGAGCAGGGAGGGTCTGGAGTCACCCTGCTGCCTGGGCATTACCGGCATGGCCCAGCTGGTGCGTGCGGCTCTTTCCCCTGCCTAGGCTTTCTACTCTCCCACACAGGATGTGGCATCTGTGCCAGGGCACTTTGGGAGCAAGATGACTTCAATGCATAAAGACTGGGAAGGGTGCAGGGGAGCTAAGTCAACTCACCTGTTGCTGTTATCATCATGTTATTTTTCGAGAATCAGAGGGTTAAGGAGCTTGCTTCAACAGCGTACATCCAGAAGAGTGTACGTAAGTGACATTTGTCAGCAAGGTCTTTCCTGGCCGCCCTATTTTAAATAATGATCCTCCTTCCGTGCCTGTCACCCTCCAACCTTCCACGTACCTCTCTCTGTCTGCCCTCCTCCAGTAGGGTAGGGGGCAGGGGCAGGAGTTTCCGACTAGTTCTTCCCACCAACTCCCTTGGTGCCTGGCACACAGCAGGGACGCAGGAACAATCACTCAAGTGAGGAAGAGGCAAACCCTAACCGGTGCCCTCCCCTTCAGTGTCTGACCTTGGGTGTGATCCCAATACACAGCCCTCTCTCTAAGCCTCCACCTGCAACAGCCGCCACCACACAGCAACGTCTAGGCAGGAAGCCACACAGGTGGCGTGTACTGGAGGCCAGCTGCCGGGCAGACACACAGCCACTTCCCAGCTTGTCCTCCAATCTAGCTGTGTGGCTCCAGGCATGACCCTCTGCCTTCTGCATCTTCCTCTTGGACAGGGAGGTCACTAGATCTCTTCCAGTTTCCTTGGTCCTTCTGGCCTCCACCCTAGAAAACCCAAGAAGGGCTGAGTGCCTGGTCTTCCTTGACCTAAACGCAGCCCTGGCAGCAGAGGAAACTGGGAGCAGGCCTCTCTACAAGAAAGGGCCAGTGAGCTCTCGTGGACTGGGATTGACCCTGAGCATGAAGAACACTTGCTGAACCCTTTGAAGCTGGGACAGTCCTTCGGGTGGGGCAGGAATCTGGCTGGGAAGAATTTTTCTTATTGGCAAGCATTTCCTTTCCTCTGGCATCCTTTTCCCCTAGGAATTCCCTTCAGCTAAAAGAGAAAAGAAAAAGCAAACAAAGGCCACCGTCTCTGCGCACGGAGGCCTTTTCTCCGACTGTGGGTCCCTGATAAGAGAAGCCAGCTGCCGATGGTGGCATCCTGCTGCTGGACTCTGCCGCCCCTCTGCCAGGCAAGGCCTCGTTGGCCGGTGATTAATGGGCAGCCACGGGGGTGGGGTGGAGTGTGCTGGATGGCCTTCAGGTAGCGGCTACAAGGTCAACAGTAGGTGAAGTTTTGGAACGGGACGAGAATTCAAACTGCCAGCCAAGCATGTAAACTTGCCCAGCGGTGACTAATTTACGTCTCTCTGCCCACTCCTCCCCTCCCTCTGTTTAGGCACTGAATTCTTATTAACAACTTCCAGACATGTCCAACCCGTGGGGCCGGCTGAATGCATCCCAGCATAGCTATGAACTGGGCCCAACTCATCTGTAGATGGCCTCATATCAAATGTCAACAAGTTGGACATCCTGGACAGAAGAGATAGTGCCACAGGTAGAGGTGGCTCTTCCATGTCTGACAACTTGAGAGCAATCACCAGGAACCGCAGCGGAGAAGGGGAGAACCAGCTTCCACTAGTTTTCTTTGGACCCCCTCCCACAAAAAAATATAATGTAAAAAAAAAATTAAAGTTTGGGCGTTTCTTAGACACACATCCTGGTAGACATTTAAAAAAATAATAATAAAGCAAGGTGGTGGCAGCTCACATCTTTTTTTGTTTGTTTTTTGAGACAGGGTTTATCTGTGTAACAGCCCTGGCTATCCTGGAACTCACTCTGTAGACCAGGCTGGCCTCAAACTCACTGAGATCTGCCTGCCTCTGCCTCCCTAGTGCTGGGATTAATGATGTGCACCACCACTGCCCGGCTGTCACACACCTTTAATCCCAGCACTAGGGAGGCAGAGGCAGGCAGATCTCAGTGAGTTTGAGGTCAGCCTGGTCTACAGAGAGAGTTCCAGGACAGCCAGGGCTACACAGAGAAACTCTGTCTTGAAAAAAAAAACAAAAAAACAAAAAAACAAAAAACAAAAAGAAGAGGTATGCGGGAAAGAGGGGAACAGGCCAGATTCTCTCTCTCTCTCTCTCTCTCTCTCTCTCTCTCTCTCTCTCTCTCTCTCTCTAGTGGTTTGAATAGGTATGGCCCTCCATAAACTTATGTGTTTGAATGCTTGGCCCATAGGGAGTGGCACTATTAGGAGGTGTGACTTGGTGAAGTAGGTGTGGCCTTGTTGGAGGAGTGTGTCACTGTGGAGGAGGGCTTTGAGGTCTCATATATGTTTAAGATACACCCAGTGTCACAGTTTCCTTATGTTGCCTGCAGATCATGACGTAGAACTCTCAGCACCATGTCTTCCTGCCTGCTGCCATGCTTCTTGCCATGACGATAATGGACTAACCCTCTGAACTGTAAGCCACCCCAATTAAATGTTTTCCTTTGTAAGCGTTGCCATGGTCATGGTGTCTCTTCACAGCAATAGAAACCCTAAGACACCCCCCTCCACCTCTCTCTCGTCTGTCTGTGGTGTATACACACATTCACGAGGGTGTATATGTGTGTGTGTGTTCATATGGAGGCCAAAGGCTGAAGTCAGCTGTCTTCCTCCATCACTGTTCACCCGGTTTTTGAGGCATAGTCTCTCACTGAACAGGAAGCTCATCAGTTTGGCCACTCTTGAGGGCCAATGAACTCAGAGATGCCCATCTGCACTCTCCCAGCACTGAGGTCGCGGGTGCTACCCACTTCCCTGTCTTTTACATAGGTGGTAGAATCAGAACTCAGGTCTTCATGTTTACGTGGCAGTATTTTATACCCACTGATCCATTTCCCCAGCCACCCAGATCATCCTCTTTATTCTAAGAGGCTTCTTCTTTAGTGGAGAGCTAGCTGAGACTGAATTCTGCTATGGAGAGTTCTTCCACTCACAGAGGCCACTTGTCACATGTGGCTGTTGTGTTCCTGAGATGTGGCCAACCTGAACTAAGATGAACTAGGAATGCAAAATATGCCCAAGATCTTAAACACTTCATGTAACTTCCCCCAGCAAATAGAAGTGCCCATTAATCATCTTTACATTTATTCCATAGTAAATGATCATATTTGGGATATAATAGTTCAAATAGAATATACTGCTAAATCTATTTCACAATTTTTAATATGATGAATAGAAAATTTAAAATTATGCATATAGCTCACATCGTGTTCTGTTGCCTATCACTGGTACAGAACAGAACTCGGTTTTGTTAGAATTCTGAGTCTTTAAATTCAAACCAGGAAGGCCAACATTTTGTCTTACCCACCTGCCTTGCATACCTTAGAACATTTCCTCAGGTTCCAAGATAAGCAACCTCCATACTCTACACTTTACTCAGCTGTTCATTCCAAACGTCATGAGCCAGAAGTCAAAATTAGAACCTTTATCAGTCCACAGCTCCAAAAGGAGTTGAATTCACATTTTCCTCTTAAGTCAAGATGTGATAGTTCCTCTGGTGGGCACCTGTCCTGTTACAAACTGTACGGTCTCGTTTTGTGTCAACTTGACACAAGCTAGAGTCATCAGAGAGGGAGGAGCCTCAGCTGAGGAAATGCCTCCATGAGATCCAGCTAGCTGTACGGCATTTTCTCAATTAGTGATCAATGGGGGAGGGACCAGCCTACTGTGGGTGGTCCCATCCCTGGGCTGGTGGTCCTGGGTTCTATAAGAAAACAGAATGAGCAAGCCAGGGGAAGCAAGCCAGAAAGCAGCTCCCCTCCATGGCCTCTGCATCAGCTCCTGACTCCAGGTTCCAGCCCTGCTTGAGTCCCTCTCCCGACTTCCTCCAATGAAGGACTATGATCTGGAAGTGTAAGCCAAATAAAACTCCTCCCCCACAACTTGGTTTTTGGTTATGGTGTTTCATTGCAGCAACAGAAACTCTAACTAAGACAGTTAACCAACACAGTGCCTGGAAAGCCATTGATTAGCAGTTAGATTAGCCCTGGTGGGGAGTACTTAAGAATGGCATGTTATAGCTTCATACTCAAGAGAGATTTCTTCGAGCAGAACTCTGGAGATTTGAACACCAGCATCAACTCTCACTAGTAACTACAGGCCCTTGAGAAATCCACTTCCCTAGACTGAAGTTTTATCATCCATAAACTGGCCAGGTGGCCGCTAAGAGTCCTTCCATCTTTTGTAGTGGACTTCAATCATTCCTACTTTCTACATTACCTCTTCATTAAGGCAAGCTTCCTGATTTATGTTATAATTAAGTAACAACAATGGGGGCTGGAGAGATGGCTCAGAGGTTAAGAGCACTGGCTGCTCTTCCAGAGGTCCTGAGTTCAATTCCCAGCAACCACATGGTGGCTCACAACCATCTATAATGAGATCTGGTGCCCTCTTCTGGCCTGCAGTTAGACATACATGCAGAACACTGTATACATAAAAAATAAATAAATCTTAAAAACAACAACAACGACAATGAGGCCAGCAAGATGGCTGAGCAGGAACAGGTGCTTGCCATGTTGGAAGGAGAGAACCAACCTTTGCAAGTTGTCCTCTGACCTCCACTTGCACACCTTGGTTCACAAATACTTGTAATTTAAATATAAAGAAACAATAACAAAAGTTGAGAATATTGTAATAAACTTTCCAATACTGTACAGGAGTTTTCTGTCTAATAAAACTTCTTCTTTTAAGTTTGGCACTTGAGATCTAAGCTGCAAAGGTCCTTCACATATACTGCATTATTTTATAGTAAAAGTCATATTTAGTCCATGCACTCACCCAAGCATAGTTGCTTGATAGTGTCTCTCAAGAACTGAAAAGGTGGTGGATATAATGGGGAGGTGGTGGATATGGTGGGGAGGTGGTGGATATGGTGGGGAGGTGGTGGATATGGTGGGGAGGTGGTGGATAAGGTGGGGAGGTGGTAGATATGGTGGGGAGGTGGTGGATATGGTGGCACACACCTTTAATGCCAGCACCCTGGAGGCAAAGAAGCAGGTGAGTTTGAGACTAGGTTACTCACCTCAGAATCAGGACAACCAGGTCTACATAGTAGGACCCTGTCTTAAAAAAAAAAAAGAAAAGAAAAGGGAAAGAAAAAATGTAAAGATTACCTCCCATGGTCTTGTAGTTTCTTTCTTAGTATCTATCATAAGGAAATTAGAAAACTAAACAAAAATTTGTATGGCCAGCTAATGAGCCAGGCTGCTTAACACAGCAAATGAATAGTAACAATAACTGCTAGGAACTCCATGCAGGTAAGTGGTTGGATACAGAGACAACACGTAAAGTAATGTTATTACATTAACAATCGTTTGAGAAAATCCTCCTAATAGTGTTTTAAAATCAAGATGGAAGAAACGTCCTTCAAACAGAACCAGGGACTCTGATACCTTCCTTAGGACTCTTCAGGCACCCGTACCGCTCCGACATCTACTTACTTACATATAAATAGATTTTTTTTTTCAGGTAAAAAGAAAAATAATGATTTTGAAGGAAACTCCCTGTGCCTTTGTAGCTCTCACAGTGTTGGAGGCAGTTTCGGTTCTCTGGTGAATCTGTAGCCAAGCTGGAGAGCTGGGCAACCCACTTTAGAAAAAGATCCCACACTGAGTAGTTAGTGCCTCAGGAGGCCCCAACTAAATCAAATGAAGTCTTGGAGGCACGGCTAACGAGGGGATAGGAAAGAACTTTATAATGTCAAGTTTCACCTTTCAGATCAATGATGCAGGGAAGAGCTGGGATGAACTTACAGAGGTGGGGTGTCAGCTGAAAGGGCACCTGGACGTTCAGCTGCTTGGCTGTCCTGACAAGATACTGATGGTGGCTGAAGCCATGCATGCTTGTTTCTTAGAGTGCTGGAGGCTTGAAGTCTAAGGCATGGCAAACCTTAGCCCGGAGCCCTTCTTGGTACCTCTTGCTGTGAGATTCTGTGGTGTTCTCTTTGTATTTGCTGTCTGTGTTTGGATTTGTTGGTTGTTTTTTTAATGATTTTATATATGTTTATGATATATTGTGATCATATACACAACACCCCACTTACTCTCTCAACCTTCTCCCACTCCACCTGGGGCCCTTCTTTTCTCAACTAGTTCACTTCCTATTTTTATTTTATTTATGTGCCTGTGTGTGTGTGTGTGTGTGTGTGTGTGTGTGTGTGCTGATAGCCACAGCTGCCGTGTATTCATGATTTCAGCTCTGCCACAGCCAGAGAACACTGCCTCATAGCATACCTCCTCATCCTCCAGTTTTACCATCTTTCTGCTCTCTCTTCCATGAGCGTGGAGGGAGAGATATAGGTGTCATCTTTAGGGCTCAGCACCCAGCAGCTACATTTGCATTTCTTCTTATGAGGACATCTGCAAATGAGATTAGAACCACCTTGAGGATCCTCCTTTTAATTCTTTAAAACGTCTTTCTCAAATACAGTCACATGGTGATCTACTAGGAGTTAGAGCATCAATGTGGGGACTTGGGGGAGGAGCTAATGCAGTCTGTAAGACTGCCTAAGTGATCCCTCTGGGAGGTGAGGGGGCAGTGCAGGTGGTGAGTCAACCTTTGGCCAAAGGTCACAAGATGCTCGGGGAGGCACTAAGTCTCTGCTGCTTTCTGACTGCACTCCGGGGTGGCAGATTTGGACACCTAGATATGAGGTACTTCCCGAGGGTAAAGTGCTTGCCTACACACAGGAAGCCTTCCTCTGGTTTGATTCTCAGCATCACATAAACTAGGAATGGTGGTGCACCCCTGTAATCCCAGCATTTGGGACACAGAGGCAGGAGGACCAGGAGTTCAAAGTTGTCCATAGCTACCTCAAAGTTCTAGGCAGTCCTGGGATACATAAGACCTGTTTTAAGTTTTTTTAAAGACAGAAAGGAGGAGAGGAGGGGCAACTATAAGGACCTTTGGAAGGAAGACCAAGGGGTCAAGTCAGAAGAGTCAGAAGGAAATAGACCCTTTGTCTTGCCGAAGCCCTTGAACTTGACCCTGTTGATTTGTGGGGATCCCTGCATGGTCTTGATATCCTGCCCTTGTGGCTTCCCTCCTCACTTCTGGTTTTTTGTTGTGCTTTTGTTTGTTTTGACTCTGGAGGGTAAAATGACTATCATGCGTGAGAGGACCGAGGTGTTGCTGGTTAACACAGAGCGTTTAAATAAAGATAATCTTGGCAAACAAGCCTTGGAGTTGAAAGAAAAGATAGCCTTTGTTCTCCAAATAAAAATCCCCAGCACTGAATAAACACGGCGCTGTTTCACTGTGCCTTCAGAGCCAGATCAGGACCGGGGCCATTGTGCACACAGTTCTACTTTGGTTTAGAGCTGTTATCGGGAAGGATGCCTGCCTAGTCCTGTTCCCTTTCAGAAAACCATTAATCCAGAGCCATTTAAATGCAGAAGATGAAGGAAGTGGGTCATGCAGAATTTTCTTTTCTGAAATGTGGAGTTCCCATGTTAAGCAGCGGCCTGATTCTTTCTTGACCTTTGACCCCTCTAACACTCCCACAGCTTGCCAAGTGCCCTCGGAAAGGACCCACGAGAGGAAGGCAGTTACATGGAAGCTGTCCACAGGCAGTGATGGAGCCTGATGTTCTTATTGAAATGGAGATTTTGGGTCCGAGAGCCAAAAGGAAAAAAAAAAAAACCCACAGAACCAGAAGCAACTCATCAAAATGCAGGCCCCTAAATGGAGAGGGACACTATTTAACTCTTAATTTAAAAGGGAGATGGGACAGCATGCCACTGGCCTCCCAGAAAACATGGCACCATTCCCTACCACACTGAATAGGCTGAATTCCCTTCTGTCTTTAGACTTGCTCCGTAGTTCACTCTTCCCGTCGTTTTCCTGTTACCAGCTTCTTAATACCGCTGGCGTTTACCTGTCACAGGAAGTCACCTCCTGTCCTGTCCTGTTTGGAACAGGACACACTTACCCCACAGTGTTTGCAGACCCCGTTTGGCTGTGCTACAGCTGAGTCTGTCTTCTTTCAACCACTCTGTCTTCAGAAGACAGGACTGTGGGAAAGGAAACTGCCCAGTCTTAGCCATTTGTAGGCTTAGCTGGCTGTTGGTCAAGGTGAAGCTCAGAGCATCCTACGGAGAGCCCTGGAGAGTTGCCATGTGCTCTGGGCCGAGGGTTTGAATTCACACACAGTCCCCCAGTGTGGTGGCATCAATGGCCTTTGGGAAGAGACTGAGTTGTGCTTTAGATAATGACAATAGAGTCCTCTGGATGGGATTAATGTCCTCATAAAACAGGAAAGAGAAGCCAGCACGTGTCCTCTGCCTCATGAAGACAGCAGGAACATGGCTATCTACAAGCGAGGCCGAGGGTCTGAACCACAAGCAGAATTTGCTTGCACCTTGACCTTGGATGACCCACTAGAACTATGGAAAATGGCCAACTGATGAGGACTGCCCTCCCAGCACCCTTCCCTCTGTGCTCCCTGGTAGGTCAGGTTGGAGACCATGAAGACCAGCCTTGATGGCTTGCATCAGCTTCCTGCTGGGTCCTTTCAGCTCCAAGGACTCCCCTGGGTCTCTCCGCTGTCCCTTAAAAAGACCTCAAGGCCTGGCAGCACCGCCACAACACACCCCACGCTCCCACTGTTTTCTTCTGCACCTAGCCTCAGTAGAGTCCCACAGGAAGTCCATTTTCCTCCTGTGTGGCCTCCTGGGAGCTGACCTTATCTGCATATTCTGTCAGCATCTAGAGTGTGCCAGCTCTCTGAATCTGTGGCTAATTTACTCCCTCCCTGCCCTCCCCATCCCATTTTGTAGCTGGGCAGATATTCCAGGTTAACCACAACATGTTAATTATAAGAGCTTGTCTTGTTCATCTAAATGGAGACGGGTAAGACCTAATTGCCTGAGCTGGGAGACAGGGCAGTTTGGAGGAGTGACTCTAACCCCTGCCACTGCCAGGGTCTTGTCTTCCCCACTCAACAAGCTCATCACATTTCCCCAAAGTCGTTTACACAGTACAGCGAAGTTAGGATAATTACTCTGAAATTAATCTGTATGGAAACCTACGCAAAGCAGCGTGGCATTTCAACTGCATTGAAAACTTTTTTTCTTGGTGTCGTCGTGTTTCACGGAGCTCAGGTAAAAATTCACTCACAGCTGGCTCGCTCAGGCCTTTTGCCATCCCATAGTCCTTTGAAGACCCAAACACAGCTCTGACTTGGCAAATGGAATGTACTCCCTGCTCCTCTGGTGTGTGCGGTACTAGGGATTGGAGCCAGGGCCTTGAGTGTGGTAGGCAAGTACTCCGCCCAGAGACACCCCTGACCTTTTACTTTCTGTTTTGAGACAAAGTCCCACTAAGTTGCTCAGGCTAGTCCTTGCACTCACTCTGTAGCCCAAGGAGGCTTTGAACTTGCCATTCTCCTGCCTCAGCTTCCCTGATAGCTGGGATTGCAGGCCTGCACCACCAGGCTCGGCTGGCAAAATGATTTTTGAGTGAGAAGTGAAGTGGATTCCGTCAGTCAGAGGACTAGAGTTGGGAAGCAAAAGCAGAAAACAGCCTGTTAGAAAAGAGAGTCCTAGGCAGGGTCTGATTAACCTGCTTGCAGAACCCTTTCAGGCAACCTGGGGCAGTCCACACTGCCACAGTTCCTCTATAGTCACGTTTCTTCCCACTGCTACCAAATATCTGACAGAAGCTACTTAAGGGAGAAAGGGTTCACTCTGGCTCACAGTTCAGGGAATACAGTCCATCATGGGGAAGGCATGGAAGTGGGAGCTTGTCACGTAATTTATTCATGTCTTTGGATCAGGAAACAGAGCTCAGGCCAGAAGCCAGGAGGGCCAATAACCTTCAAGCCTCACCCCTCAGTGACTCACTTCCTCCAAGCAGACCCCATCTCCTAAAGGTCCCACAGCCTCAGGCCAGAGAGGTGGCTCAGCATGTAGATGTGCTTACAGCACAAGTCTGACCACTTGAGTTTGATTCCTGGAACCCAGGGCAGAACAGACTTGAGAATGTTGTCCTCTGACCTAGCATGCACATCAAAGCAGGGCGTGTGCACTTCACCTCAACACCACCCACACATGGTTTTATATATATTATATATATATAATATATATTATATATCTAAGAAAAGCCTCTACAACCTCCTAAAACAGCACCAGCTGGGAGCAAAATGTTCAAGTACGTGAGTCTGTGGGAGACATTTCACATCCACTCATAAGAGCCCCCCTCACTGGCCAGTTTAGAGAGAAGCCAGACCTTGGCTACGGCTCCATGTATCACCTCAGCCCATGGCACAGCTGCCCGCTCCCACATTTCTATTCTGGTCTTAACTTTCCTCCCTGTCCCTATCCAATGCTGCCTGGACTAATTGTCACATCGGGCTCTGGGACAAAAAAATTCCCATGAAAATGCTAACAGCTGACAACATAATAGAGCACATGGTGTTTCAACTTTATGATTCAGTCTACCAAATCTCCAAGAGTGAATTTCAGATGGTGGTCATGATCTGGTAAGGGACAGCCAGCCCATCTGCACAGCCCCTCATCGGTCTGCCCTACCTCGAGCCTGTAGCCTCAAGTCTGCACGAAGCGATGGTGGCTGTTATGGGCTGGATGTGAAATATGAAATGTCTCCCACAGATTCGTGTATCTGAAGTTTGTTCCCAGTTCATGGTTCTGTTTTAGAGGTTATGGAGTCTTTATTCAGTTTTTTTTATTTGTCATGATTAGTGGCTGGTGTGTGTGTGTGTGCATGTGCACATGCGTGTGTGTGTGTGTGTGTGTGTGTGTGTGTGTGTGTGTGTGTGTAGAGGCACAGGCATGTCATGGTGTGTATGTGTAAGTCAGAGAACAGCATTAGGGAGTCAGTTCTCTCCTTCAGTTGTGGATTCCAGGGATGAAGCTCAGGTCATCAGCAGGGTGGCTGCATCCTTGCCTAATGGTGCACCCTAGGGAGAATCCATTACTGAAGTCAAGGTACATCTGCCAAAGACCTTTGTCTTCCAGTTCTGGGCCTGAGTGGAGACTCCATGACCTGCTTCTACCACCAAGGCACCCTCTGAGGGAACTGAAGACGTGGGAGACTGGTGTTGGGCATTTATGGACCATCTGTGACGCCAGGTAAACGGCCTTCAGATGGGAGCTCCCTGGGACCACTGATCGGGGTCTCTGCACGGTTTTAGTAACTGAGACAGGATCCCCAGACACATGAGTTGTGCAGGAGATGGCCTTTCATGACCGTGAGGGAATGAGGAGCTGAGCAAAGACAGGCGCTTCAGATAAAACTGAGCTGCGACCTGAAGCCACGGGAGCATTCTCAAGTGGTTGCCACGTCATCCTTTGGAGCACGAGGGGCCAGCCTTTGAGCCTTCTCATCGCCTGGCTCATCATCGCTTTCCCCGGTGGGGCTGACTTCCTAGGTCACACCACCTTGGGATGAGGGCCTGCCGGGTAAGAGCATCTGGCTGGTTCCTCTAGAGGAGTGCAACATCTGCATGTAGGCAAACCACCCACATGCTAGCGCTCTGAAGTGGTTGCTCCTAGAAACAGAAATAAACTACAGTCCAATTAGGAAGAGTTTTCCTGGCTTGGAGACAATTCTGGTAAGGAACTTTCCAGTGTGAGAAAGGAGTCTGAGGTTTAAGGTAAATAATGACTTACCAAAAGGCGACCTGACAGTGCATGTGAAAACCTGGACGTGGCACTTTTCTCAAAAATTGGAGAAAAATAGCGGTGTACAAGCTGGCTGCCTTTAAAACCCCACCCATAAAACTCCTACTGGTAAGTCAGCACCAGGCAGACATTTAAACGTTTAACGTCTTCTTGGTTGTTTTACAGCTCTGCCGTGTGCATCTGCCTTTGTTTCGGTCTGATGGAGCAGGGTGCAGCTTTATTGACTTCAGATTTACCCACCTGGTTTTTGAGCCCTCGTAGGAATGGAGGCAGAGGTTCTGGTGGGGAATGCCCCCACCCAAGCCCTTCAGCACTGAGGTAGGTACCCCTCACTCAGCCCTGAAGCCCCTACATTCAAGAAAATGCTCAAAGAGAGTTCAACTGCTGATGGTTTGGGTCTTTGGTGGTGGTGGTGTTGGCCTGATTTAGGATTCTTCTGGAATATGCAGTGGCCATTCTGCTGTGACATCAGAGGCAGCTCAAGACTTTAGCAGGGACTTGAAGAGCTGAGGGACAGTAGCTGCTTGTTGGCAAAGTGGGTGGCCCACAGTGAGGTGTGTTAGGATGGGGCTGGGCCATCTAAGAAGCTGTCGCTCACAGCATGAAGCCGGGAAGAAGATAGGCCTGGCCACTGTCATACTGGAGAGCTTGACCCAAGCCTTTCACCTCAGCGAGCCATGGCGTCTGGTTTCCCTTCGCTTCTTCAGGACTGGTCAGCAGCAGAACGGCTTTGATTTCATGGGCGTAACTTTCCTGCTTTTTACTGAAGACTACGTCTGTGACGGTTTGGGCAGCCCAGCTGTTCTAGGAGAGTAAGACTGGGGCTCTTTACCCTTAGCTGTGCCACTTAAACTCCTCCAGCCCGTGACTGGGATTTCTCCATCTCCAGCAGTCAGCCTCTATGGGTACAGTGGCTGCTAGAGGCCAGCCAATAACCACGCTTGATCACAAAGGAGTCTCCTCAGCTGAAGTTCACCGTCAACTGTCTCATGTAAAAGCGCCTCTAACACCTACTTTATGTAAGGTCATAAAGTGCTAGCCCTGGGGATCCATGCTTTAAGAACTTATGGTCTTCATACCAAGGCAGGCCGGGTTGGTGCCATGAAGAGACTGTGACTCCAGGCTACTTTACCCAGCCTCACCCACAGGTGCTAAAGGACTCTGTGGCCCCTCTAGAATCTCTCCAGCACTCTGGAAACCACAGACCTAGTGTAAGCCTTCTGCTACAAGAAGACCCAGACCTAGTCAGAAAAGCCCCCTTATAAGAGGATCAGCAGTCCTGAGTCCTTCTTGTCACCCACACAGGGGCCGCCAGCCTTCTTGATAGAGGTGTGTCCCCTCTGCAATCACCTCCTCTCCTCTGTCGCTGCTCAGTACTAAATGTAGGCCTGGTTGTCCTTTGCTCTCAGACCCCAGTTCTCTTCAACCCCACCACCTCACATCCCCTGTCAGGCCCTGATCCTACCTGTATGTGATCTGAAAGGGAGACATCCAGACTGCGACAGCCAATGGTTACCTTGTTGAGGCAGAGGACAAGGGTGACTTCCTTTGTTGGATGTTGCTATGTTGTTAAGAGAAAAAGAACTCCAGGTTTGTCAAGGAGGCTATAGGTAATGGACAGCACCACCTTCCAGAGCCATGGAGGTTGTCACGGAGTCTGCAGACAATGAGACAGAAAAATGGCAAAGGATGGCATTGTTTGCCTTGCAAGCTTCTGCATCTACTGCCTTTCAAAGACAGGAAACAGGACTGTGGCTCCTGGCCCACAGCTTCTCTCTTCTGGCCCTTGGCCTCTGTCCTTGGCCTCTGTCACTCAGAGCAATCCTCTATTTACTGACTTTAGCTGTGGAACATCTTCGGTCTGTCTTCTACCTCTCCCTCTTCCTTTTTCTCCTTCAGTTGCACACATGAAGCATACGTATTATATACACATGTACCTGTGCAATCCCACACCAGATCACACACAGAGCACCACCACAGAAACATGGATATACCAGACACACAGACAGACACGACTACCAACAATTGTGTCCAACTCCTCCAGTCCTACACAGCTCACACAGTCATACACTCACATACACACTGACACAGACAGACAGACAGACAGACACACACACACACACACACACACACACACATACACACATACACGGAAACGAAGTCTCTTGGGCAGGTGGTAACCTTGGCAGCTGCAAACAGACTGCTAAGACATGGAACTCCTCAAACGCCTTTGGATGATGGGTGTGTTGAGGGCTTGGTGGTCACGGCTGCTTTAGGCCTCTGAAGCTGGATTTAGAGTGCAAACACTGTTCAGGGGGCAGCTGGGAGATGGTAGCCATGCTGGAGGTTTGCTTGTTTGGTTTGAGAATTCTTCAGGAGAGATCCAGGGTCTACCACTCGAGCCGAAAGCAGGATGGCAGGTCTTCCAGGTCAAAGGACAAGGGCTAAGGGACGGAGTCTCCGCCATGGCTCTGCTAGAGGTTAGCTGTGCCACACCAGAGTCAGACACCTGCCTGAGGCCTTGGCTTCTTATCTCGCCCTGCTAGTAACCCAGAAGTCAATTACTGACTGGAAAAAAATTTACTGACTGGAAAAAAAAATCTGTGCAGAAAGCTCTTTGTCAGGGTTGAAAAGTAACAAACAGGAAGCTGTGAAATATTTTATTTCTTTTTAACATATGCAAGAAAAGGCATGGTTTAGAGTTCCCTGTCAGTCAGTAGGTTGGGAACGTTTATTGTGGAAACAGTGATTTTACAACCACCTGCCATAGTATTGAGCTGAAAAAAACAGGAAAGGTAGACAAATACCTAAAATTAGGTCTTGCCATAAAGTCTGCAGTGCGTGGTAGTTTTCTGATGGTCAAACACAAGGCCAATACCATAGAGTTGAATAATGGTTAGTACTCAAAGTCAGGAGTTTTCCCATGTGTCAGGAGGATGTGACATAAAGTTTAATATATTCTATTTCAGTTGGAAGGAACGTGTGTACGTATGTGTGCGTTAGTTTATAAGGACATTTATGTGAAGGCATTTATTGTCTGCATACAGATAATATTATATTTATATTATATCAGCTATATAATGAAGAAAGGCTTTAATATTTGGTTAAGAATGTTCATCTTAAAAAATGCATAAAATTTTAAACAAAGCCTTGAGTATTAAACAGGTAAATTCTCATTTATATGGAAACCCTTGGTCATATTTAGCAGGAGTTCCAGATTCCCTCACACATCATTTATAAACAAGCTCCAAGCTTGCACCTATGAGTTCACTTTTGCAGCTTTTGAGGGCATGTCAGCTTGGACTAGGGCTCTAGGCTGTCATCTAATGTGTTCACTGTCAAATTAGAAACAATTCGTGGCCTGTCACACATCATCTTAGAGTTTGGAGGTCAGACATCACAGTGGCTCCACTAAGATACCTTCAGCCTTGGTTCACTTTTATTTTGAGATGACATTGTCCAGGCAGGCCCTAAGATGTTGATCCCCTGCCTCAGACTCCCAAGAAGCTGGGATTGCAGCCCTGTGCCATCAGATATGGCTTGCTTTAATTGGATTTTGTTTCGTTGGTGGTGATTTTGTGGTTTTGGTTTTTTAAAAGATGTTGGTATGAAGTAGCCATGTGTTGCACATTCCTCTCTCAGGCTCATATCAACTTTGCTCTAGGTAAGTGAGAAATGGGATTCCCAGGAGAAATTGCAAAGCTAATGATTACAAGAAGCTCACTATTCTAAGTAAAAAATGTTTCCTTACATGTTGGTGGGTATGTATGAGGTAACCAACCACTTTCTGCTTAGACTTGAGTCCTACTCCATAGGAGGGAATTCCTATCTGGTACTGTAAACCTAGTCAAAAGTCAAGGCTGTGGAAGTCATAAGTCCTGGGGAGGAACCTGGTACTATTGTTATGCAAAATCAAGTCAAACTGCCTTCTAAATATCTATGTTTAAATCTGTAGATGAGTGTTGTCAACTTTGGTCCGAGAGGCTTCTTTTCGAAATGGCAGCAGTTAATAAATACAGAGCCTTCCAACTAGTCAAAGTGCCGAGAATAATTGACTGCCAGATGCTCAGGACATTCAAGTCACCGCCCACTCTGAGACTCAGGAAACATCTGGAATAAGGGCAGAAAGAATGTAGGAGCCAGAGGAGGAGTGCTGGCACTGCTGTCTTCTGGACCTGGCGTGGCAGGACCTCATCCCTGCACACAGCAGCCGTCCCTGCCCACAAGCCCTGCAGCAGCTCAAACCAGTCAATGCTCGCTCCCTCCAGCACAGGTGGGGGCGGGTTCATGAGGCCCCACCCTCGGCTGGGGAGCGCTTGGCAGTTGACAGCTGCTGGGGACAGGGGAGCAGTTTTTCTTCAGAAGTACAGCCACTGATAGGTTGTTCATGGTTCAGTGGGTGGCCTCACGCCCATGTGCACGTGGGCGGCACTAATTGGACTCAGTGGGTTATAAAAAATAAAAAGCGGACACGAAGGGGTGAGGGGACGTGTTGGGAGGTGTTTGGGGAGGGGGAATTGGAAGTAGATATGGTTAAGATACAGTGTATACTAATATGAAACTATCAAACAATAGATTTTAAATATTCTTTTTCAAAAAGTGAATGGTCACTCATAAAGCACTCTGCTCAAGTAAATGGATGGTGGAATTTCTGTTTACAGTTAATTTTTACATTCCTGTGTCTGTATTAAATCAATGTCATTTCACGGGTCAGTTCACAAGGTCACAGGTTTGTCCAAGTCACAGGTGCTAAAATAACAGTAAATTCTTTGTCCGTATTACTAGTCAGATCATGGACTTCATTTACTATCTAGACTTTTCCGGTTGGTTCTGAGCCCAAGGCTGTTGCAGCATCTACCCTAGATCAGGGCTCTGTACCCAGCATTCTCCTTCAGATTAAAGTCATTTGAAGCAGTCCCTTCCAGGCTTCCGGAACTTTGACTCCATTTTCCTTACTTGGAGATGTCCTGGTTTCTTTGGGGGAGGTAGCCTGGTGATCTGCTTCTTAATTAGCTCCTGGAGCTCACTCTCCAGTGATCACCCTGGAGTTGCATTACAATAGACTGATCCACACTAAACATGACCTTGGGTGTTCATGAAGCTGGGAGATTTGCAAACAGAAACCCTGAGAACATTTAATCCCTCTGGCATAGCAGCGTGGCACTGGCCCCACAAAGACAACTCTGTGGAGAGATTTTCAGAGTCATTTTTAGCACAGTGCTTGCTTTCTGGCTGATTGAAGGGCTGAAGCTGAGGAAGTGTGTGGGAAAGCGGGTGATTACTGCTCCCGAAATCCTGTGTGATGCTCAACAGTCCTGACAAATCGGCAGCAGAGTAATCCCACCATAATTAGCTGACCTTCTGTGGATCCTGTGTCTACATCCTATTTACTTGGTAAGTTCTTTTAGTCATTTCATTAGCATTCTTTAGGGTCAGTTCACGCCCCACCCCACCCTCTAGTGAAGCCCTTTGGAGTACCAGGTATTCGAGAGGAAGCAAGGCACGTGCTTATGGCTGTCCTCTTTGATCACTAAATAAAGACGTCCATATCGATCAGCGAGCACACGCTTCCTGTGTTGTCCGGCTCTGTTTCCAGCGCGGAGTTGGCATGATCATACTTCCTTCTCACTGTCCTCTGACATGGGTACTGTTGTTTATTCTCATTTGACTGGAACCCACCATGTAGACCAGCCTGGCTGGAAACTCATGGCAGTCCTACTGTCCTGTGCCCACTCCTAGCCACCCTTCCCAGGGGTAAGCACTTCTTTTAATCACCCCTATACTGATGCAACTAGGGTATAGTCTTGACTGTCAACCTGACACACCTAGGAAAAGGGAACCCCAATTGAGGAATTGTCTCCATCAGACTGCCCTGAGGGCATGGCTCTGGGGCACTGCCTTTGTTGATTGGCATGGGAGGGAACTAATCCACTGCAGCCAGCACTGTGCCTAGGCAGGTGAGCCTGGGCTGTGTAAGAACCCAAGCTGAGCAAGCCAGAAGGAGCAAATGTGTAAATATTGTTCCTGAATAATTTCTGCTTCAAGTCGCTGCCCGCCTGGGTTTCCTGCCCTGTTTGAGTTCCTGCCTGGACTTCCCTCAAGGATGTAAGATGAAACAACCTTCCCTCCCCACATTACTTTTGGTCATGGTGTTTATCACAGCAACAGAAAGCAGTCTGGAGGATGTCCTGGAGAAGCCCTCTTTGTGTTTCTCGTTCTTGGAGCTGCTCCCATTCTAGTGTGTTACTTCTTTGGGTGGCAGCCACGACACCCAAAGAACCCCAGAAACCTCCAGGAAGGAACCATGTGTTCTCTTCTTCACCTGCATCATGCAGTGGGGAGGGGTACACTCAGCATGCCTGGTGACGGATGGACAGAGGGTCCCATGCACTCAGCATGCCTGGTGACGGATAGATAGAGGATCCCATGCACTCAGCATGCCTGGTGATGGATGGACAGAGGGTCCCATACTTCAGCTTGCTGTGCACCGTTTCCCTGAACGGTCAGGCTGACTGCATACAGCAGCCCCACAGAGTGGGGAACTTGAGCTCCGGTTACACTCAGCCCACACAGTGGCTTTGGCTGTGCCTTCGGGTTCCAGAATGCCAGCTGTGTGAGTTCTTGAGGTTTCCTGCAATGAAATTTATTTTGTAAGTTTAGATTGAAGCACAGTGTTGATACTACTCATGACCTCAACTTGTAACGAGGTTTACAGATGACAACAGAGTTGTCATACCCCAACCTCTGGAAAAAGCCACCACACATGGGCCCAGATACCCATTCCAGACCCTCCCGATGCTCGTTCCACGTGGGGGCTACAGAGGACAGTGCTCGCCTCATGCTCTTTCTTTGATCTTCAGCGTTTGGAAAGGGAAGCTCTTTCTTTCTGGTAGCCAAGAAAGTGCTGCTCCATGTTGTGATCTGATCTAAGCCAGTTTCTTAATTCCTTAATTGTTTGCTCGGTACGGTAGCTTCTGACAGAGAAGGAAGAGAGCTGAGCATGTCTTACCCTGAAGCTCTCCATTCCAGCCAAATCCTGACACATGTTCTACACAAAACCAAAACAAAGCAGTCAAACAATCTGTCTTTGATTTTTTTTTTTAAGACGGGATCTCACTATGTAACTCTCAATAGCTCTCAATGGAGTGTTTTGATCTGAGAGGAAACCACTACACAACACACAGATGCAAGAATCAACCTTAGGTCTTCATGCGCTCATAGCAACCCCATTTACCCTCTGAGCATCACCTCAGCCCACGTGTACAGTGTTGTAAATTGTTTACTGACAATATAACCCCTTCCCTGGAGTCAAATCATCTTGAACACTGGGAACGTCTGCAGAAAGCTGATGGTACCATTACATCTCCGTTGGATGTCTGCTTGGGTGGGACATGTGGTGACCTGCCCTGGGACAATCGGTCTGAAGGATTGCTGAGAAAGCTTTCTAACATCAGAACCATGGTATCAGCTCAGAGAAAACCACTAGGAAAGCTGTGATGCATCCATTAAGTAAGTCATTTCACACAGGATAGCATCTCCAAGAGAAAGGGCACATGAGTTCTGGGCCATGTGGTAGGAGCAGGTCACCCCTTCTGGGGACCTGCTGTCTGCCCCTAAAACTCTGGACTCTGCCTGGTTGAAGGTCGTGGTCTCCCAAAGGGACACACTCTTGTTGAGGGTCCTATTGAACTGTAACCCATACTTGCATCCTGCCCCTGGTTTTGCTGGACTAGAAGCTTCCCAGACTGACTTCCAAGGTGGGATGGGGCTCTACTCAGCCGACTCACTCAAGCTCATCTTGAAGATTCAAAAGCCTGAATTTTGGCAGAGAAAGAACTCACAGGTTCTCTTGTTGGCTCTAAGATGTGCTCAGATACTTTTTTCTTTTCGTTACTTTCACATACTTTCAGATGTTAGCTCCCAGTGCCACTGACCGTGTTAACCCTGAGCCACCAAGGGTCACTGTACATTTCTTTAAAACTCCAAGGAAAGCCTGCAGGTTCCATCTCCAGAGGCACCTTTACTCAGGTCACTCACCTTCCAACCCAGGGTCGGAATTCCTCCCTGACCCCAGACAAAGAACCAAAATAAGTCCTGGGAAAACTTGATTTTCCCAATTGGAGACTTGATTTTTTTCCACTCTAGGAAATGTAGTCTGTTTCTCTCTGCTTCCAGAACAGAGAGTAACTGGTCCTTCGGAAGAGAAAAGACTTACACGAAGCTCTACATCAAAATGTCTCCTAATCTTGAGATGTTATCTAGGACAGTCTATATTTCCAAGCTTTAGTTCAAGTTCATGCCCTTCAGTTGCCCCAAGAGCAGCATTTCCCTCAACTGCTGACGTAGGGAGAAACGTGTGTTTTGCTCTCAAAATAAAATGAGAAAAAAAAAGGAAGAAAGGAAGGCTCAAATCTCAGTGTCTGGGTTTGTTTAAGGTTAAATTTACTCTCCCCGAATAAATCAATTTACTATACTACATTTTATTGGTTTCGCCTCTTTATACTAGACGGCTCAGTCACCAAAGTGCTTGTCACATGAGCGTGAGGGCCTGGGTTCAATCCCTCGAATTCTTGTAAAAAGCTGTGCGTGGGGGTCTGTGCCTGTACACACGTGGTCATGCATACGCACACACCCACACCAGACACACACACACACACACACACACACACACACACACACACACCAAGACAACAAAAAGGAATCAACAGGATTTATGTAGAGCAGACATTTCATTGAGTTGTTGACTTAGTACTTGACAGCCCACGCAGGCTATCAATTTGGACCAGCCCAACATTTCAGATGGAAAAACAACAGAGAAAAAGCTGAGCACAGAACTGGCGTGGGTTTTTCCAAACTCTACCTCTCCTGCTTCAACTTCAGTCCTGAGTTAGGCATTGAGCACAGTGGTCCTGTCGGTGGGATGGTGCCCATTCGGTAGAGGATGTCACACCACAGCTCTCATTCTCCCACTCAGTCCCTTGTCTGCTCTCCTCACTGTTTAGTGCTTAGCCGGCTTTTGGTAAAGAGGACAGAGCTAGGAGCCAGTGCTGATCTGTTTAACAATCCTCCTGAAGCCTAGATACAAATAAGTAGGCCTTCTTCAAAGGCGACTTCCTGGGACGTGGTGGGCTTTGTTACCAGTGAGGCCCTGGCTGCTCCAGTTATTGGCAAAGGCCTCTTTTGGAAGCACTTTGAAGGCTGCTCCAAAAGCCTCGCAGGGCAGTGGCCACAAGGAATTGCACTAGAACTCTTCATCATTTGTGAGCGGTGGGTCATCGCCACCTCGGAAGCTTTCCCATAGCCACTTTATGTGCGGAATCGCCCACACTGTTCTTGTCTGTGTTACCTTAAGTTATTCACGAGCTGCCCCAGTCAGGGGAGCATGGACTGTGCAGCAATAACTAATGCATCTGCAGAGCAAGAGCAAGTTTGCAAGCCCAACCTCCTCCCTGCGCATCAGGAAACAGCTCTCTCATGGAATGCTGACCTTCTGCACACCTTGCAAGTAGATGCTCTGGCTACCTCCTAGAGACTATTTCGAGACTGTGTATGTAATGAGTAGAACTCGGGAAAGAACACCCCTCCCCAAAAGGACAGGTTCACTTACTGCCTTGGAAAACAGAGACAGTGTTTTACTTCAGATCAAAGGATATGCAAGCTTATGAACTAGCCCAACAAAGGTGGTATCTCCTTGAGGAACCACAGAAATGTGTGGTCACTGGCCAGGACAAATGATTCAGGGCAGCAGTAGAGTGCTTGTCTAGCATGAATCAGGCTCTGAGTTCATACCCAGCACTGGAAATAACAATAAATCTTGGGCTGGCAAGATGGCTCAGCAGGCAAAGGTGTTGGAGCTGGAAGACCCCAGATTGAACTGTGGACCCAGTTAGCTGAAGGGGAGAACCAGCGCCCCCAGAGTTGGCTTCTGACCCCCCCCCAAACATGCCATGGCACAAGCCTCAACTCTTTCTCTCTCTCACTCCTGAATGAATACACAGATGAATGGGGAAAATTTTAACTTAAATTTGATTGTTTTTATTAAGAGTATTCCCTATTAGGAGTGGGTATCATGGACATATTAGAAGTCTTGAGCTATCCATAGTAGAATTTATATAAAACTATTATAGAGGGTGTTGGTTATGGGTAAGATGCCAAAATAGGCCATACTCTGGAAGGAACTCCTCTGTGAAAATCAATAGGGAAGGCCAGTCCTGATGTGACAAACTGACCCCCCACTTTATATCACACTCATCCTTCCCACCCCGCCCTGACGTTCCTTTCCTATGGTGAAGCCCACTAGCACAGGCCAGCGTTTGATTCTCTTCCTGTCACTCAGTGGGAATTGGGGACACCCAGATTCAGATATGCCGGCCGCTATTTTCACAGTAATAAACTGTCTTGTTTCTGACCTGGGGACTTAAATTGTTAATGTCTGTGGACCTGTGACAAGCGAGGGCCAAATGACCGTCAGGATTTTTTGGTTTTCTTCTCCTGGAGAATAGTAAGGAATGCTGTATTAGTGCTGAGCAGGGCAGGAGGAGAGAAAGTCCCAGAGAAACTTTATACAGTTTATGTATAAAGCAAGCCTTTATATAGGTTGTAATGTATTGCTCACCTATAGTTGCTGAGACAGCCATCTGATTGCGTGGATCAGATGGTAAATATATTGTTGACAGTTCTGGAAGCCAGCTCTCTGAAATTAAGGGATTAGCAGAGCTGGTCTCTCAGGGAGCTCTGGGGAGGGTCTGCTCTGAGTGTCTTACAACTTCTGATGGCTGTCAGCATTCCTTGACTTGTGGCTACACCACTCCACGAGGAACCTCTGCTTCCTCTTCCTTGTGTGGTTCTCTCCTCTGCAGTTCTCACAAGAGCACTTGCCATTGGATTTAGGATCCAGGACTCACCCATGTTATCCAAGATGACCTCATCCCAAAATCCTTTATCTTAATTTTATGGGCATAATCCTTTTTCCAAATAAGGTAGCATTCCCGGAGTCAGGGATTAGGGACAGTGTATCTTTCGATGCATCACTTAGCCCACCATAGTGTCCCTCATCTGTATAATCTGACTAGTCAAAGAATCTTAAACCATTATGATAATTGAAAATGGACCTGGACTAGTAGATTCCATAAATTCCTGACAGACACCAGTGCAACTCCTTGGCTTTTTTGGCAGGGGTGCAAATCCCATCTTTTCTCTCCTAGGCCTCAAAAAAGTCCTACAAATAGTATCTCAAGGCAAATAGACATAGTGGAAACCAACAGACCCAGGACACAGGGCACTAGGAGCCAAGGGCTGTATCTGAATGGTTGTGGACATATGGCTGTCACACGGAGCTGGAATAAGGACCAAATAAATCTGCTACTGCACATTCCAAAAACGCACCAGCAGGTAGACCACAGGGTTCTCAGAAGGGCATGTTGAGAGTCCCCGGGAGTTTTATATAAATTTCTCAAATGTGAGTATGTACACTTTTCTGAAGAGAGAATTCCTAGGTCTTACCAGAGTTTTAAAAACAACACCTATCCCAAATGAGCTTTAAAAGTATTCTGGGCCCGGGTGAGATGGAGCAGATGAAACAACCACCTGCCAAGACCTGGGTTCAATCCCCAGGAACCACAATGGAGATAATCTACTCCCAAAATGTGTCCTCTGACCTTCAAACACACACTGCGGCATACCCACAAACAAACAAACAAATAAATTATTTTAGGCCTAACTTGTACCGAGTAAAAACTAAAGGGACTGTGGCAAGTGAAAGATTGTTGGACTGTGAGAACCAAAGTTACATTTGAAGTTTTAATGACTGTGCCATAGAGATCCATGCAACAAAATGCCTCTGATCTGCACGCCCTTGCCCAAGGATAGATAGTTCCTGAAATGCTGGAGGCTGTTGTTTATAGGGGACGACAAGCCACGTTTTCACTCCCCTAAACATGTTAGTTTGACCCATCTGCACCAAGTGTGCTTGATCACATGTGGGCGGGAGGTTCACAGGCAGGAAGTAATCACGATGTATGTTTGCCCCTGGCTGGACCTGATGGGAAGTACTCAAGTCACTGCAAACCGTGACTCGAGGGCATTTTCTGGAAACCCAGAGATGGACCTGGCCAGAGCCCATCCACCTGGCCAGTATTTAAAGCTTGCTTCAAATTAGGCTTTAAACTGTGGTAGTGGTCTTATTCTCAACCAGAGGGATTAATAGGAGCATCATGTTATACGAAAAGTCTTAAAATCACAGAAATCAATGGGCTGTGAAAATCAAAATTATGAGGTGAGGATATAGCTCAGTGGTAGAGTGCTTGCTCAACATTCACAAGGCCCTGGAATCAATGTCCACAATGTAAAAAAATTATGACTACTTTTATTATGACTACTCCCTATTGGAAGTGGGTTTCTCAGTGTTGTGGCAATATTGAGTCTATTATAAAACTATTGTAGAGACTGCTGGTTAAGGGTAAGACGCAACAGTAGCCCTCATTCTAGAAGAACGTCTGGGTGAAAGTCAGTAGATGAAGGCTCCTCTCCTTTCCCCTGAAGGCTAAAACATCCCAGCCCCTACTTTGTATCAGGACTATTCCTTCATCTTCTGTCACGTTGTTTATATCATCTGGCACCCCCCCCCCCCCCCCCATAGCCCTGCCTTTTACAATTTTTCCTTACTTCCTCTTCAAGTCAAGTTCAAGCATGCTCCCCATGAAGTTTTCCCTAATTCTAGTGCTCTCTAGATTTTCCCTAAATTCCCTCCCTCTCTCTGTCTCTCCCTCCCTCCCTCCCCCTTCCCCACCTCCATCTCTCACTCCCTCTATGACTTTCCGAGTTATGTTCATTCTTTGACAAATATTTGGTCCCAATGACTCACATGCAGCATTTGTTTTCGTTCTGAACTCCCTTGGTTACAGGAGAAGTTCCACTTAAACAAGCCCAAGCAGAGAGAGGAAGAGAGGGCAGGAGGGGGGCGGGAGACAGAGTCAGAGGGCCTGCGAGAATGGAGTTGACAGTGAGGCTGTCTGGGGCAAGAGCTGTCTAGGTCCTCTTGGAGCTTCCCACCCTGACTGCAGGTCACGTGTGCTTCCTTCTTGGAGGGAGGACATGGCTGCTGATGGTCTGTCTGTTTCACATCCAGCAGCTCCGAGATCACAGAGGAGATTGAGTGCTGTCTACCAGATCCATTGTTAAAAACCTCAAGGAAGAACTCACTGGTAGGTTTGCGGGGTGCTCACCTTGACCCAGTCAGTACAGCTGGGGAGGTGAGTCTCCCCAAGTGGCCGCCCCTGGGTCCCGGGAGTGCTTCTAAGGCCAGGAACAATGTTTTTTTCTAAGAGGAAGAGAGGAAGAGCTGCTCCTTGGGCAACTCGTATCTGTTCAGATATGAGTTAGCCTTACCTCTCTCATTGGCGTGAGCTCTTTAAAGAGTACACCTTACTTCACAACTGCTTACCACCAGCTGAGAGGGACCTGTGCCCTCCACTTCAGCTGACGGCCATAAGTGGGCATCAGACTGGAGTTATCAATCTCCTGTTAGGATCATAATCTACACGCGGATACAAACAGGCAGGCTAGCGCATCAGTGTTCACTCCCCTTCTTCCTTTTCCTTTTTCTCCTTCTCCTCTTCCTTTTCTTCTCCTTCCTCCTCCTCTTCATCACATGATGAATATGAAGTTGCAAGGACAGCAATGGTCAGGCCCAGTGAAGAGTGACTCATGAGCAGAGGAACCAGAGAAGCATGTGAGGGCAAAGCTGACAGGAGCAGACTTGAGTTTACTGGCCTTTGAATTTGCTAGAACTTAAGGTGACAGTCTATGAGCTCCGTGTATAGAATAAAAGGAGCATCTCCTTAGTACTGGGTGTTGGGGCACAGCTTCGGATAAGATGACGAGTTCTCTTGTAGCGTAACTGGAGTATGCAGCCAAATGTGTGCATGTGTAGCAAGTGCCGTGAAATCTACTGTTAACATCCTATCCTGAATCCAGAATCATCTCCAACCTCCGTTCTCTAACCCACAGACTCCTGTCCTTGGATGTCCATGAAGGTGGTATTGAAGAAATCTCCATTCACACCGTCAGGAGTCAAACCCGAACAGTCCCTCCCCATTCTGCCCCTTCCCTTGGTCATTATGGTGAGCACCTCACTGGCTTTTGGAAGATCTGAAGCAGTGGGAGCGGAATGTGGCCAGGAGTCATTTGGGTCACTCCATCAGCCTTGGAATCTTGAGGATCACACCTCGCTAACATGGAAAAGAGAGAACTTCTAATAACATCTCAAACACCAACTCAGCCTCAGTGCAAGATCTGAACTGTGGCTTTCTGTCCAGTCCACTATCACTAAATGATAACTATTTTGTGGTCCTTGTTCTCCCAAGAGTATGCATTAGCCAGACCAGGATTTTTGCTGGGATATATACCATGTGCCCCCTACATGAACTGCAACCAAAGAGGTGCTTCGAAGTAGGAGCTAACCCAACAACAGTGACCAGGAGAGGGCGTCAGTGAGAGGGAAGGGAGGAGGGGCTGGGGCAGGCTCCCCTGGTGCGGAGTAGAGGTTATGGTGGACCTGTTATTCCGCACAGCTTGGTCCTCTTCTTCTGGAAACAGCATTGCTTTTTCTTTGGGAAGTTGCCCTTTTCCAGTTAAGAGGCCGTCAGTTCACACCCTCTTTGGTTTCTGCCACTCTCTACAGAGAATTGGGAAAGATCTGTCGGTGGCAGTGGGGTGTACTGCTTCAGGTTCTGCCTGCAGCAGCCTGAGGGGTCCTTTCCAGAGGCCTCTATGAAGATGGGGTTCCTGACTCACCGAGGAGGTGAATTTCAGTGCGCATCAGTGCGGTGCCCAGCTGGTCTCCATCAGGGAGAGACTTCAATGGAAACTTAAGCGTGTGATTAACAGAAAGGGAGGTGCTGGCAAAGGGTAAGATGCATCTAACTGTGGGCGTGGCTTCTCAAGAGAGAGCTGTCCAAGTGTTTTAGCAGTAGCCAAGTAGACATCTTTGTGACTCTTGATTTGGATCTCAAAGAGTTATTAAAGAGCCCTTTGTGGGTGTGGTGGTGCACCTTTGTGGGTGTGGTGGTGCACCTTTGTGGAGTGTGGTGGTGCACCTTTGTGGGTGTGGTGATGCACCTTTGTGGAGTGTGGTGGTGCACCTTTGTGGGTGTGGTGGTGCACCTTTGTGGAGTGTGGTGGTGCACCTTTGTGGATGTGGTGGTGCACCTTTGTGGGTGTGGTGGTGCACCTTTGTGGGTGTGGTGGGGCACCTTTGTGAGCCCAGGTGGTGCACCTTTGTGGGTGTGGTGGCACACCTTTGTGCTCCCAGGTGGTGTACTGTTATGAGCCCAGCACCGGGCAGGCAGAGGTAGGAAGATCTCCAGGTAGAAAGGGTTCCAGGCCAGTTAGGATTACCAAGTGAGACCCTGTCTCAAAACAAACAAACAAAAAAACCAAAGGCTAAAGAGCCTTCTGTTTCAGTAAATGAGATTATGGGGTGAGGTGGCTCCAGAGGTTCCTTGCATAGGATTAAAATGTAATAGCACAAAGCCATGGGTCAAGGGGTTAAGGCATGTCCTTCCTGTGAATGGGGTTCTTGTGAGATTCCTAGAAACCAGCAAGAGGGCTGACAGCTTGGAAGGAGAGGGCTCTGGTTTGTTGCTGTCCTCATATTTATTTGAAATCTCTCTGTGTGGAAGGAATACTGTAGCAATAATCTTCACACCAGTGTTAATTGTGCTAGAATTCTCGACTCCCAGGTGGTGGAGGACTTCAGCCAGACTAGGGTGAAGGACCCTTCTCTCCTCGTGGCCCTCCCTTTAAATGTTCCCTGGCTCTGTAGCTGGTTCCTCTTGGTCCTGTTCCTGGCTGCAGGACTCTTCATATACTAACCCGGGAAAGCCTGCGAGCTGTAAGTGGGGACTGTCTTGGCAGGGCAGACAGGAGGTTGACTTCCTTATGTGAAAGTGGCCCAGACTCTTAGGCCCTAGGTGTGAATGTGGAGCCTGTGTAGGCTGTATGTTGACATAAGAGATTAAGTTGCACTGGGACATTCTACTTGAGAGCTATTTTGAAAGAACAAACTAAACCAAAAAACAAAACAAAACCCCCTAATAATAGTAATTATAATTCCTTTCCCTCACTAAGTTATATCTTTAAATAAAGGCATGTGGAAAACAAGAATCTCCCCTTTGTGTGAATGGAAATGTGCTGCCGAGCAGGCGCACTACGGGTCACGGCTTATGGCATTTCCCTGTTTGATGCCTTTATTGCTCTCAAAAGCACTTACATTTTTCTTTGCTTATATCACAGTTTCTTTATCAGTAGTTTCCTTTAAAAAAAGCTATTAAATTCTTGCTATCTCTTTTTAAAGAGATTAGGAAATTTCAAAAGCTCTGTTACAGTGTGGAACACCAAGTGTCTGCTCTTGCCAATAGGATGAACTCTGGCACTAGGCTCCTGTCTTTCTCTGGAGGGACAGCCGTTTTCCATGGACAAATGAGAAGGGTGAGGCCTACAGGAAGCCATGCACACATGCTGACCTTGAAAAATCTCCTAGTGACCCCTAAGTGAAAAGTCCCCACTTCATCCCAGAGGGCACGAACGAACGAACGAACGAACCCAGTTCTGGGGTAGGGAGCGCTACCAGCCAGTCCCTGCCTGCGTGGAGAGTCTTGCCTGGGACCAGCAGAGGTTCTCGCCAGGGGAAATGCTTGTCTAGCCGCCAGGGTAACGCACAGCCTGGGTCCCTTGACTGCTGCCACTGGCCCAAGCCGGAAGTCCTAGGAAGAACCTTTTCCAAGTCTGGCCTCCAGGCCACAGCGGTGTACACTGACTTTCCAACACTCTGAAAAACAGCACAGAGCAGCCACTGTGATGTCAGATTAGCCTGGCAGAGCCGTGAGCAGACCCCTGGACTCACCTGGCTGTCCTGGCACGGGGCTCAAAGCAGATGATAACTTCTGTAGCTTTTGCTCTTCACCAGTAGCTGGAACCCTGTTCTCGCTCACCCTGCCCCCACATCTGCCACTTTTAATCCCTCCTCCCCCTCCTCCTCCTCCTCCAGATTCCTTTATTACCATACTTCTTCCCAGCGGATGGTAGGGAGAGCAGGGCAGGAAATGTCCAAAGAATCCAGGGCTCACACTTGCCAACACTTCATCTAACCTAGATGCAGTTCAGCAAAGGGATTTCACTTTTCTGCCAAGCTTGCCTCTCAAAATCACCCTTCGGCCTCATAACACAGAATAAGGCCACTGTCTGGATGTCCCCCTGAGGCCTTCCATTCAAGACCCAAATTTCTGACATTCTGCATCATACCTTCCCCAAAGAAGGTTTCAGTTCTCCCTTCATGCCTGTGGAGGGAGGATGCGGGGCTTGCCAGTAGTCAATTGTTGTGACCCAGCAGGTCCAGCCAATGCCAAGACGACTATTCTGTGGGCCTCTCATCAATTACTTTTTCTTTTCCAGGCTGGACACCCCTTGTGGAGCAAGGCAGGGGCTGACTCATGCTCAGTGAATACTCTGGTAGGGAAAACACCAGAGTGCTAAATGAAAAAAAAAAAAAAAAGTATTCTCTTGCCACCAACCATCTCAACAGTGGGCTGCGGCAAGGACTGATTTGAATGCTGTTCTTCCCTGGTAGCTTGGGGTGAGTTTTCCAGGACAGAAAGATGTACAGAGTTCCATCATCTCATTTCTGTGGTCGATGGGAAGGCAAAAGGGAACAGGCAATTGGATGCTCCAAGCTCTGGGACAAAGGAAACTGTAAAGAGCTTACAATCAAGTCCTGGATCAAACCGACTCCTCTTTACATATAGATTTGCTAAAAAGTTCCTCAAACTTAAAAAGTATATCAGACACACACACACACACACACACACACACACACACACACACACACAGCTCAAAATCCTGCTGTCACAATTACTGTCTCCCCTTGTGTCCTTCCTGCTGGGTTATTTCTAACCCCTGTCTGGGCACAGGTGAGTGGCACCTTGGCTCCTCCTCCTGGCTGTGGAAGCCCTCCCCTACACAGCTTCCTAGTTCCCATTCTCACTGTCCACTTCATCCTCTCTCTGCAGCCACAGCAAACTTTCTAAACCAGAAAACTGCTCATGTCACATTCCTGCTTAACCTCTTCAGCAGGTCCTTCGTAGCTTCCAGGAGACGTTAAGAATTCCTTTCTGCTACCAAGTGAGTTCCAGGAAAGGCGCAAAGCTACACAGAGAAACCCTGTCTCGAAAAACCAAAAAAAAAAAAAAAAAAAAAAAAAAAAGAATTCCTTTCTGTATCACACAGGATGCTTTAGAAGCCAACCTGCCAACTTCCTCAGCATCGTCTCTCCCTGCAAGACAGCTCTCCTGAGTGTCAGAGGTACCTTCACCTGAATGAATACCCTCTCTCTAGCAACAACTGGCTACTTACAATATCCCAGTGGCTTCCTCCAGCCACAGGTCTTCAGCCATGCAAATCTCATTGCCCAAAGCACTTCCTCCCAGGGTGGCCTTGAAAACTTGAAGAATATCTGTGAGGCCCAACATGCCACCCAACAGGAAGCTGGTGGCCTCAGCACTGCTGTCACCGCCCTGTTCTGCTGCCCAAACCCTGACACACAGTTTTGGACCATCCATGCATTCGTCTCCCTCACTGGAGTGTGGGCTCTGGCAGGGTGGGAACCCAGTTTTACTCATTTCTACTTTCTCAGCCCCTAGCTTTGTTTGTTTTGAGACAGGCTCTCACTGTGTTGTAGGCTGGCTTAGAACTTGTAATCTGCCTACGTCAGCCTTCTGGGCTGTGAGATCACAGGTGTGTGACACCACACTGAACCCTGACACGGTAGAAAAGGGTGGTGTGCAGTGCGGATTTAATGAAAGGAGGAGGTCAGATCAAGGAATTGATTTTTTTAAATTTGATTGATTGATTGATTGATTTTGCTGTACTTTCCGTTGAACTTAATCTGGACGGGGGCAGCAGCTGAGGCTTTAGCAGTGAGGCAGCTGCTAAAGCATGAAGACCAGAGTTCAGATCCCCGGGACCCACATGAAAGCTACGTGGGCGTGATCGCCAGGCTGTAATCTTGGGATGTGGGAGGAGGTGACGGGGATCCCTGGAACAAACTGGCTGGCCATAAGAGCCAAATCACGGAGCTCCAGGCCTAGTGTGAGCCCCTACCTCAATACGTAAGTGGAGAGCCTTTGAGGAAGACAACAACCTCAGGCCTCCAAATGCACATACACATACATGCAAACATGTATGTACACATGTAACACATCACACACACACACACACACACACACACACACACACACACACACACACCAGATGTTTAAACCAAGTGTTCTCATAGAAATCTCCACTGCAGTGGCTGAAGCCCTGACTTAGCCCCTCCCCTTTGTGCATCACAGAGCTTACCCTCTTGACAGAGATAAGGTGAACTCAGAGCAGAAGCCGCTACCAAGAGATGGCTCTCTGGAGAGGAAGACTCAGATCCCTGAAAACATATGGAACCCCACAGGACGGAGAGTTTGCTGATGAGAGTTTGAAAGCCTGTGGAGGCTGGCTTCTAGCCCAGCTAGCCGTTAGCCCTGTGGGAGAGTTACCTGTCATTCAGGAGTCCAGGTTCTCAGTGTAAAATGAGAGGGTGGAAGCAGGGTCCTGTGAACCACTGAAATTCTTCAGAACCTTACAAACGGTCCCTGACCTACACATGAGAACCGTGGCCACGGAGGGCGGACAGGGGTCAGTTCCAGTGTTGTTCTGTGTCACTTGCGTGTCTTTGTGTGTCCTTGGCTAGATTTCTTGACGTTCTTGAGCTTCCGTTTTGTAATCTGAGAAATGGGACTGTTAGAACCAAACTTTCTAAGCTATCAAATAACCCAGTGCAGTCCACATGTGGCCACTGCTTGGTGTGAGACCTTTGACATGGTAGTAGAGAGCACAGACCTTCCCACTTGGGGTGCTAGTGCCCCAACACTGCCCTCTCCTTAGACTTCAAACCCTAGCTCTGCTGGTGACCCAGAAGAAGCCACTCACCTTCTCTGAGCTTCTATTCCTTCCCACAAGAGAGAGACAGAGGTCGGACCCCTCAAAGGGCAGAGGATTACATGAGAGAAAGGTGAAACATCAGTTTAGAGACACTGACCAGGTCCCAGCAGACAACATTTCCCCCATTTTTCTGTCTAAACCGAGTCTTCTCAATCCAGTGTTCCTCCTCCAGTCTGACTCCTTCCCATCCATCCGAAGGGAAGAGGAACGAACAGAGCACCCGGGCAGCAGAAGGGCCCAAGGTCACCTTGGAGCCTCCCCGAGAGTTGGCCTAGAACTCATCTGCCTAGGAGCCCACTGGTTCACCCTATTTCACCTCCCTTGGTTTCCGAAGCTTAAAATAGACTGAACCGGTGTGGCCACATTTCACTGTACCACTCACAGAGAGCCCCTAGGGTGTTTTCAAAGCTGGCTCTGAGCTCCCCACCAGCCAGGCTCCTGTCCTGAGTTATTAAGACACACCCAGGCTCCACCAGGTCTGCCAGAGGAAATGCATTCTGAGAGGTCTCTGCTGGTCTGGTCTGCAGGCACCTCAGCTGCCCAGTGTGCTCAGATCAATTGGCCACTTCAGACGGTGTCAAGAGGGGTTGTGAGACCCTCCTGTTGTCCAGCGCTACTGGACAGAGAAAGGAGTCCACAAGTTCTTAAGGGCAGCCAGGTAAAGGCTAGATGATGAGAGCTGGGTGGGCAGGGTTCTAGGCCCATCTATACCCCATTGTTATGTGACCTGGAATAGGTCAGCCCCCCTCTCTGAGCTTTTAAGAGGCATTAAGATGCGTCCTCCGCAGCCTGGCTTCTCTTGTCCATTACCCACTCTGGTCTCATTCCCGTCTTCTGGGAAGTCCAGATGGCTTCCTGCAGTGTCAAGAGTACTCAAGGACGTAACAAGCAGGGAATGAGAAGGTCTCTCTCTTCCAAGTCAAAGGCCTGCTGTGACTGTCACTTAAATCAAGCTACATGCTTACCTAGCATGCGGGACAAGGTGCACTGGCCACCAGAGTCCGTTCTGACCCTTGTCCGAGGGCTTCCCTGAACTGTCAAGGCTGCCGGGTGACTCCACACTAAGATCCTCCTCAGCTGGAGTTCGTCCCACCTGACACACTGGCCGGCGTTTCAGATGGCAGTCGTGAGCGGGAACCGTTTTCTTGCCACCGTGCTTGTGGCTCCCGGCAGGAGTGGCTGCTTCAGTGTTTACCACAGTTGCTGGTGTTGAGAAACTCGAGACTCCTGGACTGCAGCAAGTGCATATGTTCCTGCATGGGGGCGGGATGGGTGTTTATGGTGCAAGACAACCTCAGGTGTTGGCCTTGGGCTCTTCCCCCTTTGGTTTGAGATGAAGCTTCTCATTTATTCTGGAACTTTACCTCATGGGCCAGGCCAGCCGACCTGCAAGCACCCTCCTGTCCCAGCATCTCAGGGTTGCAGGCACACATCACTGTGCCCAGCTTTTTATGTGCATTCTGGGGATTTGAACTCAGATTCTTATGCCTGGGAAAGAAGCACTTTAACGACTGAGGCCTCTCTCCAGTCCAAGAATGTTCTTGAGTGCAGTGGTTCCAGCAAGGCCTTAACTCCTTACTGCTGTGGGATGTTCTGTATGGCAAATGTGTTGCTGATTGGTCAATAAATAAAACACTGATTGGCCAGTGGCCAGGCAGGAAGTATAGGCGGGACTAACAGAGAGGAGAATTGAGAGAACAGGAAGCTGGGTGGGAGAGACACTGCCAGCCGCCATCAGGACAAGGAAGATGTAAAGTACCGGTAAGCCACAAGCCACGTGGCAAGGTATAGATTTATAGAAATGGATTAATTTAAGCTGTAAGAACAGTTAGCAAGAAGCCTGCCACGGCCATACAGTTTGTAACTAATATAAGTCTCTGTGTTTATTTGGTTGAGTCTGAGTGGCTGTGGGACTGGCGGGTGTCAGAGATTTGTCCTGACTGTGGGCCAGGCAGGAAAACTCTAGCTACACCTTACCTTCTTGCTTCATCCCCAAAGGGCAGTGGACACTTTCTTTCACAGGAATTTGTTGAGAATTAGCTCAGTGAGTCCTTCCGGGAACTTCATGAGCAGCTATTAGCCTGTGTTGAATACCTTTCCACTGAAAAACTGCCAAAGTAACTAACCCCTTCCCTCAGGGCACTGTCTCTGTTCTGTGATTAAGTGCTGGGAGGTTGGAGACCAGGTAATCAAAAACAGCAATCATCCACTGCCCATTCCAACCTAGACCTCAGAGCAAGGAACCCTGGAAGATGGATAAAACAGAAGATGTCAGCCTTCAGCTCAGAGCCAAGATACAGTGCAGTGGGCACTGACGGTGCTACACCTAGACGCTAAACTTTTCTTTTTTATGTGTCTGTTGTTCCCTGGTCCTGAGGATGACAAGGCTCACCTTGGCCAGGTTGACTCTTGTGCAAATAATGGTAAGAAGACAAAGCCCGCCTCAAGCGTGGAGTGACTCTGAGGTGAGAGACCTCCCAAGGGGCCTGTGAGATGGGGTCCACCTGAGTCTGGACCAGGCTCTCCTCCTTCCTGTCTTGGTCTCCTAGTCCCTTGGGAGTTTTCTGTACCAATCACTTGCACGCAAATCCTCATCTCAGGGTCTGCTTCAAAGACACAAGCATATTGAAATGTCAGCAGCCAGGGAAACCCCACCCTCCACACTGCCTATCATGTTGTCATAGAAGGTGATTTTGATCTCTGAGTTGCAATCCTGGATGCAAAATAGATTCCTAGACAGGCTTGGTGCTGTGCATGTGTGATCCCAGGGCACATGGGAGAGGTAAGACAACAGTTCAAGGCCAGCCTTGGTTACTCCAGACTCTGTCTACAAACAAAACAACCAAACAAAACCCTGCCAACTCAGAAACCCGGTTCCCTCTGTTTATGACAGAGGTCATCATATGAAGACCTTCTAAAGACCTGGAAGACCACCAACCTAGTCTTAGCCTAGCTTCATGATTCCTTGGTTAGAAAACACTGAAGTCAGGAGTAATGGTACATGCCTTTAATCCCAGCACTCAGGAGGCAGAGGCGGGTGGATCTCTGTGAGTTCGAGGCCAGCCTGGTCTACAGAGGACAGCCAGGGCTACATAGCAAGACCTTGTCTCAAAACAAAACAGCAAAAAAACAAAAAACAACAACAACAAAAAGAAAATGCTGACTGGTTCCCAGAGGCACCTTCTATAACCTCAAGAGATTAGGTGAATATTTGAAGGAGAGATTGCTTCATTTTATTGTACTTAATTAATTAATCTGAGATAGAGTCACGTGCTGCCCAAGCTGACCTTGAACTCATTGAATAGTTGAGGATGAATTTGGACTTCTGAGGCCCCTGCTCCCACCTCTTGAGTGACGGGTTACAGTGGTGAGCCACCAAGCTGTTTGGTCCTGGAGACTGATCCCAGGGCTTCATGCGTTCTAGGCTAGAGTTCCACTGGCTGAGCTACATCCCCAGCACCTGTTTGCTTTCTGTTATCTCAAACATAAAGTTCACTTTGTTGGAAGGATTCCCCAGTGTAGCAGGAATCTTAGAAGGTCTTATTAGTAAGATCAAACATGAGGCCAGTTATTGGGGTGAATGCTGGAAGATCAGAGAAGCAGAACAAGCCACAGCTTCCTCACCTCACCAGTTCCTCCGCTGATCCTGTTTCCTCAGACTGGAAGCCTCTGAGTCTTCATCCAGAATGAATCTCAGCTGAACTGCTGCTCAAAAGCCTGAATGCTTAACTAGCCAAAAGCTTCTAGTTTCTGGTCCTCATGCCTTATATATCTTTCTGCTTTCTGCCATCACTCCCTGGGATTAAAGGCTTGCTTTCTGGGATTAAAGGCGTGAGTCACCATGCCTGGCTGTTTCCAATGTGGCCTTGAACTCACAGAGATCCAGACGGATTTCTGCCTCTGGAATGCTAGGATTAAAGGTGTGTGCTACCACTGCCTATCTTCTATGTTTAATATTGTGGCTGTTCTCTTCTCTGACCCCAGATAAGTTTATTAGCGTGCACAATATTTGGGGGAACACAATACCACCACACCCCAGAGACTCGCAGAGGTTCCTGGAGGAGTGGAGACAGAGGATAGGAGAGAAGTGAGCCATGGGGACTATGGCAGAGTAGATGGGGACCACGGCAGAGTAGATGGGGCCATGGCAGAGTAGATGGGGACCACGGCAGAGTAGATGGGGCCATGGCAGAGTAGATGGGGGCCACGGCAGAGTAGATGGGGCCACGGTAGAGTAGATGGGGGCCATGGTAGAGTAGATGGGGACCACGGTAGAGTCAATGGGGGCCACGGCAGAGTAGATGGGGTCATGGCAGAGTAGATGGGGTCATGGCAGAGTAGATGGGGCCATGGCAGAGTAGATGGGGGCCACGGCAGAGAAGATGGGGCCACGGCAGAGTTGATGGTGACCACGTCAGAGTTGATGGGGAGCTCATCTCAATGTTGTGGTCTTGGGTCACAGACCACTCTGAGCTCATTCCCTTGTCCAGAGAAATGATTGTCATGAGTCCTTGGAGTGCCACTGATCTCATGACCTCCAGGAAGGATGCCACACATGACTGTGACTTAATACTCAACTCTGAGTTGAGCATGTAAGGGGACAGTAGAAGCGACTTCATTAAGAGCCCTCTCATTTTCCTCTAAAGTGAGTAGATACAGCACACCGCTCGGACACAGAAGGTTCAAGGCCAACCTCAGAGTGCGCAGGAGCAGTTCCTAGCCCCAGCCAAAATGAACAGTTTGAATGGAATTTCTTTCTCTAAGAGCATCTTAAACATCCATATTGGGGCTGACTTTGTCTTGGACCAGGGCAACTCACAGTTCCCCCCACACCAGGGAGGGGCCATTGTTTGGAAGGTGGTTATATTGCAAAGAAATCTGTTTGTCAAATTGGAGGGTTGGCTAATCATAGTCCCCGACTTCTCGTAGGTGGTTTCTTCAAAAGCTTTCATTTATTTGCTGTTTAATGTAGAAGAAAGCTCATTTGTGTGGTTTCTTTTTCTCCCAGGGGGGCCTGAGCTGGGTACAGCTAATGGACTACATATCACTGACTTTAATATCGTTCCAGGCAACTTAATGCAGAGGCAATTGGATGATTTGATATTATGAAAAGCGTCTGTTTTATTGTGAATGGAAGATTGACTACTTGGGTGTCCATTTAGGAAACAATTAAGTTACTGAAAGAAGGAGAATGTGGGAGGGAGGGAAGGAAAAGGACGGACAGACAGACAGACAGAGGAAAGAGAAAGGAGGGAGGAGGGAGGCAGGGAGGAAGGCAGGGAGGGAGGAGGGAGGCAGGAAGGGAGGCAGGGAGGGAGGAGGGAGGCAGGAAGGGAGGCAGGGAGGGAGGCAGGGAGGGAGGGAGTGTGGGTTACATGAGCCGGTAACTTTTCACCTGACTAAATAGCCCAGCTGTGTCTAAGGTAAATATGATGTGAACCACGTGAACAACCTTAGAGTTTCTGCTAATCATACTGAAGTTAAAGAAAAGAACAAAGGAAGATGAAACAAACAACGTAATAATTGAAGCGGGTAACCTCGAATGAAGCTGTGTAAGTGTGTGAAAACATTAAAAACACCCAGACCTGCTGCACGCCCCCCCGCCCCCCCCTGCCCCCCCCCTGTCTGAATTGCCACAGCCCTGTGTGTCGTGGGCACTTGGAGCATATCCAGGTCAAGCTGGCTGCAGCGTAAGGCCACCATGTTGGGAAGCACATGACTGGTCCTTCTACACCACATGATTAAAACACCTCTCTGGAAGGACAGTGGGACACCCCCAAGTGACTTCTTCTCATACACCATTCTCCTCCTGCCTCTCCAGAGTGAGTCCCATTTGTCACCTAGTCCCTGAGAAGTCTCCCTTGACTCACAAAACCCAGCTTCCCAGTTCCTGTCTTCCCTGCCACTGTTCTCTGTGTGCCCCCACACTCCGAATGCCCCCAAAATGTAATTTCTCGTTTTCCCTCTCTCCGACTTCAAACCCAGACTTCCAAACTGACCCCAGCTCCCCATATCCAGGTGAATCTTCCCGATGCCCGGGACCCTGCAAGCACCTTTGGCCAAACGTTACAGACCAATGCTACTCTCTCCTTTCAGTGCAAGCCTGCTCTGTTCCCTGGCTTCTGGGTTTTGTCCTCCTCACCATCACCGTTGGGCAGGTCAGGAGCAAGCACTGGCTGCATGCCATCTGTGAGAACACTGCACTGGACTGACAAAACCAAATCCCCTACCTGCATGGCACTGATACTCTATAGAGAGGAAAGTCCAGTGATAAAACTCAACCAAGCAGCAAAACGGTGCAGCATGGTAGGAAGCTAGATCCACAGCAAAGGAAGACATGAATGATCCTGAGACCGAGGACCAGAGAGCCACTTACTCAGCATTCACTGGGGCAAAGACTTGGAGCTGGTGAGCCCAGGGTACTGGTCCATAGACCTGAGGCAGAGTTTGCTCAGTGCCTGAAGTCCAAAGCCACTACGGTTGGGGCTGGAGAGATGGCTTGGCAGTTAAGAGCACTCACCGCCTGCTCTTCCCATGTTCGTTTCCCAGCATACACAGCGGCTCACAACCATCTGTAGCTCCAGTCCCAGGGGACCCGATGCCCTCTTCTGACCTCCATGGGCACCAGGCACACACGTGGTGCACAGACAGACATGCAGGGAAAACACCCATACACATAAAATAAATAAAACAAAACACAGAGAACCACTGAGGCTGCATCAACCAAGAGAGAGAAGGGAAGAAGACTGAAGAGGGTACTAGAGCTGGGGGTGGGGCTGCCCTCGCTCCATTCCCCATGACAGGAATGCCAGTCTGGTTTCCCTTGTGTGTCTCTGCTCACCGGGCTCCCCAGCCTCTGAACCCCCTGGCTCCATTGCTTGATCTATTTTCCCACCTCTACCACTCCGTCAGTGAGATCTAAAAGCCCAGCAGCAACTGTGCCTCCCTCTTCCCAACCCTTCCCCAGTACCTGCTGCTGAGTAAACCTTAAGTCCTTGGGACCCCCATCATCACCGCTCCCTCCTGGCCACGGCTGCATCTCCCTCTCCCAAACCCAAGTCCTTGTAATTCTCGTTGCTTACCTTCTGATCCCCCTAAGCCCTGTGGGTTCTTTAGCTGGAATCTTTTGGGTCCCTATCCATTTCTGAGAATAAATACAATACCTCCATGAAGACCACTACCCAAAGTAGGTAGTGTTAGTTTTAATATAAACAAGATTCTGATAATGTTTTAAAAACTCACCGTAAGCTATGCTAGGTCATCATTGCTCAACTTCTCTGAGCTTGTCACCTCCACTTACAAGAAAGAGACAGTGTGTGTGTGTGTGTGTGTGTGTGTGTGTGTGTGTGTGTGTGTGTGTGTGTGTAAGGTATTGGATACGCAGTCTGGCACACAATAGATGCTCAATAAGAGACGATGATGATGGTGGTAGTGGTAATAGTAATGATGGTAATTTTCACTTTCAAAGAACCAGAAATGAAGTGCTTAAAGGAGGTTCTTCCTTCTTTCCGAGTGATCACATCTCTTAATGTGAGGTAGCTGAATTTTTCCTTCATCCGATGCTACTTGGAAAATGAAGGGCACCTGACATATTCATAGGGAGCTTCAGATACATCAATTCCATAGAGCTATTTATTCCCACATTTAGGACTTCAAAACCAACCAACTTAATGCTAGGACTGTAGATGACTAAAAAGGGGAAAATCTACTTAGCATGACTGTTTGGCATGATGAACTGCGCAAAGCTGCTCATTAGGCGGGGGTATAGATTCTAAAAGGAGGAACATTTTTCCTATAAAATTTGTGTGGCTTTTGTTCTTATATTATGAAATAATGCATATTTATTATGTAAAATTTGGAAAATGAGTAATTAAAAATAGATAATAAATTGTCACTTGATTCAACCATTTAGAGGCAAAACTGTGTACATTATGAGAGTTATTTTCTGTTCTAAAAATCTGAAAAATGATCGGAGATATCCCCTCTTCAGTGTCGAAAATGAAATAGCACTTGTTGCTTTTCTCTTAATATATACCATAAAGTTCAATACATTCTTGAAGTTGTTTTATTTCAATTACTTTCATATTGGTTTTATTTATTATTTGACTTGAATGATTACTACGATGTTACTGTTTAGTAATATGTATCTTCTATTTCAATAATCATTAAAATAACTAAAACCAAAACATCAACTTCTATTTTATAGCCACATTAGCAATCATATGGATTTACTCATATTTAATTGGTGCCATGGTTTAGTACACTTACTCTGTATTGTTTTGTGTTTTTGAGTTATTTTATTTTACTTCATCTGCCAACTTGCTGATATTTTTCTTTAGATTGGGGGTGGGCACTGTACACTGGTAACTAATTGCTTTTTCAAGGCCTGAAATGTACATACATGTAAACATTAATGTGATCAAATGGAGAGGTGTTCCCTACATTTTAAATATAAATCAGTGGTTCTTAAAATTTTCCTTTAAAATTATGGTGATATTGTTCAGTTACTTATTTTGCTTCACATAGTCTAAGGAAGTCCTGGTATTTATTTATTTAGAGTAATTTGCCTAGTTGCTTAAATTTTTTCTTTGCCCTTGAAATTAAAAGTTTTCATTAGGGCAAATCCTACTTAATAAAATCTACTTGGTACTTAATGGCCCTGTGGTGATTTGAATAAAAAAGGCCCTCTGTAGGCTCATATACTTGAATGTTTGGTTCCCAGTTGATGGACTGTTTAGGAAGGATTAGGATATGTGGCCTTGTTGGAGGTGGTGTGTCCCTGGGGTTGGGTGTAGCAGATTTTCTTGGGCCTCCAGCCCCTAAATCATGATATGAAGACTTATTATTAATTATGAATACTCAGCCTTAGCTTAGGCTTGTTTCTAGCTAGCTTTTTTTAAAAATTAAATCAACCCATTTCTATTAATCTATGTGCTATCCCGAGGCTCCTTTAACTCATCTACATTCTGTCCATTCTGCTTCCTCTGTGTCTGTCTGTCTGGCCCCTGGCTGGCTGGCTAGCAGCCTTTTCTCTCTGTCTTCCAGCCCCACCTATTTCTCCTCTGCTTAGTTATTGGCCAGTCAGATTTTTGTTACACTAATCAGGTGCCTTAGGCAGGCAAGGTAAAACAGCAACAACATCTTTACATAATTAAACAATTATTCTTCAACATAAAAAAATGCAACACACCTTTACATAGTTAAACTAATATTCTATTCCACAACATTTCCCTAAAACTATATACAATAAGAACAATTATCAAGCAAGAATTACATTTTCAATATCCCGTCCATTTGTATTTGGCAAATTCAGAGAAAATACTCCATTATTTATCCTATCTTGGTGAGTCCAAAGTTTTGTACCTAATTTACCTTCTATCACAACTAAGGAAAACTTTTACTGTAACTAGTCTTCAACTCCATCAGAGACCCCAGAAGGATATAATATTACCTGAATAAACAGGAAGTGCAGTGCAAGCCACTTCCAAAACTATAGAAATGACAGACATCTGGTTTCCTGGATAGTCACTCCAAGGTTCCTCTGCAATGTTGGGGCATTCATCTTTAGCCTACAGGCCTAGAATATCTGGCAGACTTTTCTATGAAGCAGGAATTTTGAAGGACTATTCTACCTTTTCTTGGCAAAATTCAGCAGTCTTTTTCTTTTGTGTCCTGCTTGTCCAGTTTGTACAGTATATTGTCAGCAGTCAAGGCAAGGGCAGTTTCTTGCCTCGACTAGCTTTTCCACAATGAAAACAAACTCCATATGGAGGTTCTTCAATGCCCATCATCCTTTTATGAAGTATATTGGTGCTGCCAGGAGCAGACATGACTCACTGTCATGAAAAGCCTTAGGGTATTAACATCTTAAATGCCATATTCTGTAGGTCTTTGAAGTGTTTAAAGACCACTTATGTAAAATATATCTCTGCTTAACCTTGAAAACATACCTAATATGACTTCAAGTTTAATTATTATAGATGACTATCTATTAACCTATGTTTCTTAATTATACATTACATTTTTAAATGAGTTCATAGGTACAATACTAAATGGGAATAGAAACATATACAGTATAACAAAAAAACTCTTAAATTAGTATCAATAAACAAAAATACCTTAAATAACCATAGGAACATTTATAGAGTATATTCTAACAAAAATAACCTTAAATTTGTATCAATATACAAAAATCCATACCAATGTAAAATATTTGAGATGAATAGCTGTCTTTTTATCCTATATTTCTATATCCCCCCTAAATGATGACAAATATCCATAACCCACCAAATGACCAAAAACCACCCACCCCACCTCTTTGGAATATGGGTGTTGTGTTCTCTAGACTGCTTCCTGATGTCTGGGGGTGACATCATCTCCAAGGGACCCTGAGAAAATTGAGATAATGGTCAAATCCTAAAAAAAAATTAGCTATAGCCTTTGTTGTCCAGTCTCAGAACTGTTCCCATGCTGAGCAATCAGTATGTACATCACCTGTTTTGTAGTTTCTCTTGGTTTATTTCTTTATATCTGTAGCCAAGATTTTCAGGAGGTCTCCCCTGATCAAACCTGATCTCTATCAACCTTGAAGGGACCCACAGCCTTTCATTTCCTGGAGGAAAAAAAAAAAAAGAATAACCTCTCCCCCAACGCAACACATTTCCTGAACTCCATTTTAAAGTTAAGACATCTCTAAAGCACCTAGGCTGTTTATTTCAGCGGTTCCTTTTACAGTCTAATGTCTTTCAGCAGGTGTTGTTCACTCATCAGCATTTAAAATATGCAAAGTCAACACCACACAAGTTCCAGATGCTCTGTATATTTCCCATCTTTATGTGGCTTTTCTCCTTTATATAATTTTACTCTCTCTTTAAAGACTTCATTATTTTCAAACTATTATTTTTTCTAGGATTGTCTATACCTATTTTCTTTTCTTTCTTAAGTGCCTATGTCCTTTTTTAAACACACTGTAACGTGTTTAGAGGGTTGTTTTGGTCTGGTCCTGCTTTACTGTTCACCTGTAGCATTCTCTGACAGTGTGAACCAAACCTTAAACTGCTAAGTGGTTTTGCACTGGCAGCTGGCTCCACCCCACTCAGGTCCATGAGAGCCAATCTTTACATCCCTCAGGCCTGGCCGAAAAGTGCATTTACTGGGAGCTGCATTTAACCAGGAGCTGCGTTTAATCACCTCAGCTCTGGAAAGTTGGTGCCCACAGTGTGGCAGGTGTGTTTTACTTAGCTTGCTGTTTCTACTTAGTGTGCCGACTGCTCAAGTGTTCCTTGTATGGCAGAGTCGCACTTTTGTACACTATAAGCACTGGGCTACTAGGAAGCCATATCTCCTCCCACCCCCACAGCTTTTTCAGGTCCTATGTAGAAATATGGGCCCCATGTTGGGCACCAATTATGTATATTTGGTCTTAGCTTAGGCTTGTTTCTAGCTAGCTTTTTAACTTAAAGTAACCCTTTTCTATGAATCTATATGCTGCCCCAAGGTGTGTTTTCCTCATCTACAGTCTATCCTGCTTTCCTGCTTTCTTGTTTCCTCTGTCTGTCTGGCTCCCAGCTGGCTGGTTGGCTCCCCTTTTCTCTCTGCCCAACAGCCCTGCCTACACTCCTTTGCCTAGCTATTGGTCATTCAGCTTTTTATTAGACCAATCAGGTACCTTAGACAGTCAGGGTAAAACAGCAACATATCTTCACATAGTTAAACAAATGTAGCATAAACAAATGCAACACATCTTTACATAGTTAAACAATTATTCTTCAACGTAAACAAATGCAACACATCTTTACAAAGTTAAACAAATGTTCTATTCCACAAAAGGTGGGCTTTGAGGTTTCAAAAGCTCAAGCCAGGCTAGGCTTGTTTTCTATCTCCCTCCGTCTTTTGGAGAAGAAAGAAGCTTTCAGCTGCTACTCCAGCTGCTACCTGCTGCCATGCTCCCTGACGTAGTGACTGTGGACTAAGCCTCTGAAACTTCATGTAAACCCCCATTAAATGCTTTCTTTTCTAAGTTGCCTTGGTCATGGTTTCTCTTTACAGCAGCAGAACAGGGATGAAGACAGGCCATTTTTCATCTCATGTATAGAAGTTAAAAGATGAAATGTGAACATGAGCTGAGTCAGGGAGCAGAGAGAGGTGATCACTGTCCTCAGCTTCCTTCCTTCTTTTTTGTCAGTCCAGGACCCCAGCCTTTAGGGATGTGCTGTCCACATTTAGGATAGGTCTTCCCATCTCACTTAACCCAATCTAGAGACCCTTACAGACAAGCCCAGAGGGCTGTCTCCTGCTGATGTAAATCCTATCAGGTTGACAAGATGAACCATTACACCTGTAGTAAAGCACACCCACCCCTCTGTAAGGTGAAGGGAGTAATGCTTCCCTACACCAAAGCCATGGAAACAGACTTCCAAACTCCAGACTCGAAGCTGTTCTTGTTCCCAAGTGGAAAGTTTCTTAAAGAAATGGCTCCATCCTTGAGGGGTGAGAACGCTCTCGAGGAGAAGGGTGTCTTCAAAGAGAGAGGGGACGTTGGCAACTCAGACCCAGTTGCTGGATGAACTTGTGTCTCTAGAACAGAGAGGAGAGAAAGGCCTTTTCCCTCTGGGTCACTGGTGCATGCCTCTTGTCCTTGCCTGAGGTGTCCCTGTTACCCTTGAGGCTCACATCACATTCAGAACTGTGGCATCATGTGGTGTGGAGACAACCTGTTAGACCATCAAGTCTCAGCTCTCAGGGCAGTCCCATCCCAGCAGGCTTGCATCACCTAGGACAATGGTTCTCAGCATGTGGGCTCTGACCCTTCTATGGGTCACATATCAGATATCCTGCATATCAGATATTTACATTATGATTCATAACAGTGGCAAAATTACATTTATGAAGTAGCAGTGAAAATAATTTTATGGCTGGGGTCACCACAACATGAGGAACTGTATTAAGGGGTTGCAGCATTAGGAAGGTTGAGAACCACTGCTCTAGGAGCTTATCAGAAGTGCGGAACCCTTGGCCCCACCTAGATGCTGAGTCCAAATCTGCATTTGAACAAGGTTTTTGGGGATTCGTGGCCACATCAATGTTTGAGAAGCCCTTGTCTACACCATGTATTGGTCAGAACTGAAATTTTAGGTGATTCCTGTGTCAACAACGGTAATTACATCTTTGTACCTTTTAAAAATAGAAATGAAAGTGCAGCACGGGGTTCCTGAAAATTCGGGGGGAAAAATCACACAGGCTTTTAAAATCAAAGTCCAGTGGCTTTACGGTACTGCCAGTTCCTCAGACACACTGGGGTGGCCTGGTTCTCCCTGGGGTTGAAACTTCTGCTCAGCTCCTTTGCCCTGGGCCAGCACAGGATCCACCTCTGAGTGTGTTCTCAACCTCTCTTCCTGACCACAGCAATGACACATGGTGTCTGAGAGAACTGTTCATGCTGGCCATGGCTTTTCTGATTAACCTTGCTCCCAAACCGAGGGGCCACACTGTGCCCACTGATCAGCCCATGCTGCTGCTGCTGTGGGTGTCCTGTGATCCTAATTTGACCTCTCTCTGAGCCCCAGGTTCTCTCTGCTTTGTCCCTACTTGTCACTTGGCTAACGTGTGTCCCTAGCACTGGCCTTTGGACAGACACAGAAGCCGAGCCAGAGAAGACGCTGGGCAACAGCGCGGAGACTGTATTGTGGCTTCTGAGACTCCAGGGGCCTCAGGGATGAGCACAGCTCTGTGGCTGTGCAGCTTGGCAGCTTGCAAACTCTTCTTGTGGCCCACCTGCTCACCCAACTACATTTTCTGAGAAGTAAAACAGGCTGTAGTTGGGCTGGGGAGAAGGCTGTCAGTAAGGTGCCTGCCGCAGGAGTTTAGGACCCAAGGCCAGATCTCTAGTACCTGTATAAAAAACAAAGAAAAAGCCCGGGGAAGTTGTACACACCTGCAACCTCAACCCTGCAGCAGCAGAGACAGGATGACCTTAGGATATCTGGTCAACCAGGCTAGAAAACATGGTGAGCCCCAGCTTCAGCGAGAGACCCTGTCTCCACAAACAAGCTAAGGTGGAGAGTGCGAGGGGCGGATAGCCCAAGTCCACCTCTGTCCTCCACATGCCTGCTCAGGTGAGTGCAATTGCCATCTTCATCTGCTGCCGTCATCAGTTTCATGAGGTCTGAGAGCAACCCTCTCTTGTATCTGCAACACAGTTAGAATGGCTGGCACATCAAGCCCTTAATACACCAGCCTACACTTAATATTGAAAGCTAAATTACAGCAAAGGCCTTGTATAAGCGGAGACTGGAAGACTATAGTGTGGTTTATTGGGTTCTACAGCTAATACCCAAGCCACTGCCATGTGGGAGGCCTTGTAGAAGAGTGATAGGATCCCCCACCCCTACCCTGCTGCAGAGTGCTGCCTCTTTCTTTCATCAAATAGCCTCATTGCTTTGATGGACCGTTTGGTGGAGGGAGGAGAGGCCTCCTGGGCGTGGTCTGCCTGAGAAGGTTGAGACTCAAATGCATGGAGGCAAAATGGAACCGGAAGGAGGTGATTTCCAAGCAGCCCAGCTGAAAGGAGAGAAATGATTAGGGAAGTGGGAGAGCAGCTGGAGTGCTCAGCTGAGACACGTAGTGAAACCCACGGCCGCCTGCTAACCTAAAGACATTAATAGCAACAACAATACATGAGGGGTCATTGGAGGCAAAAGAAGGCCCAGCAACACAGCAGAATGCTGAGGGCCTCACAAGGAAACTCACATGTAGGCCACTGTTGAGAAATAATCTGAGGAACCTGCCCACCAACAAGCCCTCAGCAGAGCGGGCTGACTGCCACAGCCCTGTGACGGGTGTCCTGTGGAGAGAGGAGCAGGGTCCTAGAAGGCAGGCTCTTGAGCAAGGGAACGCTGAGGTAGGATGTCACAGAGACGAAACTGGCAAGCAGAGCTAAAGCTTCGTCAGGTTTCCACAGAACCTTTGGAACAAATGCAAGATGGGTCCTGGTGATAACTCAGTCGGTAAAGTGTTTGCAGGTATGAGAATCTGAGTTCAATCCCCAGAACCCACACAAAAAAGTCAAGTGGAGCAATGTGTGCTTGTAATGCAGTGACAGGCGATCCTGGCTTGCTGGCAAGCCAGTCTAGCTTACTCTGAGAACCACAAGCCCATGAAAGACCTATCTCAAAAACCAAGGTGGGCTGGGCAGTGGTGGCGCACGCCTTTAATCCCAGCACTCGGGAGGCAGAGCCAGCGGATCTCTGAGTTCGAGGCCAGCCTGGGCTACAAATCGAGATCCAGGAAAGGCACCAAAACTACACGGAGAAACCCTTTCTCGAAAAACAAAAACAAAAACAAAAACAAAAAAACCCAAGGTGGATGTCCTGAAGAATGACATCCATAGTTCACCTCTGACCGCCCCCCCCCCCCACACACACGGTAGCCCTGGAATGGAAATGGCCCACCAGACAACAGACATCATACAGGCAGGAAGCAAGACCCCAATAACTATAAAACTATAAAATTCAGACACTCTTAGGTTTGTTACCAGAGCTACATGAGATTTCCGGATTCACAGAGCCGCACCCCCCCTCCCCCGACTCTGGGGGAGGAACTGTTCATCTTTGGAAGCCTCCAGAACAGTGCTGAGTTTTAGCCACAATGTTGTAAACCCTCTCTGGAGACTCCTGGGGAAAGTGAGAACTGTCGCTCCAGAATGACAGATGGACTGGGATAACCAGGTCGGTGACCTCCACCAGTCACCCAGGCTGCTTCCCATGAAACCCAATTCCTCTCCACTTAAAGGGACAGAGGTACTGGTCCACCCACAAGCCCTGGGGTGGAGAAGGCCACCCTCCCTGGAGAGGAGGGGCCATCTCCATGAAATCTACCAGAGCTGGGCTATGGGGCTCCATGGAAAAAATAGAAATATTCTCAGTGGTGTGCTGGTGGAAACCAGTCTTATTTCTTACAGAAACTAGTCTAGAGAGAAATTACACTTAAAAAACCAGATGGTTCCTTTGTTTCCAATAGCTGCCTATAAATTCTCTATTTTTCTGTTCTGTGGAATTGAAATTGATTGAAATTGGCATTTTTTTGTCATGAGTCAGTTGACAAGAAAATTGAGAAAACAAAACAACCAGTGCCAGAGTGATTTTTTTTTCCTCTTTATTTCTGTCCAAAACAGCAAGTCCAGAGTTACAGATCGGCTTGAGGAACAGAAGGAGGAGGGAGGGGAGGAGGGAGGGAGGGAGGGAGAGAGGGAGGAGGGAGGGAGGAGGGAGGGAGGAAGGAAAGGGAAGACCGTGATGACTTCAGAATCCCTCAGCACTCTTCTTTCCCAAGGTGCAATGTAGATTTGGGGACACACCCTTCATCCAGCTGCTGCCCATCTGGAATCTTGGAGCACTGCTCTCTGATAGTCCATGCAAAATAGCTAAAAACGAACCAATCCACTTTGGGTTTCTGACTGGTTTCATAGCCTCTTCCAGAAGTGAAAATTCAGACTGGAGCTGCTGCCCTTCGCTTGGAAGTGATCCTGTAGCAAGTGGGTGCTTCAGGGGAACTGGGGGGCCTGGAGGTTAGTCTGTATCCCGTGCCTCCTGGGGCTCCCAATCAACCGCTTGGCTCCCGGAGCCTCCAGCCTCTGGTGTTGCAAGGCTCACGGGGGTGAGGAAGAATGTGGCACAAATGTGAGCAGTGAGCAAACCTCGCTGTCTGGGTGTCATCTGGCTTGTGTGTGTACCCCCAGATCACGAGCGCACATGTGAAACTGGTGACAGTAGACACCATGCCTCCACTGCCCACGAAATGCCTCCTGTCCCAGGACTCTGTGGGTGGTCACACTTCAGCAGCTGTGTCTGGCTTCTCCACAGGACCCACCTGAGCAGCTTCATGCCAGGTTGGTGACGGACATGAACAAAGAAACAGCAGGGACCAGTGGGGGGCTTGCAGCGTGGTCCATTTCTCTCAAAATGCTGCACACGTGGAGGAAGGCTGCTGGGCTCTCAGTGCAGAGATCAACATAGCGAAGAGCCCTTGCAGCAGCCCCTTAGGAGAAATGAGGCCCAGAGGATGTTGAATTTCCCATACGGGACTCTTGGAAATGGGTGGTGTTCTGTTGGGGTGGGGTGATAGAGTGTGTAGATTTAAACACAAATCTGTGAAGACCTGCCTTTGTTTCAAAGTCTGACCCTGACTGAGTTCCATGGCATTTTGTTCATTATCAACGTGCTTTGAGAATGGGATCTTTGTAGCTAACTCGGCCTGTGTGGAACCTCTGCATCATTCACAGTCTGTCTCTTCTCAGGACATTTAGATGACGGGATAATAATAACCATCCCCATCCTAGGTGTTCTTCTTAAGTTCTTAGAGGGCACGGTGACATCCTTTCTATCATGAACACCAAGTTCTAAAGGATTCAGAACGACTGTGTCTCCTATGTGAGGGGTATGGCCCACCCCAAGCCAGGGCAAGAACATTACAGTGGGAAGTCACAGGGCAGCAAGTCAACTCAGCAGAGCCTTAGGGGCATGGCTGAAAGACTGTAACAGGCAAAACCCAGACAGCACAGAGAAACATCAGGGTCCTGGGCACCCTGCCATCTCCAGTGTAAACTGTAGCCACGGACGTAGGGAGTGAAGAGAAGCTGAGAAGCCACAGGAATTAGCACTGTGTAAGTATCGCCTCGCCATCCTTCCAGAGAGAAGTAGGCTGGCGTATTGGAGCCAGCTGTTAAACGTTCAAGGACATTGTAAGAACTTGAAGAGACAGTTGTTAAACCATTAGAATGTGAAGTTAGCCATTGGGTGATATTCACACCACAGAGATCAGTGAACACTACAGATTGGGGTTGTCTCTCATTGAATTCCACACAGAGAACAGGCTCATGAAGGTCCTATTGACAGCAGCCAGCTATTTGTGAACAGGCAGTAGTGATTTCTAACACAGACCTGAAGCTGACGGTGACCTTAAGTGACTCACTGAATAATGCAGTGGCTTCTGCCAACATCAGCTCATGGTTCCAGGAACAAACTTGGATTTCACCTGTAGGTAAGCGTGCTGAAAATCTTCAAGCCCTTCTTGGTCTTGTCAGCTACATTCACTCGTGCACTTGACCCTTGCTCAGGGCCACAGATCTTCTCACGTGTGTGCATGTCATATGAATCATGACTACATCTCCTGATAGACTCCACTGAGCACTGCATTTCAATGAGAGTAGCCATTGTCGGGGGGGGGGGGGGGGATGGGCCCTCGGGAATGAAGGGAGCAGGGACAGGAAGGAACGCAGATGGCTGTCATCGTCGCTGCACATGATAACCTCTTCTTGGAGCTTTGCAGCTGTTCTGGAGTTATTTCCTCCAGGCTGGACATGACCATAGCTGTCCTGAATGGGAGCAGCTGTGTCGCCCATAAAAGACACGCCTGAGGTCCAGCCTGCTGACACTCCATCACGGGAAAAGGCGGATCACAAGGAACGCTTACAGCTTCTACACAAACCCACTCCTTTCCCAGGTCATACAAGAGCACTGGGGACTGGAACCCTAGGACTCTTTAGTCTGCAGCTTTTCATGAATCATCCATGCTACACACAGGACTCTTCAGCGGCATGGCTATTCGTAAGCTGCCCAAGAGACTTCCTAACGGTTTGGCTACCTTTGTGTTATCCATGCTCCAACTGCAGTAAAACTCCGTTCACGGAGGTGGAGTTGGGTGGGATCCATTCTTTGGTAGCTGTGTCCTCTGTCTAGTCTTCACAGGAGAAGTCACACCACAGCAGTTTGTGTTTGCTCCTCACGGTGCTAACATCTCTCTGGCTGGCCTTGTCCAATGCCTGTCATTAAATATTGTTGCATACTGATGGTGGTGTATTCCCAGCTATGGTTCCTCCCCTGAGCTTCAGAATGCATCCAACTTTTTCCCACAGCCTCCACTAGAATATCAGTGGGTGTTTCAGACACAGGAGTCAGCTCAGTCACTATTTCCCAGTGTCTTCCTACCTCCCACCAAATTCAAACCCAATGAATGACCTGGTCTTCACCCCCAGCCTGGGGCCTCTCTGTGCACACCCACCCCTGCCTCGGCCCACTGCAATGAGTTCCTTGCCTTTTACAGGAGGAGGACAGGCACCACTTCAGAAGAACCGGCTGTCTTATCTGGAAGATTCATGAGGGGTCTTCATGTCTTCCTGCTTCAAATCCTTCCTGAGTACCTTAAATTACAACCACGCTCACCTTTCCCCTCTTCCCTGTCCCCCATGTTCTGCCACACCCCGGCACACCCGACTCCCCCACTTTCCTGTTTAGTGCCCCATCTTCCCTAGAATGCAAGCTTCTTGCACTTGCACATAAGACCTTTAGTCCAGCTGCTCACGGCAGTACCCTCAGCCCCACACAGTTCCCAGAGTACAGACAGCACAATAAATACAAGAGAAAATGTGTAAATAAAATTCTTGTTTTCTGCCCCCTATTGTTCCTCCTCTTCCAGGCTTTCTTCTGCTAACGGGGCTACCATTTCTCCATCCAGCTCTGAGCTACCTCTCCATCCAGCCCACCGGTGGGCACTGACACTCTGTCATCACAGGAGATCTCAGATCTACCCACAGGCTTCGGTCTTTCCGCCAGTACCGTGGTCCAAGCATGCATCTCCCCAGTAAGCACCTGCGGCCACATCCTACCTGACGTTTGCGCCTCCAGCCTCACCTCTCACCATTTTTACCCATCGCCCAGAGTCAGAGTAATGTATTTTAATCGATTTTTTGTTTTTGTGTGTGTTTATGTGCACTGCATGTGTGTGAATGTGCGGGCAAATGTGCCACAATCCACATGTGGAAATCATAGGACAACTTTGTGGAATTGGTTCTGGGTTTGAAGTCATGTCGCCTTGCTTGGTGGCAAGCACCTTCAATTGTTGAGATATCTCATTGGCACTAGAGTGGTACATTAAATTTTTAAAAATTATATTTACTCATTTATTAGGGAGGTGTGTGTGTGTGTGTGTGTGTGTGTGTGTGTGTGTGTGTGCTCATGCACACAGGGGTATAGGTGGGTGTGTCATGGTGAGCATATGGAGGTCAGAAGACATTGTTCAGGACTTGGTTCTCTTTGTGTGGGTCCTGAGAATTGAAGTCAGGAAGCCAAGCTTGGCAGAAGGCACCCTTACTTGGCTCCAGAGTGATAGTTTTCAGGTAAACACAGGCTTCTTGCCATATGTAGAATAAAGTCGACTGTGGACTTCTGCCTCACCTCTAGAATGCCCCACGGTTTTCACTTTGAGTGCACCCACTCTGTTTTTCTGAAGCGTGAATTGTAGGCCCACTGTGTGAAGGGCCGAGGCCCACTGTGTGATAGTTTGTTCTGGGTATTTGGGGTTTAACATGGCGCAGATTGGAAAAAAAAGATCATACTCCATGAAACCTCCCTTCTACAGTGGGAAACAAAAGGCCAAATCACTGGTCACCATGACGTGCTATGTAAGAAAGAGGTGAGTGCTGTGGAAGACAGGGTGAACTTGAAAAGGAGCTGGAGCTGTTTGTGGGGGCAGCCTGCAGCACAGAATCAGCTCCTAAGATGCAAAGGGAAGAGACAAGTCCTGCTGCAGCGATGGTGTCCGCACAGAGGTCCCCTCTCGCTATTGGGACGTCTGAGAGACAGTGCACGCATCTGGGAAGGCGGAGGCGAGGCAGAGGTGCCTTTTCTTGTTCTGGGGAAGGCCAGGGCAGGGCACCTGGTGCTCTAGCAGCTTGCACAGCTGCTGCTTATCTCCTGGCTTCTTTTGCAGGGCAGCAGCTGGGCCAGACCTCCTGAGTTCCCACGGGCTCTGCAGGGCACACACTGAGCGGAGCGATGAACAGAGTGCAGGATGGAGCGTGGAGACATGGGGAGACCGGGAGGGCTCTAGCCTGGTCCTGTCCTTACAACCCTTACTACATGTTTTCTTCTCTCTCCAGATAGCTGCCCTACTGAGGACTTCAGACAAGGAAATAACAGCCTCATGTAGAGAAGCTACCCCACTCCCAGAGTCCTGGGAAACCAAAGCCACTTCCAGGTGGTTGGGTCAATGGGTGACAGATGGATCCTGAGGGTCCCACCCTTCTGAGTGATACAAATGTATAAAAGAGAATCAAGGGACTGTGTAACCACATCAGGCAGTGTTCTTGTTTGAATTAGAAATGTCCCCCATGGGCTCAGGTGTTTGAACACTTGGTGACATTGTTCAAAACAATGACCTTTGGACAACTCAGCCTCCAGAGCTGCTGAATTCATCCTTCTGCTGTCCCCAAGCCACCAGTTGATAGACTTCTTAGGAACTTGCTAGAGGGACATTGCCTCACTATATTTCTCAGTTAGGCAATGGCTCCTCCTCAGGTGATGATCGTCAGGAACCGCCTTTCAAATCCTATCTAGATATCAGAAACAGAAGCCACTGCGCTCTTGGACTCCCTTACCCATTTTACTTTATGCTGTGTATTTTTCTTTAGTTCCAGTTTTAAATGTATTTGATGACTTGTTTACCAGAGCCTGTCCTACCTGCTGGACTCTCTCCAGTGCCTGGAGTATAGACCTCAGAGGACAGACATTTAAAAATAAAAACAAAATGATCCAACAAACCAGGCATGTTGACACACATCTGTATTCCTAACATCTGGGAGGCAGGAGGGCTGTGAATTGAGACTTGCTTGAGCTGAATAGTGGGGCTCTGCCTCAAAAGGACTAACAACCATGCTTCATGTCATATGTGAGGCTATCAATAACTTTCCGAATATCAAGTTAAATTAAAATAGTTTGTCATAGATGCTCTGGGTAGAAATCTCACAACACCTTAACACAAAGCTCTATCATTTACCCATAAAATATATTAATGGCCACAAAACTATTTTTATTGGTTATACTACTCAAAATGCTTTTGGCAATGGGCAAATTTCATAAAAATACAGCCCAATGAAATATAGATTCTACTCATTTCATCTTTTCCCATTTCACTAGAAAAGCCCTCCTATCTTCCTTAGGTTAAATAGACAACTCTAAGACACTCCCTTAGCGGTCAGGTGCATTCATGCCTGCAGAGCTTACAAAGTTAGAGTGGGTGTTAATTCTCTAGCAAGAAATTGAGTCAGGGTTTTTTTCTCCTTAGCAAGAAGATACTGTGATAAAGACATTTTATATTATATTAAAATAAAACAAAGTACACTTTTAAAACAAATGTCTTGTTTTACATTTTAACCATTTCAAAAAAAAGCTTGTGAGTCAAGATTTCTCTGGGCAGTTCTGTAGTGGGCTGTTGTCCTGATTTCGGTCAAGCTGAGCATCCCCACTGTCGGCCTTGCCTTCGGTCCGCCAGGCTCCTACCTGCTCATCTTATCTTTGCTCCTGTACAGTCTTTGCTGGCAGCGTCCACACAGCTGCAGGTCTTCTGTACTGGAAGACCTTCTCATGCAGCCACTTGGCATCAATTTCAGTTCTTTCCTAAACAAATTTGGTTGCTTGTTCATGCATTTAACTGATAGGTGTTGATCCTCTGCCACGGTCCAGAAGCCGACTCAGTTCAAGGCCATCCTCTTCCTGAAGTGTCTTCCTTTTCAAACTCATAAATGTTGCACCATTGACCCAAAGCAACAAATCTAAGCCCTTCCCTGGTTTCTGGAACATTTTCCTTCCGATCTTTTGGGGCGTCAACGCTTCCTGCAACGATTCCTATAATGATTCCTGTAGTTCTTGCCCCTGACATCTGTCTTGGGTTGAGTACTCTTCCTTCCCATTTTTGTTCCTGCCCTTGTAAAATCAGAAGATTTCCTGGCAGCTCCTGGTTTTACTAGCCCTTTTCCCAGACCCCTTTCTTCTCCATCAGAAGCATTTGCTGTTGCAGATTCTGAGTGACATTTCTGAGAGCACCCCAACTCTCTGGAGACACCATTCTTCTGAAAGTCCCTGACTGTGACATCGGTTCTAACTTCACTCCGATCTCTGGAAATCTGCACCAAAGCCTAGAATGCCTGTGTAACTACAAACTTGCACACCCTTAGCTAAGTGGGCCTGGATCCCAGTAGCTGTGGGTTCAAATGCTGGTTCTCTGACTGATTGGCAATATCATTTTGCAAGTCATCTGTTCTAAGCTTCTTCAGCTGTACAAAATGGATGACTCTGCAGATTGTGATTTCCAAACCTGGCCACACTGGAAAATAAATGAGTGTCTGTGTCCCATCCCATAGCTCTTCCTTACGACATCACATTGGCTTTCCCTTACCTGGGCAGGCAGAAGAATGCACAGTAACACGGGAACTCTAAAAGGCGACATAGCTGTGGCCTGGCTCTCGGGACACCTGCCTTGCAGCAGGGTGGCCAGATAGAGAGACATACAGGCCACTGCTGGCTTCCTCCAACCCTCTTTCTCTTCTTCCTGGGCACCTCTGGCATGGTTTCTACCTTGCAGGTAGGTGAGTGTGTGTGGATGACGCCCTATCTCTGCTCTCCAAGCATGTTCTTCTCTTCATTTTTCTCTTCTTCTCTACATCTATTTATTTATTGTGTGTATGGGCACATGTGCATGCATTCAATTGCATGACACATGTGCAGCTGGCAACTTATGGGAGCTATTCCTCCAACTTGCAGGGGTCTCAGTATCACATTCATGTCATCAGGGTTGGTGGCAAGTATCTTCACCACTGAGTATCTTGCTGGCCCTGTTACACCACAGTTTTTACTCTTCTCTTAGTCTGGTACAGATAATCATGCAACCTCAGAAACCATACGTTAAGGACACTGAAAAATGGAAGAATCTTCAGACCTGAGCCCTGATTGGAGAAGAATTAATAGTCCGTGGAGAACATCTATTTGGGGCCTTATGTCAATGAGAAATCAATCTGTATTGCATTGAATTATGGTACACTTAGAGACATTTCTCACAAAAGCTGGTGTTACTTGAAGGCTCCATACCATACAAATCTCAGATGTTTTGGGTAAACACAGCCTGTGTTTTGCACAGGCATGCCATGAGATCCAGGGACCTGCAAGCAGCTGACTGTGGCTGAAGCTTCACTGCAGACGCGGCAGGTTTATATCCCTGTCTGGAAGAAGGGCTCTTTGCAGGTTTTCCTAGCCCAGACTAATTAAAGCCACTATTGATACAACAATCCCTCTGCTCGCTGAATTAAATAATGTCTATTAATAAAAACAGCATGGCTTTAATGTGTTCATCGTGGTAAGTTTGAGTGAGGAAGTCACATTCTCCCTTTAGATCTGTCATAACACAGTTCTGAGGACACAATTATCCAAACCTTCTCTACTGTCCAAAAGAACCCCCACCCTGGGCCTGAGGCTGGGTGAGCAACCCTCCCAGTTTGCCTGAGGGGTCCTGGAATGATGTGAGGCCTTCAACAGCTGACCAGCAAACGAGATACTATGTGGTTAGAAGCAGGTCGGCAGATACGACGGGGAACTCCAAGGAGGGCTCAGGAAGACTGTCTTTGTTCTTCCTCCTGAGGAACGGCATTCCCACCACATAAACGGTGTGTGCCCCCCGCCCCGTGTGTGTGTGTGTGTGTGTGTGTGTGTGTGTGTGTGTGTGTGTGTGTGTGTATACACATATGGGGGAGTGTGATCAACTATGCACCCGTGTCTAGAAGCCGGAAGTATCTTTCTCAATTGTTTTTTCTCCACTTGTTTTTTGACACAGGGTCCCTCACTGAACTGTTCCGGCTAAACTGGCTGGGCTACCAACACCTGGCTCCACCCGATGCTGAGGTTCCAGACACTCACCGTGGCATCCAGCTCTGATGTGGGTGCTGGGGTTCAGAACTCTGGTCCTCATGCCTGTGCAACAGGGACTGTACCTGCTGAGCCGTCCTCTCAAGGTCCTGATGTGTTCTTTGAAGGCACCACCGACCAAGAAAATCCCAGTCTCTGAGACATGCCATGGTTCTACCTAGGGCCTCACAAAGGCCAGTGCTGGGGTGAGAGCAGTTGGACCCTGTCCCCTATGTTCGCTCTTGGGCAGTGAGGCAGCAGGTAGCACCCGGTGCGGTGAGAACAGAGCCGAAGGACAAGGAAGAGGCTCAGGGGAAGGTGGGTACAGATGGTACGGAGGGACTCTCCAAAGAGTGCCTGTCTGGGGTGGCAGTGGGGGGCGGGCTGCGGCAGCACCCCACAGTGTAGCCATCTGCTCTTCTACAGGGGGTCTCTCTTCATCCTTGTCCTCGGTCGGGCCCAGGAGACGTGTGTCTCTGTTCTGCAGCACTGCCCAGCCCACTGCAAGGCTTTGAGGAGAACTTACAGGTGTGAGCTGGGTGAACTGCTATTATCCCAGTAAAATTCAGAACAAACTGTTAGCCTGATGTGCCTAACTGGCCTGTTAGCACAGTGACGTGTGGAATCCCCAGCTCTGAGTCTTTTCTATGGCACTGGCACTCTTTTGCCTTCTTCCTGTCTCCTCTCACCATACCATTATTTACTACAGATTTTTCATATTATTGCCTCATTTTAAAAGCCAAGTCTTTCTGTTTTAAAAGAACAACCACATACACATACCACCAAAGTGAATATAAAAGCAATATCCCTCGTCAAAAATGTAGTAATCATTTAAAAAAAAAAGTACAAGGGAAACAGAGCAGTGTTATTAAATTCCTGTTTGATGGAATTTCAAATGGAAAGCTCCAAATCTGAAACTTGCTCTGTCTTGATTAAAAATGGACCTTTGAGCTGGGATGTAGCTCCCCTGGCAGAGTTCTTGCCTAGCACGTGCAAAGCCCTGGATTCGATTCCCAGCTCCACTCAAAGCCAGGTGCAGAAGCACATTCCTGTAAGCTCAGCAGTCTCAGCACTGGGCATGTAGAGGCAAAGAGGTCAGAAGTTCAAGGTCATCCTCAGCTACATAGTGAGCTTGAGGCCAACCTGGGCTACACGAGACCCTGTCTTGAAAATAAAAACACAAACAAACAAACAAAAACATTAAGAGACATTAAAGAGTTGCTGTACGTACACCACACTGAGCTCTTCTTAGTGGACTGAAGTGGAAAGGAATATCGTTTCTTGCTTTGAGATTCAGTGTTATTTAACCTTGTGTTTTAGACACACACACACACACACACACACACACACACACACACACACACACACAAATCACCTCACAGTCAGTGGGTAATCGCCTTTCACTTTAATGAAAGTACTCGTGTGGTCTTCAACAGAACCCGGGAGTCTAGTCGAGCTCTATCTAGTGAGAACCTTTTCCTACCAAACAAGGTATTTCCAATTTTGGTCTTGTTGCCACACAACACCTCCCAGGGCTGATCTTGTCTCCTGTAGACTTAAAAATAACAGCAAAACAATTAGCCACACACACCTTCATGTTCTCTCTTAAATCTGTTTGCATTTGATCTGAACGTTTTCATTCCGTGCTCTGTTCTCCTCTCCCTCCTTCCCACTCCATCCCAGTTATTGTGCAACTTTGCTTATCACTATAAAAAACACCCCCCGGCCCCCCGGCCCCCTTTCACCTTCTTGCTATGGCCCCATTCTCCACTCCACCCACAGTCAAGCTTCTTCAAGCAGCACACCTGCCCTTCCCACCGCAGTTCACCCACACTCCCTCCCTGGAGTATGACTTGGTCGAGGACTCTTCCTCCCTGTGTTGCCTAGCTTCTCACCCTTGCCACAAATCCTGAAAGATTTACGGAGGGGAAAGGTGAATCCTGGCTGATGGTCTTGGAGTTTCCAGTCCACGGCCAGGTGGAGCCCTTGTTTGGGGACCTCTGACGGGAGTGCCGGACCCAATGGCAGGAGCATGTTCAGAACAAAACCACTCATCTCATGGCCTGGGAGTTTAAAACGAGGCAGGAGATGGGCTGAAATCTCACAGTGCCCTTTGAAGGCATGCTCCCTACTTCTTGAAGGTTCCACCTCACAGCAGTACCAAGTCAATAGCACATGGGCCCTTGGTGGCCACGGAATATCCAAGTGACAGCAGCCCCTCTGCAGGTTCCCTTTCTGACCAGCTTCAGTGACACCTGCCTTCTCTGCTGTCCTACTGTGTTTGCCTCCTCAGAGTCTCCTTTGCAAGACCTCTTCCTCAGCCCAACCCTTAAATGCCCGAGTACAAGGGCTTGGCGCTGGCCTCTCCTCTCTTCCTTCCATGCTGTCTCCCTGGTGTTCCCACAGCGTCAGGCATCACTGTAGGCTGGAAATGCCCACATTCTCCCCTCCAGCCTGCCGCCACCTCTTCCAGCCACACGCAGATACTCACTGCTCTCTGCACTTGGGTATCTTACACACATCTCATTTCACGCAGCCAAAACTGAACGCGTGACCGCCTCAAATGGCACTTGTTATTCTCTGGCTTCTCTCATCCCAGTGTAAGGCACCACCATCCACCTTGGGCTTAATTGGAAACCCAAGGAGAGATGATCCCTAGACTGGGCAGCTTATAAACTACAGACAGTTCCCTACGATTCTGGCTTGAGGCAAACCTCCAGCACAGGTTACAGACTGCAGGCTCTTTGAGTTCCCTTTCAGAAGGGCAAAGAACAGATCATGAGAACTTCAACCTCACGACCCGGTCATCCCTGACCATACCCCCATAAACCAGTATTCTACCCATTAAGGGAATTTCAATACCTCTCCCTTCTGCTTAGTCTTTCCACTTCTAAATACTGAGGTGGGTGCCCGAAACATGGATCCAATGTTGCTCTGATCACGTATTTCTGAAACAGAGGTATTCATCCATTGTGGCAGAGCAATCTTGACCTTGTTTGGTTCCTGTCCCCCAGTCAGCTGTAACTGAGTTCTCTGGTATGATCCAAGCTTGGCCTTGAGGAAAGGACAGCCGAAACATGTTGTTGGTTTAATGACATGTCAGAGCTGTGACTGATAATAGCCATACTTGTGTCCAAACACTCTTAATGTTCAGCAATGTCAGGTGTGACTCAAGGGTGCTTTGTGTTTGTGAGACTGAACTTGACTACTTATTCCAACAGGCTTTCTGGGTCCGTTTTCATTCTGAGGTATTGCTCCAGATAGAAAATTATTCTAATGGTCTAGCTGTTTTCATGTTAGCCTAGACAAGTGGTATGTTCCCAAAGTCTTCAAATAATGCAGTCCTTTCCACCTAGAAATGGTGGCTTTTTGAAAGAATGCCAAAGAACAAACTGTTACTACTGTTAAAACAAATAAACACGATACATTCCCCAAAGTCATCGCAAGCATATATTTTACCTCGAGGTTATGGATTTTAATAACATTAGATTGTTGTTACACAATCCACATTGATCCAGGCTGTGCAAAAGATATAAATCAGGCTCAATGTTCTAAGTATTCCAAAAGGAAGGATGTTTGAACCAATGGTGGCATGCAGCTATGGCACACAAATGTCACAAGTCCCACAGAACCTTAAGTACTGTTCTCATCAAGGAAATGGCCACAGTGTATACCATAAAACCACTGTTGGGGCTTGCTGATTTAATCTTCCTTTTGCAGTAATGCCCATGTTGTTAACTCCAGGAAGTGTGTGTCACTGGCGTTTGTTTTCCTTGTGGCTTCAGTACTCCATACAATAGCAGAGATGGGAACATATTTTATTGGGGAAAGGACTAATCTATCTCCTTTCCACAGAACTTAAACCAAGATGAAAGCCAAGTGTCCCAAAATAGCTGTGCTGTGATGGTGAACAGGCATGGAATTTCCAGGACAGGGGTCACTTGTCCTTTTGAGTAAGCTATGAATTGGGAACTCAGCTGCATTCGACGGTGGATGCCTCCACTGGCCCTGTAGTGGAAGGAGGGTCTGCCCAGCAGTGGCTGCACAGCAACGGTCAGGACAGGCCCTGGAGTTGCAAGAAGAACAAGCAGCAGGCAGGGAGAGCTTCAGATTTCAGCCGAAGAAGCAGGCGGCCACCTGCACATCTCAAATCAGTGGCCTGCAAAACAAAGGATGCCCTAACCTGAGGTCTCGGGAGAAGCACCAGGATAGGAACTGGCATTCCCAGATGCTCTTAGCATGCATGACAACCTCACCCCCAGGCTGTGGTCACGAGCCAAGTTCCTGTGCACCTAACACACTGTCCTAGGTGTGCCGTGCCAGGCTTAACCCTGTGCGGCACAGCTAGTGACACCTGAATATGAGAACAGCAACTCCGACAGGAAAAGAATGTCGATGCAACGCTCAAGTCACCCAGCCCTTCCTGGGCTGAAGTAACCACCGTTAACTGATGTCCTCCCTACGGTGCTTTTCTACTCAGTTATGACAAATTGGAATAGTGACAATTATCCAATTTGGCATCCAATTTTTTTCACTCATTAAAAGTCACTTAATATCTATTGTGAGCACTTCCCTACATCATCCTGACTCTTTCTCCCAACAAAATATATTGCCACATTGTTATTGCGTGGGATATTTATATAATAATATAAATTTCCCTAGATCTAGGAAACCTAATGGCTGCATAATATTCTATTATAGGGGTGTATTGTACTAACTGCATTCCTTCCTTAGATATTTAGATTAATTTAATTTTAGCAACCGAGCTCAGAGAGATGTCTTTGTGTTCCGTGTGGGTAGAATGCCACAGCACAAGAAAGACTGTGGTGCCATATGCTGGGGTGGTGGGATTTCAGTGAGGGCATTCATCAAAGACGCAGGGCAATTCAATGAGTAAGTCAAACCAGCCTTCCTTCGTCATCTCTAGATAACCAGCCTTAGGAAACAGTGGCTGCTGTGCAGGCCAGTCAGAACCCGGCTTCCTCCTCACAGACCTGAGACCGAGAGATGGGCGTCAGATGCAAGGCTTCAGCAAAGTGCCAGCAGTGCAGGAGCTTGCTCGGCACACAGCCCTCTCGTTAGTTATTTAGTGGCAAAATGTCCATAAAATTTACCACTCTGCTTTTCTGTGTGCCACCCACAGACAAGCATGCATTCGTGATACCGTATGACCTTCCCTGCTGTCCACCTCTGGAAACGTCTCATTGTCTCAATAAAAACGCTAGCTTTCCTGGTGATCTAGTGGTTAGGATGTGTGGCTCTCTAATTATAATTCCGTGTTCCTTAAATGGTAGCTCCCATCTCCCCCTCGTCTCAGCCTCCGTAATCACCATCTCGCTTTCTGTCTCTATGAAGCTGCTTTATTCTAGCAGCTCGTGAGAGGACTCATACATTTGCTCCTGTGTCTAGCTGGTTTGATCCTTAAGGATGAATTATGTTTGAGTGTGTGTTAGAATGCCTGTTGCCTTTAAGGCTGAGTAATAGTCCAGTGTATGGATCTACCACAATGTGTTCAATTCATGTGTTGATGCACATTTGGGTTTGACGGTCAGCTTTCACTTCCTGTGGGTAAATAGGAGTGGAATTCTGCCTTGTCATAGTTTTGTCAACTCAACACAAACCTAGACATGTCTGGGAAGAGGGGATCTCAACTGAGGAAATACCCCAGTCAGAGCAGCCTGTGGGGCGTTTTCTTAACTGCTAATTGAGGCAAACCTCCAGCACAGGAGGGATAAGGGAGGGATCAAGCCACCATTGAAAGTACCATCCCCAGCAGGTGGGCCTGAGATGTTAAGCAAAGCAGCTAAGCAAGCCTGGGAAGGCAGCCAGGACGCAGCACTCCTCCCTGGTCTCTGCCTCAGTTTCTGCTTGCCTTGCCTTGCCTTCCCCGCATAGCATTTGGTCATGGTCTATCACAGCAAGAGAAAAGCAATCCAGACCGTGCATCATATGAGAATTCTAGTCTAGATTTTGGAAGACTTGTCAAACTTCTCCATGGTGGCTATATTGTTTATTTCCTTCCCACCAGGGTCCTAGTTCCTGTAGCCTTTGAGAGAACTTACATTCTGCTCCTTTACGAAACTAGCCATGGGTATGAAGATACATCTCCTTGTGTCTTGATTTGTATTTCTCTGAGGACTGATGATGGGGCAGAACATCTTTTCTTGTGCTTCCTGGCTACTGGCACGTCTTCTCTGGAAAGACATTTGTGAAATGAGTAGCAAGAGGACCCTGTTTTGCTTTGGACACACAGAGGCTTCTCATCAGAGTCCTTTCCGCAAAGAACATTTGATGGAAGGAAGCAAGTACTGATTCCCCACCCTCCCGAAATCACAATAAAGGAGGGGCTTATTTTGAGGCAAAGGGGTTCCTCCATGAGATCCTGACACAGGAAGCTCTGTGGGTCTTCAGGGACCTACAAAGGCGTCCGGCCACTACCCTGTCTCTGTCCCTCTCCCAGGGTCAGTGTGGTCCTGTCTCCGTCCCTCACTGCACGTCTGCTCTTGCTCACAAGGTCCTGACCTCTGCTCCCCACCCTACCCCAAGCTGCTAGCTTCCCATGACACGAGCCCCAGCCTCATCTTCACATGACCTGAGGGCCCCAAGGGCTCCCAGTGGACTCAGCCTGCTCTGCCTCCTCATTCAGTACTTGTCCTCAGAGGTCAGGAGCATGCCCTGACCAGGCGGCTCTGGCCAGAAGGCCAGTCACTGAGGGTACATACTGGCCGATGGGCCCAGCCTTTGGAGAGAGCTCCTCAAGGAAGGACACCTGAGCAAAGACAAGGATGGCAGCACTTGCCTGCGGACGGAGAACAACCCCCTCAGCACCCACCAGGGCCTTTCACATATGATTTCCTCAAGCATCCAAGAGTGGTCCACACTTGGCAATACTTTCCTGTGGAAAAATGTCCCTGTCCTTCTGAGGACATACTGCTGATGTCCCCACAGCACTGTTTAATGATGCCATAGTGGTGTGGCCAGTGTTGAAAACATCTGTCCAGTCATGGCAGCCCTTCCATTCCGAGGGCTATTGATCTCAGTGAGGCCAACACTCTTGATCCAGAACATGTCTATGCATGTGTGTGGTCACTTGACCTCCCCAGTATCAAATGAAAGCTGTGTTTCCTTCCCATCTTTTTACTTGGTGCCAAGGGAAAATGTCAATCAGCTGACTTCTAGATATCACAGCTTGCAAAAACCCAAATGTGTATCACTTATACCCACGGCCTGGAGAGTCAGCCTATGTGGGACTCAAATACACTTGAGAAACAGGGAATTTTCAATATTATTTGACGGTCTGAAGTGAGGACGATAAGCAAGGGTGCCTTGTAGTTAGAATAAGAATCTGCGCAGTGGGTATTTAAAAAGTAAACCTGAGTAAGCTAAGGATTTTCTTACTGTCCATCTTGCGCTACCCCTGAGCCCTGATCTTTGGATGAAACATCTGCGTCAATGCTATTCACATAAGCTTTCACAGGAGAGGAGAAAAGCACCTGCTAGCCAGTGCTCCGTTCCCAACGTGGAGGACCATGCCATGTCTCTGTCAGGTGAATGATCGGACCTGCGCCCCACTCCCATTGTTGAGTTGTGGTTTAAATGAGAACTATCCACATGGGCTCACACATTTGAATACTGAACCCTAGCTACCATCACTGTCTGGGGAGGTTTGGGACCTTTAAGTGGTATGGACTTGCTGGGGGGAGGGCGCTTCAAGGGTTGATAGCCCCCTCCACTTCCTGTTCTCTCTCTCTGATTCATGTGTGTGTAAAAGACTGTTATCCAGCCCCCTGCCCCTGCTGCTGTACCATGCCTTCCCCTGTGCCGTGATGGACTCCTCCTCCTTCAGAACCATAAGCCGTAACAAACCCTTTCTTCCTCAAGCTGCAGTTGGTCGTGGCATTTTATCACAGTGACTAATACAAAGGTTAATGATGCTTCTCAGCTCAACAGGCTCTAGAATCACCGTAGAAAAGAAAGCCTCTAGTGTTATATGGGGTCATCTAGATTGGGTTAATTGAAGCAGGAAGTGTAAATGGACATTTCTCTCCCACCCACCTGTTCGCAAATACCTGGCAGCCACTTCCCAAATAATGAGTTAGAGGCTTAATATCACTTATAAATGCTCAGCCAGTAGCTCAGGCTTCTTACTAGCTAACTCTTACACTTAAATAACTCATATTTCTATTTATGCTTTGCCACATGGCTCATGGCTTGTTACCTCATTTTTTATATGTCCTGCTTGCTCGGCAGCTGGCTGGCATCTCTCTCAACTCCTCTGACTCTGCCCTTCTCCTTCCCATCATCCCTAGTTTGGTCACCCTGCTTATACTTCCTGCCTGGCTACTGGCCAATCAACGTTTTATTAAACCAATTTGAGTGACAAATCTTTATAGTGTACAAGAGGATTATTCCACAGCAAGGAAGACCCACCCCAAATGTGGGTGGCATAGTCCATGGATTGGGATCTTAGGCTAATGAAAGGAAAAAAATGGGCTTCCTGACTACAGATGCAGCATGAGTTTATACCCTCACATCTCTGTGATGTTGTTCACAGCAGCTCAATTGAGGGAAAAAATACTTTGGATCATAAATATCTTCCACAAGCTGGTGTGTTGAAGGTCATGTCTCCAGTGCAACAGTTCTTAAGGCCTGGATGATGAAGGCTTTTACCTCATCGATGGGTTGATCCATCGATGGATTTGTAGTTTAGTGAGCTGTTGAGATGAGGCCATGGACTGAGACCTCTGAAATTATGAGTCAGAATCAACTCTTCCCTTTCAAGTTGGTTTCTGTCAGGTATTTTGCTAGAGCAACAGGAAGATACTAACACTGACTTCACTAATAACCAGTTCCCCCACCCAAATTCATAGAAAGGATGACAGATGGTGGTACCAGCGGCTGGAGGCAGTCATTAGCATCTCATAGACATGGTCTCAGTTTGGGAAGATGGAAAAGTTCTGGAGATGGATGGCGGTATTGACCACACAACAGTGTAAGTGTACTTAATGACACTTTGTTCCTAATGGACTTGATGAAGGCACCGGCCAAGCACTCAAACTTCTCTAAAATAGAAAATTTTGCCTCATCCATATTTTACCATGATTTAGAAATATCCAATGTTTCCCAACTCCTCTTCCTCTCAGAGAAGAGGCCTGTTGGGAGGCTCAGGGCCACAGGAAATTTGTCCATGCAAGAACAGTTCAAGCTGAGTCTTTCTCTGAAGTCAGAATCTGACTGTAGATCTCACTGTCGTGGACTCCAAGCTGCATGAGAAGCTTCATCTGAAAAATGGAATAAGCAACTGGCAGAAAACATGCCCAATGCTGAGTGAAGAGCTGCATCTGTCACCTAACAGAGGATCCTAAGATTTGGGGGGTGAGGGGTGTAACATGAATCTTAAAAGGTCTTATTAATAAAAACAAACCCAGGGCCAGGTACTGGGGTGAATACTGGAAGATCAGAGAGACAGAGCACACCATAGCCAACCTCACCTCGCCAGTTCCTCATCTGATCCTGTTTCCTCAGACTGGAAGCCTCTGAGTCTTCATCCAAATGAATCTCAGCTGAACTGCTGCTAAAAGCCTAAAAGCTTAACCAGATTCTACTTCCTGGTCTTCACACCTTATATACCTTTCTGCTTCCTGCCATCACTTCCTGGGATTAAAGGTGTGTGTCACCACGTCTGGCTGTTTCCAGTGTGGCTTTGAACTCACAGTGATCCAGATGGATCTCTGCCTTTGGAATGCTAGGATTAAAGGTGTATGTGCCAACGTTTTCTGTCCTCTATATCTAGTGGCTGTTCTGTTCTCTGACCCCAGATAAGTTTACTAGGGTGCACAGCATTTTGGGGAACACAGTATCACCCTAGGGGTCGAGGAGTGATACACATCCACTCATTGGATACTCAGCAACCCCATCTTACTTGAAGGGAAGGCTGAGGCACAGCATGTTGATAATAGTTTATTCTATGTTGTTGAAAACAAGGCCAAGATCAAACACTCAAAATCCTGATTCTGAAGGCCGCATTTGTATCCAAGTTGCCTTCAGGAGGTAACGACTTCCCACTTAAAAACAAAAAGTAAGGACCGAGGAGAAGGAAGGAAATAGCCCATGTCAGTTTTGAGTATTGCTCAGCCATTGTTGGCTGGCACCCACTTCAGGAGGCAGCAATTTCTTTCTTTCTTTCTTTCTTTCTTTCTTTCTTTCTTTCTTTCTTTCTTTCTTTCTTTCTTTCTTTCTTTTTAAAAAATTGTTTCATTTTGTGTGTGTGTGTGTGTGTGTGTGTGTGTGTGTGTGTGTGTGTTTTCCTGTATGCATAGTTGTGCACCACATGTGTGCCTGGTGCTCATGCATCAGAAGAGGGCATCCCTGGAATAATAACTATAGACAGCGTGCCGCCATGTGGGTGTGAGGAATGAAGTCTGGGTCCTCTGTAAGAACAGCAAGTGCTCCCAACCACTGAGCCAGCCTTCCAGCTCTGGAGCTATGAGTTCTGCCCCCATTTCTTAGGCAGCAGCATGAGGCCTAGCGATCATCCTTTCCTGGGTCTCACGGGAGCCACTGGTGCTGACGTTCCCTGCTGCTGGTTACCAGTGAAAATCAGTAACAGGTTCTTTACACGAGGCCGCGTCTCAGAGGCAGGACAGATCCCAATTCTAGAGACATCTTCTAAACGTTTTTAACATGAAATGCCCTGGTCATCCCTATTCATGAGATATTTTAAACTTTTCACCTCATTCCCACAGACTAACAGGAGAGCTAGATAATGGAGGACAGAAGGATGCAGAGGGGCCCAGAGTCACCAAGATCAAGCTAATGGGCAGTCCTCACCTGTGCTCTGCCGCTTGGGGATACGTGCCTGCGTCTGTTAAAGGAAAGTATGAATCTAGGAGACACGCTGCAGTGTGAACCCACCGGCAGGCGTGGCTTCACTCAAGATCTCTCAGGCTAAACTGTGGAAACCGCGGCAGATGGGGGAACATATTGCAGGGGTTGGACCACACAACTGCCAGCACCCTGAAACTTGGACCAAAACTAGGAAAATCACAGTCCAAAATAGCTTCGGTGCAGCAGGGAGAAATGTGGTAGAGAGCAGGACTTCTCACACTCAGTAGTACGTTCAGGACACCCAAAGAAATAAACCTCAAGCCAATTCTGCCACAGCAAGCACCCAGAAGGCATCAAGGGGGTTCCCCCTGAAAAAGAATGGGGGAACCATCATGGAAAACTTTTCTGGTATGGTTGCCTTGGATGGCCCAAAGAGGGGTCACTCCTGTCAGCTACCACGGTGACTAAATGTGACGTGTTCTTTGACGCCGGAACAGAATCAGCCTCCGAGGCTGGTCTTGCTTCCTCCCACAGTCTCCACATTCTTCTCTCCCTTCCCACCACTTCTTTCCCCAGCCAGATGCTCAGTACCTCTCACCCACTGCCAGGCAGAGTGGACATCTGCTGGCAATGGTCTTGTCTGCTCACTTGAGGCCCCTCACTTCCTGCAGAGCAGACCTCCAGCTCTTTAGCTGATGAACTCCGCATGGCTGACTGGGCTTCTCTGTTTCTACAAGCATGTACCACGAACTCCTCAGGTCAAGGGTGATGCCCCTGCCATCTTTATGTTCTCAGCTATTGACACAATAGCTTCTCAATCAGAACTGCCAACTTTACATCCTTGGGGGACAGAAGACATCAGTTACAATTTAAACTCTGCAATTTCTTGGCTTTGTATGCTTAGATGAGTTTGCTAACTTCTCTGAGCCCTGTTTTCTATATGGATTAGCCATTCTTTACTCGAAATGCTTGAGATCAGAGTGTTTTTTTTTATTTCATATTTTTTTTCATATTTGAATGAATATGAGAAGATATTTCAGGGATGGTACCCACTTCATTCATTTATGCTTCATACATACCTCAAGCACATATCCTGAAGGTAATCCTAGGCAATATTTCAAATACACCTGCTAGGCATGGAGGTGCATTCCTTTAATCCCAGCACTTGAGAGGCAGAGGTAGGCAACTCTCTATAAATTTCAAGTCAGCCTGGTCTACACACAGAGTTCCAGGTCAGCCAAGGCTACAAAGCAAGACATTGTTTCCAAAATAAATAAACAAATCAAATACACCTGTGTTTTAACTGCAGCCAGCCTTAACTAGATGATAGCATCCTTCTCTCACATATACTTAATATCATACAACCCTAACATCTGAATCTTTCAAAAATGAGGCAAACCACAGAAAATCAATAGTGGATAAATTCTCACATAAACATTAGTGTCATGTGTTACATGTGTGTCAGCCATCTGTGACTGTAGATATTACAGCAAAAACTAGAATTATCTCAACACACCCAGCTGATGGTTGAATCAACAGCAGGGCCTCTCCAGATGACAGGGCAGCACAGCCCCAAGGAGTGAAGGATGAACGCAAGCAGGAGCATGAATGAATCTTGAAAGCAGTCTGCTAAGTGAAAGAAGCCAGGCACAAAACACAGCCCACTTTAGCATTCCATTCTTACAACATTTCTAGACTAAAAGCAAAACAATGGCTGCCCTGGACAGAGAGTTGGAGGAAGTTTGACTTTGAACAGACAGAAGAAGGAAAATATGGGGAGTGGAGAAGGGGAAGAGATAGAAGTGGAATCTTCTAAACCCTCAGGTGTGTGGCTGGCTGCACAGCTTCCAAAGATCACTAAAACATCTGGAACCGTTCATGCACTTACAATGATCAGAGCTTGTACTGCATGACTGACACTTCAAAGGAGTGCTCCCCAGGAGAGTGCTCCCCAATGCTCGAGCCTGGAGGTGCAGGAGAACGCTGCCATTTCAACTCCCAGCTGTGGCTTTGCTTATAACAAAAAGGGTCTGGATTTCTCATGAAATCAGATTGTTATATAACATGGGTACTTCCCCTTTACTAGGACGATAGATGGAATATCTAAGTCTGTCTGCCTGCTGGTCAGCCTCATGCTCCTTTAGAAGCATCAAAACCCAACGGATAAGCGGGGCCTGGCTGGGCCTGGCTGGTCTCCACAGTCTCAGCCATGGAGACACTGGGGGGTGGGGAACATTTCCATGAAGCCTTTTCTGTGCACTCCTGGGCAGACAGGATGTACAGTCCTTTCTAAGCAGCTCCAGATCAGCAGCAATTGCAGAGACGTAACAGCAGACCAACACAAGGAGCCTGTGGGCCTTTCCTCCCCACCCCTTGCAAGGACTCATTTCAGTTTGAAAGTACAAAAGCAGTAATAATATTTAATCTCGTAGCTTAAAATCACAGGGCTATTCAAAGTGAACGATCAAGGCAGACAGTGTTTCAAGGAGACAATTGTGTGGCTGTTCGTATAATGAAGAGATGCGCCTTAGGCCTCCCTGCACCCCTTCCAAACAGAGCCCTGGAACTGTTCTACGTGCGTAATAAGCCCTGGATAAATACGTGTTGATTTGATTGATTCCTTGTCTGCCTGGGTGACAATGTCTAGATGGGAATGGACGGGATGGTCCAGCAAGCCTGGAAGGGAACACCCTGTACACCACAGCTGAGGTAACTTGATGAATGGTGTTGGGATTTCAAACCCCCCACCTCCAAAGCAGGAGGGGACATAGCTTAACAGCATTCCAGCTCTCATCCATTCCTGTCAAAAGTACACTCCAAGTCCAGGTAGGTAAAAGTTACTGTAACTTACAAGTATGAAAACCAATTTCAATCTTACCAGCTTCTAAAACAGATAGGCACTGCCTTTAATTGGAAGCTGGGGCAGTTTTGGTTTTGTTTATGTTTGTTTTTAACAGCACTAGGCTTTGCCTGTGATTTAAAAAAAAAATAATCCTGATTGAATACTTGGCAAAAAGCACAGTTTTTACACAAAAAATGAGCAGTAAGTGGCAGCTTGATACCGACCTGGGAATTATATTTGGATTTTTAAAACTTATTCTGAATGTTTCTTTTAAAACTGTACTTCTGACCAGTCCCTGTCCACATATCAGAAGGGGATATACATGGCTGCCGTCCAGCCCGCTCTGGCTGAAAGTGAATGTGAGTCCTGCATTCTCTCCGCAGGATCCTCAGTGACGAAGCCTGCAGTAAATAACCCGGCCTCACTTGGAGTGAAGACAGCCCGTGGGGGAAACTGGCCCCATTAGAGGCTCCGAGCCACGGGAGCTGTTTTCTCTGGAGATGACGAACGTGGGCTAGAGAGAAAGGCAAGAGCCACCTAATCAGTGGTTAGTTTCCCCAAATCACCCAAAGTCGGGCTAAAAGGTCCTTTACCCTCAAATTAAAAATGGAAAAGCATACACAGACGGAATCTCTCACCGTACATCTGTGGCCTCTGACTGACTGTCTACTGCCCCCAAGCTTCGTGAGAGTTGAACCTCTCCATCTCTGCAGCTGAGAGCTTGGCAAAGAGGAGATGTATTCAATTAATATCTGCTGGACGGGTGAGTGAATGGACAGAAATGGGCAGATGAGTAGGTAGGTTCAGTGAGTGGATGGACCAGTCGGTCAATTAAGTGTCCTCACTTACAAGTTCCTGTATGTGAAGATACCTTGGCACTATCAAATTATACAACACAGGAGACTGTCATTGGTTCCTCCTACCCATCTGTTCTGATGACGAAGCTGGAGAGAGGCACAGACGACGCTCCTCCTCACCGGCACCACATGCAGAACGCTCTCCACCAAATGCACTGTTCACCACCTGAAGCATTCCTCCTGATGCCTCACTCCATTTATAGACTCTGGCTCTAATGTGGAAGGTTTTATTTTTTGAATTAAAATGTGATAAGAGACCTTTCAGTTCCCTGAGGTTCTTTTCTGCCTGTAGGTCAGAAGTTATTGGCTGCCTTCCCAGTATCTCCCTGGAGCTACTGCATACTTCTGCTGACCAAATCTCTTCAGCCTTCAAACCAAATGATGTCATGCTCTTCATGAGTGTTTTTCTAACAGGAGACTCACACTGTCTTGTATATACCTAGCTATGATTTCCCTCAGGTTATAGATTTCACTAGGAGTGAGCATGTTTTGGTTCTACCTGCTAAGAGCCTCACAAACATATTTTTGGTCATCATGTCAATGGTAAATGTCTTGCCTTTTGCTAAGATGAATACAGTGAGTATTATAGCTTCTGATCTAAAATGTCTGACGTAATCACTGGTGGTACATGTCGCTTAGAGACATCGTACTTTTAGCAGAAAATATCCAAGATAAAAAAATAGCAAAGACTATTTTAATTAAGCACACATCAAATTCCATGCTCTATGCAAAGTTCCTGCATACCTTTGCTCATTCATTTCACAGGATAGTCCCAAGAAGCAAGGAATCTTATTTACATTTTTCGGTGAAATACTAGAGTCTCTAGACTGTGGAAATGGATTCATCAGTCAAATCTTGCCATATAAGCATAAGGGCCTGAGTTCAGATCTCCAGCTTCTTAAAAAAAAAAAAAAAAAAAAAAAAAAAGGCTGGTGCATGTCTGTCCACTACCCCAGAGACAAATAGATCCCTGGAACTCATGGGCTGAATGGTCCAGCCAATCATTGAGCTCCAGGCTCCATCAGAGACCCAGTTTCAAAAAATAAGGTGGATAGCAATGGAAGGACACATTGAAGGCTGGCCTCTGGCCTCTATATGGACCTATACACACACGTGAACATGTGAGTGCATATACCACACACACACACACACACACACACACACACACACACACACACACGAACATGCAAGTGCATATAACACACACGCACATACCCACACACATTTTTTAAAGTAAAAATGAGCAATAACTGCTTCTGTAAAACTGGCGTGTAGTACTCAAGGTCAGAAACCCAGCAAGCGGTGAGTTCAGAATGAAACCCTGTCTAGCCGGTGTTGTCCTCCACCACATGGGTTAGATTATTCTAAGAAAACCGCACTCTCTCGTTCACTTCGGCATGCTACATGGGACGTTGTGCTACTGCCCATTTGCTGAAAGTTATGCTCAGACCATGGTGGTTTTGAGGAGAGGGGGGAGACTCCCAAGGTCAGGTATGTAGATTTTCTTCCACCTCAATGCAATGTGACCTCAAAAAAAATAATCATCCTGAATCTTGGAGTACTAATTACCACAATATGCAAATTTGCACACACTCTGAGCTGGTTGAGGAGCAGGAAGCTGGCTGATTGCTTCCAGAGCAATAAGGCTTGGCCTGAATTATGAAGAAAGCTCAAAACCTACTGTACAAGGCTGGAGGGACCATGGTGTGCAGCCTGTTACTTCAGTGGCCGGATTCAGTGTGTAAGGCACAGCCACAGCATGCCCTTCGAACTCTGACTTCAGGGGTTTCCTCGTTATTGTTGTTTTAACACCGTGACAAGCAGGGGAGGCTGCCCCCTGGCCGAACTGCAGTGAGTCTGAAGGACAAGAGGCTGCCTTTTGTCTCACCAGAGCCCCCTCCACTCTTTTTCAACCCACAGCTGCCACCCTGCAAAGGATGTGTCTGTTCTTGTCCCCATGTGTTGCCTGCTGCCAAGGAGCTCCTATGGCTTCTGAGTTCTGTGTACCGTCAGCTTTTGCTGTGTTTCAGTTTCTGGCCCAGTGAGCGTCGCGCTTACGGTTCCCCCTCTCTCCGTGAGCACTCCGGCCACAGCAGAACAAAAGAACCACCCAGTTGCCCAGCAGCGCTGGGCACCACCTGGAACAGCCACCTCCACCACAGGTGTGTTCCTGGGCCTCCGGGCTCTCGCAAACCCTCAAGTCAGAAATTCAGAGTTCTAATGTAAAGCCCAGCCAGATATTTCTTCCTCCAGGAATTACTCCTCTCCACCCTACCCTACAACCTGGCTGTGAGGCAATTTCCTAATTCTCTTTGACAGGACAGTGGACTTGCCACTCGGCTTAGAGGTTATTTTTAACCTGAACCACACACAAGGAAATGATGCAATAATTTCTCTGAGGCGACTGAATGGTTCCTCTCTTTTCGTCTTTAAATATAATTTGTCTCTGGACTCCAAGCTGTTTCTGGCCTTTGGGAGTGATTTCATAATCACAGAACAAAGTTCACCTCTTCCAATCTGAAGGGCTGACTGGTGGTGGTTAACTCCTAAGCATGGGTGGAGTTTTCTTCTTGTCGATGTTCCGCTTTTTACGGGGTGTAGATCCTAATATAAAAATCATAATCATTTTATGCATTTCTGTGTGTGTGTGCATACACGCATGTGTGTGTGTGTGTGAGTGCGAGTGCATACATGCATGTGTGCGTGCGTGCTTGTGTGTGTGTGTTTGTGTGTGTGTGTGTGTGTGTGTGGTGGGTGGTCACACAGGTCAGGGAAGGACATCAGGTGTCCTATTCTAGCACTCTCTGCCTTAGGACCTTGGAACAGGGTGTCTCTGAACCTGCAGCTAGGCTGGTAATCAGCCAGCCCCAGAGATCCCCTGTCTCCGCCACACACACCCCAGACAGTGGCTACAGGTTCTCACACTTACACAGTAAGCGCTCTTACCTGCTGAGCCGTCTCTCTAGCCTAAAATCAGAAGGATTTAAATTCATCCTCTGTAAGACCTCAGGGGCCTTTCTGCCTCTCTCAAAGCATGCTCTGATACCTGGTAGAAATGTAATAACCTACACTTGGGGCCACCAAAAATTTATTCCGTTCCTCTAATCTCTTATCTAGACCACATACTCATTTCTTAAATACACATTTTAAAAATCTATTTGTGTGTTTACTCTGTATGTCTACTATCAGGGTTTGCAACCTCAAGACTTACTAACATTTAGAGACAGATATTGATTTCCTGGGGTACCTGGTGGGGTGCATAGTGGGGTATTGAAGAGCATCCCTGGCCTCTACCCACCGGCTGCAGGTATCACTACTGCTTCTTTGTTTGTGTTTAGCACTGAGGAGCAACCCAAGGCCTCACCGGGGAGCTACACCCCCAGCCCAATGTCCCGGGGTTGACAACAACTCTACTTCCAGGAACCAGCAGATGTCCTCCAGGGACACGAAGCCCTGCCCTGATGACAACTACTGGCTTCCCTGGCTTTTTTGTTTTTAAAATGGTATGTCCCTTTTAGATGGGGACTAATCTGATTTGTACAAACTTCAACACAACTTGAAGACGCCTCAAGGCTGCTGGGTGATGATCACACTCACTAAAAATGCAACAGGCATTTTTGGCTCACATTTGAAAAAAGTGAAAAATTCAAATGCCAGTTTGCCTCACCCAGCCTGCTTTCCTGTCAATGGAATTGAAGCAGAAACAAGAATATGCAGTCCCTTTATTGACCTCCCAGGGCACTGGAGATTATTAGATGGAATTGTAATTAAACTCTTCCCACATAATACAGCAAGAGGCAGGCAAATGGCCACCACCCCCACACAGGTGACTGAAGTCCCCACAGTGGCATGCCTGCTTAGGAGAAGCTCCCTCTGCAAGTGCGGCTGTGGGAGGCCCGGAATGTGGGCTGGCCCCCACCTCTCCCTGGACCTGCCCCTGCTGAAGTATTTCAAGCATCTTTCATAAGTGAAAGCCAGCAAAAGATGCATATGAAGTTTCAGACTGAGCTGTTATCCATCCACGCAAAGGTGCTAACCCGCTGGATGTGGAAAAGGATTAGCCACTTACACATGACCTGTTGTCACCCTCTCTCGAGGGGAAACAAGAGACTGATCAGATAATCTGATGAATTACACAGACTATTTTTATTCTATTCATAAGAGACAAAGCATGTAGGTCCAGCTTGTTCCTACATGCATTGGCTAACAATTCAATTAAATAAATGTTTATTTAAACCATGAGTAAGGCATTCTGATAGTTCCCAGCCACCAAAGTAGAAATATCCAGATGAGTAAAAACTAAGGCTCCATCCCTGGACCCAGACAGCTTGCAGTTCTGATTCTTTCCTTTCTTTCTCTCTTTCTCTCTTTCTTTCTTTCTTTCTTTCTTTCTTTCTTTCTTTCTTTCTTTCTCTCTCTCTCCCCCTCCCTCCCTCCCTCCCTCCCTCCCTCCCTCCCTCCCTCCCCCCCTCTCTCTTTCTTTCTTTCTTTCTTTCTTTCTTTCTTTCTTTCTTTCTTTCTCCTTTTCTTTCCTTTTCTTGGTTTTCAAGACAAGGTTTCTCTGTGTAGCCCTGGCTGTCCTGGAACTTGCTCTGTAGACCAGGCTGGCCTTAAACTCACAGAGATCCACCTGCCTCTGCCTCCCGAGTGCTGGAATTAAAGATGTGCGCCACAATGGCCCAGCTCAGTTCTGATTTCTCTAACAATTGGCTATATGCTTGTATCTCCTCTCCACATATATGTGCATACATGTACATAGATACATACTTGTCTTTGATTTCTCAAAGCCAAGGGCCACAAGCTATAGGACAGTGGTTCTCAACCTATGGGTCTCAACCCCTTTGGGGGTTGAATGACCCTTTCAGGTCCCCCCAAGACCATCAGAAAACACAGATATTTACAATATGAGTCATAACAGTAGTAAAACTAAAGTTACAATGTAGCAACAAAAATAATTTTACAGTTGGGGGTCACCACAGCATGAGGAACTGTGTTAAGGGGTCCCAGTGTTAGGAAGGCTGAGAACCACCACCCTCACCCAGTGATACTTCAAAGATCTGAGTAACCGTGTCTGAGGGAGGACCAACCGAGTTCATACAGACACACTTCTTGAAGGGAAGAAACATATAAAACATTATTTCCTAATTTTAAGATCAGTGCATCCTTCTCATGGTTTACAGAAAAATTAGAAAATAGTGACTAGATTGCCCAAACATTGTGGAACACTTGGATTAAAGTGTCAGATTCAGCCTGCAAGGGACAATAGAACCTGTTAGAGACCCTTGAGAGCGGTGGAGAAATATGAGATGTAGCTTGAATGCTGGTCCCAAAGAGGAAGCAGTGGGGGGCCATCTGTGGTTGAATGCTCCATGGCTGACTGAAGCTTACAACAACTCACTCTTCAGACACAGAGCTGGAGACTTAAGGTCTCTGGTGGTTTGCCAAGGTCAGCTTGAGAGGTAGGTACTGTGTAACCCAGGTCACAGTGAGAATGGAACAGGGCAAGCCAAGAACAGCGATGGGCTGGCTACAGAAAGTCTGCCTTTGACATGATGGAATGGTAAGATTGTGAATTAAGAAATTCCATAAGCTCAGGAAAGGGATCTGATGCTGTAGATAAAAGATGCTTGAGCTGGAGAGATGGCTGAGCAGGTGAGGACGCCACTATGCCTGATGACCTGACTTCAGCCCTTGAGACTCTATTGTGGAAGGCAAGAACTCTCTCAGGTGTTTTGACTTCTATATAATGGCATGTGTGTGCCCAAACACACACACACACACACACACACACACACACACACACACACACACACACTCACTCCTAATAGGTAAGAGTCTTTTAATAATCTGTTGGATTCATTAAACACAGCCTGTGGTCTAAATGTTGGTCCTTCCCCACCCTGGCTCACATTAGTCATGTGACAGTGTCATGAGGTAGACAACCGGAGAGGTGAATGGATGAAGAGCTAGCTTCCTTCCCACTGGCAGTAATACCTTTATATGAGGCTTGGGAGCCCTTTCTCCCATTTTTCACCAAGGAAGGGCATGAAGAAGGCACCAGCCATGCCATAGAGGGCACAGAATCCTTACCAAACATAGAAGCTGCTGGTTCACATACTCTCTTAATAAAAAATAAAAATCTTTTTTAAAAGAAGGTATTGGGAGGACTGGAGAGATGGCTCAGTGGTTATGAGCAAATAACTGCTCTTCCTGAGGACCTGAGTGTGACTCCCAACACCCACATCAGGCAGCTTACAACTGCCTGTAACTCCAGCTCCCGGGGAACCTGACACCTCTGACCTCTGTGGGCACTTGGACTCATGTGCACATACCCCTCCCCCAATGCACATAATTAAAATAATAAAAATAAATCTTTTTTTAAAGGAATTGAGAATAGGTAGGATGACCAATGAAGAAAGAAGTGGAAAAAGATACTGGATTGGCCCTCTGAGTTCTAGGAATCTAAGACCAGGGAGAGGTGAGACAGCCAATACAGAGAGCTCAAAGGAACAACCCAAGCTAAGGACAGCAGACCAGGGAAGCTGCTGGTCCAAAGCCAAAGTGAGGAACAGCAGCCCAGGGGCCTGATGTGACATCATGCCCTTGTAGTCCCAGAACTTAAGGGCAGAGGCAAGAGACTCCCGTGAGTGAATTCCAGGCCAGCCAGAGCTCCACAGAAAGAGTCCCTATCTCAAAAGAGGGAAGACAGCAGCTCAGCCATCCCTGTCACAGAGTAGACATCTGTACGCCAAATACACATCACCAGACTCCGTGAGGCAGGACCAGAAACCCCTTGCACTCTGAACAGAGTTCTCATTTCCCCACCATCTGGCCAGCACGGGGTATTGTCGAAGCTTTGGCCAAGCTCAGAGGTGAGAAATGGAGCTACACAGTTCTTGCCATTCCTTCCTTCTCGGAGACAGAGGTTAGGCAGCGTCAGCGTTTAAAAGCCGTTTCTCTGTCTTCACTTGTGAGCTCTCTGTTCATGGTTTTTGCTCATTTTCTGTTGAGCTGTTAGTGTTTTTACTCTTGGTTTCTGGGAACTGGAACATTCTAATTATCAGGATATGGATCTTGTGTGACATGTATCTGTGGTTTGAATATAAAATGTTCCCAAAGGGCCAGTGAGATGGCTTAGCAAGTAAAGGCACTTGTGATCAAGCCTGATGACCTGAGTTCAATCCTGGGAACCTGTTGGCAGAAGTTTCTGTCCCTCCAGCAGCTCCAAAATAAACACATATGTAATATTAATTACAAATGCTTGGCTAATAGCTCAGGCTTGCTACTAGCCAGCTCTTACATTTAAATTAACCCATATTTGTTATCTATGCTTTACTATGTGGCTTGGTACCTTTTCTCAGCATGGCATGCCCATCTTGCTCTCTCTGTGTCTGCTCCCAGCTCCAGACTCTGCCCATCTGTCTCTCCTGCCCAATCTCTTTCCTGCCCAGCTATAGGCCAGTCAGTTCCTTATTAACCAATGAGAGTAATACAAATTCACAGTGTACAGAAGAATTATTCCACAGCAGGAACCCACCAGGAGAATGAAAGAACCAACTTCTGCAAGTTGTCCTCTAGCCTCCACACCCATGCGGTGGCAGGTTCGGCCTCCACATACACACATTAATAAATAAATGTAAACAAAAATAAAACAAAGGAAATGAAATATCCCATAATATGTTTTCTGTATTGCTATTGCAATAATAAGTTTCTCCCCCAAAGCAGTAAGTCGGATCAAGCCGAACTGAAAAAGTAAAAACAGGTTTATTTGAATAAAGCAACTCCCAGGTGAGCTCTCCAGCCCCAGAGATGGAGGTGGGAGAAGTCACACGCCAGAACTAAAGCAGGGAGCTTATATAGCCTGTAGGTGAGGGGCAATGATGTGTCCGCCACAAGCTGGGTTTGTGCCCAAATATGGTCAAAAGCTGAGTGCTTTAGGTGGGAACTCGGGCTACTGGCAACTTCAGGGATGGAGCTGCCACAGCCACCAAGAATACAGAACTGGGCTTTTTGGTGCCTTTTCTTTGTTGAAGATTCTCTGAGAGGGTGGGGTTTGGAGAGAGAGGGATGGGGCTTTCCAGATCAAGCAGGAGTGAGCTGGAGGTTACAGCTGAATATCTCAAAAGACTCATACATTTGCCCAGTGGTGTTTGGCAATGACAAGACAGGAAGCCACAACCTTATCCCTCGATTAACCTGTCTATGGATTCATAGCTGAATTGTTACAAGGTGGAGCTTATGTGGATGAGGTGGAGCTTATATGGATGAGGTAGAGCTTAGGTGGAGGAGGTGGAGCTTATGTGGAGGAGGTGGAGCTTATATGGATGAGGTAGAGCTTAGGTGGAGGAGGCGGAGCTTAGGTGGAGGAGGTGGACCTTATGTGGATGAGGTGAAGCTTATGTGGAGGAGGCGGAGCTTTGGTGGAGGAGGTGGACCTTATGTGGATGAGGTGAAGCTTATGTGGAGGAGGCGGAGCTTTGGTGGAGGAGGTGGACCTTAGGTGAAGGAGGTGGGGCTTAGGCGGAGGAAGTGGAGCTAAGGTAGAGGAGCTGAGTCATAGGGCTATGGATCTGAAGGATTTATCTTGTCCTCACCCTTCCCTACCTCTCCTCCTTCAAACCTCATGAAGAGAGCAGCCTCTCCACAGTGTCACCTTCCTGAACACCGTGGATCAAATGAGCCATGCACTGAAGCCATGAGCCCAAACAAATCTTTAACTTATTTAAGTTGATTTCTTCAGGTCTTTTGTCTCAGCTGTGGATAGCTGGTTTCCACACACATCATCCCTTCTTTTTAATTAAATCAGTCTGTCTTTTGTCAGCTCCATGCACGTGCACATCTCATCCTTACTACTTCCACCCTTCCAGAGAACCTCTCTCCTGCTTCTTTCCATCCTCACCTCCTAGGGGCCTGGCTCTGTGCTTTGGGATGTTGAGTGTGGGCTCCTCTTTCCTTTGCTTCTTATGGACATCCTGCTGCCTGTCTCTGGCTGCCTCCCTCTCTGCACACTCCCGTAAGCAGGCAGGCCTCTCCTCTGCTTCTCCTCCCCAGCAATTCTAATTACGACTCTGCTCAGCTACCAAATCTGTGCGTAGCTGGGAGTTAAATTAGGATGTTCTGATGTCTTTGTCCAAACCAAGACCCCAAAGCTGAGAACAAGGAGCATTAGGTGGTGCCCACACATCCTTCAGAGCATGCCAGGCCATCTGTATAAACTCTCAAGAGGTGACCCAAAAAGAGCTTTCCGGGGTCTCCAGGGCCTCATCTGTAGGATCTTTAAACAGGCTTGATAATGGGTTCCTTATCCTTGCAGAGTTGTGGGAACACTGTGGCACTCTTCTTCACATTCAAACAAAGCAGCAGGCCTTAGGAGTGATCTGAGGCCCTGCCCTGGGGACACAGAAACTGGTACCTGATTCATGCATGAAAAAGTCTGCCAGCTGCCTTACATCCTGCTCAGCAGAGAGAGTGTGGGGGTCCAGGAGAGGGAGCATGTCTCCCATCAAGGGTGTTCCTGTCAGCATGGCCTCCAGGAAAGGATCATTTTCTTACCCACTGTCACAGAGTTGAGACAGAAACCCTGCAGGCATTAAGTGGGCACAACTGTGGATTCTGAAGGAATTTGAGGGGAAGACTTGACATGGTTACAGTTAAAGAGAGAAGATGCTTAACAGAGAACCTGGTAACTTCTGTGGAACCAGTCTCAAACGTTCGTAGAAAACATCCTTACAAATGAGGTTCTTACAGAAGAGGAGCAGCAAGAAAAGTTCGTATTGCAGGATTGCACAGTATTCACTTAATGGTGTGTGTGTGTGTGTGTGTGTGTGTGTGTGTGTGTGTGTGTTCAAGTGCACACATGTGCACGTGTGCTCACACATGTGTAAGTGCATAGTACTAGAGATCAAACCCTGGGCCTCACACACACTAGGCACGTGCTCTACCACTGATTTACACCCCTAGCCTCACACGTAAGCTTTGTAGTATCAGCTGAACTTCTATCTCAATTTCAAATAAATAAACTATTTCAAAAGAATGAGAAAGGGAGGGTTCCCTTTTGTTGGAGAGCTTCAGCTCTGGAGTCTCACAGACCTGGTGTGATAATGTGTGTTAACTATCAGCTTGACAACATCGAGAATTACCTGGGGAACAGGCCTACCTGTGAGGGGTTTTCTTCATAAGTTAATGGAGGTAGGAAGACCCATCCCGAACACCGGCAGCAGGGCCTGGGCCCTGGACTGAACGTGAGGAGAGCAGAGCCTGGCAACAAGGTGCATTCATCCGTTGCTGCCGGCTTCTTTACTGTGGATGCAGTGTGGCCAGCAGCCCCGAGCTCCGGGGACATCTCCTGCCCTGGTGGACCGTGCCTCGAATCGTGTGCTAAAACGAACCTTCCTGCTTTGAGTGGCTTTTGTCGAAATGTTTAGTCACAGCAACAGGAAAGGGGACGAAAGCACTGGGTTGCAAGTCACACCTTAGTGTTGTGAGGTGTCGGGCGAATCAGCCCCTCTAGTCTTTCATTTCTTTGCTCCTAAAGTGAAAACAATTATCTGATAGGACTGTTATAATAACTAAACGAGACGTTACAAATGGTGCTCGTGGCACAGTCTCAGTTCAGTCAGACGCCGGTTTTGAAAGAGTCTGTAACGTAGATGGGCATCTGCACTGCATGGCGTTGGAAGGAACGCGGCTCGCACGGGGTTTCCATTCCAAGCCTCGCTTTGCTCACTTGGCTGGGCTCTTTTCTGAGGGATGCTCTTCACCTCCACGGAAGCATCACAGCAAGTTCCCAGAGAAAGTTCCTTGTAAGGTGTTGTGAAGGAAACCGAGAGGAAAATAAACGGAACTGAAGTAGGGAAACACAGCTTGAGAGTTCAGAGGAGCTGTTTGCTCACCATAAATTAAGTTAAAAATACAGTTGCATAAACAGATGACTAAATAATACACAGACCCACAGAACCGAGCTTTTAAGTGCTATCTTACATAAGATTGTTCAGCTAAACTAGCCCAGCCATTAAAAAAAAAACCCTCACATATGACATTTTTAAAAATAGAGAATCAAATACGTCTAAATCCGTGCTGTTTATGTAACACAGATATAGCAGATCTATCCAGGGAGGAGTTGGCATTGGTACTTATAGAATGGCATACTATGTTAGCGTGATCCCTGGATTTTTCCTACTTGGAAATCATGGGCATCTGCTTGCGCTCCTGACGTGGAGGGATCCAGGACAGGCTGAGCCAGACTTAGTATCAGATGGGAAGACAAGTCATTGGTGACAGCACTTGGACCTCAGTTAGGTGACGATTCAGAGGTAGGGTTGTTCTGCATAAATCTGAGGTTTGTTTGGTTCATGGCCAGGCACAGATTAAGATGATGTTGGTTTGGAGGACAGGGAGATGTCTCAGTGGGTAGAGCGCTGTCTGTTCGAGCATAAGGCTGTCTCAGTGGGCAGAGAGCTGTCTGTGTGAGCACAAGGGTGTCTGTGTGAGCACAAGGCTGTCTCAGTGGGTAGAGGGCTGTCTGTGTGAGCACAAGGCTGTCTGAGTGGGCGGAGCACTGTCTGTGTGAGCACAAGGATGTCTCAGTGGTAGAGGGCTGTCTGTGTGAGCACAAGGCTGTCTCAGTGGGTAGAGCACTGTCTGTGTGAGCACAAGGCTGTCTCAGTGGGTAGAACACTGTGTGAGCACAAGGCTGTCTCAGTGGGTAGAGCACTGTCTGTGTGAGCACAAGTCTGTCTCAGTAGGCGGAGCACTGTCTGTGTGAGCACAAGGCTGTCTCAGTGGTAGAGGGCTGTCTGTGTGAGCACAAGGCTGTCTCAGTGATAGAGGGCTGTCTGTGTGAGCACAAGGCTGTCTGTGTGAGCACAAGGCTGTCTGAGTGGGCGGAGCACTGTCTGTGTGAGCACAAGGCTGTCTCAGTGGTAGAGGGCTGTCTGTGTGATCACAAAGCTGTCTCAGTGGGCAGAGAGCTCTCTGTGTGATCACAAGGCTGTCTCAGTGGCAGAGCACTGTCTGTGTGAGCACAAGGCTGTCTCAGTGGGCAGAGAGCTCTCTGTGTGATCACAAGGCTGTCTCAGTGGCAGAGCACTGTCTGTGTGAGCACAAGGACCTGAGTTTGAATTCCAAGCACCCACACAAAGTTGGAGGAGATAGCTCTCCTGTGTGTAACCCTAATGTTTCTATGGTGAGATGAGAGGTGGTGACCCTGAAACCTGGTGGATTAGTGGCAAACAGGAGCGAGCCTGTCTTAAGCAGATAGAGCTAGAGGACTGACTGCCACGCAAGGTTGTCCTCTGACCCCCTTACATGCATGCTTGCATTCACACACACAAACACCCATGTACTCAGTACACCACACACATATCCCATGTACACACCAATATTTTACAATATTGTTTGTTTTAGTTATCAGTATACAGTGGAGAGTTGGTACACAGTTTAAGAACACATAAGATATCCATGGAACTTCAGATTCCCTATAATTGTGTGTGTGTGTGTGTGTGTGTGTGTGTGTGTGTGTGTGTGTGACTGAGATTAAATCCTTTGTACATGCTAGACAAATACTATGGAACTGCTCCTATAATAAATCTAAAGCTAATTCAAGATGCTGAAAGGAGCTATTTCCTCACTGATATTTTAGGATCTGAAACACTTTGTGGATCAAAATCTTAACTTCAAGGTCATAAAACCCTGGTTTCACTAGGTTCTGTGTGAGTACCTGGCCTCACCTGGCCTCAAAGGCCGGCTTTGTTCTTTGGTTATAAAGGTTTGTTGTATTTTTTCCCTACATGGTTATTTGCTGTCTGTTACACTAATTCTTTCTTGGAAAAAATAACAGCCATGTTGCATCCATGGGAAAAGATTCTGAGTTTGTGTCCACAAGATCAAAGCAGTTTATAAAACGAACCCACTGACACAGCAAATGGATTACTTGACTTTTCTTCTTGAATCCAAATCACTAGCAGGAAGCTGAGCTGTTTGATCCTGTGTACAAGAAAGTTGTTGAGGTTCATGTCTTCCAATAAAAGCTATGAAACAATAGTTATTCATCCTCATCTTAAGCACACACATGAGGGAGATACACCTTACACTCCCCCACTTCTGAGACCCAGGCTGATTCCCCAGCTTATGTGGGCACTTCACCTGAAATAATCTCCATGTTGTATTCATGCAACATTATATCACCATGGTCTGGATTCCACATTTGGGGGTGCTGTCTCAAAATGAAATAGCAATCCTCCTTAGGCCAGCCATTTGTCCCAGAGGTCAATAAATGTGGCATGCACTTTATACAGGTGACTAAGGCTGTGCATAAAGTTTCTTATGCTATAGCTTGAAATATGCACCCAAGAGGTATATTGGACTCAAAATCCTTGGTGCTTTACAACGTGATCTTATTTGGAATTAGTCTTTACAGAGACTGGTGAATAACCATGAGATCATTAGAGTTGACCCTGATCTGATATGACAAGTGAGAAAGAAATGTTGGGGCACAGAGACAGAAACAGAAGAAGGTGGCCTTCCACAAGCCAAGAAAAGGGGTCTCAGATAGCTCTTTCCCTCACAGCCCTCAGGAGGAGCCAGCTGCCCACACCTCCAGTATGAGCTTCCAGCAAACTGAGTCATCCTCCATTAGCCCAGGACACTGGGGAATGACAGGCTATTTAAATTCACTTTTTGCATAATTGAAGCAGTATGGAAAATAACTCTCAAATTCTCATCCTCCTGTTTTCTAGGGAAAAAATGTTTCCAAAATATCCTGTCCGAATTCTCAATGATGGACGTCATAGGAAACATCACGTGACAGCTCTGATAACAGGGATTTATCAGCGACACTGGATGCACAAGAGTCTTGTTTTCAGTAAGTGGCAACAGTGACTTCCTGGTGCTCTCTTCTGATAGGAAATTCCGGGATGGTTTCTCCACTCCTTGCATCATCCACACCCCTTCATTCCAATTTTCTTTTAATCTATTGTGAAAGAACAAAATCTAAACTAAGAAGACATTAAAACTCTAAAGTTAAATTCGTAGTACTAAGTTAGTCTGTAAGATTCTCCCGGAGGCTAACCACATGGACTTGGAAAATCTCCCCTTCTGGTTGGAAAGTCACTCCTTGCCTCCCATCTTCATGGATGAAGGTGTCACAGCCTCAGCTCCACAAATGTACTGTTGCCTTGACATAAGCTGGTCACACGGGAACCTTCCAGCCCCACTGAGAGCTTGTAAATTTGTACCTTCAAGAGAGCAGTTTGACTAAGTATGGCTGGGAAAATAAATTTCCCTAATAAGAGTTGAGTGGGCTGAGCTTTGCCATTATTGTTTTCTATTTATTTGGAATGGTTGTACCACAGGGGGACCTCTCTGGAATGACCTTTACATGATGCAAAATTAGTTTGGGAAATTCAAATTCCCCAAACGGAACAATAATCAGATGAAATGGCCACAAAGGAATAAATTTGCCTCTGAAATAAAAAAGTGCTTACCAAATAAGATTCATTAGTGCATGCTCCCACTTTAGAACAAACCTCTCTTCAGCTTCACTGATTAGAAGTCATCTCTTTGGCCACCTCTGTTTTCTTGTATATAACGAGCTTTTTGTATTTTATGACACAATCCTTCTGCTGTCCTCTTGTGGTTTGGTTACTGAAAACAATCCATGGAAGAGCTGATGTTTCTGAAGTGCTTGTGATGAGCTGAGAACGATGCCACATGTCTCCTGTGCTCTATCATGGCAAACATCTTAGAGGTGGGCATTCTTGTTCCCATTCAACAGATGTCAAAGCTAAGGACTAAAGTATTCACATCACTTATCCCGAGTCATCTAACTGACCTGGCAGAACACGGATTTTAACTCACACAGTCTGACTCCGTAGCGTTCTTACTCATCAAGGTATACACACACACACACACACACACACACACACACACACACACACACCTCTCACACAGACACACATATATATGAGGTAAATGTCAAAACTAATTACTAAAATTAGTGTAATCTTGCTAAAATGCCATCATTTTAAATTGTGCGATAAAAACCATCTAAGACACAAATGCGTAGGTTCCAGATGTTTTCAAAATGTATCTGTTCTAAAATACTGATTTTCCTCTTTTGGCGTAATTAATTGTGAGTTTTTAAGTTGCCTAATACATAAATTGTGTTCTCAGTTGTCTCCTGGAAGAGCCCGCTGCAAACAGCGCACAGGAGTGAAGATGTGGACCTGTTTCGATCCACCGAGTGAAGACGTGGACCTGTTTCGATCCACCGAGTGAAGACATGGACCTGTTTCGATCCACTGAGTGAAGACGTGGACCAAACCTTGCTGCAAGCCAGACATGGAGGTGCACATCTGTAATCCCGCGAAAGGGGCTCAGGCAGGAAGATGGTGAGTCCCAGGCCAGCACAGGTTTAAGAACTGACAGCCAAGAACAAAAAATATTTTTTTAAATCTTGCTGCAAAGGAGTCAATGGGCCTCAGTTAAGAGGGAAGGCAGGCGATGGGTCACAAGTCAGAGGACAGCCATCCCTTTACAGATTTCAGAATTTTTTTTTTAAAAAAAGACTATGGCAGTACCATCGATGTAAGCACCTGGGACAGCAGGATCAATGCCACTGTGAGCACTCTCAGGTCTTGGCAGGGATTTGGTTAGAGGTCAAGGCACATGTCACCTGACTCCCTAGTCTGGAATGACACTACTCAGGGTACACAAATAATAAAACATGTAGGGCTTGCTTCCAAACGTCCCCAAGGGCTCCAGTGGAGCACTTGACTGACACTCACCAGGGGCACCATAACTCTGGAGCCTCATGTTCTCAGGAGGAATTTCTCTTTTTCCAGTTACATATTAAAGCTCCAAAGGGCTTAATTGCTTAGCTTTTCTCTGGTGTCTTCTGTCTTCAGAGTTAATATTCATGTGGAACTTCTAGAAACCCACACTAACGTGTGTCAACGATGAGATTTTTCATTTGTGTGGATGAATGCTATGGCTATCCTAGACCTATTTTACTTAAACCAATAGAAAACTCAAACAAATGTTACATGACAGAGCTATTTCATCTGTTCACAGCTGGCCACTTAAAAGCTGACTTCAAGACTTTTCCTAAGTCTCCAAACATATCTCGCAATTAAAGTCTGCTCACAAGTAGCAATGGGTGAACAGTGTCTACCAAGGATGGGAGATTGGACAGTTAAAGGTCAACTCATGGAATTAGGAAGTCAAAAGAGCTTCTCTCACTCCTTGAAAGTGTACGGATCTTTCTTCTCTTGCTTCAGTTTTCTATGTTCAAGGAGGTAGAGAGAGCAGGGTGGGGGTTAGAGGGAAGGCATTTCTCTACTGGTATGAAAGATAATTTAAATTTAGCAGGAGTCTGAAAAGAAGGTCATTGCCCCCTTAACATTTAATTACAGGATAATCTCTGGTGGGGAAACAAATCTCTTCATCAGATAAAGGTCTCCAGTAGGTTTTATTCAAGGAGAGTCAAAGCTGAGACATTATGGAAAATAAATGTCATGTCAAAGGTTTGATATTTATTTTCAAAGCAAGAAGCCTGACCACAGTGGTTATCAAAAACAAAGTAGTCTTCAGGCTGACTCTGTCCTGCTGGGACAAAGGCCATGGCATGCCTCTACTTACTAAGGTCTGCACAGACATTTTTACAGTCTGTAGATAAGGAGAATGTTAGGCATAAAAATATCTATACAATACAAAGATGAAAGAAGATGTCTGTTTGGCATTCTCAAAGTAGTAAGTAGAAAGAAAGAAACACAAACAGTTGGCTTTGCCATGCAGCGAAGAAGCAGAAAAACAGCCTTTTCCGCCTGTTCCTCTTGGCAAGTTCATTCATTTGGGTGGCCCTGATGACTCCCTTCCATGGCTGAAGGGAAAACACAATGTCCTCTTTTATTATAGAAAATCTGCTAGACATAACCTTTTAAGTGGTTCCCATTAGTCCACAGAACTTTAGTAAGCACTTTCTACATGGCCAGGACAAATGGGAGGTCAAATGTTTAGAAGACAACATTCCTCTCCTTTGGACACTTACAACCAAGGGCTTTGGAATTCTTGTTGCTATGAACTTGTCAGCGCCTACAACATAATTGTTTTTCTGGAACACATTAAGACTGCTAAAAAGAAAACCCAGATTTTTGGTAATTCGCACAGCTTGCTGTCACAAATCTGGACTTGGGCAAATGGAAGGAAAGCGGTCAGCTAAGGCTTCTCACCTGTGGTGGCGATATGCACATGAAGGTGGGATTTCAACTGACCAGCCAATCTTCACTCCTTCCACAACTGAGTAACAGCAGAAACCTCGAGGGCTGCTTTCCGGTTTGTGCCTAGCTGCCTTGCATCAGCCCCCTTCCTTTCAGGTTGCTAGTCAGGGCATTCAACAGAGAACGGCTCCTCTCTCTGTTGCTCATAGTTCGCTACTGAAATACACTAAGAGAAATTTGGATGGGAGAAGCACACAAGCAAATCTTTTTTTTAAAAAGGTGGAGTGATTTGCCAGTGAAACAGCCTAGGCAGAAGAGCTTGCCTGGAAGCCTGGAAACCCGAGTTCCATCTTCAAAAACTACGTAAAAGGTGGATGTAGAGAAGCCACACCACAGCCTGCCCTCTGACCCCACTACCCCACGGTTCCTCACTGTGTGCACTCAAACCTACACATAGCAATTTAAAACATATTTTAAATAAGGGCTGGGGAGATGACTTAGCAGGGAAGAATACTTCCAGAGGACCCAGGTTCAATTCCAGCACCATATGAAATCTCATCTTCATCTGTGACTTCAGTTCCAGAGGATCTGATGTCTTCTTCTGGTCTGCTTGGGCATCAGGCACACACACATGATGCACAGACATACATGCAGGTAAAACACTCATACACATAATTAAATTTTTCAAAAATAAAAAGTGGGGTATGGGCTGGCTTTTGTTTACCAGGTATAAGGACCCAAGTTTGATACTAGACATGCAGAAAAAAGGAAAAGAACAAAAGATAAGGTACATATACCAAGTAAGGATATGAAAAAGAAAAATACATGCGTATTTATTTTTTAGGAAAAATAATCTTTTAAGTGATCTGTTCGTGATAGGAGAATTAAAAATAGTTCCCTGTTACCGAGCTTCTGAGTCATATGAATATTGAATGTGACAACGAAGGGGGTCACAGTGACTAAGAGAAGCTTATCTAGGGGCATGGACTCTTCTGCACGTCTTGGCGCCCTCTGTGATCTGAAAGGTCACAACGATAAGACAGCCTTCGATGTGTTACGAATACGTGGTGCTTAGATTTTTAAAAAATGTCTCTGTACAGTACGTCATTTATTTCACACGTAGTGGGGGGGAGCGAACAGTGAGTCCTTTTGAAAGGTGAAGTCACTAGGGAAGGTCAAATGACGAAGCCAAGCAGGAGCCTGTGTCTTCTGCCTCCCCGTCCAAACACTTCAATGCATCCAATTTTCAAAAAATATTATTATTGGCTCCAGCATTGTTCAATGTACTTGTCAGACACACCAGGAAGAGGAGGAGGCAGAGAAGGAGGAAGGGGGTGGGGAGAAGAGAAGCTTTTGAATTTTCCAAGTAGCCCCAGCCTTGGCCATGCTTACTGTACACGATCCTCTGTGCTTGTTGTGACCATAGTGGCTACAAACCCAGCATGTGACCTCAAGTGCCAGCCTGAGCCAGGCTGTCCTTCAGTTAGTGAAAACTGACTGATCCCTGGAGCAGCCATATGGCTTCAGGTGAAACACTGTGTCTCTATCCTTAGGAAGAGCCACTTAGACTCTGATTAGGAGATCTTTTGATTAGTGATAGCTTGATTACAAGTAGCTTGGGGTTATTATCAGCCTCCAGGCAAATTTTGCTAACAGATTTTGATACATTTCCTAGGTTTTCACCTGCCTGTCTCCCAGCAGCTGTCTGAATTCTCACCTTTCATTTTCAAGAGTGAAAATAGCCTTGTCAGGTTCATGGTTATAACCACGAGTGGGGTGGAGTGACTATTAATCATTGTTCTATAGTTATTTGACTTGATCTAGAACTTGGAATGAGATTCAAGGCATCAGCAATCTTCCCAGGGTGGACATGTTGGGGGGGCAGGCGGGACAGGTAGCGTCATGACATTTCCAGTGTTTCAAAATGCTTAGCTGAGTGTGGCAGTTCAGCACACGTCACCTCAGTGTCTAGGAGCCTAAGACAGGGCTTAAAGCTAGCCTGGACCACAGGATAGAATGGGCTACACAATGAGACTCTGTTTATAAAAGCAGTATTTTGAGGTGCTTATATGGAAATATGGGAATAATAATTATTATGTGAGTTATAAGTATGAGTGAAGATTCCAAGTTCTGAAATATTCAACCACTTCTCATTCATGCAAAACAATATTTTAATTAAATATGACATTTATGAATCCACATTAACTATTAATTAATGTCAAGTAATTATTAATGAACATGGAATCTGTAAAAATGGTAAGATAGTGCCAACTCTTCATAAGCATATGACCTAGAAAAGGGGAAAAAATCACATAGAGATGAAAATGATTTAAGAGACGTCAAAAGGCAATCTAGCACAGCCACCGGAAACAGCTACTGTAGGTCAGTCAGAGATCATTTCCAGAAGCAACAGGCAGAGAAGGCAGCAGGAAGAGAGAAAAGCAAGATGAGACTATACCCCAGTTACAGAAAGAGACTGGATCCAAAACCAGGGAAACAATGAAGAACTTCATGTGATGGGAGCAAGCGTAGAGAGTTCTACACTGTGGAACATCCATGGTGAAAAGCCCATCGCTAGGTGGAGCTGGGCTGAGGGGCCTTGAGGTTCTGATCTAAAAAGCCTCTTGGTGACGTCAGCCCTTTGGAAATACTGACTTGGCGCTGATACATTAAACTAGGCAGTACATACGTCGCTTTCTGTCAAAAACCAGGGCCTTTGCCTGCTAGGCAAATGCTATACAGCTGAGCTACATGCTCAGCCCTGCAGTGTGAGATTAAATGGAATGAGGAGAATTAGTGACTGAGAGCACACACTCCTGTGGGGTGTAGGGAGCGAACCCAGAAAGGCGGCCGTGGGGTGGGGACTCTGAGGAAGGGGCTCATGATCTCTCGAGTGCCCTGATTAGCACTAGAACTTTCTACTATTTTCTGAAGTACTGCTAAACCTGTGGGTTCCTACGCACTGATCCACCTTGAGTGGCAAGTAGAAAAGATTTTGACTTGAAACCTCTGACATGGGTGCAAGCTGATGTTGTTTGAACAGGGTTGGCTTGAGGGGTGGAAGCATTAAGCGGTGGTCGGGTGCAACAGGATGAGCACAGTTGCCTTGACAGTGGGCTGCTGTCTGGAGAGCAGGGTGTTACAAATGAAGGTTAACCCCTGGGGGCTTTCCACTCTGCACAGGAGTCCTTCATCAGATACAGCTGCCTGGACTTGAACCTCCCAACCTTGGGAATTCTGAGCCAAATAAACCCCTTCACACATTACCCACTTTCAGGTGTGCTGCCATAGCAACAGAAAACAAACTAAATCAGTTGCTACATTGATCTTCTTCTTAATCTTCTATCCTTATCTAAGGATAAAAGTGCTGGCAAAAAAAAAGAAAAAAGAAAGAAAGAAAGAAAGAAAGAAAGAAAGAAAGAAAGAAGAAGAAGAAGAAGAAGAAGAAAGTAAAAACTTTGCCTTCATGCTAGCTGAAGCCACACTATTCCAAATTCACCTGCCAGGACAGCTGAGGAAAGTCCCCGAGAATATTTGGGATTCCTCTCTGCTTGCAGTCCTCTATTGAAGGCCCTGCTAGAAAAGCCTCCTGGTTTGGAACGTTTACACTTGAGTGTATTTCTTGCACAGAAATGCAGAGAAACTCGATGTAACACCAAATGATCGGGGGAAAGTGCCAGAACCGTGGTCCTGCTGCATGATGTGTTTGTACATATAAATAACACAAGGTTGCTGGCCCCAGCTCCTGACTCAAACCTCTACAACTCAGTCCTCATCTTATCACTCCCAGAAATACCATGCCCTGGGGTCATGAGGTTGACACACTGCACCCCAATAACAGGACTTAGCACATTGTCTCTTTCCACATTCCCTATACCCCAGCCCTCAGAGGCCCTTTCCTGGTCAGCCTCCATGTCAACTCATTTCAAAACACTGTGTGCTTTCAGATTGCCCCCGACACACCCTTCCCCCAAAAGCCTGCGGAAGGGGAGACCCTGGCTTGAAAAGGCTGGGGTGACTATGGGTGCCAGCTCCTTCCACCCCTGTGTAGCTCCTACTCCCAGATTCTCAAAACTCCCCAAGTTGGCAGAACTGACGCTCGATAAGTCCAGGGCAGGGGTGAATAAACAAAACTCCCCAGTTGTAACACTCTCAATGGCCAAGCTTGAGTAGAAAGCACACCCATGTGTTTGCCTTTATAAAGGGTGTAAGCTCACTCTTTGCTCTAGACAGTTGTGGCTGCATCTTTCCGCCCGGTGAGAACCCCAGCCTGGCCACAGGTTGATGCTCCCTCCAGGTGCTATGCTTTTTATTCCAATGCACGAAAGACTCGTGAGCATTACATAACATTATATAACATACCGTGCACCCTTCTGAGACGATTGGAAACTGTTTGCTTCTCAAGAACTCAATCACAGATCCCCCTTTTAAGGCCTGAGGTGGGGGTATTCCCAGGGACAAATCAGAGAGGCCCACCCCAGCCCTGAGGTCCATCCTCACCATCCATCATCCAGTCCACCTGAAAAAAAGCTAACCACTCTAGTTTCAGATTCACTTGTCAATGTGAAGGGGAAAATGTAATATAACTTGAAATACTTTCAGATTTAATCGCCTTGGGTGTTTATATATTTTCTTCCCTCGTCTTTCCAAAGCTAATCCCACAGTTTTGAGAATCGGGGAAGTTGGGCAAAGGAGAAAACGGCTATTCTACCAAGAAATCTGAATTCCAGTTCATGACATCAACCAAAAGGTTCCTTGTGTTGGCTCAGCTCGGATTATAAAACCCTATGGGCGATAGAGCACAAACACAGGTGTTAAGGTGTTAATACCAGAGCCAAAAAGTCTGAAGCGTCATTCAGTGTGCTCTTTCTATGCGGGGTGGTGGTGGTGTCATCTACTCGACTTAATGTTGCCCTAAACTTCTCCTTTATACTGGGAACACGCCTGGGCGTCATTTTCCTTAGCTGGGGTTGGGGGGAGGGAGGGAGAGAAAGAGAAAGAGAGAGAGAGAGAGAGAGAGAGAGAGAGAGAGAGAGAGAGGGAGGGAGGGAGGGAGGGAGGGAGGGAGGGAGGGAGGGAGGGAGGGAGGGAGGGAGGGAGAGAGAGAGAGAGAGAGAGAGAGGAGAAACACCAACTGGTCCTTAGCGTTGGCTGTCACATCCACAAACCCTCACTTCCTTTCTCCATCGACTGCACTTGAGTGACATACAGCGCAGCTCTGCGCGAGAAGAGCGCCCAGAGAGCCTTTCTGACAGATGCGACCCGCCTGGCTGGAAAGTTTCCTCTAACCACTAACACCCACTTCCCATTCCCCCAAGCTGTCGGGCTGGCCGGGTCCCCTCTCCCTCAGGGAAGGGCCAGGCTGCCTGATGGCAGAACCAGTCTCACGGCTAAACTCCTCCAACCCCAGCGGATAGGCTGTCCAAGGAAGGTACTCCGGCGTCTCCAGAAAGCCAGCAAGATTCCCTTCTCGCTGCAGGGAACTCGGCACCGGAGGTAGAGAGACTCGGGAGCTGCGGGGCGCCGAAGGGAAGGAGGGGAGCTAGGACGGGAGCAGTGCGCCGGAGGCAGAAGGAAAGCTGGGTGCTGGAGCGAGCGGGGACCCCTGGAGGGGGCGGGGACGCAGGAGGCGGCGGACGCCGCAGGGGGCGCAGCGGACGCGACTCTGGTAGAAGCCGGAGCAGGAAAGGGCGCGCTCGCTGCAGCCGGTGGGTGCCGGGGAGGTGCTGGCTCCGCAGAACGCCCGGAATCTTTGGAGCCGCTCAATCGCGGGTAGGAGGGGGTGCCGGGTGTTGGGGGGGTGGGGGCACCATGGTCGGGGGCGTGCCTTGGCGGCGATTGGCTGCGGGAGCTTGACGCGCGGCCCCGGGGGCTGGCTGGGGGGGGGAGGTGGCAGCGGGGTGGGGTGGGTGTTGGGTGCCGGAGCTGTCGGCCCCGCGCGCTCAGAAACATGCTGAGGTCCCGGCGGCTCTTCCAGCAGCGGCAGCGGCTCCAGCAGCAGCGGCGGCGGCGGCGGCGGCGACAGCGCTCGGCTCCGGCGGAGAAGGCGCCCGGCGTCCATGCCTCCGGCCCCGAGCCGCGGCTGCCCTGACCTGGCCGCGACCTCCCCGCGCGGGCCCCGCAGCCCCGGCTCCCGGGGTGTTCCCCAGCCGCGGCCCAGTCCCGCCACACCCCCCGCCCCCGGCCTCCGCAGCTCGGCATGGGCGCGGGGGCGCTCGCCCTGGGCGCCTCCGAACCCTGCAACCTGTCGTCGGCCGCGCCGCTGCCCGACGGCGCGGCCACCGCGGCGCGGCTGCTGGTGCTCGCGTCGCCGCCCGCCTCGCTGCTGCCTCCCGCCAGCGAGGGCTCGGCGCCGCTGTCGCAGCAGTGGACTGCGGGCATGGGCCTATTGCTGGCGCTCATCGTGTTGCTCATCGTGGTAGGCAACGTGCTGGTGATCGTGGCCATCGCCAAGACCCCGCGGCTGCAGACGCTCACCAACCTCTTCATCATGTCCCTGGCCAGCGCCGACCTGGTCATGGGACTGCTGGTGGTGCCTTTCGGGGCCACCATAGTGGTGTGGGGCCGCTGGGAGTACGGCTCCTTTTTCTGCGAGCTCTGGACTTCGGTGGACGTGCTGTGTGTGACGGCCAGCATCGAGACCCTGTGTGTCATCGCCCTGGACCGCTACCTCGCCATCACGTCGCCCTTTCGCTACCAGAGCCTGCTGACGCGCGCGCGAGCGCGGGCCCTCGTGTGCACGGTGTGGGCCATCTCGGCTCTGGTGTCCTTTCTGCCCATCCTCATGCACTGGTGGCGGGCCGAGAGCGACGAGGCGCGCCGCTGCTACAACGACCCCAAGTGCTGCGATTTCGTCACCAACCGGGCCTACGCCATCGCCTCGTCCGTCGTCTCCTTCTACGTGCCCCTGTGCATCATGGCCTTCGTGTACCTGAGGGTCTTCCGCGAGGCCCAGAAGCAGGTGAAGAAGATCGACAGTTGCGAGCGCCGCTTCCTCAGCGGTCCGGCCCGGCCGCCCTCACCCGCGCCCTCGCCGTCGCCAGGGCCACCGCGCCCCGCAGACTCGCTGGCCAACGGGCGCTCCAGCAAGCGGCGGCCGTCGCGCCTCGTGGCCCTACGCGAGCAGAAGGCGCTCAAGACGCTGGGCATCATCATGGGTGTGTTCACGCTCTGCTGGCTGCCCTTCTTCCTGGCCAACGTGGTGAAGGCCTTCCACCGCGACCTGGTGCCCGATCGCCTCTTCGTCTTCTTTAACTGGCTGGGCTATGCCAACTCGGCCTTCAACCCCATCATCTACTGCCGCAGCCCCGACTTCCGCAAGGCCTTCCAGCGCCTGCTCTGCTGCGCGCGCCGGGCCGCCCGCAGACGCCGCGCATCCCGCGGGGACCGGCCGCGCGCCTCGGGCTGCCTGGCGGGAGCTGGGCCGCCGCCGTCCCCCGGAGCTCCCTCGGACGACGACGACGACGATGCCGGGGTCACACCACCCGCGCGCCTGCTGGAGCCCTGGGCAGGCTGCAACGGCGGAGCGACGACTGTGGACAGCGATTCGAGCCTGGACGAGCCGGTGCGCCAGGGCTTCTCCTCGGAATCCAAGGTGTAGAGGGCCAGGCTCTCCCGGGCGCACGGACGCCGGTCCCCATAGTCCCGGCCTGGACACAGGCTCTGCGTCCCTAGAGGAAGAGAGCTCGCCGGGCCGCCCCTGAGCCGCTCCCCAGGGGAGAGAGGAGACCTCTGTTTACTCAAGACCGAAAGCAGGTGAACTCGAAGCCCACAGATCTATCCGAATCATCCAAAACGTACAGAAAAGCTCCGGACCGACCGTTGCGCAAAAAGGAAAGTTTGGGAGGAGTTGGGAGAGTGTGGCTTTCTGATAGTCTTGGGTTCCTTTCTCTCTGTGGTTCGGCCTTTTGTGTGTACTCGTGATGCACCTTTAGGCTTTGTTTTTGTTTTTGTTTTGTTTTGCTTTGTTTCGTTTTTCCAGATGGGTTTTGACATTTTCTGCAAGGGCCCAAGTGGAAACTAGGTGGGGAGGGTAAGGGGGAGGATTGAAGTCTGTCACCTGGCCTTCCGGTCCCACACTTAGGAACCTAGGCAGCCAGCTCAGGTTGGGGTGGGGGTGGGAGCGGTGATAATTAGCCAGAAAGTGTTTCCTTTTGCTTTCTAAAGAAATTGCATATTAATTCCGGAGTCCTAGTGTCTCCTATTCTTAAAGCAAAGGGAAAAGATGGACGCGAAGCAGATAAATCTGGTTTGGAGAAACGTTAAGCTATTCGTGGAACACGATTCACCTTGCTTTCTTCTGGAGGGCAAACCCTGTCCCCTGCGCGCCTCGGTGGTCCTGCTGAGGGTTTTCTACCTCACTCTGTGCATATTGCACAGCAAGACAGAAAGACTTGTTTATATTAAACAGCTTATTTATGTATCAATATTAGTTGGAAGGACCAGGCGCTGAGTCTCTCTTTGTGACATGTGACTCTGTCAACTGAAGATAGGACAGAAAAAAAAAGGAAACAGTTGAGATTACTGCACATGTGGCTAAAAACAAAGACGACAAAAAACGTGGTTGAAAATGCCATTTTGCACAGTGTTAGGCATTGTGAAGTCCATAAAAGATGTTAACTTGCACAAAAATTAAATATTTTTAATGGGATGGGGAGGTGGGCAGACCTTAAAAAGTTAAATAAAATTCAAACTCAATTTCTCTTGTCTATTATATTATTGAGTTGATGCTTTATTGGGAAATTACTTTTTATACTCTTATCATGGTACTGTAACTGTATCCATATTATAAATATTATTATCTTACATATTTTTATTATTATTTTTTAATGTCCAAATGCCCACGTGAATCTGCTGGTAAAATTTAGCACTCGTGTGTATATTCTATTTCCTCTTGTGTGTGTGACCAAGTATTCATACTCTGGTACAACTAGCTACTGTATGAGGAATTGGTCCATGTGCAATAAAACACCAGTGCAGCACAATCAAGGTTATGTACCGTGTGTCTATCAGGGGTCAGTGATGACAAGGAAGACAGTGTCTGGTTCAAAATACAGACTGGCAGCCCCTTTAGTATCTCTTCATGACTCAACCACATAGCAAAATGCCTCTAGACCAAATAAGGCGTCCACCTACTGAGAACTGCAGATTTGCCCTGAATGTTCACAGTCGGAGTCAAGGTATTCCAGACAACTTAGGTGCCTTCAAGGTCCCGTCTGCACTTGACTGAAGAAGGGGTTGTGCATCTTCTGCAAAGGAGAGAGGGTGTGTGTTGGAGGCAGGTAACTCAGTGGCGCCTGCTCACAGAGATAGAGGCAGGAGGGAGGGACCCACAGGATAATAATGCTGCCCACTTGGAATTGGGTGAGTAGCTTCCACAGCTTATTTTTGGCTCCCCATTGCGAATCACGGTGGGTTCGGATTTCTCCAGTGGCTGCTTAGGATGAAAAACATGTTCTTCATGGTTAAGCAAAGATGTGTGAAAGGGCTTCTGAAGTAAATATTATCTCTCTCCTGTAAGTACCTAGATCCTCTTCAACAGAGGTTCTGGGTGGGCAGGAAAAGCAGACTTAACTTCCCAACTTTCCCTTAACTTTCAACAGCGTTATAACACCCAATGAATAGAGTATTTTTCATTAAAATTAGTTCCCAAGGAGCGTATAGTAAAATCCCACCCTGAGATTAATTGTACATCCCAAATCTGTTTATTTAATATGTTTAAACAATCTTCTCATTTCATGGCTGGATCGTAATGTAACCAAAATGAAAAGTATAAGGTTTTGGCTCAGGCTCCACTCTAGGACGAGCGGACAGCTTCTTCCAGGCGAAGGCAGGATTCATCATCCTTTCTCACATGGCCTGTCCGAAAGCTCAGGGGACAGTTGTCTGAAAAGGTTAATGGTGCTGGCCTTTTAGAATCCCGGGAAGGAAGGCTGAATGAACAGCCGCATGTCAACAGAAGCCCCTCAAAAGCTTACCCTGTTCTTCTAGAAAAAGCAAGAAAGTGAGAAATGAAAGCAAGAGGAAGACAGGAAAGGACTGAGGGAAAGGAAGGAAACCACGATGGTGAAGTTTTGAAAAAGATAATATTTAAAGTTACTTTGGAAAACGTAAGTCTCTCTCAGGATAAAATAGCGATGTGAGTTCCCCAGGAACTGAAGTTCCCTCTAGTCTGTCTTATGCCTCCCACTCCCAAAGTTTGTGCATGCATTTTGTTGGAGGATTTTTGTTGTTGTTGTTGTTCATAATGTTAAAACTCAGTGCCTTGAGCTTCTTCTGAAGATCCCTGAAATGCCTAGTTGATGCCTTGCTTTCTACATGAAAGAGTACCCCTACCTCAAATACACGTGCAGGCCTGCAAACCTCAGGTCTGAAAATCGTGAATGCCCTTTCAACTCCACGAACAAACTGTTTAATTTAACTACTTGGTAGACGTACCCAGTCTCTGTAGTGAACCAGAGGAGATCTCTCTGATGAGGGACCTGTATACATGTGCTTGTAGGAAATAGGAAAAAACTTTTGTGGGATCTTTTATGTTCTCCAACCAGGTACTACAGAGATTCACAGACAGATCGTGCCCATGATTCTGAATATGCATGAAAACTACCTTGGGTTGTTGCTTAGGAAGACAACCATGTTCAGTAGGAATGGCAGAAGCTGGTTTACCAATCCCAAAAGCTATGACAGCTGGTCTTTGTGTGTGCGCTGCAGAGACAACATGGCAGAGAAGGCAGGAAAAGGGCAGTGTCTACGCAGGGGGCTGCCCTTATCCTTGTGTCTGTGCCCATCAAATTGCCAAAGGCATCCACCTTAATATCACGACAGTGGACTGAAGTGTGGTCAAGCTTTGGGGGTTTGCTATATTGGGAGGGAGATTGAGCACTGTCAAGTTTTGGAGTTACGGAGTAATCAGAATTTTCCAGGATCCTGCCCTGAGTACAGCAGTGTGGTGTGAAGATGGGCCCTTCATGAATCTGCCACTGCTGAGCTTGGCCTGTTGAGTTTATTTTTCTGTTCTATACTTTCCTTGGAACTGGAATTATTAATAACTTCTAAGTGCTTATTGGGAAACCTTTCCTTGTTAAGCATATTTCCCCAACTTATTTTAATTTCACATTGTGTAGAGTTGCTGACTTCCTCTGGCATTATGTAAAACTGCCAGGCAGAAGTTCGGTGCCCCAAGTGCCCGAGGAACCTTGAGAGTTACGTTGGTGGCAACAGCCTGCTGAGAATGTTCTAGGGGAACGAGTCTAGAACTTGTGTTGCTTCTTGTCAAAGACTTCTGCATGTCTCTGACAAAGCTGGACCTTGTGTTCTTAGGGGGAAAATGAATCTTAGGAGTAGCTCAAATTAAACGCATTGGCACAGACAATGTAGTTTTATTTGTACGTTTCTGGCTCGATGTGCTGAGAAACACACTAATTCTCTTGGCTCCCGGCCAATTTTCTACTAATCAAAATGGAGAAGATATGCAGTGTTTGGATTATACCTAAAAATAGTTCCCTGTAGCCACATCAGCAAGTGGAATAAAATTAATTTCTCCTTCTTCCCTGTCACTCACACTCTCCATGTTTTTTGAATTCCCATCCGGAATATTGCTTCTGAATCGCCTAATCTTTGAACCTCTTTATCCTGAGCAGCATTGCTCTGTTATAGTGATTTTGAGGTAAGCTTCATGAGACCACTTTCCAGAGAATAACCATCTCTGCAAACACTCACCTTCAACCTGCTGTCAGTTAGAGTCTACCAGCCAGCCCCTAAAATATAATCCTGGTGGTATTATCATTATTATAAATAAATACTTCTTGGATTAATCTATTGCATCAATGGTCGTTTTACCTTTTAATGGGAGGAGGGAGTCTCTCAGTCAGTCAGATTTGGTTCTGGGGCATTTAAGAAGCTTCCAAACACAGTTGCTGTAATGACAGGCTACAGAAAGCCAGCAGCCCTGAGAGGCCCGCGCCGGGCTGGTCATGAGAACAGGATCTTTGCAGGCATGCTAGCGACCCCAGGAAGTTGCTGCTTTTAAACGTCACCTTCACTCAGACACTGGGCACAGATCGCATGCCAGCATTCTGTACGCAGAACCTGTTCTTGTATTTGAACCATCATACCTGCTAGCCTTTTTTTGAGTCCTTTCTTTCTTCTTCAATGAGCTAGAATATCTAGAGTATGTAGTTCTCCACAAGTTCTCCTCATTTCTCACACAGAGTTTCCCAAAACTTTGGTTTTCTGCGTTTCTTGATGCACAACCCCATCCCCTTCACACACGCCCTGCTCATAGCTCTTCCTTAGAATAGTTAGCACCTTGTTTGTATTTCTGACATGACGTTTACCTATGGCACGTTTATCGTCATGTTCCGATGTTCTCTCAAGACTTCTAGTATTGCTCAAAATGAAGGGACAACTCCCAGGAAAAAGCCCTCAAGTTATTGTTTATACTTTCCCACCAAGTCCTCCTGTGGGTCCCGATTGAGGGCATGGGCTCCGCTCCCAGGCTTTGTGTCTCTGGCCCTGGCACTTCTTAACCACTTTATCGCACCAGTCTGTTGCTGTCCTTAGCTGCTCTGCATGCAACTCTATGGTAGGAATTAAAGCTGTTGCTTTGTGGGAATCGGGGTACCTTTGGAAGAGCAGAAAACCTACCCAAAGAAATGGCCCACGTGGGCCTCCCTGGCTCCTTCTCTAACTGTGGTTCCTGTGCCCAGTGACCTTGGGAAAGTCAGCAGGCTTGTGAATCGGAGCTCCTTCCCCACAAAGCCTGCTTGGTAAGTTTGCTTGTAATTCCCTTTTAGGCGCTCAGGTGGAAGGGATCTTCTCTGCTCGGCCCAGCTCACTGTCTCCTGCCTTCCTCCTTGACCACTTTCCTCTTTCCTAGCAACACCACCCACTAAAATCCATGGGGCTTTTTTTTAAAGTGAAAAAGAACAGCTAAGAATAGCAAAAATATATATAATACCCCACACATTCAAACAAATAGTCCTTCCTTTTTTAAATTGCACTTAAAATTCCAAAGAAACCACAACTGGATAAAATAATCTGCTTCCCAAGCCTCGGATTAAAAACCTGTTTGTTACTCACTGTGCAAAAGCGGTCTAATGATTCCGAAACCACAGGCACTTGGAGAGAAGTCAGTCAAGCTGGAAAGTCCTCAACGCTACAGTTTAGTGTTCAGTTGTAAAAGCTAATAGTAACTATCTAGATTGTCTTTTTCTTGGAATAGCAGTTTGGAGATGGAAAGTGCTGAGAGCCACAGGAATTTGCTTGTGTTGTTGTTGTTGTTGTTGTTGTTACTTACCTTTTTTTTAAAAAAAAAAAATTGCAGCTTGTGAGATATTATGTTTTTTTGTTCCCAATTTAATAAACAGCATCAAATCCACAGGAACTTTGCTGACTTCACATACCTGTCATTTTAACTACTGGAACTTAGCTGCAATTCTGAGACCCTTGTTAAAAATCCATTTAAAAATAGTAAACATTAATAGATGCCGCACTTGCGTTTTCTGCAGTGTGAGGAGTTTTTAAAGCCATTAGGTAAAGTTCTTAGGAAAACACTCTTCTGTGAATCATGATTGCACTTAAATGATTCTGTGATCAATCCTGAGATAATGCTCCCCCCATAGGCAGCCCCAAGAAAAACTGAGTCACTTAGAAAGACTCTAGACTTTGGCATGTGAAGACTCTCAAGACATATGGCTGGTGATTCCCCACTGGGGTTCTCCCGCAATCGATGCAGAACCCCGAAAGTGGGATTGGAGTAACCTGAGTGTCAAATTGCTGCTCCCCCATGTTTTCAGCCTTCGTCTCGGCCGACACTTCCTTTACAGCAAACTCAATTCTTCATAGAGTTGTGGCTCCCGGTTGCTCCCAGTGGCGTCTGAAACCGATGGCCCAGCGCTGTTCTCTTTACAGAGCTCTGCAGTGAGTGAGGTGCATGAAGATCAACACCAACCCTTTGTCAGCTTTCTTAACATATATTAATTACATCTTCACAGAAGCATCAAAGGTACTTTAGATGTTTTCCAAGGAATCACTTCTGTTTTTCTCTTTTAAAAGATTACATTTTTTAAAAATTGCACTTATGTATTGGGGAGGGCGCATGCTACAACACACCATGCCGAGGTCAGAGGACAACTTTCAGGGGTCAGGTCTCACCTTCCATCATGGGGTCACAGGGATCGAACTCAGGGCTGTCAGGCTTGGTGGCAGGCATCTTTAACCCTCAGCCTCCTTGACGGCCCCTCCCAAGGCTTTCTATGCTCTAAGTAACTCCATTTGATTTTCTCAGAATGTCACACTATTGCTTTCTTTTCTGTTGTCAATGATGAAGTGACTCTGGTCCCAGAGATCTCTCCTGGCTGAAGAGGAACAAACACAGCCTGCACACAGGGCTAGCCAGCGTCAGCACGTCGCCCTTCCTGGAGTTTTGTTAGTATTTTTCTTTTTTAAACGGGTGTCACCAGAGCCACAAAGCTCTGAAGATGTAAAGGGAAAAAAATTATACAGAATGAAAAGATGTAACATGCAAAATGATAAATCTTTACAAAAGCCTCCTGCAAGCACGGGGCAGAGCTGGTAACATAGCTTTTCCCCGCCAGGCAACAGTACAGCTTGCTCCCCGAAGGACACAGATGCTCAGCTTTCCTCAAGTCTCCAGTGTGGTGATACACCTGAAGGGCATGTGTGCCGTCTCCACAACAGATATTCTCGGTCAACACGTGGGCCGCCTCCGTGACCACTCTGCTGTGATCATATGTCCAATGACTCCTAAGTGAGGGTACCACGTACTCACCCTGTGGCTTTGAGTCTGTCCCCAAGGCATTCATACTTTGGGGAGATTAGGCATCCCCCCACTAGAAAATGTGATAATGAGGCAGGTGTGGTTATGTACCAGACATATGGGCTAGAAGGAAAGACTAAATCAGCTCCGTCCAATAGAAACACAATACAAGCTGTGTTTAATTTCACATTTACTAGTAGCTTTTCTTAAAGAGAAAAAACAAACAGATGACATTAGTGTCTTGACATGTAAATGATGTATAAAAGCATCATCAATGAGAGAGTTCATACATATACACGTGTGAGATATTCCATGTGCATGTGTGTGCTAATCCTGAGGAATCTGGTGTGTGTCTGACACATAGAACTCATCTCAGTTGGCAATACCACTTTCCAAGTGCTCAGTAGCAGGGGACAAAGTGGATGTACAGTAACAGAAACTTGGGGGTAGTAGAGTGGCATGAAGGGCCATTCCCTGGGAAGCTACGAGGAGAGGGAAACTATGTGAACAAAAACAAAGCATTGTGGGTATCGAGACGAGTATTTAGATAGAAAATAGTTGGTTGCAGATAGTTCTTGTCAGTGCAGAAACTGAAGGTGTACCTGAAAACCTGGGGAGTCTCTGGGTTCTGCCTTCCTGACCATAGCGACTTACGACCAGCAATGTTGAAAGATTAGCCATCAACGGCTTGACAGGTGACTATAACTTCTTCCCTAATCTTCAAAAAATAATTGAGGCTCTTCAATAATCTCACTGTGCAAAATAAAAAAAATTAGTACTTACATCCTTTCGTATACATGAGCTCTTAATTAATTTGGGTTTTTTATTTTTATATTTTAATTTCAGAGATACTCAGAGAAGTGCACCCTTATGGAGCAGGCATTTACTTGAAGGCCATGCCCTGTGGGTGTAAGGCTCATGATTGCAGGAAGTTTGTTCAAGGCATAGTCAGACACAGGTCATGTCTGGGAGATGTACAAATTTCTGTTTTAAATTTTACCTCTGTGTGCCTTTACCATAAGAAATAGTAATATATCCATTAAAATAAATTGCATCCATCTTTATCGATCATATATCACAATAGTATACAGACATCACAGCCCTCTTGACATTGGCATGTCCCCTCCGTCTTGAAACAGCTTCCTCCTAATCGTTATATCATCAGAGGGAGAGAGCGAGCGTCCATGGAATCCTCAGCTGCCCCAGGGAACCTGAATGTCAGGATGCCTTCTGACAAAGCTAAAACTTAGATGCGATTCTTTCCTCTGTCTGTTATATATCTGCATGTTCTTAGCAATGCACATTCATTTTAAACAATACGGTAAGTTTCTCTCTCATTAGCATTTATCAGTGGGTAAAGAGTTTTATTCTGACATTTTCAAACAAGCATATGGATGGGATTCACCCCCCATCACCCTCTCATACACCTCTTCTCCCTCTTTTCAATCCTTATAGCTTTCCTAAGCCAACATTTAATTTTAATGTCTTTTATATGAATGTCACGTGATTGAAAACATGCAGTGCTCACTGGCTGATTTTTGCCTGGTTCTGTTCATTTTCCTGCAAAATAATGTAACTTTGTTCTCCATGGCTGCATAAAACTTCATTGTGAGTGCATACATATGTGTGTGTGAATGTATATGTGTGCATATGTGTATGTATGTGCGTATGTGCAGCTCACATATCCTTCCTTCATCTATTGACACCTCGACTGATTCTACATCTTGCCTTTGGAAACAGAGCCATTATCAATATGGGTATGCAGGTATCACTATGGTAAGCTGACTTGATCATTTGGGGTTCATATTTAAAGGTGGCTAGCTGGATCGCATGGTTGCTCAAACAGCATCGTGTTTCCAGAATTTTTGTTTGCAAGACACTCCATGTGGCGCTTCAGATTGGGCAGGCAGTCTCTCCAGGGGATGCCTGAGCATGGCCGTGTGACATTTATGAACTCTCTGCTTTAAAAACGCTTAGACCTATTTGGTACGAGCACATTTCTCCACATCACTTTCTGAGACTGACATAGAAAATCAGAAGACCACTTCAATAATTCATGGTGTAGAAGCCACAAAGCCTATTCTCTGCATTCTTTCCACACCCAGGGAAGATAACTTTAATGACAAGGCTCTTAGTAAGCCTGGGGTCACAGCAAAGAGCTGGCTCCCTGAAACTCGGGGAGCCTCCTGCCCTTAAGGCCGTCCTCCCATCTCCCCAGGATAGCGCTTGTTGACTCTCCATTTTCTAGCACATGCCCATTTTCATTCAACCTCAGTCCCCCACAGAGACATTCCTCTGCAGGCCACTGCCCTGTCTTGTTCACCTGGCTGTCTCTTTACAAGAGGCTCTTCCCTCTGCTCCCATCCATTATTTCTGAGTTAATGGAAGCCTCGGAGAGGGGAGGGATTTTATAGCCTCCACCACCCTGAGAAGAACACACATTTCCTGTAGAAAAGCTCCTGGTTCTCTTTCCACATTCTGGGCACCAGGTGTTTGACTCAGTTCATCTCACTACGAGAGATACTGTCATCTCTCTTTCATGTAACGGTGGCCTTTCCCAAAAACATAACACGTATGCGTCTAGCCCACATTAAAATCTTTATTTCTCTAATTTGCCTATCGGATGGATTAGGAAGTATATCATTTGCAGTGCCCGGAGCAGCTTAGCAGTTTCAGCCCCTGAAAATGACACGCTCTACAGGGCCATGCAGGCTGCCGCCACAAGGGGCCAGATGTCGGAGTGGAGATCCACGTTTGTCTGGGAAGGAAAAATGGTGAACTTCATTATGGCACTAAGCAACCGGGTTTAAGATACACGGTTTAGATTACAATCATAGAGCAAAGTCTGAAATGTGTGGAATGAACTACAAAGTTGGATTTTTGTTTCCAATCAGTATATTATTATGTTGCCATTTTGCTGTATCACAGATCAACTTATAGTATTTATTCATTTGTTTTTCTAGTTGTGTGCTGGCTTTATAGACAGTCCTTTATTTATTTATTTTTTATTTTATATGTATGAGTATTTTGCCTACATGAGTGTAAGTGCATGTACATGAGATTGGAGGTCACAGGAGGGTGTCAGATCCCCTGGAACTGGAGTTACAGATGGTTACGAGCCGCCATATGGGTGCTGGGAATTGAACCTGGGTCAAATGCTGAGTAACTTTCCAAACCCCTAGATAAGAGATCTTAAATATCAGGCAGGCACTTTCTTCTGTTGTTTTTACTTCATTTCCTGTATGCATACTTGTAGCATGAATCTTAACAGTTCTTATTAATAAAATCAAACCCGGGGCCAGTTATTAGGGTGAAATGCTGGATGGTCAGAGAGACAGAATAAGCCACAACTAACCTCACCTTGCTGGATCCTCAGCTTGTCTTGTTTCCTCAGACTGGAAGCCTCTGTATCCTCATATCCGAATGGCTCTCAGCTGAACTGTGCTGCTAGAAGCCTGAAAGCTTAACCAGCCAAATGTTTAACCAGCCAAATGCTTAACCAGCCAAATGCTTAACCAGCCAAATGCTTAACCAGCCAAATGCTTAACCAGCCAAATGCTTCTAGTTTCTGGTCTCCACACCTTATATATCTTTCTGTTTTTGCCATCACTCCCTGGGATTAAAGTCTCGCTTTCTGGGATTAAAGGCATGAGTCACCATGCTTGGCTGTATCCTTGAACAGATGGATTTCTGCTTCTGGAATGCTAGGATTAAAGGCGTGTGCTACCACTGCCTATCCTCTATGTTTAATATTGTGGTTGTTCTGTCTCTGACCCTAGATAAGTTTATTAGCATGTACAATATTTTGGGGAACACAATACCACATATACTATATTTAACTTTTTATTGTTTTACTGACATAGTAGTTTTATATATTCACTGGTACAATGTAAGATAAATATGCATATGTATATGTATATATAACATACTAATGATTTAATCAAGCTAATTAATATATCCATCTCTGTACATACCTGTCCTTTTGTTTGTTTATTTTTGGTTTTTGGTTTTTGAAGACAGAGTTTCTCTGTGTGTATTCCTGACTGTCCTAGAACTCGCTCTTTAGCCCAGGCTGGCCTCGAACTCACAGAGATCCACCTGCCTCTGCCTCCCGAGTGTTGGGATTAAAGATGTGCACCACAACCGCCAGGCACCTGTCCTTTCAAAAAAAAAAAAGATTTGTTTTCATTACTTTTATTTATGTGTGTGTGTATGTGTGTGTGTGTGTGTGTGTGTGTGTGTGTGTGTGTGAGAATGTCTGTGTAAATTGTATGTGGTTTCAAATATGTTTGAATGTGTGTGTGTCTGTGTGTGAATTGTGTGTGGGTATGAATGTGTGTAAGTGTGTGTGAGAGAGATTGTGTGTGTGTATATCTGTCTGTCTGTCTGTCTGTCTGTCTTTTTAGATAAAATATATGGAATAGAGCCACAAACTCTTATCCAAAGCCCCGAGGGGCCATATATGTTTTGGAATTCAGATTGTTTTTAATTTTAGGAAGATAAATGGTGATAGAAGACATTACACGCTACACTAAGTAAGGTCCAGGTCAGGATCCTATAATCAAATAGTAGTGTCTCTACTGTGAAATGTATGATTATTCATGCCAAGTAGATAAATAATGACTATAAATAGCCTCACACCAGTTCAAGTCAGATTTTGCTGCCAAATGAGTTCAAGTAAGGTCACATTAACTGCCAAATGAGTTATGGAAAAACTGTATCTCCAGAGCTTTCTGGATCTGGGAATTTGGCCTGTGAGATTGTAGACCTGTGTGCTGACATGATCCTTTGTAGAGCACCACCTGCTCGTGAGGGAGGCACCAGTGTTTTAAACCTATCACATACGACCTGTCAATTCATCCACCAGCAATAGTATCCAATAAACACAATGAGGCAATAAAAGGGTTATATAAACAGAGATTTGGAGGGTGTGTATGTGTGTGTGTGTGTGTGTGTGTGTGTGTGTGTGTGTGTGTGTGTGTTGCTGATTTTTTAACCTAGGGCCTTGTGCATGTTAGGCAAATGCTCTACCAATGAACTATATCGCTAGCCCAAACAAAATAGATTTAAAAATAACTAAGACTGAATCCTAGAGCAGACTTTAGTAGTGAGAGACATCATAGCAATGAGAGAAACATTTGGGGGAAGCAAACAAAGTCTGTATATCATACAGCCAGTCTTCTGTTTGCCTGTGCCAGCCTCTCAGCAAGACAATGTGCTTCTTATAACAAGGTCAGTTTCTTAGAACTGCAGATGGAAGACTGGGCCTCAGCGATAGGTAATTGGTGAAGTGCTTGCAGAACAAGCCTGAGGACCTGAGTCTGATACAAAATAGGGCGTGGGGCATGTGTCTGTAACCTAGCACAGGGGAGACAGAGACAAGATGATCCTGGAGCTTGCTGGCCAGCCAGTGTGGGCAATCCGTGAGCTCCACGTTCAGTGAGACCCTGTCTCAAAATAAGTCAGAGGCTGGGTGTGATTGCGCACACCTCTAACTCCAGCACTCAGGAGGCAGAGGCAGGCAGATCTCTATGAGTTCAAGGCTGACTGGCCTGTCCTACAAAGGGCTACATAGTGAGACCTTACCTATAAATAAGTATGGAGAGGGGTTGAGGAAGGTACTTATTGTTTACTTCTGGCTTCCATACATACGTGCACACACAAGTACACAAACATGTGAACACATATAAATATGCACACATACACACACATCATAATCTCCACTCCAGAAAGATGCACACACCTTTCCCTGTGAAATAGTCACAATTCCTACCTCAGATGCTTCCCACATTTGGAAAGAAAGTGAATGTTTAAAAATCTCACAGCCAGTGTAGTACCACAGAGAGCACCTTCGTGTCAAGCTGCCTCAACTTGACTGTGGTCATGTGCCTCAGTAGCGTCTACGACATTTACATCAACTTAAGATTTTTAATGCAATATCCATAAAATAAATATTTCTGCACTCACTGTGACCTTTATCTTCATCTTAAAAGGTTGGAGAGAGGGAAAGATGGCCCTTTTTAGTTTCTCTTTTTTGTATTTTCGTGTCCTCTATCATGCAAAACACGGGGGAACAGGGAGAGAAACCCCTAGGGAAAAGACACACAATTTCCAACCAGCAAGGTCATCAAAGCATCAGTTTTCAATTTGACATTAAATAGGAAAGGGAATGATGAAGTAAAATTTTTAAGTGTTGAGCTGTCACAGGGGGATAAAGATTTACATTAGTCAATGGCATCAAATCATGATTTAGATTTGACAGTTTTAGGCACAGAATCTCTTCTCTTTGGCTTTTTGAGAAGTCTGATGGGAGAGAATTCTGAGTGTGTAGTCCTGTATTCCCTCTTCTGTGCTCCTGTATGAGCTCCTGTATGACAGCATCCCTTCTGGTCCAAGCATCAAAAAGGGACTTCACCAGTAGCAGCCCCCCAGGAAGCGCACAGGAGGACCGGAGCTGTTACCATACATGAAAGAGTGGACTTTCATTGGCTAGAGAGGTTAAGTGAGCAGTGACCGCCTCCAGCAGTCTCTCATACTCTGGAGAAATGGACTGAAAGCTGTGCCTGTTCAAAAGGAATCCCAAAGTAGAGCTTTCTCCATCACTTGGCTTCATCCAGCAGCTGGCCACACTCTCATCCGACAGAAAAACCCTAAGTGCCAGGCTCCTCCCTCATCTCGCAGTCTTCCTTATCAGGCTGTGCATCCAAGTTCTGGCTGCCTTCTCCAAGAGCCAGGGACAGCGATGGACATCTCCTCCTCGGTCAGATGGCCTAGGCCTGTGGAGAGTTTCCCTTCTTGTTGTTACTTACCTCTGAGGACCACTTCTCCCTGACAGTGGGAGAACAGCTCCCCAACATGTTAACGACTGTATTTGGCTGGTTTTTTTGATGCTATTCAGCATGAAAAAGATGCCATGAGAGCTGGGAGGACGGCTCAGTAGACAAAGTGCTTGCTTCCCAAGTGCGAGGACCTGAGTCCAGACCTCCAGCACCCATGTAAAAAGCTGGAGTTGGTGGTAGAGGTGGTGGTTGGGTGTGTAGTAGACACGTACAGACCCCTGGATCTCACTGTTGTTGTTGTTTTAATAAAGTAGAAGTGATACAGAAAGACACTCCATATCAGTCTCTGGCCTCAACATGTGCATGCCCAGGCAATGCACCTGCATACACATGGACAAACACACATGCACCATACACACATAAAATGAATGTTATAGATGCCACATCTGATGTCCCTAAGAAAAGTCTATTTAGCCAAAGAAGGCAGAACCACCTCCCCAAGAAGCCACACACTATTGGTCCACAAAACAGTCATAAATGATTAGAATACACCCTGAAATGTGTCCGTGGACAATTTCATGCCTGTGTGAACACCATAGAGTAAAATCACATGCTCTCAGATGGCTATGAACTACTGGGTGATGCAACCTTATGGGATCATGGTTGTAGGCGCAGTCCCTCACTGATGGAGAGACATACTTATGCACTGCATGGACATACCGAGGATAGACATATCATAGAGATAGAATGTAGACTAGTGGTTCCAGGAGCTGGGAGGAGAAGAAATCATGAGCAATTGCTTAATGGGCATGGACTTTATTTTGGGGGGTAATGAAAATAGAGCAGACTCAGATAACGGTGATAAGAGCATGAGCTCTGAGTGTGCTATCACCAAACTGTGCACATTAACACATGGCTAAAGTCTTGTTCCCTGTTCAACACACACACACACACACACACACACACAGGTCTGATAGATCCCTTTGCACTTTATTTAGATAAACAAAAATATTAGTTAAAACATATTTAACAAAAGAGAGAAGGGAAGGAAAAGAACGGCTTGAGCAATGGTTAAGTTTGGTTTTTTATTGTTATTTATTTTTTTGTCTTATTGTGTTCCTCTTATTGAGACAGGGCCTCATGTAGCCTAGATTGGTTTTCAACATGCTAACTGGCTATGTAGCTCTGTCTGGGCCTTGAACTCCTAATCCTCCCAAGTGATGAAATTACAGGAGTGTGCTACCACGCCCAGCTCTGAGTTTGTTTTTAGCAGATTTGAGCAAGGCAGAATCTTAAGACTTAATGAGCCAGTGTAATCCTCTCTGACCCTCTCTGGTTGCAGACAAGGAAGTTAGAGCTTCTGCGCTAAGGCAGTCTTGGAGAGCGGACATGTAGATTCCAGTATGATCCTGTCAGTCTATTGACTATGTGGCAGTCTCTCCAGGCCGCTTGTACAGCAAGCAAGCGAGACTGAAAGCGTCCAGTGCTCAGCTCCCTAAGACATCAGGCCACTTGCTATTCATTTCACAGGGCTGCAGGGCAGTCTGGGAAGGGCGAAGGGAAAAGTTTGTGGGGCTTTAGCGTGGGCACACGATGTCAGGAAGGCCTTTCACAGTGGAACTGATGAAATTGGGCAGTCTATATAACATAACACTGTAGGGTTGGTAGACAGTGCAGAGCAGGGTCCTGGAAGCACGTCTGGACCGGTAAACTGCTGTGTCCATAGCCAGCTGTTCGCCTGCTCTCTTGGGTAAATCACTGGGTGGAATGCATGTCCTAAAGCATCACTGCAGAAGGAAGGGCTCCTGAAACAGTGTGGATAACACAGGAGCTCTCCATTCAGTTCCTGAGTTCTACTGTTTGGTAAAGAGACCAGAGCTCACAGAGATGAACTGTAAGTCAAGGAACTAGCCCAAGAGAGTTCGTCCAGTTTCAGGAATGGAAATTCCTGCTAAAACAAAAGCAAAACAGGACAGAAAATCACCGTGTCCATCTTAGTGGCTTCCAGCCAGATCTAGGACCAAGTCTTCCACCTTGCAGACCAGCATCCTTCCACCGTGCATCTAGGCCAGGTTCCCCGCCTGCCAACATCAGCAAACTAATTCGGCTACAGTAGAAATTCCTAAGTCTCATTTCCATCCTGAAGCATGTTTATTTTATTTCCATTTATTTCCATTTCTGACTTACCTTCCAGGATAGTGAGGGCAGGGGCTTCCAGGGTGCCATGGGACTGGCTTTCATGGTAGATTCCTGAGTCTGACCTCAGAGAACAAATGTAGGGTCCAAGGGAGAGGCCACTCAGATGTGACCCATGGACAGAGTTCCAGGACCAGGAGTTTTCACATAGTTTAGCTTGCTGAACTGAGCGTGATTGGGCCACATTCTCGCACTTGGCCGTGGTTGTCCTGCTTCCTGTAATTTCCAACACCCTCGGGTGCTGCCTGGGTGAAATGTGCCACTCCCTTTCAGAATCGTTCTCTGTCCAGAGGTCAAGCTTTTGTTTCAGTTTCAGTATTTAGCTGTCTCTCCTAAGCAGTTTTCTGACCTTGAGAATCACCCAAGTATGAACGGCAGGCTACATCAGGGACGTGAAAGTGTTGTAAGTAATTCCTGTTTTGGACAGTTCTCAGGGTTAGGAGAATTTGGTCCCTAACTCAGGGACCAAAAGGTCATTGATCTCTTTTCTCTTCAGAAATGGCTCCTGATAAGTAGAGGAACCTGTGTGGCTCCCAGCATCCTTTGCCTCCATTAATGGGGGCTTGGGTAATTTTATATCACTAACCTCAGTGTTGAATGCAAGAAAGGGTGACAGGTGAACTGGACCACTGCTTAGGTCTTCTCTTGCTTTTTGCCATCTGTGTGGTTTAAGTACCAATGACTTTCAATTAATTGGTGTCTTCCTATCAAGAAAAAAAATCATTAAGCTCTAACCAAATGCAAAGTCCTACATTGGATAAGGGAAACACAGGGACACCAACCTCGGTGCCAAGGACACTGGGACCCGGATGGGGGAAGTGACCAGTGTAAGACTCAATTATACAAAACACACGATTTACTGTGGAACCCTAGAGAAACCAGGAGACAGCTAATTGGGATGGTTGGGGAAACCATCACCCATGATGCCCAAGGGAGATGAAACTTGAGTGCTGGGTGCTTTTTGCCAAGAGGAAAGGATGTTCCAGACACAGGAACAGATCTTATAGGCAGGAAAACTCAAAAGAGCAGGATGTATTTTGAAGACACCAAGAAAATTTGCATAACTCATCATAAGGTTTCCAGGCTATAAAGAGGCAAAGGGTAGATTGAGGGAGAAGTTGTTCACCGGCTAAAGACCCCGAGCTTGATCATTCTGTGAGGAAGAGCATCCATAGAAGTCTTAGTTAGGGTAAAGAACAAGCAAGTCAGCTTTAGGCACATCACACACACTCCACAATGTGAGGGAGGGTGGCCTGGTGGAAGAGGAAATGGAGAAAGATAGGGCTGAAGAGATGTCAGGGTAAGGGTGTTTGCTGTCGAACCTGATTTTCTGAGTTCAATCCCCAGAACCCACGTGGTGGAAGGGGAGGATTAAGTACCAAAAGTTGCTCTCTGACTCCCACATGGACGTATGCACACACAAAGATGAATAAGTAAATGTAAAACAAATAAATAAGTAAGACAGGACAGAAAGCTGAATCCAGTGGAAGGAAATCCCCTGTGAACATAACATTGGGACTTAATGTGTGGTGGAGTGTTGTGTGGCTCTGCTGGAATGTAATTATCGGAGTCTCCAAGAAGATCTGGGAAAAATAAAACCAAAATTATGAGGGCAGTGAGGAGAAAAAGGACACCTAAGAGGTCTTGGGTTGTGTGGTGGAGTCAGATGCATGGCTCCAGGCCCAGGGTCTGAGTTACACTTGCCAGGAGAGAAAGCCACTAAATGGCCAGGGAAGTAGTTCTGTGGCTCAGAGTGGGACTGAAATCAGAGAGGATGTCGTGTTGGTCCAAGGCAAGGAGTAGCTAAGAGAGAGGACTTCCAGACAGAAAATAGAAGCACCTCGAAGTAAGTCAGGGAATAGTGATGGGGAGGGGATGGTCTTCTCACAGTTTTCCTGTGGCTGTATTCCAGCTTCCAAAGACATCCATCTTGGAGACAAATATCCCTTCTTTATATCCAATTCAAACATTAATTAATATGCAAGAAGAACACAGATTCTGATTGACATTAAATCAACCCCCTACACACACTAGATAAGTAATTGGTAGATAGCTTGGGGAAAGTTTTAATTCTTTGGACTGGTGTTGCTATGCCCACTTCATGCAGGGCTGTCCCCTCATCACTGACAGTGTGTGTCGCCCCCGGGGCCTGGTATCAAGCAGATGGCTAGTTCCTTACTCCAGAAGTGCAGCTGGTAGAGTCAAGAGCCTGAGAACAGGAACTGCGGCCAGGAATAGCTGGGCAAATTCACCCACTTCCAAGAAGGTCACTCAGTGTGAGAACAGGGTGAGGGCAGCTTAAAGCAGATTCTTGGCACTGCCACAGCCATGTCTGCCTGTTGCATAACTTACAGCCTTTGGTTCCCTTGACTGAGAGCACTGTTGACCTGGCATTTTCTGTTCCTCCCCATAACGCCGCTTTTCCAGCCACCTCACGCTCATCACTGCCTGTCAGGCGACCTTCCCTAATAAGTCAGCTTCCCTTCTCCTTTTAACAGCTACCTGTTGAGAGTCCTATTTTTAACGAACAATTATAACCTAAGAGCTGTCATCTGTCAGGTTGTAAACGTTTGTTAAAAATAGGAGTCCTAGACATGTAGTCATTAGACAGCAAAAAGCCGGGAACAATAGGGAGAGTGATGGAGGGAGATGTTAATTACGTCTGAATTCATTACTGAAACTCATCTTAGGAAGGGCTGTGGTCGGTGGCCAGTTCTAACAAGAAGGGGGCTGTTGCCCCTCATGGAAACAGTTCAACCAGCCTTCAGGGTGCTTCATCTCTGGGGTGCCTGCTCCTGTCCATAACCTAGAGCAGTTGATTGTACACTCCCCAGACGTGTCTTAGAACTGGGATGGGATATGCAGAATCTTAAGAGTGATGCCTTCCTCGAAAGGAGAACGCTTTGAGACAATAGCCAGCTCTTCTCCTCAATTTCCTTAGCTCCACACTGACTTCACTTGTGCACCCCAGCACTTGAGGGAAGAGAACGCGGAAATAAGTGCTGTGCTAGCACTTGGGGTGTGTGTGTGTGTGTGTGTGTGTGTGTGTGTGTGTGTGTGTGTGTGGAAATCGAGGTTTAAAGCGGTCAAACAACTTGCCCCAAATGAAGAGTTAGGAAAGGGCTAGCCCCTGGGCACACCCTCCAGAGCCTGCCTCTGACATGAGATGCTTTGGTCTCCTGACTGTCCCTGAGAATGTCCTTCTAAGGGACCGAGGCAGACTGCCCGCTCAAAAGCGCCCGCAGCAGGCTACTGCCTGCTGCAAACTGTACTTGTTTGGATGGCCGCTAGAGCTTGAGTTTCAGGCAAGAGAAACTCTCCAGTTTGTTTTCCAGTGGGGGCCAAAGGTTACAATTGTTCTGCAGCCCCTGTCCCCTCTAACTCAATACCCTACCAAGACAACTGTTAAGACTCAGGATACAGAAGATGTGAAATTCAAGGCTCTAGCTTCACAGATTGACTAAGTTCTCATTTGACCTTGATTTCCTGGGTTACATCTGCTTTCCTGGTCAGGCCCAGAATGCTGGTTTTGTCTTCTCATGCACGTGCTTTTTCTTTGGAGCAGGTATCCCCAACCCGCAAGGTTTTTTTTCCCCTGACTTGGAGAAATTCAGAATTCTACATTCACAGAACATTAGGCCGTGGCAGACTATTAAGCTCAATGGAGCTGAAGGCCTTTAAATAGCAATGCTTCATGTGACAGATTCCACATCTACCAGCTGGGGCAGGAGAGAGAGCCGTACTAATGGACGTCCACTCAGACATGACTAGAAAGCATCTCTGAAATGCTGATTGCTGGGTGTTTGTTGGAGTCTTCCCAGGTGCCTGTGACTACTAAAATGTAAAAGTCCCCCCCGCAAGAACTCCAGTCTGAATGCACCCCAAACAATGCAAGACAATATATGTAAACAGGTGCCCGGGGATGAAGAATGTGGTTCCACTGATGAATTTTTCTCGTGTAATTATGTATCTGGTACAAACAACCTTAAGTGAGTTACTATTTGCTCTGTTAGAACTCAATGTTTTCCAGGCCTAGCTTGATGGCTCAGTTGACAAAATGCCTACTGTGTAAGTGAGAGAAGTTTCATTCAGATCTCGAGGACTCACATACAGTGCCGGACACGGCTGGGCACTCTGTAACTTCAGACTTGGGGGGATAAATGAAGACAGACAACTGGATCACTGAAGATCATTGGCCGGCCAGCCTCATTGAATCAATAAGCTTCCGGTTCATCGTGAGGCCTTGTCTCAAATAATAAAGGTGACAAGCGATTGAGGGAAGTCACCTGTGGTCGTTTGAATGAGATGTCCTCTATAAGTCTCTAGCATTGAAGACTTGGTCCCCAGCTGGTGGCTGTGGGGTAGGAGGTGTGGCCGAGCTGGAGAAGTAGGTCACTGGGATGAACTTGAGGTTTCAACAGCCTGATGCTCTTTCAGATTAGCTCTCTGTTTCCTGTTTGTGGATCAAGATGTGAGCTCTCGGCCGGCCGCTGCTGCAGCACCACGCCTGCCTGCTGCCACTGCTGTTCTCCCTACGGTGACAGGCTTTTATTTGTCTGTAACCATAAGCCCCAATAAACCCTTCCTTCTGCAAACTGCCTTGGTTGTGGAGTCTTATCATAGCAATAGCAAGTAATTAATACAACACTCCATGTCTGCTTCAGGTCCATATACTCACACATGTGCACGTGCACACACAACACCCATGTACAATAACACACACACACACACACACACACACACACACACACACACACACACACTGTATTAGTTACTTCCCTATTTCTGTGATTAAATATCATGACCAAGGCAGCTACTGAAGGGAGGGTGTATTTGGATAAGGACCCATCTCTGTCTTAACAGGAAGTATAGTAACAGGTATGGTGGCAGAAACAGCTGAGCGCTCACATCTCAAACCAAAAGCAGGAACCTCTGTGGGGCAGTGGTGGCACATGCACTTGGGAGGCAGAGACAGGTGGATATCTGTGAGTTTGAGGCCAGCCTGGTCTACAGAGCGAGTTACAGGACAGCCAGTGCTATACAGAGAGACCTTGTCTAGAAAAACAAAACAAAACCCTCAAATCTTGCCCCTAGTAACATACCTTCAGTAAGCCACACCTCCTAACTCTACTCAAGCAGCACCACCGAGAATCAAGTCTCCAAACGCCCCAGACTCCGGGGGACGTCAAACCCAAACCATGGCACACATATAACTCAACATTTCCCTTTTCTCTTCTTAAGCATCTTTGAAATTTAGTAAGAAATTTGGTCAATTTAGCTACAAGTAAGTTTGGTTGTGAATAAGAAGTTATTTTCCCATCATATGCCCACCCCTTAACTGCATGTCTAGGATGACACTGTTCTGGAGGCTTTTAGAACCCTCCCCACCCCAAAATGCCTCTACTGAGAGTCTGCAGCCCACAGAAAGAATTCTCAAGCTTCGAGAGATAATGCTTCATAAACCTCACAGCCAACATCAGACCTTGACGAGGGAAGGCCAGTGCGGTGGCTGAGGCATGCCCGGAGCTTCTACATTCCTCCCTCAGCTCACAGAGCTACAGATAACTTTTTCCACGGAGCCGTCCAACCTCTGTCCCTGCGAGACCTGGTCTTTTTTTTTTTTTTTTTTTAAACAAGTCAGTAAACCAACGAGAACTTCTGTCAAGTCTGGTGTCTCTATATAAATGGGTACAAATTTAACTTGACACATTAATTTCTTTCTAGAAAACAATTTATATTCATAGAATTTCAGAGTTGGATGGGCCTTAATGGTCACCCAGTTCACAGACCAACCTCATGCTTTTGTGGATCACTTCTAAAGAAGTCTGTTTCCTTGGTGTCTGTGATACAGTTCTGGGGTCAGACCTCTTGTACCTTCCAGCCTTCATCCCACTGGGGCAGCTGGGTCTCAGCATTGTCTCATCTGTGCCTCTTTCTGAGTAGAGTAGCTAGATTCTCCAGGGTAAGAAAAGTCAAAACTAAAAATCCTACACTTGGAGCTAAGGATGTGGTTTTGTGGTGGATCCCCGGGATTGAAAAAGAAAATCCTCTATTAAGGAAAATTTCCGGTATTATTAACTCTAACTCTATTTTAGCTTCATATCCTTTTGTTGTGGTAAAGTACTCTGACAAAGCCACTCCAAGGAGAAAGGGTCTCTTCTGACTCGTAGTTCATCCATCATCAAGATGGATGGGGAGGTCACAGTAGCAGGAACTTGAGGGAGTTGGCCATTTTGCATTCCCAGGAGAGAGGAGAAGGCAAGCTTGCTGGTGCTCGGCTGACTCTGCACTCGGCATACTCCAGTGCTGTCTGTGGAATGGTCACTCCATCATCATAGTGCAATCAAGAACCCTTCGTGCCGTGACAATGAACACTGGCCATCACAAACTCCATCTGAGGGATGGCGGGGTTGAATCAAGCCAGTCGAGCTCCAGAGTCCACCCAGCACACGGCCAGAATATTTTCACAAACCAAAGAAAAAATTGGGGGGTGGGGACAGAACAGCCATTCTGAGAGCCTGGTTAGAGTTAGATCACTAGCATGGAGAACTATAAACTGGTTTATTTTGGTCACCCAATAGCTACAGTTACCGCTTATATTTCCGTATTTCTCCTTTCTTTCTAGAGAAGCCTACATGTGTGGAAAGCACAGCATTTGCTCTTTCACTTTAAATAGATGCGGAACCAAAAAGTTGCCATGCCTGCCCCCACGAGACAGTAGCTGCACATCACAGGGCTGCAGGAGCGGCCAGCACAGGAGGGCGGCAGGAGCCAGAAATGACAGAGAAGGACACAGAGGCGGGGAAGCTGGGAGAACTTGGCCCAGCAGACTGATGGAGAACTGAGGACAGCAGATTGCAGCAGGGAGGCCGGGAGGAGTCCGGTCCTGTAGTGTCGGTGTCCAGGACACTTTGTGTAAGTCTAGCCAGCAAGAAGGCTCCATCTGCTAAATGACAAGGAAGTTCAGAGTTTTGGCCCAGACGTCGGACAGAAGCAGGGCAGAGAGATGCGGCAGGCAATGAAGACCTCATATAGATTAGGTCCATTGAGTGCCAAAACCTCATTAAACTTACCTTCCGAGAGAGTCAATGTGTCTTCCCAAATCTTCTGCATTGGCCAGTAAGATACAGTGTGCATAAGGGCCTGGAGAGGAAGCCTAGCCAGTAAAGTACTTATGTTGAGCCCCAGGATCTTTCACCCAGACCCTATTATTCATTCATTCATACATTCATTCATTCATTCTTCTGTGCATGTGTGTTGTATGTATGTTTTCGTGTTTGTACAAGTACACCTATGTATATATGGAGACCTGAAGTAAATATTGAGAGTCTTCCTCAATCACTGTTGGTCTTATTCATTAAGTCTTTCATCTGAACTCAAGAGCTCACCGGTATGACTAGTCTAGCTAGCCAGCTTGCTCTAGGGATCCCCTGTGTGTGTCCTTCAAGCTTTGGGATTACAGTTTGTCTGTCACACCCACCCAGCATTTACATGAGCACTGGGATTTGAACTCGGGTCCTCACGTATTTGCAGCAATCGCTCTGTCTGCTGAGCCATCTTCCCAGCCCTCCTTATTTCCAATGGCAATTTCTTAGCTGTGTTTTTTGAGATCTTAAAGCACTTGTGACAACTGGTTTTAAAAAAACTGCACTTTAAAAAACAAGATGCTTCCTGGAGGGCAAAATTTCCAATTAGATACTGAAAGATTAAAGTGTTGAGAATTATGGGTAAGATGAAGAAATTAAAAATGCATAGCACACTTCACAGGATCACAAGGATCTCTGATTTACCAAATTAAAAGACACATTTTTAAGAATTGCAATCAACAAACCTTGGGCTGACTTCAAGGGATTATTTTATTTGAATGAACATGCTTTCATGATGAAAAACAGGTCTTTTTATTTTTTCTCCTTCTAGAAGTGAATCATTCCACTTTCCATCCCACAAATTTCATTCAAGTGGGGAAAGTCAAGCATGCTGTTTTCCCTCTGTGTGGAGTTTAGGATCCCTGTGCTGGAACTTGCTTCAGTTTTCTGTCCTGTCTGTCACTAGCTTTCATTTTTCACCCAGACAAGCTCTCCCGCCACCCACCACTCACGTGGAACAGTGGTCCAGAGGGAGGGCTCCTCACTGACCTTATTTTTCTTGTGGTTTCATCTCATTTTTCATGGCTTCATTGTAAGACAGTAGTTTTTTTTTAAAGACCTCAAGCTGGCAAACAGGAGTTGACCTACTAGAACATAACAACTTTTTGGAGTCTCCAGGTCTGTGATGTAAATACCACAGTTTGTTTTTAAAAGATTTTCGTAATCCGTTATGTAAATACACGTATTTGCATAATTTCCAAAACTGGAACTTTGAAGCCACGGTTTTTCCAGCCTTACTCTCAGTCAAGTGGACACCAAGGGTTTGCAGGTTTGAACTCCGGCATGTCATTTTGTCATCTTCAGACTTAGGGAGAGCAGGAACTCAAAAGAGGGATTCCGCATCCTACTTCCCTAAAGCATCTCAAGCTGGCCATCTGCATCAGAGGAAGAAGACACTAGTGAACTTGACCTTTGTGGAACTGGACCCCAGGGTACCCCGGTGAGGTGAGTATTTGCAGGCACTGGCTTTGGGCTTGCTCTCCTAGGGACATCTAGCAGCAGCTTCTCCATTTTTAACAGGACTTTCTTTGGACCACCAGACCCCAAATAATGGCATGCGTGGAGACTTCTTATTAGTTATGAAAGCTTGGCCTTAGCTTAGGCTTGTTCCCAACTAGCTCTTAAAATTTAAATTAACCCATTTATATTAACATGTTCTGCCACATGGTGTGTTACCTCTTTTCAGTACCATATATCTGACTTCCTCGGCATCTGGCTGGCCAATCCCCTACCTCAGATTCTTCCCCTGAGTTCCTTTCTCTCCCCGGAAGTCCCACCTATCCTCTTCTGCCTAGCTATTGGCTGTTCAGCTCTTTATCAAGCCAATCAGAAGGTGCCTTAGGCAGATGAGGTAAAACAGATACATCTTCACAGTGAACAAAAAGATTATCTCACTCCTTGCTTAAGGCTGTGGTGCTGGCTGTTGGCAGTTTGAGTTTTGGTTAATTTTGGCTCCATTTTACGGTAGGAAGTGGAGGACACAGAAGAGAGCACTCTGGCATATTCTGACACTCAGTGGCAACTGAAACCAGAGAGCAGGGACACTTGAAGCACCTTTGAACAAGTCCTTTCTACCGGCTGTGCCAGCCTGCTTTACACGGCTCTTCATACATTTCTCCCAAGGAGAATCCTGTTTGAATTTTCCTTTAGTAGTCTGTGTAATTTGCTGTTCTCTTCTAGATGGTCCAGCTGACTGAAGATGAGTTTTCCCTTGATACTGGATGGGTTACGTGTGTGTGTGTGTGTGTGTGTGTGTGTGTGTGTGTGTGTGTGTGTATTCATTCTGGGGACTGAACCAAGGGATTCACTCACAGAAGCTAGGCAATGCCGCACCACTGAGCTTCATCCCAAACCTCTTTTTATTCTTTTGTGAGGCCTGTCTCACTAGTCTGGAATTCACTGTTCAACCCAGAGAGACCTTGAACTTTTGATCTCTTGTCTCAGCCTCCCAAGCAGTTGGGGTCACAGCCTTCACCACCAGGTTCAAGGCAATCACTCCCCATATGTTACCTTTTATTGCTGTCTCTGTTATTGTAATTCATTTCACTAACCATTTCTCTGCATTTTCATCGTTTAAAACTTAGAGACAATAAAGGGAAGGAATTTCAAACAAGGGAGGGTCAGATACCGTTCGTGCCCTAGGGAGCTCTGCCGCTTTCGTCTTCTCTGTCAGTCAAGCATTCGCTTCAGTTCCAGAGGACCCTCTTAACCCTGAAGACAGTTTTCTGGGAGAGGACCTAACCTCACACCTAAAATCATTATTCTTGGCAGCTCCGTGTCTCAATAGAGGCTAAAATATTCCCTCTTGGGAGGTGGGACCCCAGCCCCAAGCCGGCTCCGGGAGGCCTGTAGCTTCCCTCTTATCTGCAGTTGACAAGCTGACCAATTAAAATTCTTGCTTTCTCATTTGCATAACTTTCTCACGCCGAGGTGACTGAGGGAAATGCTGGGCAGTCAGTTTCCTTCCATCTTTCCAATCTGGCCTTTCTGAAAAGTCAAAGTAGCTATATAAGGACTGGGCCATGATTTGATTCCACTGTGGTTATCATCGTGAAGCATACATTAAATGCCTTCTTTTGGGAATTCCTACTGTACACAGACACAGAAGGTGCAACCCCTGCCCCAAAGGCATCCACAACTGCTTGTGACAGCAGGATATACATGTTTCTATAACACAGAGAATGAATAGGAGAGATGGAGAAGTGCCTGAGTAAGAGCACCGGTTACGCAAACGTGACCTGAGTTAGGATCCCTGGCACCCATGCAAAAAGCTAGGAAGGAGTGGCTGCAAGTGTCCGTAACTTCAGCACTGACAGACAGACGGTCCCAGGCTCAGTAAGAGGCCCAGGCTCTGGGTGACAAGGTGACAGAGCAGGATGTTGGATGGCCTCCACAGGCAGGCTTCTGGATGCAGCTGTGTACACTCTACACCAAACATAAATAGATAAACAAAATAACTGTAGGGAAACCGAGGGGGGCGATGGATATGGAGGCACCAATGAGAGAGAAAAGCTGCAGCCTGGAGTGTCTGTCTCACTAGAAAGGGGATGCTGAGGGGATGGCTTGGAGGAGTGGTCACCTGTCAAGGGACATTGTGTGAACAGAGACAAGAAGGAGGAAAAGCCTTGATGTGTCTGACCAGTTAATGGCCCCTGATGCTCAGAAAGTGGGGGCCACTTGCAGGGAGAGGCCTGTCCAGGCCATTTGGAACATGTGGGATGTTAAGTAAGTGTCTGCGGTGTCACTAAGTCGACAAAACTTACTTAGTCTTCTTGTTGGGTGACTTTTGAAAGCAGTGGATGTTTAATTTTAAATGAGCTATTCTTATTTATTCTAGCCACATTAATACTTTTTTTAATATTTTTTTTTATGTGCACTGGTGTTTTGCCTACATGCATGTCTATGTGAGGGATCTCCTAGAACTGGAGTTACAGACAGTTTTAAGCTGCCATGTGGGTGCTGGGAATTGAACCCAGGTCCTCTGGAAGAACAGCCAGAGCTCTTAACTGCTGAGCCATCTCCCAAATTCCCCTTTTTAATATCTTTAAGTGAATATATGCATGTTAGGTATGGGAAAACTCAGCCTTTTTAGTAAAACATCTTAGGAGTTTTTACAAAAGCATTTGGCATACAGCCACAAATACAGCAAAAATATTGAAGTTCCTGTAGCTTGAGTTTTCCTGCCTTGCCCACAGTCAGGGCAAATCTCTCTCACCTGCCAGTCCCACAGCCACTCAGACCCAACCAAGTAAACACAGAGACTTATATTGGCTACAAACTGTATGGCCATGGCAGGCTTCTTGCTAACTGTTCTTACAGCTTAAATTAATCCACTTCTATTAATCTATACCTTGCCACATGGCTCGTGGCTTACCGGCATCTTCACATGCTGTTTCTCATCGTGGTGGCTGGCAGTGTCTCTCTGACTCAGTCTTCCACTTCCCAGCTTTATTCTCCTCCTTGTCCCGCCTACACTTCCTGCCTAGCCAATGGCCAATCAGTGTTTTATTTATTGACTAATCAGCAACACATTTGCCATACAGAACATCCCACAGCAAGTTCCTGTACCCTCAAGTCCCTCTCTGGTCTTTGCAGGGAACTTTTACCTCTTATCTGTTGCACAAATCCTAAATGGTCTCACAATAAAACCCAGAGCCAAATATCAAGGTAAAAGCTGAAAGATCAGAGAAGCAGAGCAAGCACAGCCACTTCTCACCTCACCGACTTCGCAGTCGAAAAGAGAAAAACCTGTCTCCACGAATCCTCAGACTGAATGCCTCTGAGTCCTTAGCCGAAAGGGCCTAATTCCTGTCTCTTCCCACCTTATATTCCTTTCTCTGTCCAGTCATATCACTTCCTGTCTCAACCTTCCTAGTGCTGGGATTAAAGGAGTGTGACTCCCAAGTACTGGGATTAAAGGTATGTGATTCCCAAGTGCTGGAATTAAAGGCATGTGCCACCACTGCCTGGCCTCTATGGCTAACTCTGTGGCTAGCTCTGTCCTCTGATCTTCAGACAAGCTTTATTTCTTAGATTATAAATATATCACCACATTTTCCCTTTCTTGTATAAAATAACAAAAGAAGGCTATAACTAATATAAAAGAAACTATATATAATAAGTACAGTAACTATATGTAACATATACAGTCAAGAATTACATTAACAATGTCCAGTCCATTAACATTTGACAAATTCAGAGAAAATCCTCCATTATTTATCCTATTTTGGTGAGTTCAAAATGTTGTACCTAATTCACTTTTTATCCCAACTTGTATTGCCAATTGAAAACTATCTTTTGATGTCTTTCAAACTAATACACTTTACATCTCTTTAGTGAGTTTCTTTTCTGAATTTGTTAACAAGGAAAACTATAACTATCTAGTCTTCAACTCCATCAGAAACCCAAGAAAGAAATAATATTAACTGAGTAAGCAGGAAGAATAAACAAGCAACTTCCAAAAAAGTGTGAGAAAGAACAGAAACACCTGGGTGCCTGGACATTCACCCAAGGTCCCTCTGCAATGTTGGAGCCAACTTCAGCCTACAGACCTAGCTTATCTGACAGACTTTTCTGTGAAACAGGATTTTCTGAAGTGCTGTCCTACCTTGTCTTGGCAATGTTCAGCAGTCCTTTCTTTTGTGTCCTGCTTGTCCATTTTGGACAGCATACTGTCAGCAGTTGAGGCAAGGGTGCTTTCTCAACGACTCCTCAGCCAAAAAGAGAAGAACCTGTTTCCACCAATCCTCAGACTGAATGCCTCTGAGTCCTCAGTCAAACTTTTGCCACAAAGAAAGTAAGCTCCATATGGTGTTTCTCTGATGCCCATCATCTTCTCTGAAGTAGATTGGTGCTGCCAGCAGCAGACATATCTCATTGTCATTAAAAAAAATCTATGTTATTAAAACATCTTAAATGCCATATTCTGTAGATCTCTGAAGTGTTTGAAGATGACCTGTCTATCTAAAATATATCTGTTTGACCTTGAAAACATGCCTAACCTGACAAGTTCCATTGTAATAGGTGACTAACTACTAACCTGCATTTCTTCATTATCCTAAATAGTTGGCAATAACTTTCAAGGACTAGAAGATTCCATTGTGTTGTTAAATGAGCTGTATAGGTACAATACCTTGAACAAGAGTAGAAGTATATGTACAATATGTTCCCACAAAAATAATCTCAACTTTGTATCAATATACACATTTGGTATATAATATACAAAAATCCAATCCAATGTAAAATATTTAAAACTAGTAGTTGCTTTTTAAAAGTAGATTCAATAAATTTACCTTTTTATCTTATCATATCCATATTCTCCCTTTTTTCAAAGTAGACTCAATAATCTATCTATTATCCTATCATTTCTATATCTTTTTTTCAGAGTAGATTCAATAATCTACTTTTTATCTTATCTTTATATCTATATCCTCTTTTTTTCTTTTTTTCAAACAAGAACCCTGAATCTAATCTCCTTTGTTTAGCTTTTTTCCTGACTATTACCAATAACAACTTGTAATCAACCACCAAAACAATGACAACTATCCATAACTCATTGAATGACCAAAAACCACCCACCCCACCCCTTGGGAATGTGGGCATCATGTTCTTAAATTTACTTCCTGCTATCTGGGGTTGAAGGCATCTTTAGAGGATCCTGAAAAGAAAAAATCTGGGTTAATTGTCAAGTCCTGGGAGAGGCAGCTATATCATTTGTTGTCCAGTCTCTGCATAATGGGAAAGTGCAGGGCTTGTCTCAAGTACTGGCTAGAGTGGTCTGTGAGGCTGGATCATCTCAGCTAACCATCTTGAAATTGTCCTGAACAGTTTGCATACGTCCCCAATATAACATATATCCTGGTTTCCATTCCGAGGTCAGCACATCTTTAAAGTATACAGGCTTAACATATCCTTTAGAGTTCCATTTGATCTTTCTATGACTGCTTGGCCTGTAGGATTATGTGGTATACCTGTAATATGCTTTATATTGTAATAAACAAAAAAAAACTATTTCATTTTTACCAAAGACATATGCTGGAGCATTGTCAGTTTTAATTTGTACAGGTATATCCATGATGGCCATAACTTCTAGCAAATGTGTGATTACAGAATCAGCCTTTTCGAAGGAAGAGCAGTTGCCCATTGAAATCCTGATAGGTATCAATGGTGTGGTGTACATATTTTAATTTTCCATATTCTGCAAAATGAAACACATCCATCTGCCAGATTTCATTCCTTTGAGTATCCTTTGGGTTATATCCTGCAGGAGTGGAGTTTTGTTGTATAAAGAACAGGTAGGATATTTTCTTATAGTTTCCTTATAATTTCTTATAATTTCCAGATTATGGAAAAATCTTTTTTAAAACCCTTACTATTGACATAATTTTTTAAATGAAATTCTGAGTTCTCCAGCACATTTCCTATCAACAGTTGATCAATTTCATCATTACCTTATGCTAGAGGGCCTGGCAGACCCATATGGGATCAGATGTGTGTTTTATATATAAGGAATGATTCCTACTCCTGATTATTTCTTGTAACTGCATAAATAATGAAGTTAATTCTGACTCATCAGGGATAAATTCAGCAGTTTCAATGTGTAAAACAACTCTTTCTGCATACTGAGAGTCAGTAACTATATTGAGAGGTTCAAAAAATCCATTAATACCATCAGAATGGCATATAATTCTGACTTTTGGATAAATTTATAACGACTGTGAGCCACTTTACTTAAATTTTCTGATTTATAGCCTTCCTTTCCTGATTTGTTTGCATCAGAATAAAATGTGGGGGCTCCAGATATTGGTGTTTCCTGTACAATGTGAGGCAGGATTTAGTTACTTCTCTTTATAAATTAAATTATATTTCTTTGGCGATATTTGTTATTAATCTTTCCCAAAAAAATACTGCAAGCTCTTTGCCAAGGTTTGCTTTCTGCCCATAATTTGTCAATTTCATCATTAGTTAAAGGTACTACAATTTCTGCTGTGTCTATTCCCGCTGATTGACAAAGTCTCAATTTTCCTTTTAAAATCAAATCAGAAATCTTTTCCACATATGTCTTTAATTTCTCACTCTCTTTATTTGGTAGAAATATCCATCCCAATATAATACCTTCCCTCTGCATTAAAATTCTTGTAGGCAAAAGCTTAGAGGGTAAAATAACCAGAATGCAAGCAAGCTTCAGATCCAAATAATCCACATGTGCATTCTGTAATGTCTTTTCCACCAAAGCCAATTCTCTCTCAGCTTCAGCTGATAGTTCTCTTGGACTATTTAAGTCCTTGTCACCATCTAAGGTTTTGAACAAATTACTTGGTTCATGATTTTTTTTTTTACCCCAATAGTAGTCTGTAGATTGGAAATGTCCCTAGCAATCTTTGAAAGTCATTAAGAGTCCATAATCAATCTCTCCTATTTTGTACCTTTTGGCATCTAATTTTTTTGTAGATCTATTTTACATCCTAAATAATTAATAGAATCTCCTCTTTGCATTTTGTCAGGAGCAATCTGTAATCCCCAACAACGCAAAATTTTCTTTACTTCTTCAAACATTCTTTCTAAAGTATCTACACTTAAATTAGCTAGTAAAATGTCATCCATGTAATGATAAATTATAGATTGAGGAAATTGTTTACGTATTACTTCTGATGGCTGTCATACAAAATATTTGCACAGGGTTGGGCTATTTAACATTCCCTGTGGGAGAACCTTCCATTGAGATCTCTTAACAGGCTGAGAATCGGCTGGGCGGTGGTGGCACACACTATTAATCCCAGCACTCGGGAGGCAGAGCCAGGTGGATCTCTGTGAGTTTGAGGCCAGCCTGGTCTGCAGAGTGAGATCCAGGACAGGCACCAAAACTACACAGAGAAACCCTGTCTCAAAAAGCCAACACAAACAAACAAACAAACAAACAAACAAACAAACAGGCTGAGAGTTATTATAAGTAGGCACTGTGAAGGCAAATTTTTCTCTTTTTCTTGTAAGGATATTGAGAAGAAATAGTCTTTTAAATTTATAAGTATAAGAGGCTATCCTTTAAGTAACAGAGTAGACAAAGGAATTCCAGATTATAGAGAGCCCATTGACTGGATTACCTTGTTAACAACTCTTAGATCTGTTACTGTTCTCCATTTACCAGATTTTTTTTTATAACAAATATAATAGAATTGTAAGAGTTGGTTGATTCTTCAATATGCTGGCATTTAATTGCTCTTGTACCAGCTCTTCTAAAGCCTGCAGTTTCTCTGTTGTTAAAGGCTGTTGCTGAACCCATACAGGCTTGTCTGTTAACCATTTTAAAGGCAGAGCTGTTGGTGTCTTTGAAAGATCAGCAGCTGTTGTGCCCTGTTCTTGTACAACCTGAATGATTGGTGACTATTCTTTTTAATACTTTCTAATATTCCAGAAATATATGTTAGTTTATGGTTTGTTTCTGAGGTTGGAGGAATGTTAATCTGGGTATTCCATTGTTGTAACAGATCACGGCCCCATAAATTCATATGGCTTTAATTTTCCTCTCTGTCCTTTTGGCCCTATACATTTGACCCATCTCATGCTCTGTTTTACTTGAGATAATGTTCCTATCCCTAACTGAACATTTACCTCCTGAAGAGGTCAATTTGGATACCAAGATTCTGGTAAAATTATTGTTACATCCTCACCTGTGTCTACAAGACCTTCAATTAAATCATTTATTTGTATTTTTAATTTTGGTCTTTGTCCATTTATAGAAGTTTGCCAAAAAATTCACTTTATTTCTCTCTAATTTTTTGTTCTCTCTTCTATAGCTGTGCTATTATCCAGAGCAGTATGTTTTTGGTTTGTGTGGTTTTTTTTTACAATAGGCATTAGGTTTTTAATTGCATTTGTACACAATGACAGGAAAAGACTGAACAGAATTTGACATGGGGGCCTGTGAGAGGCCCCTCAAGGCATTTCCTGATGGCAAAGGCAAAAGATTACCTTGTCTGTCCCTTTATTAGTCCAATGTCTGCCTTTGCCATGCCTTCTACATAATCCAGAAGGGAGGGGCATTCTGTTGGGATTATTCCTTCAAAAAAATTATTTCTAGGAACATCTTGTTTACAGTCCCTTTTTAGTGATGTTGTTTGCCACAATTGAAACATTTGACATTATGATTTTTCTTCAAACCTCTGGAAATCACCTCTCCTATCCAAGCATCATCATGGTTATAAGATTCATTATTGACTATATTTGGGATCCACTCCTCCAAAGGTGCTGATCTTGCCTTTAATGGCCTAATTACTCTTTTGCATTGTGCATTAGCACTTTCAAAAGCCAGAGTTTCAATTATTATTTGCCTAGCTTCTGAGTTCGGTATCATTCTATTTATTGCTCACGTTAGTCTTTGTAAGAAATCAGTGAAGGTTTCTTTTGGGCCCTGTATAACTTTAGTAAATGACTCAATTTTCTTTCCTACTTCTTCAATTCTGTCCCAAGCATTCAAGGCTGCTATACGGCACAAAGCCAGGGTGTGGTCATCATATAAAGATTGTCTTTGTGTATCAGCATAATTGCCCTTCCCACAAAGTTGTCCTTGGCAAATTTTAATACATCTAGCCCTACTTTGTTGTTCAATGGTCTTAGCCTCATCCTTCCACCAGATCCTCCACTGTAATTGGGGACCATCCTCTAAGACTGCTGTAGCCAAATCTTTCCAGTCTTGAGGGATGGTTCTATTACAAGTTGACCACAAGTTTATATGGTGATATATTGTGTATCCTAATAAAATTTGCCTGAAGATTGGATAACAGAACAAGCCACTAGTTTAAACATAGAGGCAAGGCAGTGGTGGCACACACCTTCAATCCTAGCCCTGGAGAGGCAGAGATCCATGTGGCTCTCTGAATTCAAAGCCACCCTGGACTACATGAGATTGACTCAGTCTAGGAGAGAAAACAGAGTCAGGTAGTGGTGGCACACAACTTTAATCCCAGTATTAGGAAGCACACAAGCCTTTAATCGCAGGAAGTGATGCCTGGGCAGAGAAAGGTATACAAGGTATGAGGAGACAGGAACTGAAGGCTTTTCAGCAGAAGCGTCCCTTTCAGCTAGAAAAAAAATAAAAGCTTTTTCAGTTGGAGCTTTTTGGGTGAGGACTCAGAGGATTTCAGGCAGATGATTCATGAAATTGGTGAGGTGAGATGTGGCAGTGGCTTGTTCCTTTGTCTCTCTGATCTTCAGGCAAATTTTACTAGGGTATACAATATATTGCCACAAGTTTAACATCTGCTTCACAAATGGTGAGTGGGGTGCCGTATGAAACTATTGCTTCTTTGAATTTCCTCAAATCTAACATTTTCACAGGAGTCCATTCAGCTCTTATACAGTCTTGGGGTTATCTATCATTTGGCAGCTCCTGCGAGATTACTGAGTAAATTAAGGTTGGCTTTTGGAAAGCCTTAGGCTATTTCTCTGTAACCTTATAATGCAATGCTGAAATTGGTTCTCCTTTAAATTCCTCTGTCTAGGTCTGAATATCTCTTTGATCTGTTTTAATAAGTTTTTCTAAGACTTGTATCTTAGCACTCATATAAACCAACTTTTTTAGGGATAAAATAAGAACGATCAAACTGATAATGTTTATGGTTGACATTACATCAAAACCACCTAAGTTACTTATCCTCTCATTTAATTGTTCCATTTTCAGACTGTCTAGTGTATTATCAAACAGAGACCAAACTCCTTCCATTGTAATAGTGTTTCCCATTTTTTAATGTGGGGAAAAAGTCTTTTAACAATTTCTCCTTTTAAAAAACCCCAATTGACTCACCAAATCTGCTGATAATGATTCAGATGATGGTGTGGCAGCAGCCTGAGGAGGGGCCCAGAGAAAGCCGTGACCCACTGGAAGAGGGGAGAAGCCAAAGAGGCAGCAGTCTGTGTGGGAGAACATGCAAAAACAGCTAATTCCAGCATGTTTGGAGCCTGGGCCTGCACCCGTGGAGTCAGCTGTCTGCACAGGGGAATGTGTGAAAGCAGCTGACTGCTGTGGGTTTCGGAGCCTAAAAACCTATAGGATTTGCTGCAGAGAGACAGCAACCGACAGGGTAGGGACTCTGGCCCAGGCTGGGTGGAGACTCTAGTCATGTGCAGCTCTGGACTGAGCTAGTGGCTGCAAAGCCACAGGCAGGAAGCTTTTCTGTGAATTTGTGCCCCATGTTGGGTGCCAGATGTTGCACAAATCCTAAATGGTCTTATAATAAAAACCTGGAGCCAGATATCAGGGTGAAAGCTGAAAGATCAGAGAAGCAGAGCAAGCCACAGCTTCTACTCACCTCACTAGCTCCTCAGCCAAAAAGAGAAGAACCTATCTCCATGAATCCTCAGACTCAGTGCTTCTGAGTCCTCAGCTGAAAGGGTCTAATTTCTGTCTCCTCCCACCTTATATTCCTTTCTCTGCCCAGCCATATCACTTCCTGTCTCAACCTTCCTAGTGCTGGGATTAAAGGTGTGTGAGTCCCAAGTGCTGGAATTAAACCCCACTGCCTGGCTCTTTCTTTTTTTAGACTGGATTAATCTTATGTGACCCAGTGTGGTCTTGAACTCACAAAAATCCAGACAGATCTCTGCCTCTGCCTCCTGGGTGCTAGGATTAAAGGCATGTGCCACCACTGCCTGACCTCTATGGCTAACTCTGTGGCTAGCTCTGTCCTCTAATCTTCAGGCAAGCTTTATTTCTTAGATTACAAATGACTTGGCAACCCCCGACCTGTTTTCTGTTCACACAATGTGGCCTTTCCCAGAATGTCATGTGGACACAATTCCTTGCACACCCTGCAGCTGTGCACTCCCACTCTTTCATTTCCTACCAAGCACCTGAAACTCACACCTACCACAGGAGAGTACTTTCTGTTGCTGAGTAGATGTGCCAAAGAATGTTTATCCACACACAAGTGGAAGGACATCTGGGCAGTGTCTGCATTTTGGGCAGTTACAAACAGAGGCTTTCTGAGCACCCATGTTCAGTTTTATGTGTGAGCCTTCATTGTCATGGATGTACATATTTAGGAGTGAATCTCACTAACTACGTGACTGCTGGCCCATAATAAATGCATGCTTAGTTTTGTGTTTTAAGAAAAGAAAAAAACCCTGCCAAGCTATTTTCCAAAGTTATTGTCCTATTTTGCATTCCCACCAGCAGTGTGTGAGTTCCGGCTTCTCTGTATGTACTTGCCAGCACTTGGCATTGTCATTTTGAAAATGTTTAGCCATGTTAGTCTGCGTAGAGCTGTATCTCATTATTGCTGTAGTTTGCATTTCATCTTGCATAATATTGGGCATATTTTTAGCGAACTGGTAAGTATTTAACTCTGTTTCAACTATATAGAACCAGCTCACCAGCGCTCTCGGGGACATAGGCCATATCTAGAGGCTTCTCGGTGTCTCTGTTGTGTGTGTTCTACGGCTCCTTTGGGTTAGAGGCCATGGATGGTGCTATCCACCTTCCAGTGTGAGGAACTGCCACACTCATACTATCCATCTCATAGTGTGAGGGACAGTCCTAACAACAGAACTGCCTGCCCCAACACTTCCATACTATCAAGGCACTAGAGGGTTATCAGGAAAATTCAAAGCAGAGGCCAGCATGAAGGTGACGGGGGATGTGTGTTCTGTAACACTGATGTGAAATGGAAATGGGCCTAGGTTCTGACTCAGCCCTGGAACCACACATACAAGTAACATTATACAGGTTGTATTCAGCAATGTACATGTATATACATATATGCATGTAACAACTGATGAAAAATGAGGCCATGAATTTAAAAGAGAGCAAGGAAAGGTATATTGGAGGAGTGGGAGGGAGGAAAGGGAAGGTAATAATGCTCTTGTATTATAATCTCAAAAAAAAGTAATAAAATGGCTCTAGGAAACAATTCTCTGGCTGCTACTGCACACGTTTTAGACTTTAAGCCCCAGCACCTGTTTCAATGAGAGAGCCAGGCTACAGCTAGCTTGGGTGTTTGCCACCACACCTGTGAGTAAACATCAGCTCCTGAGCTTTCCTGTGCAGACTTTGGATGAGCCCAAAGCTGGCTGTGCTTGTATCATCAGCTCCTGAAAACCCTGCACTCAGGAGGCCCCACTGACACCCTCTGCATCTCAGGGTTCCACTGTAAAATAAGAGACAAAAAGAGCACTCGGTAGCTATGGCCACTTGGGGATCTCACAAGCTTTGCTTCCAATGGACCTTTGGGTGCCATTCTGCTATCAAGCAACACAAGGAAATCATTCATGAGGTACTTTGGGCTCACCAAAGGTCTATGTGGATTTAAGACTCCAGGCCTCTAAACACCAGAAATCAATTTTAAGAAGCAATCAACAGGCAGGTGTGATCCATCTAGGAAGAATGTAGCTTTGTAGAGTTTACTCATTTTGAGATTCAGATTTAGCTTAATGCAGAAACAGAACCATCTCTAGTATGTGGGACCCAGAAGTTTATCTTCAGAATGGATGTAGAAAGAGCAGGGAGAGGCTAAGAGATGGCTCCCTCTGTAAAGTGCTTACCATACAAGTATGAGAATCTGAGTTCAAATCCCCAGCATCCATTTAAAAGTCAGGAGCTGGTGGAGGAGCATGCCTGTAATCCCAGCTCTGGGGAGGTGGAGGCATTCAATCTCTGGGGGTCACTGGCCAGTCAATCAATATAGCTGAATGAACAAGCTCTGGGTTCAGTTAGAGACCCTGTCTCAATAACAAGATGGAAAATGACTGAGGAAGAGCACACATGCACACAGACATGACACACACATTGCACATGACACACGCATACACATGATACACACACACATAATGCACACACACTCCCCCCTTGTGGTACACACACCACACACACACACACACACACACACACACACACACACACACACACACACCATGGGGGGGGGCAAGCAAAGAGTCAGAAAAGACAAGTGACTACTTGCTTACTAAAGCCAAACACTGCTCTGAAACATTCTCATTGTAATTACCAAAGGAAAGCTTCATTCAAAGACAGGTGTGTGTGTTCTCTCAGCTCTCTGCTAGAGGCATTGGCAGACAAGGAAGAGGCTTGGGCTAGGGCATCTGTCCTTCAGGAGTCCATCTTGGCACAGAGAAATGCTGGAGGCCACCCTATTTTCACTGAGTCATCAGTTAGCTGGTAGTTCATAAGCCTGAATTCCCAGTTCCTTGCAGGTTCACACCCCTCACACCGACACTCCTACGCAGCAAGCCCCACATGCTGTGTTGAGTGCTTCTCAGTCTTTCAGTGGTAAATGACATTTTTCAAAGTCTCTAGCCCACTGCAGACCAACACCCTGGTAAAGCACATGAAATGATGTCTGCAAGCCACAGCAATGCTGAATTCTTGTGCAAGATTCTAAATGCTTTCTCTCGACTTCTGTGGTTATCTCATTGTTGACTAATAACAATAATAACACACCCATAGAGCAGCATGGGTCACAGACCACACTTTGGCAATGCGGAAGAAGAGGATGTGTAGTACACACTGAGAATGCCTGAGACCATAGTTCACACTCGGTGCATCTACCAAGTCCTGTGCCTGCTGCAGTTGTACAACTGAAGAAGTAACATGTCCTCAACCCCCACCACGTGTGCTGTTGCCACCCAGATCCTCTTCCTCCAAGATCCGGTCTCTGCTCAGTCACTGGACGAGTAAAGAAATCAAGGCACCCTCCAACTGAAGAATGGATAAACAAAATGTGGTACATATACACAATGGAGTACTACTCAGCAGAGAAAAACAATGACATCATGAGGTTTGCAGGCAAATGGATGGATCTAGAAAAAATCATCCTGAGTGAGGTAACCCAGACTCAGAAAGACAAACATGGTATGTACTCACTCATAGGAGGATACTAGATGTGGAACAAGGATGACTGGACGGCTACTCACATCACCAGGGAGGCTACTTGGAAAACAGGACCCCAAGAAAGACACGGGGATCACCCAATGATGGAGAAATGGAAGAGATCTACATGAACAGCCTGGACATGAGTGGGGGTAATGAAGGGCGAGGGTTGAGGGAAAGAGAGCTTGGGGGAGCAGGAGATCCCAGCTGGATCAAGAACAGAGAGGGAGAACAAGGAATAGGAGACCATGGTAAATGAAGACCACATGAGAATAGGAAGAAGCGAAGTGCTAGAGAGGCCCACAGAAATCCACAAAGATACTCCCACAGTAGACTGCTGGCAATGGTCGAGAGACAGCCCGAACTGACCTACTCTGGTGATGGGATGGCCAAACACCCTAATTGTCATGCTAGAAACCCCATCCAATGACTGAGGGAACTAGATGCAGAGATCCACGGCTAGGCCCTGGGTGGAGCTCCGGGAGTCCAATTAGCAAGAAAGAGGAGGGTTTATATGAGCGAGAATTGTTGAGACCAAGGTTGGATAAAGCACAGGGACAAATAGCCAAATGAATGGAAACACATGAACTATGAACCAATGGCTGAGGGGCCCCCAACTGGATCAGGCCCTCTGAATGGGTGAGATAGTCGATTGGCTTGATCTGTTTGGGAGGCATCCAGGCAGTGGGACCGGGTCCTGTGCTCATTGCATGAGTTGGCTGTTTGAAACCTGGGGCCTATGCAGGGTCGCTTGGCTCGGCCTGGGAGGAGGGGACTGGACCTGCCTGGACTGAGTCTACCAGGTTGATCTCAGTCCACGGGGGAGGCTTTGCCCTGGAGGAGGTGGGAATAGGGGGTAGGCTGGGGCGAAGGGGAGGGGGCGGGAGGGGGGAGAACAAAGGAATCTGTGGCTGATATGTAGAACTGAATTGTATTGTAAAATAAAATTAAATTAAATTAAAAAAAAAGAAATCAAGGCAGAGGAGGAAGACACATGAAAGGCAGGTGCAGGTTTCTGGAGTGATGAGACCCATTCAGAATACATCGGCAAGGGTGTGGCTCTGCTCACCTGCCTCCTCTCGGGTCACCTCAAATGGATTCATCCTGTCTACTTTGCTTGCCCCTCTGTGAGCTAAGATTGTCTAGCTAGGTTCTCACACCTTCTGTATTTGTCACTGGGTGGAACCTGCCATATAACATCATGGTCAGGGCACTCACCTACAACCTAGTGCTTCTCTAATTAGGTTCAAGCTCACTGAAGCATGGCTCACAATGATCCGAGGCTCATCCCTCCACTCCCACCTCAGCCACAGTCACCATAAAGTGACCAGGCAAGATTTTCATTTCCACTATGTGGCCAACTGCAAGCCAGTGACCTGGAGAGGAGTCGCCCGCCCACAAGCAGCCATGGGTATCCATCTCTCTGTGCAGAGCATTTTATTTTAAGAAGCAGAAGGAACTGTCATAGTGAGAACTCTCCTACAACTAGGGGTGAAACTTTATTACAAAGCCAAGGAGCAACTGGAGTAGGAAGAGGATGTCAGTGTTCTTAACCTTACAGGCAGCTAGTTTTAATGAGAGAGAGAGAGAAGACACTCGGAAGTTCCCTGCATGACCTAATACTTTTGTAAGCAGTGCTGAACATTTTGCAGAACATGGCTACAGGGATTCTCTTAGTGACTCATGATTTAATTGCTCTCATGAAAGAACATGAAAAAGAAGAATTCAGTGTGTTTATGTCACTGGTGTGGTATTTTTAGTACTGATATTGGTGTTGTGGTTTTTGATTACTCAATAAGATTGGAAATTAATTTGACCTCAAGATGTAATTGTCATACAGAGGTGGAGAGGTTTGTGCCTTCCTTCCTTCCTGACACTTTGACATAAATCTCTGAGAAATCAATATTGAAGTTGAGATATAGTGACCAGAACTGCCCATCAGCTCATCTTTCTACCCTCTTTTCTGATTTCCTCCTACCTTCATGTTAAAGTCCTCTTTATAAAATACTCACTGGGCTAAGAGAGATAGTCTACTGGGTAAGACTGATTACCCTGCAAGCGTGAAGATCTGAGCTTGTATGCCCAGATCACACATTAAAAACCAAGCATGGCCATATATGCCTGTAATCCCAGCAATGGCTGGGCAGAGATGGAGCCTGATAGCTTCCTCTCCAGTCAGCCAAGTCGAGAGAGTGAGAGCTTCAGCACCCAGTTCAGTGAGAGATCCCATGTCAAGGCAAAGAGGTGAAGAGCAACAGAGGAAGACACAGAAGATCCTATTCTGACCTCCACAGTCTCTCTCTCTCTCTCTCTCTCTCTCTCTCTCTCTCTCTCTCTCACACACACACACACACACACACACACACACACACACACACACACACACACTTCTCACACAGCTCTTCTTTGCTCAGACATCTACAAAGATAACCCACAATATATCTTAGAGAGTCTGCCTGTAAGATAGGAGAACTCTCGGTTCTATCATTCTGTCCCTTTGTTTATAAGAAGGTCCTGAAAAGATGGCTTCCTCATGGTCATTAGCCAACAAGTCATAGAAATAAGAGCTTCAACTTCAGATATAGTGGGTGGCTTGTTTGATTTGTCTGTCTTGGTCCTTCTGATAAACTCTCATAGGACAATTTGACCCCCATCCCTGCAGACCACTGTTCTCCAAGTTCCACCTTGGTGCTACCTAGAGACCTTCCTTCCTCCATGTACCTGCTCTACCCCACTTCTCACCACTGAAGTTTAGAGAGAAGCAAATAGCACAGCCTAGGGAAGATAAGACAGAAGATGTGAGGGGAAAGGTAGTGCGTTTTTGTTTCATTTTGTTGATGTGTGTGTGTGGGGGGGGGGGTGTTTACATGTGTTTGTGTGCATATGTGTGTGAAGGATTTCACACACAAACGTGTAAGCCAGAGATGTGCATCAGGGCACCTTCTTCAACCACTCATGTTTTTTCAGACAGGCTCTCTCACTGAACCTGGAGCTCACTGATTGAGCTTCACTGGCTGGCTAGAAGTTCCCCAAGGGTTACCTCTCCAGCTCTGAGGTTGCAAGTGTGTGCCACCACACCTGGTTTTTAATATAGGTGCTGGAGATCCGAGACCGGTCTTCATGCTTGTACACTAAATTATCAATTCAGCTGTCTCCCTAGCCAAGGACTGTTTGTTTAAATTAATTTACTGCATGTATATGGAGGGGGGCACATGCTACAGTATGAAAGCGGAGGTCAGAAGATAGCTTATAAGAGTTGGTTCTCTTCTTCCTCCCTGTGGATTTCAGGCAGCAAACTCGGGTCCTTGGTCTTGGTGGCAACATCTTAACCTACAGAGCCATCTCCCCAGGCCTGCCCCTGGGGAGTTTTCATGCACAGAAGGGATATTGAGGGCTTTACCTAACACTGTAGTGAGGTGGGCTGAGATGCAAAAGCCCACCAGAAAGGAAAGGATGGAAACTTTTGAGAGGGGTCAGGGCAGAAGCATGAACTTTCCTGACATCTCGAATGGCAGTCTGGACTCAGGAGGAGTTGTCTTGGCTTTCCCTCCTTTATGTGCATGTCTCATTTTCTGTGATGGGAAGGCTCTGGCTTCGCAACCCTGATTCATTTGCTTAGTTCCACAGCAGCCACGGTCTCCTAGTTACTACAGATATGTATTAACCGGGGCTCCAAGTCTGTTTGCAGCTTCTGCTGCTGTCTACCAACTGAGTGTCTACACTCACAGTAATACATTCAACAATGACTTGGTTTAGTTCCACCTCTCCACCCCCCCCGTCATGCCTCATGGTTATTTCTCTTTGAAATACATTTGAGTCTGCAGCCAAGCCACCCTGAATGCACCCACTCTATCCTGAAACACATTTGAGCTGATTTGCTTCTGTCAGCATTTACTTTGAGTCCTTCCCTCCTATCTTTGTTGATTCAACTTTATTTTGTTTAATATGTAGATCATTCATGTGCTTGACCAGAGACTCCATGTGATGCTTCTTTGCTACCTCACTGGACCATTCCTAGCAGGCCATCATGGTCAATTTTTGATTGACTGATTGCTGATGATGGTTGGGGATTATGTGTAACAGGGATGAATCCATGAGAGAATTTCACATGGAGATCCTGTAAGGTCATGTCTTTGACATCCATTCATGACAAAGTCCCACGTGCTCCAAAAGCCTCAGGCTATCCAAGGGCATGTGCCCAGCTGGCAGCCTTGGGAAGCCCCAAAGGAAAGGCACAGCATCTGGGATGCCACTCAGCGGAAACCTGTCCCTAGGGCTTTGACCTTGATGGAGTAGTGGCTGATGAAGGATTTTTAGAAGCAGTACCTGCAAAATCATTTGCCCGAGACAAGTGCTGCTTCCCCCTTTGTGGGAGAGGCTGCAGGAGGAAGGAAAGGGCTAACCTTCCTCGAGGTCAAAGCAGCTCGGCACACACGTGCTCCTCCGGTGCAGAGAGGGCAATGTTGTTTCAGAGAACCTGGCAACTGAAGGGCAGCCAGGATGCCCTCTCCCTGGAGGAGAGATAAGAACAATATGACTCACTGAATAAATCATTCTGAGAAAAAGGCTGTAGTTAGCACACGGTCTATTTGTTCCACTTTTTAATTATATTTATCAGCCATAAAATCATTCACAAACTATTTACATAATTGGCCGTAACCTATAAACCCGGGGCCAATAGACAAGCTACTCTTTGAGTCAAAGACAAATATCTTAAAATTCCCAAGAAGTTCTGATGCAGTTCGCTCCATGAAGTTCTCTTTTCCTCTTTTCACTCCATGAGGAGGGAGGAAAATATTCGCAGGTTTGTGAATAGCCCCTGGAGTGCGTTCGGGTTGTGTCGATTGGGAAGAATGGTTCCTAGGAAGGGAAAACTCAGCTCAGGAGGCAGGGGACTGCTGAAATGTCCACCATTTGGTCCAGCCGATGCCCAGACTTCTCCCCAAAGCCTGATCTCATTAGACAGGGAGAGAAGTGAAATTGGAGACTGGGTTAAATGTCTCCCTTTTGAACGTTGCTGACATCTTTCTGCTCACGATGCAGTTAGAGAAGAATGAAATCCATCTACAGCAACTGTTCTCACCTAGACTTCGTGGTATGAAATCTCCAATCCAGAAATAAACTAGAGTCACTGAGAGATTAAATGCTTAGCTTGAGCCACAGCGTGAGGTCCAGATCTAACCATTCCAGACTATTTTTCCTTCTCCTTTATGTGTCTCCTTAAACAGAAGCTATAGGGAGACTATTTATTGATCACATATCACACGCAAGGCAAGGTGCTAGGTGTAAAGGTAACAAGAAGCATTGGACATGGCTGGCCAGCTGCTATTGCTGCCTAATAAACCCCCACTGTTACTCTTGTTCAGGATTCTGGGTTAGTGTTTCTTCTGTGGCTCATGCTCCTGAACTCATTGATCTGGCATTTCTTCTGGGGCTAATACAGCAGCAGGTTGGTGTCAGCTGTCAACAAGTGGGTCAGGTGATTCCTCACAGGGAGGCAATGTTCTGAAAAGGCCAGCCTCAATACACAAGCACTTTTCAAGCTCCTCATATCATGTTTGATGGCATTCGATTGGCCCAAGAAAGTCACATGCTGGACCCAGAATCACCATGGGAAGTGACTAAGGGTGTAGGGGTAGAATTTACTGTGGTAATCTCTCCACCATAATCTCACGAGAAGACAAGCTATGGGCATTCAAATCAAAATCACAACACGAGGCTTGCTCCTGAGTCCAGAAGCCCTAGGCCTGGACCCTTCTCTGTCCTCACCAGTCTGCTTCCCAGGTCCTAGCTGCCACTGGGTTCCCAGTAAGTTTCGGTGACTCAAAGCGTCCTAGAGATGTGAACTCTGAGTCTCGGACCGCTCAACTCTTGAGGCAGCAGCCCTCAGATGTTTGTTTTATGTTCTTGACTAGCTTAAAATATAGTAAAATAAAATAAGTACCTGATAAAAGATATATAAATACTGCATATAATAAACAGCTAAATATAAAAGCTCTACTGCCCCATTTTATCATCTACTCCATGGATTTTTTTTTTTCCCTCTGAAGACATCTCAGGGTTATCTGATCTCCTATGTCCTCATTTCCTGCTCAGAACTTCAAAGCTACAGGATTTCTTTGGGTCTGCAAAAGCAGAAGGGATGGAGTGGGCTGTCCAGCATCTGTAATATCCCACAGGCTCCTCCTTAATCCCTCCCAGCTGGCTCTGGCATTGGGATTTGTTAACTCTCCTGATCAGGGGTCACCTTCGTCCCACTGGAAATGGTTCTGTGGGGCTGGTGCTGTTGGCTTTCTGTCCTGAGCCAGCTTTGTGCATGAAGTGGGTCACACAGTAGGTGACCCCAGAACTGGAGCAGACAGTGAGGTGTTACATGAGAAGTATCACAGAGTCCTGGTGTGTACTACCCAGGAATAAGTTTTCATTTCATATTCCAATCAAGATGGATTTTGCCTTTCAAATAAGCAGTATTCATGTCCTGATCACGCAGTCTGTGCCCACTCCAAAGAGTTAAACATTGCACTCTGGAGCAAGCAGACAGGGGACAGGTGTGAGACCACACGCCCAGGTGGCACACAGCAGGATCAGGCAGACAGACGCTGCCATAGCCTCCTTGTAAAGACTGTCCTTAAGACAGAGTGGGAACAAGGGCAGCGTCAGCAGAGTCTGAGGACAGTAGTGAGCATCCTCACCCCAGCCCAGTATGAGCCCCGCCGCAGAGGAGCGTATGTCCTGCCTGCAGGCTTAGACAAGGCCAGTGTCATGTTCTCAGGCCTGCTTGTTAGAAGATTTTCACCAACCCCTTTGCTCGGAGCTCACTTCCTGAACATCTACCCCAGTAGAGAAGGCTGTCTAGACGTGGAAACACACATCCCCATGACACAAGCAGATTTTCAGTTTGCTGTGTGGACTGCAATGCTCATGGCGATGCTTTCAGACCTTCTCCTTGTCTTCCTGAAGCCCCAAGAGCTCCCGTGTTTCCCCGTGTCTGCCCAGGCTCTCTCTAAGCCTAGCTGTGGCGAGTGGAAGAGTCCCCGCCAAAGTCCCCTGAGCAGTCTGACTTTAGTAAGGCTCATTTCTGTCCGTTCCTAGGACAGACCAACTTCCTGGTAACGCCTGAAGGCACCCTTCCTAGGAAGGCCCTCACCATTCCCTGGAGGAAAAACAAAACAAACAAATATGTAGAAAACCCTCTGCCTCTGTTTCACCCTCGATTCTGATTCTCTTTTTGAATTAATATGTCTTATTATCAAACCAGACTCATCATCTCTTTTTAATCTTCCTTTTGTTTCTGGGAGAATTTCTTAACTTCCTTCCTGCCTCCTCATAGTGAGAATCTCCCCCCTGGGGCTTGGAGTTAGGCAGTCACAGCTTTCATTTTTTTCAGGGATGCCTGGACTGCTTCTCTGGCTGCCGTGTCCTCTTAGATCTCACTGACACCATCCGTGTCCTGAGTCTCCTTCACAGGGGAACAGTTTGCTCAGTTCCTCGGACAGACATGGTGATGGTTAGCTCTAATTGTCAACATAACACACTCTAGAGTCGCTGGGAAGAGAATCTCCGTGAAGGACTGTCGGCATCAGGTAGGTCTCTGGGGGACTGTCATTAAATTTATTGATATGGGAAGACCCAGGCCACTGTGGGCAGCACTGTTCTTTAGGAGGGGTCCTGAATTGTGTAAGGATGGAGAAGTAAGCTGAGCACAAGTAAGCGGGCACACCTGTGTTTAGTACTCTTGGCTCTTGACTGTGGCTGTGACTGGACCGCTGTCTTAAGTTCCTACTATCTGGACGTCTCTGTTGTCACAAGCTGTAACCTGGGACTATGATAAATCCTTTCATTTACTTAAAGCCAAAATAAATCCTCCCACTTGTTTTTGTAGGATATTTTTATCACCCTACAATAACAACAAAAGAAACTAGAATAAACCCCATCTTGATTTTTTCCAATTAATTTTTAATTGATACATAAAATTGTATGTATTTATTTACATGATGTTTTGAGGTGTGCATGCTTTGAAGAATGGTTACACCTACCTAATTAACACATGCATTGCCTCCCATAATCATCATTTTGTGGCTAGGAGCATGGACCCTCCATTCTCTTAATGCTTTTTCAGAGGACGACCTATTATCACAGAGAGACACAACAGCACTTTCACACTTAATCTTCTCATCTGGCTGTAACTTTGTGTCTTTTGAGCAACGTCCAGTTGTCTTTTAGAGGAACGAGGTCTTTCATGCCCAATGCATTCTGTCTGCACTGAAAGTTCCAGAGATGGATAAAATGTTTTCTTTCCACAGTTGGGAGCTGAAGTCTCTTTCTAAGTGATACGCCATCTGTTTAAAGAGCTTGTATGCAAGTATAATTCGCTCTACCGGGTCAGAGGCCCACCAGCTTCCGTAGAGAGTCAAGTGGCAGCGGTGGGAGGTGGAGAAGAGAAGGGTTATCAGAACCTCGGGCCTTTGCGCAGGAGAGTCTGATCATGTGGGCAGCAGCAAACGCACTTTGTCTGAAGCAACTGTCCTCTGAGCAAGCTCCCTTGCCACGTGTGTGGCTCTGCCCCCCAACTCTCCACCCTAGATGTTGGAACTGGGAATGACTGTCCCCCACATGCTGTAGTGCTGGAGGAATCTCACGGCGTTCCGTACTCCCCATTTCCTCCCCCCTCGCTGCTCCACACGCTCATACCTCTCTAGCTCTGGTCTGTGGCCTGGACATGATTTTAGATTGTTCTAGAAAGTTTCAGGACTAAAAGCTTGGTTTCTGCTGTGATTCTGAGAGGTGACAGACCCTTGAAGAGGTGGGGTCTAGTAAAACAGTGATTACGTCATTGGGAATGCTGCCATCTCAAAACCTCAGCTACTTCTCCCAAGAGCAAGTTGGTATGAATTCCTCTAGCTTCTTACATAGGCTCCCACTGCTAATCACCACACTGAGATGTGGCCAAGAGAACCTCACCAGAGCCTGGGCACCTCCAGAACTGTGTGTTAAGTGAGCTTGTCTTCATGTATTACCCAGTGTCAGGTGTTTTTGTGATTGTGAAAGAAAACAATCTAATGTAAGACCTAATAAAGCTCTTTCGTGTGCTAGATGTGGAGTTCCTTTATGATTTAGTAATACTGGAAAACAGACATACTTATCAGATGTCCTCTTAGGGAGTCTACTGTATTTCAAGAAATAATTTGACCAGCTACAGGGTAAAATCTCCACATCATGTTCTTATTACTAAGACACACACTTAACTGTAGGCCATGGCACAGGGAGAGGAATTTGTTTTCTTCCTGAATCATAGAAGAGTGAGACGAAGTGAGGAAATGGGGAAGGGGAAGTCTCAGATGTCGGAAACCCACACACTACTCTGCTGTCAGCCAAGTTCACGACCTTCACAACTTCAGCACAGGCACATGACTCCTCCTGGACTCTACCCACTAAACGCCAGCAGCACACCACACCAGCTATGGTAACTGAAAACCTTCAGATATCACCAAATATCCCCCAAGGGACAAAACTGTCCCAGTGGAACCCCTGTCCTAAGACAACGAACCCACCCAGAGCTTAGGAGGAGTGAATTCTTGGTGGAAATAGGGAAAACTTTGCATTTCTGGTCAGGCCAACGGAGGGTCAAGCAGAGTCAGCTTGAGGGACATAGAGATAAGAGATGGAAGGGACCATAAGGACAGAAGCCCTGGAACACGCAGATCTGGTGAGTGGGACTTTGTAGTCCCCAGGCTGTGGTCTCTGGGGCCTGGGAGTGTGCCCCACATCTGTCTCTAATTAGCTCTGGGTCAGCTCCCCTTTCTCTTCAGTAGAGCCAAGTCCAGGCCATATACAATGTGTCAGAAATTCCTCTTATTCCTGGCACATGACAGCCTGTCTTAGTATCCAGTGGTAGACATCCCATTCAGAGTTTTTAGTGGGCATCTAGAGGAGAGCTCCAAGTCACCTCACCCAGAATCAACCAGGGAGGCTGTGTCTCCTCTATGGATCAGAGGTGACGTGCCATTGGCACGAGACAACAGTGAACCCCTCAAGCAGGAGACAGATGCAGGGTGTCTTTGAGGCTGCGGGGGAGCCATGATTTTGAGGTTTCCCTTAGGAGAGACAGTCGCAAGCACTTGAGGTCAGTATGTATTCTGCTTTGGTGCATCAGACTTGGGTCTAGGCCGGTCAGTGCTGGATCCAGGGATCCAAGCTCGTGTCTGAACCTCCTCTGTGCTCTTCCCACAGGAACACTGAGCGTGGTGACCCCATCATCTTCCTCAGCCAGCCCCGACCTCCTGAGAGGCCATCATGGAACGATGAAGACATGAAGACAAAAACTCTGACATTCTTTCATCAAGTGTTACAGGCCGCTACGTATCACCTAGAATGACGCCATGTTTTGGAGATGAAGAAATGGAGATTCAGAGAAGCTAAGCAACACACTTGCCTGTTGTCTCAGAACTAGTGACTCCATGGGCTAATGGCAAGCTCCTCATCACAATATTGCTGAACAGTGTGAAAGGAGAAGGCATCCACTAGAATTTTGTAGCTCTTGTTTATTTGGAGCAAAGATCTAAGTTTTGTGTTGTGACAGTGGGTTTCAGAGTCTCATGTAGCCCAAGTGAGCTAGTAGCTCATAGGTCAGGATGACCTTGAACTCCTGATTCTCCCACTGAGATGATAGGCCTGTGTGCCAACATCCCATTTTAGGAGCTGCTGGAGATTCAAACCCAGGTCCTCTGGTGTGCTAGGGCGGCGCTCTACCCTGATAGCTATAGCCTGTGGGAAGGGCATTCCTTTTAAAGCCAGGTCACTTTCAAATTCCTACCCATTAGAGAGATTTCTGATGGTGGAATCTGAGATCAAAGATGATAAATATTTTTTTCAATATTCATGTTACATTTTGCCAAAGCCTCTTTTTAAAAATCTTCGCCACTCTGGTAGGTGGGGACATGCACTCTGGATACTTACAGTATGTGCTTTCTTTAGCTGTGAAGTCGAGTATGATCTGTGTTCATTGGGCATTTGCCTTTGTGCTCATGTCCATTGCCTGTGTTTGTATTGTCCCTTTTCTTAATATTTTGTAAGGTTTTCTTGCAAAATAAGGACAGTGGCCCTTCCTTGCAGTGTTGAAATCTTTCTGTCAGCATGTGACTTGAGTTACCATTGTTTAATGTCACTGGGGTCCATAAATCCCTTTCTTTCTCTTCATTTATTCGACTGATGTGGTACTTAGAAAGTATCCAACGTTGGGGTTTTCTCCTGATTTGAAAAAGCTTTTGTTTGCTTGTATGCCAATCCATCCGTAATGCATTTGACCATTTCAGATGTGGCTATAATTTTGACCTTTTACAAATAACCATTTCCCCCATCACTTTTTGAATAAATCATGTCTCTTCCCTCGTTGGTTCCCGTATTTAGTGCTTAAATGTCTGTAGTTGTCTGGGTTAACTCTTGAGTTCTCTCTGTGTACTAATGCTATGCCCGCAGCATTTCCGGCCACTCTTCAATCTCCCTTCCTACCAAAGCTCCTTCCTCTCCCCATCCCCCCTCCAAACCTCTCTTAGCTGTGCTGCCTTCTGCATTTTTCCAGATGAAGTCTGGCATTCCCGTGCCATGTTTCTTTAAGAGAAGGAAAATCCACAGTTATTTTGAAGGAAATTGGTTGGGTTTCTTACCTGCAGTCTCCCTCACAGGGGATCTTTCTGCCTGTACCCTCTTTGCCTGGGACTCCCTCTTCGTCACCTTGTGACTCCAGCTGCTGGCTTAAATTGCCTCACTCTCTCCTGGCTGTGCTGTGCTCCCCCTTCCGGGCTCAGCTCCATTTACACCGGCGTCTGTGGGAGCAAAGGCAGCAGTTTCTCCTCATCCTTTGCCAAGCAGCTGGACATGCACCAGAGGCACTAAGAAAAGATGTTGTAGACTGGGGACCAAGTGGACATCCACCAGAGCACTAAAGAAAAGATGTTGTGGGACTGAGGACCAAATGGACATCCACCAGAGCACTAAAGAAAAGATGTTGTGGGACTGAGGACCAAGTAGACATCCACCAGAGCACTAAAGAAAAGATGTTGTGGGACTGAGGACCAAATGAACATCCACCAGAGCACTAAAGCAAAGATGTTGTGGGACTGAGGACCAAGTAAACATCCACCAGAGCACTAAAGCAAAGATGTTGTAGACTGGGGACCAAGTGGACATCCACCAGAGCACTAAAGAAAAGATGTTGTGAGCCGGGCGGTGGTGGCGCACGCCTTTAATCCCAGCACTCGGGAGGCAGAGGCAGGCGGATCTCTGTGAGTTCGAGGCCAGCCTGGTCTCCAAAGTGAGTTCCAGGAAAGGCACAAAGCTACACAGAGAAACACTGTCTCGAAAAACCAAAAAAAAAAAAAAAAAAAGAAAAAGAAAAAGAAAAGATGTTGTGGGACTGGGGACCAAGTGGACATCCACCAGAGCACTAAAGAAAAGATGTTGTGGGACTGGGGACCAAGTGCTTGCCATGAAAGCATATAGGCCCGAGTTGATTCTAGAATCCATGTAAGAAGTACATGGATCTGTAATCCCAGCACTGGTGGGGCGGAGGCAGGGGGATCCCTGGGTCTCACTGGCAGCCAGCCTAGCCCAGCTGGTGAGCTCCAGGTTTCTCCCAGTGAGAGACCCTGTCTTTTATAAACAAGGCAGGGCCAAATGATGGTTCAGCAGGGAAAGGTGCCTGCTGCCCAGCCTGATGACTTGAGTTTGATCCCTAAGACCCACCTGACAGAAGAGAATCAATTGCCACAAGCTGCTCTTCATGTGTGCATGCTGGTCCTGTATACCCACCCTCTCTCACACACACATACACACGCATGCACACATACACACAATAAATAAATTTTAAAAATGAGGTAGATGACTTGAGGAATAACAGCCAACATTGACGTCTAGCACACTCATGCATGCACACACACTAAAAAGAAAATCTCTGCAATGAGCCAGGTGGAGGTGGGCAGAGGCTGAGTTTCATCCTGATCTTTAGACAGCTTTGGTCTTAGAAGTTCAGCTGGGCTTCCTGACCTCAGAACATCCACCCAGCGACCCATCCGAAATCTCATCGTGTCTATCAACTTTCTGCTTGATGCTAACGTTCTGCAGACCTCCCTTTTCCCAGTCCATAGTGAGGGGATGTGAGATGGTTATGAAACTGAACTTCAGTTTTGACAGCAGAGCTTGAATAAACATTACCATGCTTTGTTTCTCCAGATCTGTTGCTAAATCCAATGCTTCTCCACAAGTTAGAAGCCCAATAAACAACTTCTTCCATGCTCCACCACCTTCTCAACTGTCATTTCATATGCTCTGAAGCACGCCTAGGGTCTTGGGAGTTCCACCACAGAAGTACTTGCTTTGTGAAGCATTTAGCCCAGAAATCCGTGACCCGGGGTCATCAGAAGCAACTGGGGAATAAAAGCAACCACTGGGAACAGTAGTACCTTTTCATGTTGGGGTCATGACCTCCAAGGAGGACATGTGATGGTGTTTTTCATATCTCCCCTTCTGTAGCTGGGGGTGTAGGAAGGGTCTTGCTTTTGAAGTGCAGTGATCCTCTCATTGCATCTGGAATAGAAAAGGAATCCTATTTCCCTTTGCTTATATCCCCAACCATGGATGCTCAGATATTTACCAGGATGTCCTGGGTAAATAATCACCAGCCCCTCCTTCTAAATCCGCACTCACACCCTGAATTAGAAAATAAATGGTAGGATGGTTCCTCCTTTGTGTGTGGGAGTGCTAACTTTTCAAATCTGTACCAAGATTTTATAAACAGTATATTCTGTGGTCTCACCCTATATATAGGAGGAGCAGGGCACTGCCTGAGTAGTGGGATGGAAAGGCTGCTTGCGTGTGTCACACCAGCTCACGCCCACATCCAACTGTCACCCGTCCTGAAATTCCTACCATTAGAGCTACTACTTTCGCTCTGTCACGGGCTTCAAGAAAACCTTCACTCAGGCACCCCGTCACAGGCACTGTCGCTTCCTCAAGCTCAGCCTCAAGTAGCATTATTTTCCTACTGCAAAGTTCAAAGGACTGGGGTGGCTTACTAGAAGATGGAAAGGGAAAAATAATCCTTTACCCTGGGGAAACTGGGCAGACATCCCTTAACCAAAGATGAGGCTGACACACGGATGATGTGGTGTGGGCTGCCTGTGCCTTCTGATGAGGAGGCTGTTCGCCCTAGAGTGGCCCTCTCTAATGGTGAGAAAAGTCTTGACAAACCCAAGGTAGGAGGCATTCTACAAGATCACTGGCCAGGATCAGTCAAGATTACAGACATAAAAAGGAAGGCAGGCCTAGTTATGCCATTGTTCAGAGAAGACGTGGCAGCTAGATGCAAGATGGTGTCAGGGTGCAAGGTGGTGTCTGGTCTCGACAGAGAGTATTAGTGGAGAAACTGATGACATCCAGAGTCACAGTGCAATAATATGATATGCTAAGGAAGGAACCTGGGCTGACCCGATTAGGAGAATGGAACAGTTAACAACCATGCAGATTGCATGAGGGGCCTGACATAAACTAACTGTGCTATCTCGACAACATCATTCCCAAGTACATTATGCAGGGTTCTCTAAAAGAATAGAAGCAATGCATAGGGGCTGGGTGTCCAGCAATGGCTGGCTGCACACTGGAGAGCCTGAGAACCCAGGAGACGCTCGGTCCATGAAGCTGGCTGCCTCAGAAGGCCTTGTCTGGTTCTGAAGGCTGGGGGTTTCTTGGAGAGCCACTGGTCTTCAGTCCATGCTGGTAGGCTGAGGAAGCTAGAGCGTAAGGCCAGTGGAAGAGGGCAGCAGTGGTAATAGACGTTCCTGCTGGGGAGGAGGTAGAGACAGGCAGGGGACAGTGCCTTTCCCTCAGTCACTCAGCGGAAGGTCCCACACTGGGTGGTAGGTCTCCTGTCTCAGTCCTCTGTAGAAACATCCTCACAAGCACACTTAGCCGTGTATCTCCTAAGTGATTCTAAATTACTGTAGGCTGGCCTTTAAGAACGTCATCCATTCCAGCTATAGAGAAAACCCTCTAGGGTGCAGATGTCCTAAACAGTCCTTTCTGTCTGGAGCTGATGCTCAGCGGTGTCACCTCCAGTCACCATGTCCATGGCATGCACTCCCCCCCCCTCACTCCCTCAGGCCTGAACGTGCTCTGTTTCCCTCTGCAGTGAGCTTTGCTTGCCCCTTAAGCCCGGGCTATACTGGTTATAATGCTGCCAAGGAGGGAACGGCCAGCTTGTCCCCGACCCCCGCACGCTAGACGGGGTCTCAGTAGCACTTGTCTTGGCCGTGGGGCCCTGGCTGTCAGTACTCTCTTCTCGGGCCTCCAGGTAGCCTGCCCTCATGGAAGACATGGCACTGTTCAATGGAGTGCCTAGTGGCTGAAACAGGCCTTCACCATTCCACATCCCCAGTCCTTCCGACCAGCCAGACTCAGGCCTCCACCGCCTCCCCTCTCTCCTTCCTTCGACCCACAAAGAGCTCTCCCTCTTCAAGTGGGATGAGTCCTTCTGCAGAGGCCTGGACTGACCAGGCAAAGGCATCTAAGAGAAGGCCAGGCACCTGGGACACAGAAGAAGCACAAAACAGCTCTTTCCCAGCGAGAGGACAGCGGAAGGGCGGGGAAGCTAATGACGCTCCAGCTGGTTGTCTGCCACATTAAATATTCAGTGTATGGTCTTGGCCATGAGTACATGAAGAGTGACGAGATACACGGAATGGGAAGAACTGACGCCATGCCTCCACTGCCCTCCACCCACCAGAGGCAGATGGGAAAGAACTAAAAGATGGAAGATCCTTGCCATAAGTGGTCAGGTATGCCCATAGGCCAAGCAGCAGAGAAAACAGTGGTCCTTTGCTGTCCTAGGCAATCCCAAGATGGCTGCTGGGCATAAAATCAAGACTGACAGACGCTGCTGGAAATAGCATGTGAGAACTTTCTTTCTTAGTGTAAGTTTAAACTGCACTGTCCTCTGAGACGCAATATTTGCCCCTCCCTTAGAGACACGCAAGAGCTTGCTCCACCAGGCAAAGAATCAGAGGCGCCTTTGAAATCCATGGCAGAAGTGGGACTAAGTCTCTACAGCCCAGGGGTTTCCGTCTCCGTGAAGTCTAGAACACCCATCGAAACACCACTGACCGTCAAGACGAAGCCGGGGTGCCACTGGGTACCACTGTAGACAGGACAACTCAGCATGGGCAAAGCCACAGTTTCAGGAAGGGAGCTCAAAGGTGTAGAGAGCCAGGACCAACCAGTTTGTAGAGAATCTAGTAGCTCAGCCCACGGGAGGGAAGGCCACAGTGTAAGCTGCCGCATCTTTCTTTCCCAAGGATGAAGGCAGCAGGCATCCACTGTGACTGATTTGAGGATCTGTTACAAACTTTTTTGCCCACAAGCTTCAACCTCCAAGCCTCATAGGATGCTGGGAGTCACCTAACATGCTCTAACACATTCTTGTTTCTTCTTCAAAGGGTCAGATTTGGTTCTTGTTATTTGCTGTTAAGAACCCCCTATAACATGTTAACTCCCTTTGTCCCTAATTTATGTAAATAAATCACATGCCAATGATTCCCTTGAGCCTAGAAACTCTGGATTAAATCATTGAAATGGAACTGGGCTGGGCTGCTGTTCAGTAACAGAGAGCAAAACGTGGTTTTGTTCCCTCCTTCTCTATCGTCTACTAAATAACACCCGACATTATATCTGAGACCTAAAAACCACTAGTGAGCCCATGAGGGCTTTGAGTTAATTATAACGGCTTTTGCTAGGTTTGGCTGTGGTTTTCCTCTTATAATCAAATGTCAGGCATGGGGGAGGGAAGCTTAGTCGTGTGTTACCGTGGATGTTTTTAACCAAGAATCTAAGGCTGTTTGATATTTTTGGCTTCATAATTCCCATTTCCAGTCCTGATTTGGGAATAAAGCAAGACTGAATTCCAAATGAAAAAGACTTCCTACATGTAATAGCCTGGCGTTTCAGGTAGAAAGTTAAGTTAGGCAGCCAAGGCTGTCTTCACTCTGGTCTTCCGTGTTTCCTTTGAGGCTTGTTGTTTAGTCTTTGTTCATGAGGCAAGCTGGACTTCCTTGCTTTACCAACTCCTAATCTCTGCCTAAGCCCTTCACAGAATTTTAAGTGTTTATTCGATATTTAGCATTGTCCCTTAAAAAAAATTTTAGTGTGTGTGTGTGTGTGTGTGTGAGGGGCATTCCTGCAGGCATACACTTGTGTGGAACCAGAGGCTAATTTGCAGAGTTAGTCTCTTGCCCTGTGAGCTCCAGGAATTGAACTCGGGTTGTCAGGCTTGGTAGCCAGCCTCTACCCACTGAACCATCTTACTGCCCAGTTTTGGTTTTCTGGCTTTTTTGATTGTTTTGTTTTTATGACTGCAGACTTCTTATATCTTGTCCATTCTCTTATCCAATGATAAGAGAATGTACACTCAAGAGTCTGGCACCAGAAAGCAATCAAGGTGTCCCTCATTTGCTCTTGGATGTCCCAGGAAGGCTGAGCCATATTTCTTACCTTTCTCTCGCTGCATCTCGTGAAGTAGGGATCAACAGAGAAGGGTCCCCACAGCTGTGGCAAGAGGGGACCTAGGTGCTTCGTTTTGACATCGCACTCAGCCTTCTAGATAAACTAATTTGGGGTCAACATTACACATTTTTAATTTACCATCATTGAACATGCAGATTTTTTTTTCTCATCACTATTCCTTAAACAATGTATTAGCAACAATTTACATCATGTTTATCTGGAATTAATTATTACAAGTCAGCAGAACATAGTTAAAAGTATATGGGGGAGGGTGGTTATATGCAAGCATTACACCATTTTATAAAATGTCCTCAAGAATCTCCGGGTCCTGGTATTTGAGAGGGGTCCAGGACCAACCCCACGCTCTCTCAGGAGAGCTCTGGTTTGCATTCTGTGAGCTAAGGCCACTCTTCAGCATAGAAACCTATAGGCTGGGGGTGTAGCTCAGTGGCAGAGCACCAGCCAAGCATGCACAGGGCCCTGGGTTTGAGCTCCAACACTTGAGCAAAGGGAAAGTCTCTAGTAATGAAACTATGAATGCTACTATATCAAAGAATAAGTATAAATACTTTTAAAGTCTTTTAGATATTCATCTTAAAGTCTTCTAAGTAATTTCCGGTTGAGTCTGGTTAGTTCCAGTTTCTTTTCCCCCCAGAAACACCATTGCATTTCTGGAGTGCAAATTCTCATGGCTTCTGTGTGCAAACATCATAGGCTCTTGTTTTTCATAAAACCCAGAATGATCTCACAGTGTCAGCTGTCCTGTGTTAAGACATCCAAGGCTAACAGAACCTAAATTCTGTCACTGCCTTAGTTTAGACCATGTGGCCCCAGTCTCCAACCCAGGCTGACCTCCAAGTGTCCAGATCCTGAACAGCCTTGGTGACTGAGGAAGAGTTAGGCAAAAGCTGCTGAAGGCAAGACTATGTTCAGTGAGGCTCCCAGTGTGTCCCACACAGCCGGAGTCACACACAGCCAGAGTCACACACACACACAGTCTTTCTGCCCAGGTTCCTGTTGACTTCCAGCAGCGCTCCCTTCCATTTGCATTTTCTAACACAGAGTATGTGTGTAGTTGGCAATGCTGGACAAATACAAGAACAAATCACTAATGTTATTTCCCAAGGCTCAAATTCCCAAAAAGACATGGCATTAAGCTGTATCTTCGAAAGTCTATCTTTCCAAAGGAAATTGGCCTCCAAATAGGACTTTGACAGACCCCCACTCTTACCCCTAAGACGCACTGTGGAAAGCTGTCTGTCCTTCCTATAGAGTGACAGCTTGCTTTTATTTATAGCACTTGAAACCCTCCAGAGTTCCTTTTCTTACTCCATCACATTTGCGTCTTGAGAAAAGAGAACAAGTTTGATTCCAATTTTACCAGTGAGGAAATTGAATCATGTCCTTCCCAAATCCCCAGGATATGAGCCTTAGACTGTGGCTGTGTTTGAGATGGTGCCTTGAAAGAAGTAATTACATTAAAATGGGGTCACTGGGGTGAGCGCTAACCTAGTCTGACTGGTGTCTTTATAAGGAGAGATTAGGGCACAGATACAAACACCCAGGCAAGCTCACATGGGCACACAGCAAGAGAGTCCTGCAAAGACAAGAGGGGGGCCTCAGGAGAAACCAGCCCTCCCCACACTGCTGTCCAGAAGTTTTGGCTTCCAATGTGGGAAGAAAACCACTTTCTATCATTGAAGCCACCTGCTCATTGGTATTGTGTTATGGCCACCATTGCAGACTAACACAGGCTCCCAGGCTCTGAAACTTCCCCACGTCTCATGCTTAGCAGCGAGAGCAAACTTCAGCTCCCAAACTCTATGCTTCATAAATCCTGTATGGAATAAACTATTTTTTGAATACAGGAACCAATTCTGTTGCGTAGCTGGAGATGCACAGTGGGTCTCTCACTGACTGCCATGGAGATGCACGGTGGGTCTCTCACTGACTGCATGGAGATGCACAGTGGGTCTCTCGCTGACTGCATGGAAATGCACAGTGGGTCTCTCACTGACTGCATGGAGATGCACAGTGGGTCTCTCACTGACTACATGGAGATTCACAGTGGGTCTCTCACTGACTGCATGGAGATTCACAGTGGGTCTCTCACTGACTGCATGGAGATTCACAGTGGGTCTCTCGCTGACTGCATGGAGATGCACAGTGGGTCTCTCACTGACTGCATGGAGATTCACAGTGGGTCTCTCACTGACTACATGGAGATTCACAGTGGGTCTCTCACTGACTGCATGGAGATGCACAGTGGGTCTCTCACTGACTGCATGGAGATGCACAGTGGGTCTCTCGCTGACTGCCATGGAGATGCACAGTGGGTCTCTCACTGACTGCATGGAGATGCACAGTGGGTCTCTCACTGACTGCCATGGAGATGCACAGTGGGTCTCTCGCTGACTGCCATCAGGATGCACAGTGGGCCTCCCACTGACTGCCATGTTGTTCAATTAGTATTTATAACAAATGTCTTCAGGTCTTTAGGGAAGGTAATTCAGGACCCCCTGGCCTGTTCCATAGTCCATCCACAGGAAAACTAAGGCATCCCTCTTTATCTGTCCTTGTTTGTCCAGTGTTCCTTGTGCCCAGTCTCAGCTCCAGGAAGAGAATGATGATTCTGACAAGCAAACTGGCATCTTCAGGCCGAGCTAAGTCCAGTGAGAACAGCCCTTTGGTGGGCACTCTATCCCTCCAGACACCTGAGCGTACACCCGCCCTACTCGGCCAGTTGCCAGCTCCTGGCTCAGCTGTTGCTCTGTCCACTGCCTCCTGGTGACTCCTGTCTGTGGTCTTTTGCTTTGCATTGGGACACGGAACTGAAACTCGGGTGTGAGCAGGGTTTTGCATGACGAACACATTTCCCCCTGTCCTCTTTGCTCACAGGCTCCAAGCTGAGCTTAACCTCAGGAGGAATGTTACCAATCACAAGGAACAAGACTTCCTCTCTCACAGAGGTGGCCCCAGAACGGGTGGCATGGAGTCTCCCTCTATACTGGCCCCATCACTCCTCCTGCCTACAGGGCTGTAACTACATTTGTCCCTCCTAGAAGTGGGGTGGGAGCAGGGAGTTAAGGCTGACTTTCCCAGCAGGCAGACAACTCACTATCTGGCTAAGATAGTGACCGTTGAGAGTGACAGTGACAGAGTCCATGCTCACAGACACAGGCAGCATGCTCACTCTCTGGGTTCTGGAGCCAGGCTCTGCCTAAGGTCTACCATAATTGACATTGCATCCTGCCTGGCTCCAGGTCCAAAACCTAAGGGTTCTGAGAACTCACGTTCTTGCTTATTAATTTAGATAATGGATTGAATTCATGAAAAGTCTGGGTTGCCATTTTCCTATTAACAGCTTTGTAGCTTTTAGGAAGGCCATTAGATTCATATCAACACACACATACATTTGGCCATGGTCCCAATATACCAATAAAAGCCAATTTCCAATCTGTGATCTCCATGCCAAGTGGTGGAGTTGGATCCTCGCCTGGACTATGGCATGGTGACTCTGGAGTTGTGAGAACCATAGACAAGTCCTACTGGGGGTGCAGGGAGCAGCTCCCCACCTCTCTCTTAGTGATGTTGGCAATAATGCACACTGTGGATCTCAGTCAAGCGCCAGGATAAGTGAGGGACAGGAGAAGATGGGAGGCTACTGCACATCTAACAGAACACTTCAGTGTTTCCCACTGCTGCAAGTCTCTAGCTACATCTTAGCGAGGGTGCCGGTGGTGCTGGTGTTTGAACCCAGGGCCTTGACAAGTGTACTCAGAAAGCACTGAGCCAGTGAACTGCCTTTTGGGCCCTCATCCATCCCACCGAAGTTATCATCAAAGCTCTAGGAATGTTTCCAGCTATACAGGGATGGAAATAGCTTCCTGAGGAAGAGTCCCCAGATTTCAAGCCAGAAATGCATCTGGAAGAGAGGGAGCAACCCAGGGCTGTTTTCCTTCTGGCTCAGCGGACCCCACGGGTGCAGAAGGGAGGCCCCAGGAGGCCATCGGACACCCACCGAGAGATCTGCACCTGAGAAAGTCCTCAAAGCCAGGTGAAGTGTGGGATCCTGAAGGAAAAGGATTGCGGGAGTGGGCCACTCCGCGGGGAATCAAAGTCGGGGGCGGGGGAGAGGGGCTGGTGGCCGCTGACAGAAGTGGCTTGCTGGCGGCTCCAAAGGAGACCTGTTCCCAGCTTGCCACTTGGATGGCACCTTTCAAAGCCCCCGGGACAAAGGGATGAGAGGCTCGGCAGTGAGGGTGCGGCTCCTCCCCGCCTTTGAGCTCCACCGGCCCCGGCGCCGCCCTTGGCCGCTCCGCGCTCCCTCGCTAGTGTCCTTTGATCCATCGACTGCTCCAGAGCCCTTTCGATGAAGCCAGAGGAGCCCGGCGCCCAGCTCCCCGCTAGCACGGAGGGAGGATTTCTTTGAAAGAGAATGAAGATCTTGTTGGTATAACAGGAAGCTGTCCATCCCAGATAAAGTTGGGTTTTCTCTTCCACTCCCCCTCGCTTGCCCCAACCCAAGAAGCAGGTCTTTTGCAAGAGAGCTCCCTCCTCCTGGGGAAGCACCGTTAAGGTGACTGTCATTAGCACAGGGGCTGGGTAGATAGACAACGTTCAGCCACCGCCTCAGTTGGTGCTATGTTAGGGGTGAGACTATAGCATCTGTGCCAGCCGGAAAACTGATCGGCACCCTTCCGGGGGTTCCTATACTGACAGTGGCCTTGGCCACAGGTGGGAGGAAGAAGCTCCCAGACAGGACAGTTCCTTCCTCCAGCATCGCGTGAGAAGCATGCCTGCCACTTTGATGTGTTCCTTCACATTGTCTGCTTGAATCCTTTACAGACCACACCCTGCTCTCCTGGCTGGTTCCACTGGTTGTAACATGACATTAAAACAGCTGTTTTCCCTCTATGTTTACAGACTGCTTGATAATTCCCATCCTGAACTCTTCTTCCTGGATAGGAGACAGCTGCTGTAGAGTTCAGACTTCAAAAAAAGCCCTTCCAGCTAGGCTCAGAGCCTTATCTTTCAAACAACCAAAAGTAAAATCCTTTAAAAGCATCCCAAATTTTGGAATGGTGTTTAATACCTCAAAAGAATGATTTCTGAGATTAAGAAACTACAGACTGAGAGAGCAGGAGGGTCACTTGCTGGACTTGGAATCGGAAGGTTGAGAAGTGGGTCTGGCTGGGGTGAGGCAGGATGATGTCACTCACAGTGGTTCCAGCAAAACGACTGCAAGCATGTTGTCCTTTCTTCCAAATGTCCACCCCCACCCCTCCTGAGAGGAGAACATAAACCTCTCAAAGGTCAGGAAGCTCTCAATGTCTTCTGGGTTAGGAGTTTGGGCAATTGTGAAATAATATACTATACTGGTTCGAGCTAGTACCTGCAGCTGGGTGAAGATTCCTCTAACCGCTGTCTGTCACCTGACTCTGGGAGAAGAGGAGCACAGCTCACATTACGGAGAACTGAGGATCCTGCAGACAGGCTGGGAGATAAGACTGAAGGTACTCCTAGGGCTGGACTGTGACGATTGGCTGGTTTAATGACATTCCTCTGCCATCTAGTGGCACTCAGCCTACACTTCCCTCCCAGAGAAGCTTCTAGGAGCTCCCACGGGCTGGGGCACCTAGATTCAGTTCAGACTGAATTTTTAAATGGCCATCTCAAGGGCCAGTGAGACGGTTGAGTAAGTGAGGGTGCTTCCTACAAAGGCTGGCAGCCTGCGTTTGAGTCCTGGAAACGTATGGTAGGAGAGAACATACTCTCAGCAAGTGGTCTTGTGACTTCCACATAAGCTCCGTGGCAACTGTGTGCACTCACAAATTAATTAAAATTTAAAAGTCTCCCAGGCAGTGGTGGTGCACTCTGGAGGCAGAGGTAGGTGCCTCGCTGCATTTGAGGCCAGCCTGGTCTACAGAGCAAGTTCTAGGACATCCACCAGAGAAAGGAGTACTCACCAGAACTTACTTGGAGTCTGTGCTATAAGGAGTCACTTTATTGTGGACATATGGCTTGATAATCTGTGACAAGTGACAACTTCCTCCAAGTATGACTCACAGCACAGAAGCCATACACACATGTAAAAACAGCCTTGCCCTCTCTGACCCTGGAGACAAGGCATTCCACAGATGCCATGCTGTATTTTCTCTGTGCCTTGCTCTCTGAATTGTTTGAGGAAAAAGCAAAGACTTCAATTACATCTTGCTATTTATCTGACTACAGCCTTCCATCCTGCCTGGAACCTTGTGCTGCCCTCAGAGAGCCTCGTTCCACACTGGTGCTCTGAACTCTGTGTTTACAATAGCTAACATTTATTCAGCACTATGTGATTGGGTCTGTAGGTGTTTTGTGTTCTTGTCTCATTCAGATGTGACAGTAACAACCCTTAGATCATTCCTCAGAAGGCATCTCCTACAACCATCCTTTGCACACGAGGAAAACAAGGCCTTCAAAGGTCAAACAAATGATGGAATCAGGATTTCTGCTCAGGCAGATTCCAGAACATTCTAGAATGTTCTTAGGCATATGGCCACAGCTTCCTTCAAGTTCATACTGCCCTTCGCCAATGGAATTTTAATGAACTACTCTACTTTTTCAGGTGATCAAATTATTTAACAGTTTGGTCTTGGGCTGGCGCAGCTGCTCAGTGGTAGAGCACAGGTATGTCTACAGCCCGGGTTTGATCCTCAGTGCTGCGAAAGAATAAAACTTAAAAACAGGGCTGGGATGCAGGTGAAGGTAGGTAGAAATGTTTGCCATGTGAGAGGGCCTGAGTTTGAATCCCCAGAACCACATATGCTGCATGCACAGTGTGAGTGTCTGTGATTCTGAGCATTTCTACAGGGAGGTGGGAGGTGGAGATAGAATTCCTGAAGCTTGAGAACCAGATAGCTTAGCATATGCAGTGAAAACACAACAGAGATCCTGTCTCAAACAAGATGGAAGGTTGTCCCCTGACCTCTGCATGCTCTCTGTGGCACTTGAGTGCCTGCACTCACACACTTATACACACTGTACACACACAATCAATGCAGGCATGCCACCACACGATTGTTTACATGTATGGTTTCCCACCATAAAACAAGAAATACCTCATAAGGCTATTGCCATTTTTGTTGGTTGCCCACCATAACTAGATGGTAAGACCTAGTTCCCAAAGACATACACTGTGCTTTAGCTGCAAGACATACAGAACTGAGGCTGGAACTGAGTTGGAAACCTGGTCCCTGCTGGCTAAAAGTGCTTTGTGGGCCACTGGGGCGGAAACGTCATCAGTGGACTTATCTAGAGGCAGAACCTACATGCTGTAAAGTCTCCTCTCCTGCCAACCATTAATTGTGTCAATCTCAGGGCAGATGTGCCCCATGAGCCCTTCCTTCTTCCATGACAGTGTTGGTGGGCCCAGCCTTGTGTGGATCTTGTCTATTAAGGTAGTATCTTTATAATAGGTAATGGAACTTAAAAATGAGAAACTGTAATTCCTTTGTACTCAAGGAACACTGAAGCTCAATCTTCACATTGGCTTGAACTACAAAAATATTTTATAAATCTTTGGAATTCTAAATTTCTAAGGGAACTTTTCATTACAGAAAACAGAATTTCTAAGAATACAAAAATGTATCCATGAGATTAAAAGTCTGTACACAAGAGCCTTCAAGACTGTTTTCACTACGTGTCTAACTCTGCATCCCTCCAGCTCAGTGGTGGCCCTGCCCACTGCCAGGGCAGTCTTTGTCATTGCTGAGCCGGTGTCCACTCCATAGCCTGCTTACTGAAAAACTGGCAGGAAGCAGAAAGCATTCCTACCACACTGGCAGGAAATGTGTGCCATTTTTGTATTTTACAATAATGTGGGCACTGCATTTTTTTTCAATGACCTGCAGAGTAAATTTTATATCGCACTGAACCAATTAATCTGATCAACCCAGGAAAAAAATGTGACCACATAGAGACCCTGCTCTTTTATTTATTTATTTATTTATTTATTCATTTATTTATTTATTTATTTTGGCACTGTGTAATTTGATCTTGTAACTGCTTTGACAAACAGTGCTGAAGAGGACACTGAATTTATCAGAGCCACTGTACACAGAGTGCATGTTCTTTATGCCTGGTGCTGTGTTAGGGTTGTGGAGTCTGATGACCAGCAATGGATGTCACCATTTGTCAGCACAAGTCTTCAAAGTCAGCAGGCCTGGGTTCAGACTGACTCTTCAGCTAGTTGCCTAGCTAATAGGGTGACCCCAAGAACTCTACAGAACTCTGCTTGGCTTGTCCATGCCTAAAATGGATTTATCTGTTGTAAGCACCAAATGAGTTAATATAAGTCATCTAAAATAGTCCCTGCCTGTCCAGGCCCAGGGCACTTCCACTGTTATGGCTGTAGATCAATGGGTCTGGAAGCGCAGCCTCTGCCCTATGTACATTGCTGAGAGACTGAAATTGAACCTAGAACACTATCAGCTAATGTTGTCACACTTTCTAATCTTTAAGGAAAAAAAATCTACCTGTGTGTGACTTTTACAGCGGTGGTGAGAACATCTGTTTATTTCAGATCGAGTACTGAGTCTAGACCAAAGAAACAGCTGCACCCAGGCTTAGCTCAGAAAGCCAGTGAATTTACTAGAGTTACTCCCAGGAGCAAGGGCGAGCCAGACCACTGCTTCACCACAAAGCCTACTTACTCAGTGATATGGAGGAAAGCCACTTCCTTGGAGGCCTGACACACCTTGCAAGCAGCGGAGCCAACCCATGGGAGCTTCTTCTCTCCCTGCAACTGTTACTGTGAGCTACCTTAAGAAGGGACCTTGCAACGCTGTAAGCTTTGAGAGCTTCCTGGGACTTGTGAGATTTTTGTTTTGTTTTTCTTCCTGAGTCTTAGCACTTGGTGCCAGGAGGGGATGTTTCAATTGGGAGGAAAGCTACACACTCGCTGAAGGCCATATGGTCAAAACCACAGAAATTCCAGTCTCCTACAAGTCTCTAAGGGGAGCCCACCAACTCTTGTTATCAGTCACTGAACTGGTCTCACTGCTCAGCGAAAAGCAGAGGAGTTCCCACATGTCCAGAAGCACTCTTGTTCTGTCACTCTGCCATTTCTTTGAGATAAGGTGTCATTTCTCTCAAGAGATCATCATTTAACTCACTTTACCTCTGGCATATGCTGCCTTCCATTGTCCCTCATGGTCTTTGAAGAAACCCTAAGGTTGAAGGATTCTGGAGACAGCTCACAGAAGTTTGGATTTGCTAGCTACGCTCTCTGAAGTCTCTCACCTTTAGGCTGGTCCTTGTAGGCCCAACTCATTTTCTGTCTACTCATCTGCTCACTTATTTACATTCTTTCCTCGTCCCCACTGTCTGCTACATGTCACTCAAACCGTGGAAAGCACCAGACATTTCCAGCTTACAATTTCTCGGTACACCATTTAGCAACTGAACGAGACTCCAATAAGCATTCCATTTGACACAGAATGATAATTAGCTTGTCAACCAAGTTTAGAAAAAACAAAGTCTTCTATTTGGAAGAAAATATTTCAAAATAACTTCTTAAACTATTTTAAAATTGTTCTTCACCTGAAATTAAATATTAATATAATAACCGACAGATTGCCAATACTTTAGAATGGTTGAGACTTTCATGTAAGAGATTGCATTGAAGCAGTTTTTCAGTTAGGTGGTGTGTGACAGTTCACAGTCCTCTAATTAGTTAACTCCTGAAGGTCCCCTCCATTCATATGCACCTTACCATTTCTTGAACATGTTAAAGGTTGGCAACAGAAAAAGATGCCATCGCTTTGGGTCAGGAACATGATGCAGATGCAGCTCTAGCCAAACACCATTCCAAACTCTCCCCTACACATCCTCAGTTACCGCCTCTGCAACACTATGCTGCCCTGTGCAAATTCAAGCCAGACCAAATCCCAGTATGGAGAGGTGAACAGGAAACCCCAGCCCTAGCCAGGGGAGCTATTAGCAATTGCTAGCTGCTGGTGAAGGGACAATCCATTTTAAGAATGTTGCCCCTAGTTAGCCAATCGTGCTCCAGAAGGCCAAACATACAAGAATATGTAGGCTGTACAAATTGGTCTTGATGGGTGGTGGTGGTGGGGTTGGACACAAAGTTGGGTGGGTAGGGAAGAGGGGGCGGATCTGGGAGGAATGGGGAGGGGTGAATATGATTAAAACACAGTGTACAAAATTCTCAAAGAACTAATGAAAAGAACTCCAGTCATCTGGACACTTTCCTTGCTGACACATGGTTATGTTCAGAAAGCGGGGCGGGGTTTGGGAAGGGGAATACACCAGGTATTTTCATTCTTCCAGGGTGTTTATTCTCAGGATCTCCCAGGTTGTGGCCTCATCAATCCACCTGCAGCCTAGGTAGCTGAAGTCAAACACGGGTCGGAGAGTAGAGCTGGACTATATAGGTCTGAAAGGAGGCTACTCCCTCCCAGCAACATCTTACACTCCTTCCCAGTCTTAGTCACTTCCAGGGGAATCAGAAATTTGAACAAGATCTTTTCAGACAGTAAATAAGTATACTCTCCCTTTTATCATGTGCTTGGACTATGCCATGAATGCTACATGATCCTTAGAGTAAAAATCTAATTAAGAGTGTAAGTACCCTTTGAATAGTTTTGCAAACTGATTATAAAGTAAAAGACAAGCCCCTCAGTCCTCAGGGGAAACCACTGTGGGCTTGGTATGCCTCACTCACAACCTTTTTTGCTATATACCTACATGGAGGCACTCACACAGTGGTTTTTTGATGTTTTATAAAGGGTATGTCATCAAAACAAGTTTTAGAGGACACATGCATATCACCCTTAAACATTTTTAATACTTAACAAATCATATCTTTGGTTTTCAAAGTTTCAGCTTAGTCAGAAACTCACATTACAGTTGAGTTCTTTCCCACACATTCTCCTATTTAAACTACAGAACTGCTCTGCCAGGCAAACTTTATCATCCTCTACCTGCAAAGAGAAAAATCGAAATTCAGAGAAATCAGAGACTTGTCTAGGGGGTCACAGTAGTGGCAAGGCAGGATCTTCCACATCTAGGACACTTCGTAGCTCTGTGTTCTCTAATGGCCTTGGCTGGAGATGGGGCAGGTAAAAGAGTGTGTGCTACAGTCAGGATCGGAGCAAGGCATCGGTGTATCCACAGCAAAGCTGAAGTGGCAACTGCCCTACTGTAGTCCAGACTGCCAGGAAAATTACACTGAGCCCCACTGCTTCAATCTCTGCTCACCTCCGGACTCTACTGAGTTCAACAGGCAACAAGATGGTTGGTTTTCTGGCTGCAGTTGGGGGGAGCAATCTAAATATGACTTGTTGGGGTGTTAGAACTTTTAACTTGGGGAGAAAGCAGATTCGTGAAAAGTATCCCTGACTGAACTCCAGGGAGAGAGGCCCAAGTGTCCTTTTCATCTCACAGGGTGGTCTGAGCCTCATTGAGAGCAGTTCATTAGGACGTCCCTGTCCCTCTTGGTATGTCTGTCTTTTAAATTTAACTGTGTTCCTTATTACCACAAAGGAAAAACAAAATGTTCTGAAAACACAAAAGCAGTACAGCCTGCTGTATTTAATCTCTGACCAGAAGAGCCCTACGTGCTATTTTGCTTTCTATGTAAACGTAGCATCGAGTAAACTATGAAACACATAATAGAAACTTTGATGACAATCTGTCTATGTATTTTTACGTTGAGAATACCCAGAATTACCCAGGTGACTTGTGACTTTTGGGGACCATGCTTCATACAGACAGCTGTACCTGAACTCAGAGTCCTGGCCCTGCAGACCTCGTTACATTTGAGCCTGGCATTCACTACACAACTCTACCCCGTGCACCTCCAAACCAGCATCATTTCTACTTCTCGTATTCAGAAGCTATATTAATAGAATCTAAGACTTAGCTTTTCCTGTTAATGAATCTCTGAAAAATGGGGCTAGCCTGAGGAAATCAGATGCAATGTAACCTGGTTTCCTAAAGTGGCTTTAAAGAATTTTCCCAAAGGGCAACCTTAGGCCAGGGCTCCAGGGCTGTACAGTGAGTTCAAAACAGCCTGGGCAATTCGGTAAGTCTAGTCTCAGGGTCTGGGATACACAGTTCAGCAATGTGGCACCTCACCTGTGTGATACCCCAGGTTCAAACACTAGTACCCCAAGAGTCACCTTTAAATAACATAATAGCCTAAGAGTCAGATCAGCCCTTCAATCATGCCACGCCTTTTTCCTACCCCATGCACCCAGCACATGGGCACACAGGCCAACCACCTCGGCCTTTGGAACAGATCTTCTACGATCCTTTTTATAAAGTAAACAGAAATGCTCGGCCACTTTACTACTCATCACTAATTACAAGTCTCTAGCTTGACTTGTAATTAAGGAATCACAAACATCTTTTCTGAAAGACTTATCAGTGAAGAGCTGCCAGCTGGACATCAGGTGGCATCCAGTCCACAGCTTCGAAATCAAATCACTTCCACCTAAGCTGAAGCCTCATCCATGCTGGTTAGTTTACTATTGTGAAAAATACCTGCAACAGTTTAAAGATGATTTATTTTATGTTTCCAAGGTTCCAGTCCATAACGAGCTGTGTCCCTTGCTATGGGACTGGTGTGGCAAGGCACCCTGTGATGGTGTGACACTGGGGGAGGGAGTTCCAGGGAGCAAGGAGAGAGGTGCATGGAAGACCTACCTGCCTGTCAAGAGGCTTCGCTGCTCCACCAGTGACCTGCTGGAAGCCCTCAACATCACAATGGATCTGATGAAGCCCTCCCACCACCACCAATGGATCAACCCACTGATTAGGTCAAAGCTCTCAGGATCCTGTGGCTCTCTCAGTAGATGGATTCTTCAATCCTTCAACACCTGAGCCTTGGTGAGGGAAATTTTGTATTCAAGCCAGAACACTGAGGAAATAGTTAGAATGAAATGTGACAAAGCATTTTGTTAACATTAAGAAACTCTTTTTCCCTTCCCTCTTTCCCATTTGAATGCCCTGGTAAATAAAGGCCCATCTAAATAGGAGGAAGAAAATGGTGAATGGAGACAAGGAGCACGCGTACAAGACTCTGCTGCAGCTGTTTTGGGTGTTCTCTCTTTTGAGGGATAGGAGAGAAGAGTCTCGAGTATTCCTTCTGAAACGGGTTGTATCGGTGTCAGAACTGTGGTTCACTCTTTAAAACCATAAGCAGCATGTGTGCTCTGCAGCTGCACGGGGTGAACACTTAAATTGAAGACTAGCCCTTTGCATTACAGTTTTCAAATTGGATCATCCAGATCTCAGAAGGCACAGGGAACTCCTGCTGTTTTGTTTGAAGTTGGTGCCATGGAACCTAGCAGGTATTTATTTACCTGTGCATTTTTTTAAAAGAATGTTTTCAGGCAAGTGCACACCTTAAAAAAAAAAATCTATTATGTTGCAATTAGCTCTTAGGTGCTCACTCTGCCAAGTATGCTTTACGTGGCTTCTGAATCCCAGTTAGAGATGCTGGAAGCAGACCTTTCCCAGCCTGCTCCACTCACAAGCTCTCCCATGCAATCCTTCACTCTGCTCACATTCATAACAAACCCCAAACTGAGGAACAAGCTAGCTGCAATTCAAAGAAACACCTGCTTTGGCATGGGCATCTGAGTGAGAGAAGGGACTCATAGGGTGACATGGAGCTGGGCGCTGAGTTTATCCTACCCAGGTGACTAGCCAACAAAGCTACTGATGTATGGCAAGGGCAGCAGAGCTGTGCATTAAGGGGTGCTCACAATACAGAGTCTACGGAAGTCACTGGTCAGTAAGTTTAACAGACAGTGCTTAAAACAAGAGACGCGGAGGGTGCTGAACACACAGACCCACCTTCCACCCTGGCCCTGATGGTTTTCATTAGAACTAAAGACAACAACTACAAAAAGATAGGGTGTGCGGTCTCTCCAGAAGCAAATGCAGTTCCTGGTTTACTGTATCTAGAAACTGGCATGCCAAAGGATAGGCATGGTAGAACAGCATGGCCCCTGGGTAGTGAAAGGTGACTGGAAATCCCCCATACCTCCTTCCATCGAGGTGTTTTGTTTTATACAGTTTCTTAAATGTTAGCTGATGACTAGCCGGTAGAAGCAGCATGTCTTGAGCACATATCCACTGGTTCCTGGAAGGCAACTCTAGAGGACACTGTGGAAGCTTCCATCACTGTCAATTGCCTGTATTCTGTAGATCTGAATTTCAGGGGACCTTCCCAAAAATGCACAGTTTATGTGATGTGGCATAAAGGAGGTACCAGAACCCTAGAGAGATGCAAAGTAACACCAAGTGATGTGAAATACTCGTTGTGTGTTAACCCCATTTTAGCACAAAATTGGTTCTTATATTGTTAAAGAAGCTGGAAACCATGGGCACAGAAGGTCCACAGCTTTGTGAAACACCAGAATGTACCACAAGGTTACCAGCCCAGTAGGAAACTTTCTAGCCTGTGGGACTAACATCTTCTATAAAAAGCTCAGCTTTGCTATCTAAGTTTAAAGTGCAATCTGGCAACCAACTTAACCTTACTTCAATCATATCTGAGAGGTAAAGATACATATGGGAAGCAAGAATAATCAGTCTAGTTTAAAAACCGAAATCAAGCCGTTTTGGAAGAGTCTTGTTAATGGTGGAGAATTTGTTTAGCCATGTGAAATGTGTAAGTCACTACAGATGCCACTGAGATGCAGCTTGGTAAACAGGCATTGCTTATTTAATAAGTACAGAATGTACACAGACCCCTGAAGAGCATCGCTCTGTACAGAGTATTTACAGAATGCACAGTGTAATCCAGGGCTATCTATACAATGCAGACGCCCACACACTCAGGAAGGGAAGACAGCAAAGTAACAAAGGACAGCCCTGTGTGGTTCAAGAGTCCATTCAAGAAGAAACATACATTTCAATATGCAACTAAGTTCTCATTTAGTTTGTTGTTCAATTATTTCTCTTGTTCACCTTTGACAATTTTCAGGTCGCTAGTGCCACCAACTACTATTGAAGATTAACAATATTAGTGTGAAAATGAACTGCTCACTGGGAAAAAAAATCTTGAAAAAGATTAGTAGAGTCAATAGTCCCAAGGCATGAATGACATTATAAAAAATATCCTCACCAGGGCAACATAATATCACATTTACATTATTAATAGTTTCTGAAGTTTTTTTTTTTTCAGATTTTTGCCTAAATTTTCTTGTAAAAATATTTAGAAAATAATCAACATCCGGTGTAAAAGAGAATTTGGAAGGGTGTACAACACGATTGGGTTCATTTCAGGACATCAAGCAGGCACCAGCCAGGCATTTACTCAATGGTAAAGGTCTAACATCACGTATGGTCTTCGGGTTTCCCCTTACCACGTTAGGAGATGTGCAGAAGCACCATGAAAACAGCAATGTGCTCGAAATGCTCCCCAGGCCAGTGCTCCAGGTCAGCCTGGGACTTTCGGGCCATCTACCTGTGTAAGTTGATTAACTCTCTCCTCAGCCCAGGAATAAAGAGCTGGCGCAAGCGAGGTCTGAGGACCCGAGCTGCTGCTGTCATGAGACCGCAGGTCCCAAGGGACTAGAAAGCGATGGCCACCACACCTGTAGGGTGCCCGGCAAACGTATTTCTTAAATGAATAAATGACATGTGTAGCCTGATTGAGTCATTTTAAATGGTTATGTAGAACAAAACCAAACCACCACCACCAATTGTTCATTCTGTCCAAACTCACCATGTTCAGTCCTTGAGACTGTTTCAACAGACTCAAAATCTCAAGTGGTATGGGGAAAAACAGGAGTGACAGGTACTCACTTTCAAATGAAAACAGGGGAAGTGTATGGACACAGACACACACAGTTTCTTGCCCAAAGATTCCAAAGTGTTATTAAATAACTAAAATAGTCACTTACATTTGGAACTAACAATGATCAAATACAACAACACCCCTGGGTCCCCAGGTTCTTTCCTCCACATAGTCCATCAGTAGAAGGACCTCAGAAATCCACAGTAGGAGCTGTTTATAAATCAGTGGAGAAGTTCTCTCAGATACACACATTTTTATACATTACTTTGCTCAGTCCTGACCATGTATGAAAGGACACAGGAGATGCCAAACAAAAAAGAAAACAAGACTTTTCCAGCTTTTTAAGCCTCATAAATAGGAAAAAGAAAGTAGTATGATCCAAGTATGGCTTTTAGTAATGATATTTTTCAATTATTTCATTAAGTTCTACAAGTACATGGTGGCATAAATATAAACACTACTTGTTCCGTTCGGTACCGACTGCGTATACACTTGAAAGCACACAGAAGAGGATACTGTGGACATTACCACTATTTGGTCTCCGCTATGCATGTTTGTATCTTGGAATTAAAAAACCCAATCACTGTAACTCATGAATCAATATCATCTGAGGAACCAGGGAAGTGTAGCTACACTGCCTACGCTATGTAGACCTTTGGAGTCTTCCAGTATGTCTAGGAATAAATGGGCAAATAATTCAGAATTTATTGCACTTACCCTCTTATTTTTTATTCTAATAAATTATTAATAATAAAAAGAGCAAGACATTATGACTAACACTTTTTACAACTATTTAAAAATAAAACAACTTTGAATGCATTTTCACTCTGAAGCTAAGAGATATTGTTTGGATAACAACAGATATCACAAAAAGACACTATACTGACATTTAGTACTTAGTAAATTACATTTATAATCAATGTTGATTTAAGGAAATGTTAAAACACATTAAAAGGGCATTGACATGATCTAAATTTTTAGAGCCCAAACAATTCTATTTATAAAACCGGGCTTCATGTAGCCCAGGCTGGCCTCCAACTCACTTTGTCCTTGAGGCTGGCCTTTAATCTTCCTGCACCTCCTAGGTGCTAGCATTCTGGGCACGTATTACTACACCCAGCTCGAGCCCATACAATTCTTTAAAGGTATCTATCCCCAAAGCTCAAGTTCCTCAGGGGAAAAAAATGCCCAAATACAAAACCAACAGAGGCTTGCCAGATATGCTCCAAGGTCTCCCAGGGTACACATGGTCTGAACATAACGCAGTGTTTAGGTTCTGGGAGGTGAGAAAAAAATTCAATGACAAAAACATTGGTACTAACAATTGGCAACATTTAAGTATACATCTTAAACACTGTAGATATCCAACAAGATACAACAATTTGGCTCAAAGTTCCTTTGGCTATGAAGATATAACTATGTTTTAAATAACAGAGCGAAACATCCCATTTGGTGAAACGGTGCTTCATTATGCTACGTAATCAACCACCAAGATTGAAGAACGGGTGCACACATGAAAAGTTAACAGTGCTAAATGCTGGCTTCTCTTGGGAACGCGGTCTTCAGAAACACCTGAACCCAGTGGTTCTCAGCCTTCCTAATGCTGCGACCCTTTAATACAGTTCCTCATGCTGTGGTGACCCCAACCATACAATTATTTTTGTTGCTACTTCATTAACTGTAATTTTGTCACTGTTAAGAATTGTAACGTAAATATCTGATGTGTGACCCCTGTGAAAGGGTTGCGACCCACAGGTTGAGAACCACTGCCTTAAGCCCATTACATTTACTTCTGTACAATGTCAGTAAAACTAAAGCATGTCAGTTTCAAAGTCTTCATTCATCTGTTCTAATGATTAGATTCATTTCACATTTTAAAATATAATGAGTCCACAGGAAAATTTTAAGTACACACATCGTTTAAAATCTTAGTTTAAGTAACTGAAGATGTAAAAAACTCAACTAGTAACTCAAACAACTCAAATGTGAAAGCGTAACTATGACAAATAAGGAAACCGGACAGACACAAATAGTGCCTGGTCACTGCTAGTTACCAACAGCCAGTTTTCCTGTCTAGTTGTCATTAAAATCAGAATTAAGCATTCATATACATCCTTACAGCACAACACAAGGCTACTCTGTGATTCCGGCTAATTGTGATGGGGTTGTGAGATGTTGCCCTGGCTGGCTTTGAACTCATGAGCTCCAGATCCTCTTTAGCCTTCGAAGTAGCTAGAACTATAAGGTGATCACTGTGCCCAGATCAAAACTGAAAACTTCATGATTTCTCTAGGTGTCTTTGTGTGTTGCAGAAGTAACAGATGGAGAACCACCTGTCTTTTCATGAATACTTTTCAAAGGCTGAACTCACTAACGGAAGAACTATGGCAAAGTTTTTTGTTTTGTTTTGTTTTTTAAAAACCCTTGTACTAACGTTTAGCACTTTAGGGCAAAAAGCAAATTAGATGTTGAGTCAGTGACAAGGTGGCTGAACTGCACCACATAGAAATGGACTTCATTGAGCTCACAGTACGGCACACACACCAATGCATTCACGAAAGGGCACGTCTACACAGGGAGTAAAATGAACTTTTGATTAGTTGACACAAAGCAAGGGCTGTTTCAGGACACTGGACAATGGCACCTGCTGGTCTGCAGCTCTGGTCTGTCTACTGGGCAAGAGCTTTTTGTTAGGTTTTCTTCGTCCTCTGCTCCAGTTCATGCTGGTGTTTAATAAGGCGTTCTATTTCTGTTCCAAGTGTTTGCAGGTTTTCCTTTAATAAGTGGGGAAGAGAAAACAGAAGTACTGAGTATAATACAAGTACCCTGGGAACTACCTTTGCCTAAACAGTGGAACTGTGTGATTAGTTCTTGGAACTAAGATAAACTAGACTAGACACACGTGTTTTAGTGAAACAGGCCTGTCCTTTTTTATTTATTTATTTACTTTTTTTTTGGGGGGGGGACAAGGTTTTTCTGTATAGTCCTTGCTGTCCTGGAACTCGCTACAAAGACAGACCAGGCTGGTCTCAAACTTACAGAACTCCTCCTGCCTCTACTTCCCAAACACTGGGATTAAAGGCATGTGATACCACGCCTGGCCCCAAGTTATAATCTTTTCACTGTAGCTAAAGCAAGTTTTAATGTACAATGATTACTTAGACTTAAAACTATTTTTTTTTTTTTAAAGATTTATTTATTTATTATGTATTCAGTGTTCTGTCTGCACATATCCCTGCAGGCCAGAAGAGGGTGCCAGATCTCATTACAGATGGTTGTGAGCCACCATGTGGTTGCTGGGAATTGAACTCAGGACCTTTGGAAGAACAGACAGTGCTCTTAACCTCTGAGCCACCTCTCCAGCCCCCTTAAAACTATTTTTTAAAAATCTATTACTATCAAGGCCCATGCATAGCAAAGACAGAAAAGCTGGGTCAGATAACAGCTTAAAAAAAAAAAAGCCACAAAATACACTTCAAATGCTATAATATTAAAAAATTATAATTATAGTCATATGGCAAGAGCCATCCACGACAAAGTTAAAATGCACCTCAGAGTCTGAGGCTGACTTCTCTCCGGGTAACATGGTATCTTGTGTTAGGCAAACAGCCCAGAGCTAGCCGATACTCTGAAGAGACATCATTCTGTCACACTTACTGAGTGTAAATGAGTAAGAAACACAAATACCTTCAAAGTAATATTTTTTAGCAATGTATCTTCCAAAACAGCCTGTAATTTTCGGTTGATTTCCAAAGAGAGCTCCAGTGTTAGCCCACTGTCAGCGGGATGGGATGTGTATAAGGATGCCATGATGCCACCGCGTTTACTCAAATGCACTTTGTTAAAATCAGATGCTTCTGAAGAAAGTGTGCCTGATTCTTCTCGTAAAATGTAACTCTGAATTATTCTGCAAAACAAAATGATACTCTGTGTGCTTGCAGAATAAAAACACTGGGATTGTAGGAATCAATGAATCACAAGCATAAAGATGATTAGCATAAAATATACATCTGTTAGGCCAACAACCTAAGTTGGTGTAGAATTTTCCTTACTAGATTGTCTCTTTACCTGTCCCTTTTTTGTTGTATCACGGTATTTAAAGAAATATAAACACAGCTTGTCTGTTTCTTTCCTTATGTGTATGTAAATATTCTAGTCATTACTTTATTGGTTTGATTTCTGTTAACAGTTTCTATTAAACTCTATTTTGCCCTTTCTTTTAAAATCTACGAGCAAAATTTTCTATAGGTCTAAAATTATTTCAAAATAACTTTAAAAGGTTTAGGAGCAGACCTGCATATGAGGACAACTCTTACTGCAGTGTGATGTCTGTGAGAGGAATGTGACGTCACAGACTGTGGCTCAGTCAGGCTGGGTTTGGAGCGTAGCTGGGGGTCTGTCCCTCGCAGGAAAGGGCTGGTCCTACAGATCCAGAGAACCCACTCTGCTGCTGAGTGGGCATGAGTGGGTCTAAGGAACTGATTAACTAGTCCCAAGGACAGTGTTTTACACCAAGAGGAGCTCAATTATTGCCCTACTAGGTTTTGACCAGTAGGAAACAACTCTCAAAACTCCATATATCTTTTAGAGTCATTCACTTTTAAAAGCTAAATACATTTTTTTTTTAAAAGTCCCAAGTTATTTTAGTATGTTAAAAAGCAAAACCTCTACCTCTCCACTCCCTCTCTCCTCTCCTATGCTCCCTCTTTAAGAAGACAGTTGGTTGTTTTTCATCTTTGTATCCCCTAAACCTAGAATACAACAAGTGATCAAAAAAGATGGAGCCCGAGATGTGTAGGAATTACTAAGCCAGGCACAGAGCTGCTTGCCTATAGTCCCAGCTACTGAAGGAGCTGATGCGGAAGAATCACGTGAGCCCAGGAATGCAATGCCAGCCTGGATAACATGGTGAACCCCATGGAAAAGATCAGCGTTTCACCAGTTTCCTAGGCCACGCGAATGGCAGTCCTCTAACACAGGCTGTGCTACCACAGTAATACATACTTGGTTTTCTTTCTTATCTCTTCTACCAGTTGTTTGATGTGGTCCTCCATGAACTCTATCTTCTCATTCTTCCGGGCATGCGCCTTCTGCAGCCGCACTATCCTCTCAATCAGCATGGCCTTGTCCACTTCTGGGAAGTTGTCCACAGCCACTGAGGAGCTGGTATTCTCTGGAGATCGGTCTTCAGCACTGCTGCGAGCATTAAGTGACCCTGAAGACAGAAAAGCAAGCTCAGTCAGAGTGCGTGACCAGGGCCCCCTCATCTCATCCATTCTAGGAGCACTGTCCAATGCTGGGCAAAGAACACACAGTGGGCTCCCTGTGGAGGGCATTCTTTTGTGAAAGCACAGATGACAGCAGGTCAGCAGTGTCGGTTACATCGCACAGGAACGAGATGGAGAACAGAGAAAAATCTTCAAAAATAAAGAATAGCAAAAAGTAAACAGTAAGAACACTGAGGGGAAAAGGGGGGGTTAGGAGAGGCAAAGGGGCATGTGTGGGAGGGGAAGGAAGGGAGAGGTGCCACTGTTCAAATCCACTCAACAGTCACATTACTAGTGTGCTTGGACACATTATTGAACCCTCGGTGGCCTAGGTCATTTCTGCTAAAAATAGTAACTTACCTCACAGGATTGTCACCCCATTTAGATGCCATTACTACAATGCACACAATGCCTGTGCTCCCTACACCTAGACTCTGTAAATGTCAGCATCCCAGCAGACCATGGGAGATCAATGTCTGAGCCCCTTCCCCCAACACAAGTGGCCTCCTCAATATTACAGACCTGAGGCAACGATACCCTAGCCCCATTACACAACCAAATAAAATGAGGTCAGCTGGGACTTAAGATACAGTGGTGATTTTGAACCAGGTACTTTCTGGTCACACGTTCTGTTACTATGGTAACTGCTGCTGAGGCTTTGACCGTAACACACACTTCTTAGACTCCAACAGAAAGAAAATGAAGGATCAAGAGGGAGAGAGGCAGAGACAGAGAAAAGAGAATGAAAACAGATACACAACTGTCTCCTCCATATGTGGGAGATACCCATCTATAGGTTCAACAAACCCCAGATTGGAAATACTTTTTAAAAAGTGTCTACACTAAACATGTACAGACTATGTCCTCAGCATTCACACTGTGTTAGACACTAGATATTATCTACACACTCTAGATACGTGATGTCAAAATGATTTAAAGTCTGTGAGAGGATGGCATAGATGATACACAGAGACTGCACCATCTTATAAAACTTTTTAGTATCCACTGCATGCTCTGGAACCATCCCCTGTGGATACCAAAGGAGAATTATAGGTATAAACCTGATGCTACATAAGGATGGCCATTTTGTCACGTCTTAGGTGTTGAAATTTGGAAGTAAGAGAGTCCACATACCAGATATGGCTAGATACAAATCTAAATTTCCGAATTAAAACAAGTGTAGCACAGACTACAAACACGCAGATAAAGACAATGGGCTCAGATAGAGCCCCAGACAGACCTGGGACCTCGGCACAGAGCGGGTGTAAATATTTAATAAGGTACATTTTCCATAATACAGCTTTGTGTAACTTCTAATTCATGTTTCAAAATGAAACAAAGCCTACAAATACTTCTGAAAAGACTATTATTTATTTGTTTGTTTGTTTATTTATTTATTTTTCGTTTTTCGAAGTCATAGTTTCTCTGTGTAGTTTTGGTGCCTGTCCTGGATCTCACTCTGCAGACCAGGCTGGCCTCGAACTCACAGAGATCTGCCTGTTTATGCCTCCTGAGTGCTGGGATTAAAGGCGTGTGCCACCACCATCCAGCAAAAGACTATTTTTTAAACAACTACCAACTAAGCTCATTCTTACCTGATGAACTAGAACGGCTTCCCATGCTGCTAACTTCTTTATCGTAGTTCCCATTCTCAGTCTGGTCTAGTTTTCTCCGTGCTGTTAGAAAAATAAATGGATTATTGTGACAGTTTTAATGGCCATTTGCTCATGCCATCTGACATTAACTGCTAAAGTCACTTGGGCAAAAAATGGCCTAGCCCACAAGACAATGGTCCTTGAGATATATCTTAGAACATTGGGGATGCCATTCACATAAAATGACTTTTGGAAATGTACAGGTTAAATGAAAACCAAAGATAACTGAGAGCAGTACTTTTGCTTACAATGACTTGAACTTTCAGATCCTTCTCAGTATCAGAAATCTCTCCCAAATTTGCCTTCAGTTACATGTGCAAAAAACATGTCGAGAGAGCCGTGGACCAGAGATGACGAGAACTGACTGCTCTTCCAGAAGACCAGGTTCAATCCCCAGCACCTACATGGTGGCTCATGACTGTGGTGATATTTTGTTTGCAATCTAACAAATAAAGCTTGCTTGAAGATCAGAGTGTGGAGCTAAGCCACTAGTCAGCCATAGAGGCACACATCTTTGATCCCAGCATTTGGGATCTCATGCCCCCAGCAGTAGGGAGATGGAGACAGGAAGTGATATGGCTGGGCAGAGAGAGGAATATAAGGCGGGAGGAGACAGGGGCTCAGCCCCTTTCATGCTGAGGATGAAACTCCATAACTCCAGTCCCAGAGGATCTGATGCTCTCCCTGCTGTCTATGAAGAGCAGATAAGCATGCGGTGCACAGTGTGCAGGCCAAATGCCCACAGGCATAAAAACAGATAAATCTTAAAAACAAAAAAACTGAATTCAGCTGGCTTTGAACTATGTAGATGAGGATCCTGCTGGATTACAGGCATGCATTAGCATACATGAATTTGGGGGGAAAAACACATTTAAACAACTTTTGCAGGTAGCAGAATGCAAAGTAAAAAGGTTGAGATTCTCCCAACTGGCCACAGGGACTTTCCTGATTTTCACCTCCTGTGGCTTTGTGAAAAAACAGCCTTTAGCATGAAAGCAGACTACTTACAGGATTGCAAGTTTAGCCATCTGAGTATTTGTAATTTAGTCTGTGGATGTTAACACAGTGAAGAAGAATACACAGGCTGGGCACAGTGGCACATCCCTTTATTCCTAACACTGAGGAGGGTGAGGCAGAAGACTAGGTATGTAAGGTCACGAAGACTGCCAGAAGGATGACGACAAAACCTGAGCCTAAGAGAAAAACCAACCCCACACACAGCTGAAGGCACGCAGGAGCACACAGAGCCAGATCTGCGCCTCCTACGTCAGATCTCTAACACACACAGGCATATTCTGGGGCTCAACATGCAAGACATGAGTACCTTGCTGAAGCTGTTTGCTAAGATCCTTGACATTGGAGGCGTGTTTGCGCCTCTGTGTTACTAACTCATCTTTCAGTTCTTCCACTTGGGTGCTGAGGGCTTTAACTTCTGTCTGCATAGTGGAGAGCTCGGCCTGCAGGCTCTGGACCTCCTCTTTCCGCAGTTCCTCCTCTCTGAGCAATCTGGTCTCCTGAACAGTAAGTACGATATGGTTAAAAAGCACTGGATTTTTCTTTTTCCAATTACTGCTCAGTTTAAAACCTTAACATTATAAGGGGGAATAGACTCTCCTGTGACAGCTCCTCCTCCTCTTCACCCAGCAGCTCAGGGAACATCAACAGGGTTGGGTGACACCCTGTGTGGGACATAGCTTCAGTGTAAGTCTCTGAATTTTTGGAAGACTCAAATTTCTTTGTTTCTTTTTTGAGACAAGGTCTCACTATTCCTGACTGGCCTGAGTACTGACTCTGTAGACAAGGTTGTCCCTGAACTCACAGAGATCCACCTGCCTCTGCCTTCAGAGTGCTGGGATTAAAGACGTGTGCCACCACTTGGCTCAAATCATTTTTATGAGCAACTAGACGGCACTTTTATTACTCAGGAATATTGTACCATTCTAAACTACTAATAAATAAATGCCCTAAAAAAATGGAGACTCCAGTTAGTAATGACAGAAATCATGGTTTCCTTATTTTCAAAACTGTAATGTTCTTTATCATTTTAGAAAAATTCTATTATAGGAATTATATTCATTAAACAGAAAAACAAATATATTTTTACAAAATTTAAAAGACAGATATTCCTAGAAGAACTAAAGCTAATTACACTATACTCTGCCGATATTACTAGAGAAATTCAACCTGTGCTTCTTGCTGCTGTTTTAAGAACGGACGCTAGGGGCTGGAGAGCGATGACTCAGTAGTTAGGAGCACTGCTGCTCTTCCAGTGGACGGCAGAACAGCGCCCTCTGCTGGTCTCCACACTGTACTACGTGGTGCACAGCCCACTCGTGCAGCACACACCCACTAGGAAGAAAAGAAGGAAACTTATACTCACTCACCAAGTGAGCGTTGGTCTGTGTCATGTGCTCACACTGGCTTTGCAGCTGACTTTCACTGCAGGAGAGGCTGTCCACTTGTGACTGCAGAGAGCAGGACTCAGACTGCAGCTGTGCGTTCTTACTAGTGAGCTTCTCCGTGAACAGCAGGAGCTCAGACTCCCTTTTCCTGCTGCCTTCGATGTCTTTCTGTAGGTCATTAATCAAAGAATTAAGGCTTTCCACTTCTTCCTTCAAATGTTCAATTTCTTGTTTACCACTAGAAAACAAAGTTTGTATTGAAGAAAAATTAAGTAAGCTATTAAAAACATTAAATTAATGGTGTGGAAATTTTCACTTAATGCTTTACAGAGGTACTTGTGGTCATGCGTCCATTCAAACACGACAGTCTCCTACATTAAGGGAAGAGCTGTGAAGGTAAGTGAGCAAGGCTTCCAAAGAGCTTTTCTAGTGAGCAGGCTAATGGCAGGAGTGTGGTGACACACTGAGCAGGCAGGCTGCCTGAGCTCACTGGGTGTGACCACCATCCTGTGAAAGGGCAGGCAGGCTTCCGAGCCACGCTTTGTTATTTTTGGTTATCTGCCTCAAATGTATTTTGTCGCTGCACTATGAAAACAGCCACAGACAAAACTCAATGGAGCACTGTGGCGATGTTCTAAAAGGCCTTCCGTTTACAGGGGCTGGAGAGATGGAGCAGCGGTTCAGAGCACTGGGTCTTACAGAAGACCCAGGTTTGGTTCCCAGCACCTACATGGTGGCTCATGACCATCTGTAGCTCCAGTTCCAGAGACCTCACTTTCTCTTCTGGCCTCCAAAGGTACCAGGCATGCATGTAATACACACACATACAGGCAGGTAAACATGCATATACACACAGTTTTTAAAATCCTGTCAATGTATAAAAGAAAGTCAGTAGACAGACAGGAGATAAAGGAGTAATCACAGGACCCACAGCAGAAGTGGAAGGAGTATCAGAGGAGGAACATGCCCTGCACCAGGACAGGGAGAATGGTTGTGAATGCCGGCAGCTCAGGACTGAGCACAGGAAGCTGAAAGAAGAGGCACCAACAGCTCCTGTTTCCTGTAACTGATCCCAGGCTAGGAGGGAGAAAGCAGAACAACTCAGGAGGGAGGAGGCCTGGGGGGCAGGGCCGGTCCCAGGCATACCACCCTGTCGAGGAAGGCAACTGGGAGGGTGAGCAGCACTTCTTCATGGAGATGAGCAGCACAGACAACACAAACTTAACCTGACCCAGGCTCTGCTAGATGATATCATGAATCAAGTTGTGTTGTGGATGACTGACTGATAAATAAAGCTGATTGGCCAGTAGTCAGACAAAAAGTATAGGCAGGACAAGGAGAGAGGACAATTTTAAAAAGTAAAAGGCTGAGGCAGAGAGACGCTGCCAGCCGCCATGAAAAAAACAGATGTTAAGATACCAGTAAGCCACAAGCTACGTAACAACTTATAGATAAATAAAAATGGGTTAATTTAAGATATAAAAACAGTTAATAAAAAGCCTGCCATGGCCATACAGTTTATAAATAATGTAAGTCTCTGTGTGTTTACTCGGTTGGGTCTGAGTGGCTATGGAAGTGGTGGGTGAGAGAGATTTGTCCTGACTGTGGGCCAGGCGGGACCAAAAAACTCTAGCTGCAAGTCTAAGTGATTTTGAGACGTCAAGGAATGATGTCAGTTTCTGACCTCAAGCCACACACATGCAAAGTTAAAGATCTAGGCACAGATTCACGTTTCCCTTTCAGAAGAATGACAGCTGTGAAGCTGAAGACAGATGGACTGAATTTACCCTCCCTGTGACGGTTCCTGAACTACAAACTTTGATTTGACTTCTAGGAGTCAAAGACACAGACTGAAGAACTGCCAACTCGGCCTTCAGAGTGCTGGGATTAAAGACGTGTGCCACCACTTGGCTCAAATCATTTTTATGAGCAACTAGACGGCACTTTTATTACTCAGGAATATTGTACCATTCTAAACTACTAATAAATACATGCCCTAAAAAAATGGAGACTCCAGTTAGTAATGACAGAAATCATGGTTTCCTTATTTTCAAAACTGGAATATTCTTTATCATTTTAGAAAAATTTTATTATAGGAATTATATTCATTAAACAGGAAAGCAAACATATTGTTACAAAATTTAAAATGACCAGATATTCCCAGAAGAACTAAAGCTAATTACACTATGCTCCGCCGCTATAACTAGAGGACTCAACCTGGGCTCCTAGCTGTTGTTGTAAGAACTGATGGTGGTTGTACTTAAAGACAAAATGGAAAGCTTGCTGCTCATTTCATACCTCTGAAGCTCCTCCTGGATCTGATCTGTCATTTTCACTTTGTCCAGTAAACTCTGAATTTCAGCTTTCTGACGATTAATAATTTCCCTGTATTTTGATAATTCGTCTTCAGTTCTTAAGCGTTCATCTTCTAGACATTTTGCCTATAAAATGATCACAATCAAGCTTAAGTACCTCAGACAGGAGGGACACACAGCAACCCGAGACACATGCTACAGGGCTGGTGAGAAGACGGTATGAAGTCGCTTTGCTTCTATGGACTCCCCCATCTCTTTCCCTTCCGTCCCAGCCGTGGAGAGCTGACACATGGGGAAGGACAAGGCACACATGGCACAGACCTACTTCTAACATGTGGAGACGGCACTAACAGTAACATGAACACTAACAGGGCCGTCACTCTGACAGAGACTACACACATGGGATTCACTAATGTCAGGAACTAAAATGATATCCGTCCTGCTGTGAATACAGCCAGAGTATCCTCAGTCTTAAAGAGTGTTTGGTGCTGACACCACCATAAGGTCCGCACCCTTCCTGCCACCCGCTTTACGGTCCTTAGCTCCAAAGCCCATGCGTAAGGTACAGACACTGCAAGTGTGCTTGAACAGGGACGCATGGCAAGTACTTCCACTGACTAGCATGCACTCAACTCAACAAGAGTCAGTTGCACTGCTAAGAAAATGCTATTTTTTCCCTGAGTTCTTTTATTTTAAAGAACTTCTAAGTAAGTATTCCTTCCCTAACACTTTACAAATCAGAGTAAATTCTAAGTGAAAGATATTTACCCCAACTCTGAGTTAGGCCTGAAGATTTGATTACCTTTGTTCTCAATGTCCGGAGCTCATCCATACCCTCCTTAAATGTCCTCTTCAGATCTTCCAGTTCCTTTATTTTGGCATGATGCATCTGGAAAAGAGACACAAATCCTAATGCAACACATGAGCACTGGCAATTTTTTACCTGCTTCTTCTAAAAAGGCCTTAGATGCAGACAGTAATGAGTACCCCATTCCTTTTGCATTACATGGTCTAGCCTGTCATATATTCATTACACAACACAGAAGAACTGAACTCCTCACCTCTAGCTGGTCAGATTTTTCTTGCATTTGTTTTTCAAGTTCTCCTTTTGTGACTCTGAGCTTTGCATCAAGCTCATTTGACTTAATTTCTTCTGATTCCTAATGTAAAAACAATGAAAAGTATTTATACTTTGAAAATGAACAAAGCTTTGCAATCAAGTTTACTAATTGTGCAGTAGATTATGCAGCTAAAATTAAAGAATGCAATGAATGATTTTTAAATGTTAACTTTGCAGAACCAAGAATAGTTCACTTTGGGTTCACAACATATTACAGAAGAGTGTCTTTTAAGTTGTGTATTTCTTCGCTCTCTTCATTATCTTGACATTTTCTAGGATTTTTTTTGATGAAAAGATCTCTAATGAGTCTGAGCTGCATATGTGGTGCAATTGTGTGCCTGTGGGCCCATGGAGGCCAGAGGTGACATCAGTCTCTTCCTCAATTGCTCTCCACTCCACCTTATTTTTGAGACAGGATATCATGCAACCTCAAAGTGACTGGCCAGTGAGCTCCACAGATCGGCCTGCCCCATCTCTCTTCACCCCGTCAAAGCCAAGGCTATAGATGCATGCTGCCAAGTCCAGCTTTTTATGTGGGTGCTCAGGTCCTCATGTTTGCATGGCAAGCATTTTCCCCACCAGGGTAGCTTCCCAGCCTTCAACGGCAGGTACTTTAACACAGGAACTAACTTATGTTTTACCTTACTGTCCTAAGAAATCCATATACACTTCAAATTTGGCAGAGATAGAAAAACCGTGAAAACAGAATTCTAATAATTAGTCTATTTCAAAAAGGAAACATACCTGATATGTTTTTATCATATCTTGACAGTTTTGCCGGATCTGATCAGCTTCTTCCTTTGCCTGTGTTAATTTTGACGTTGTTTCTTTGAGTTTATCTTTGGTTTCCTACAGTGACAAAGTGACAGAGACAAAATTAACCATGGTGATATGAAGAACAGTAAGAACAAAGATAGTTCTGCTTGTGATGGTTTGCATGAAACTGGTCCCAATAGACTCGGGGAGTGGCATTGTTGGAGGTGTGGCCTTATTGCAGGAAGTGTGGCCTTGTTGCAGGAAGTGTGTCACACAGGGTGGGCTCTGAGGTTTCAGAAGTTCAAGCCAGACCCAGTGGCTTACTCTTTCTTCCTGTTGCCTGAGGATCCAAGTATAGATACAGAACTCTCAGCCTCTCTCTAGCACCATGTCTGCCTGTATGCCGCCGTGTTTCCTGCCATGACGATAATGGACTAAACCTCTGAAACTGTGAGCCAGCCCCAATTCAATGTTTTCCTTTTTAAGAGTTGCGTGATCATGGTGTCTCTTTACAGCAATAGAACAGCACTGACTAAGACAATGCTGTAGCACTAGACTGGGGACTAAGCAAGAGTCTAGCAGTAGTTTTTGTGTCTGATAAAGTGAAAATGATCAGCACAGTTGATGGATATTAAATAAGTTAAAATGAACAGTTTTCACCAAATTCCTCAAAATGACTAAAGTGGTAAGAGAAGTGGAATGTTCAATGGTTCTCTGCACATCCCAGAGATCCTCTGGGTGTAGCTGTGACATCCACAAGAAGCTCCCTTTGACTGAACAATGCTACTAAACACGGTCTCTGTTTCTAGCTGCTCTACTAAAATGGCAGTTCTTCTTCACACAGGATTTTAGGGATTACTCTCATCAAATCCAATTGCTTTTTTTCTCATTCTTATTCATTACTCTCCTGTTCCAGTCCTGACCGACCACCCTGGCTCTTCACTCCTTGCCCAGTTCCCACTGAATACATGTATACTCTCTTCTGTGTGTCTTCATTGCTTGCTTTTTGCTCCCCGGAGGGTAATTTCTCCCACCTTCCTGACTGCAGATGCCATGTGACCAGGCCTCTCAAACTGCTGGTCATGCCTTTCCTGCTATAATGCAAAACCATAGCCAAAAAGACCTTCCTTGCGCTTTATCAGGAGTTCTGGCACAGCGATGAGAAACAAAAGCAGTGACTAAAACCTACTGCATCTGTGGAGGAATGCCAGGCAGCAGCCTCTGCTCTAGGCAGGTCGGCGTCGGCCCCTTTTGTTCTTATGCTTGGAACAGGTTTGCCTTCTTCTCCTAAACATCCACACTGCACCTAGCTCCACACACTACTCCATGTGTCATTTTAACAACAAGTATCATAATTAAGTATTTACTTATCTTCCTTGAGCTACTGGTCATTGATAGTAAATGGCCATATGTTAGAACCCAGTATCACTTAAAATAGAAATAATGTAATAATCTAGATATTAAAGAATCTCAGACGAGGTAACAACTGTGGTTCTGCATCTTCACTATCAGAACCAAGACACAGCTGATATATAGTTCTGGCCCATTTCAGTACCCAAAAACTGCAAGTGAGATTTCTGTGTATCAAATAAATGTGACTAATTAAATGAACATTTGAATAAATGAAAAATATTCACATTGTGTGTAGGTTAAGGATGCTTACTGTGTTTGATTTACCTATCAAACGAGCACTTCCAGGCACTGTTCCTTTTTGTTAAATCTTGCGTGTGTGTGTGTGTGTGTGTGTGTGTGTGTGTGTGTGTGTGTGTGCATGTGAACAGAGGTCAGAGGACAACTTTAGTTGTCAGCCCTCACCCCCCACCATGCGGCAGCTGCATGCACCAGGCTAGCTAGCCTACAGGCTTCTGGAGATGCTCCTGTCTCAGCCCCCATCTCACCACAGAAGTGCCCTGGGTTTTTGGGGATCTGAACTCAGTTCTCATCCACCCAGCCATCTCCCCAGCTTGTACAGCCTGTTCTGGGAAATGGCTTTATAAGCAAACAAATATCTCTACCCCTACGAAGCTGACATTCTATTGAGGAGTTAAATAAAAAAAATACATAAGTAAAGGGTATGTTCATTATATTAGGGACAGGTGCTTAGGAGTAAAAATAAAACAACAGTAAAGTTTAGGAGAGGAGTTTAGAGCTTACGCAGACTGGCTAGGCAGTTTCAATGAGGTGTTGGGTAAACACAGGCTTGAAAGGTGTAGGATGAGGGGCTGGATATGCTGAGAGAAATCAAGGTTGAAAGCCTTTTGACCTGAGCAACTAAAAGACTGGCTTGTCATTTATTCAGATAGGGAGGTGACAGAGGAAAGGAAGACACTGTAAATTATTGAAGATGTCAGGTATAAAGAATGCAGTTGAACATAGGCATTGGTGTTACATGTTTTGAGAAAGTTTCATGCAGCCTAGGCTAGCCTCAAACTTGTTAGCTAGCTCAGAATAACCTTAAACACTGCCTAAGCGCTGGGATCACAGGCATGCGCCACTAGGTTCAGTTTTATGGGGACTGAATCCAGGGCTTCATGCATATACTCTATCATAAACTGAACTACACCCCCAGCCTCTCTACTGCTGTTTAATTCAATGATCTGGTCTTCTGCAGTACTTCATCTGTTAATCCTACATGTTTTTCATCATGAATGCTGTATCAATATTAATTTTAAATACCATCCATGTCGCCTCTTATCTGACTCAAGCCTTTTTTATCTCCTTGGAGATATAGAGGGTGCTTATAATGTCAACTGTAACATCCTTGTGTACAATTCTATACTATGAGTCATTTTGGATCTGTTCCTATTGACTGATTCCTTTGTTCTTTTTTTTGTTTTGTTTTTTGTTTTGGTTTTTTTTCAAGACATGATTTATCTGTGTAGCTTTGCACCTTTCCTGGAACTCACTCTGTAGCCCAGGTTGGCCTCGAACTCACAGAGATCCACCTGGCTCAGCCTCCCGAGTGCTGGGATTAAAGGCGTGCGCCACCACTGCCCAGCTGATTCCTTTGTTCTATAGACTGCATTTTTCTGCTGATTTTGTATGCTGGTCATTTTTCATTAGGTGCCAAACATAGTGAATTGTGTACTTTCAGGCAATGTTTTACAATCACTTGAAATTATTCCTATAATTTGTATTAGTGCAAAGCTGAATTACTTGCAATAAGCTTGCTTTTAAAGCTGTGTGAAATGGCCCTCACAACTAAAGCAATATTTGCTGAGGGCTACTAGATGCCCAGTGTGCTAAGAGTCCTGCACTTTGGCTGGTGTCCACAGTAACATCGACTTCCTAGCCCTTGTGAGCTCCAGGGGTTGTGGGTCCTAGTCCTTTTGCATTTTTGAACCCCGCTCTCCTCTTCTCCATACTTGGCACTCTATATCCTCAACCCAGAAAGGTGCTGGGTTTGGCTTCAATTCCTCTCCTCATGCTGCAGAACCCCAGCAATAGCCTCATCTGTTTCACTTCACTTAGGGATCACTAGCCTATGCTGTCTTTTGTCTCAAGTCTGAAAACCTTCACTTCACATATTTTTGTTGTTTTTTCTCCTTTGTGTGTACATACAGTTTTGTTTTTTTAACCCTTCAGTTTCTGTACTTTGGGAGGATTTTTAGTTTAAGGTGGAAGGGTATGTCTGGATCTTGCTATCCCACAGTGCAAGAGGGCAAACAACAGATACAGAACAAACAGATGGCGGCTTACTAAAGGGGGTAAAGCAGCAACACAACTCTCAGAAAGTTCTAAACTCTGGCAGTGAGCCTCTGACAAACCATGAGACTGAGGCAGCACTGGCCACAGAGACGGCAACAACTGCAGAGCCACAGGAAGTGCAGATCCTGGCTTTCGGCAGCTGAGCAGACGGAACACAAGAGCAATGCTAGTCACACAGGCCCCGGGAAGTTCTCCTGCATCCTGCCCGACTCTGTAGATGCTGCTTTGATGTGAGAGACAACAGAATGCTAGCTTTTGGGGGCAGAACTGCCTGGCAAGCACCCACCACAGCCAACCATGCTGCCAAGGGACCATGATCATATCTGTTGCCAGCCATACCTATGCTCCAGTGAGATCTTCTTATTCTGAGGTCAGGCAATGAGACCATGGCAACCAGACAGATAAGCAAGTACATGAGGTACAATGTGGGAAGTCTTTCTTCATTATTCACTACATTCAACAAAACTTCTGTTTTTAAAGGCTAAACATTGGAGAAATAATTTTAGTTAAACCCACAAAGGAGCTTGAGGGAGATGATAATGTCTGTAGTCTGACCTTGACCTGGACGTCAGATACACACACAGTTTAGACTTCAGGAGGGCTGACCAGGACCACTGCTCACAATGGACCCAGAACCCACAGTACCCCAGTACCCTAAGACTGAAGTGGGGCCCAGGAAAGTTTACAAAGTCTCTTGCTCATCTGAGTGGTTTCCCACGCTGCCAGATCACCTCTAAATCTTGACTCAGTTTCCTTCTCCCAGCCAGTAGGCAGATGCATAGAAGAGGTTAAGCCAGGGCCCTGGTCCAGACACTCCGAAGGCAAAAACTGTCTTCTCACTCTCACATGTCTGCATTACCTAACAGCACTGTACACAGAGCTAATGCTTGATGGCTAAACCCAAGGCCTTACTTAAAAAGAACTAGTAAACACCCAGTTTCCACACAGCAGGTCAGTATGCTTACTATTTTTATGTCCTAACTGGTTCATCTACATCATGTCACCTCACAGAAGTCAGCCTTCAGGCACTTCTCTAAACAACCTGGTTTCACCTCTCACACTGCCATTAGAAGTTTCTCACCATCCTATCTTTAAACACTCAGGACTCACAGATGTGCAAGCTAAATGCCAATATTCCAGTAGACCTTAAGATTCTTTCTCTTAGAAACAGAGATAGAGGAAAAGAAAGTGCCAAAAACATTAGAAATGACTGAGCAGGGTGCTCAGAAATTAAGAGTAACTCAGGCAGTTAGAAATTATTTTTTGTGAATTTCAAATTTTAATTTCTCACCACATAACCCAGAGTACAGGGAAAATCTTGAGTAGCTAAGTGAGTCAGGTTTCTCCACTGCTTTCTAGGAGTTCTTTGTAGTTTCCCACACACCCATGGATTGTGAGTGACAGAAACAGAGCACACTGCTAATCTACCTTTGACTACTCTCAATACAGACTACCTACAGTTTTCTGATACTAACATACAGATATCCAAAGGTGATTAACAATTTCATTGACTTCATAATCCTTAATAAGGCAATGTGGCCAGGCGGTAGTGGCACATGCCTTTAATCCCAGCATTTGGGAGGCAGAGGCAGGGGGATCTAAGTTTCGAGGCCAGTCTGGTCTACATTGTGAGTTCTAGGACAGCCAGAGCTACAACACAGAGAAACCCCATCTCAAAAAACTAAAACAATAATAGTAATAAGGCAACCTGGAATTATGTTTTAGACAGCATCGTTAAGCCTACTTTTAAAAACTTGGAAAATAACACACTATTTCTCTAACACCACCCCTCTGTTTAAGCTACATTTCAGAGTTTATTTTTACTGTCCATTTTATCATCTGCAGATTTTTATTTCTCCAAAGACTAACTCTATTTGTGTTTAAACTATGCCATCAGTTACCAGACTTCGTAACTACATTTTATTACATTAATTTTTAAATAAAATGGTATTTGCAGCAAGCAGTTCAGGGACAGGGTAATTAGCCTAGCACATGTGTGTTCATGCACATACATGTTTTTGCTAGTATAGTAGCAATAGGATATTTATGAAAACAGATAAGCTATTTGTATTAAATTATATTTAAACATGAACATATATTCTTAATTATGAGAATCTTAAGATACTTTAAAATTTTTCATTTTAATTCCAACAACATATATTGAAGTTTCCCTCCCCTCAAACTGAGGATCCAAAAAAAAAAAAAAAAAAAAAAAGATTAAATAACTTGGCAAATTTAGGTGTTATAAACTCTGAATTATAAAATTTAAATCCCTTTCTTACGATGATGACCCAACACGCAGAGTCGCTAAGGACAGCTCCTTAGCTGTCACCGAACTCTCCCTGAGCCCTCACGGCTGCCCCACGGCACCCACACTCACCTTGTGTGAATCCATCTCAGCCTTTAGCTTGTTCTGTGCCCACTTGACTTTAATGACGTACGAGCTGATCTCCTCCTTTAATTTGTCTGTTTCTCTGATGAGTCTAGACGTTTCACCTTCCTAAAAGGACATCAGGTCATTTTTCACTTAAACAATCAACTGTGGGTCTTTTACACCCCTGTGCAGTAACACAATAATTCAAGGGTGGGTACACTATGGCCCAAAGGCTATAAAACTGATTTAAGGTTCAAATGATAAGAGAGTAATAAAACTCTAAATCAAATTAACAGACATGAAGATAATTATTACCTAGTTTGGGTGCAGTGGAAGACAAACATACTGATTCTTAACTATCTGGCAGTAAAGTAAACATGATTGAGCTGGTTCTGCTAGAATCCTGGAGGACAGTAACAACATTTCCAAACTAAAAGACAATAGCAAGAGCTCTGAATAGCTACAACTTCAGCCATTCAACCTTCTAGGACAGCTGTAGAATAAATACATTTGTCAGTAAGAAAATATGAATTCTGGTCTCCAGTAAACTAAGTATTGCACTAAGATTCTGGCCATGCTGGAGATGCGCTCAGCAGCGGTGACCTTGCCCGGCCTGTATGAAGGCCCAGACCCAGTCCCTGGCACTGCAGGGGGAAAAGGTATTAAATAAAAAAACAAGGAAGACTCTGGCCAAATGATATGTTTAATTTTAAAGCTATTCACAACTGACATTAATATGTACATATTTTAGCAAAGTTTTTTTTTTTTTCCTTTGGAGATACAAACTAATTTTTCCAACAGCTTCTAAAAGAAAGTTTTAAAAATGATTAAGAAAAACCTTTCTACCAGCAAGGAATGAGGCACCTAAAACACGCATGAAAGTAAGCTAATAAAATACACTGGATTGCTTCAGTCCTACACTGCTGTGTGACTAGGGAAAGAGGCACAAGTTATACCTTCGATTCATAGAGTTGCTGCAGCCGCCCTTTCTCCTGAGAAAGCTGCTTAATTTTGTTAGTGTTTTTCTCCAACTCCTTATTTGCATCTCTAAGTTTTCTCTCAAGTGTTTCTTTTTCTTTGCGAAGGTCTAGAGACTCCTTCTCACCTCTCACATACTTCATTACCATTGCTTCCTTTTCTTGACGAGCCTCTTCACATTTCTTATTGGCCTTAGAAAGAAAACATTACCTCGCATTAATAAAAATATTTTCACATAAAAACATCTACAGATAAAAACTATTTCCTGCAGTGCTAGCATATACTTTTGTACTAAGCTCCCAGCCCTTTCTTACTCCTTTTACTTTGGTTGGTGTGGCTTTTAGTGTATGTATTTCCCTTCTCCACATCTGCTTCCTTGCTGGTTTCTGTGCCACTCTGGGCCCCCGGAAGAGGACCATCCATCGCAGTTCCTGTAACCTCACACTTGTAATGGGGTTTGGCTGGCAAGATTGGCAGGCAGACACTTGGAAAGAAAGAGTGAAATCCGGCTTCCGGTCACCAGAAGTCACAACTACTCTCTCTGGGTTGTCCTGCTCTTGAACTGCTAGAACTATAACATAAATATGCACCTGTTTTTGTAATAGAGTATCCATACTCAAGTGTTTTGTTGTAGCAACACAAAAGGGGCTAGTGAAAGCATACATACACAAGCAGGTGTCTCAAGTACATGTATATGTGACGTAACAAAATGTCAATAATTAGCTATGGAATGAGGAAAGAAATAGGAAGGGACTGGAGACACAGGTGAAGAGGTGACTCTCATTTTGTCCCATATATTCCTTAATTTATTAATTTTTTTAAAATTAGCATGTATTTACGATTGCCTTAGCACTGTTTATGATTTATTTTTTTATTTTTATTATGTGTATGTGTGTGTCTCTGTCTGAGCACAAGCATGTGAATGCTCTTGGAGGATACAAGAGGGCATGGGAACCCTGGCACTGGAGTGATAGGTGGCTGGGAGCCACCTGACTGGATGCTAGAATATAAACTCCTGACTTCTGCAAGATCAGCAAGCAGTCTTCCCAGCTGAGTCACCCCTCCAGTCCTTCGCTTCCTTTCAAAGCTCTTTCTATGAGTGCCACCGGAGTCACAATAGCTGTTATATTCTAATAAACAAGTACCAAACTACAAAATTAATAGTGATATGAAATACCTGGTCCATCCTCTGGGTCATCTCTTTGTGGATTTGCTGAATTGCATTTTTAGCTGTGACATCCTGTGCAACTAGCTGATCTTGAGAAGCTTTAACTTCTTTATTCAGTTCCTCTATTCTTAATTCTAACTGTAAAAATAATGATTTCCAGGTTATATTTTATAGCTGTACCAAACAGACCAATGATACAATTAATACATACAATGCAAATGAAGAATGCAAAATATGGATCCTGACTATTCCTCAGGTTCCCTCACAGGCTTTAGCCTTTAAGTTTGGCTTACATGTGGTAGACCTGGAGCACATAAAAAAATCACAATTAACTACTGCATACAACAGCTTACAATCTCCTTTCAATTATGTAAAAGTGCAACAAATACATATCAAAACACAAGTAAATGAAAACTTGGTTGAATTTTTTATTATACAGCTGTTTGCTGCTGCTTTCATTAGACAGCTTTCTAGGAAAGAACAGGAAACAGTCATGAGCAGCATGACAATGCTTGTGTAAATGATGGACCGTAGGTACACTCCAAGCCTGCATCCCCACTGTCTCCTAGCACTTTTAGTTGAAGTGTGCCTTATGATGCCCACACAAGGAAGAAAACCACAAGATCCATTTCTCAGAACATGCCAGTGCTAAGTCCACCACCCAGCACAGGACACTCCCACTCTGTCCACAGAAGAAAAAACAGCTCAAAAAAACCAAGAGCAGCTTTTGCTCTGTTACACCTAAGCACTCACCCATCCATCCATGCAGCAAACACACCCATGGAAAAGAGAGAAAGAAAAGTTCCAGCTATGGACACCAGTTAGCCTGACATGACCTTCACAGTACAACTCACAAAACACTGGGAATGAAACCATACTAGAACCACAGTGAGAAAAAGATCCTGAAGCCAGAAATGTCTAGGTGTCACTACTATTAACTACATCTTCTCTTAATTGGTAAGAAGTTAGATCAAATCAAGCCTTTTTCATGGTTTGGGAAGAAAATGTGTCATATTTGGAACAGTTAAACGAATAATTATTTATATAAAATAATTCAGGCTCATTCTAATGCTTTAAATACAAAGTAGTTTCCTGTAGCACAAATCTTAAAAGTTCTTATTAATATAAACAAACCTGGGAGCCAGGTATTGGGGTAAACGCTGAAAGATCAGAGAGACAGAACAAGCCACAGCCAATCTCACCTCACCAATTTCTCAGTTGATCTTGTTTCCTCAAACTGGAAGCCTCTGTCTGAGTCCTCATCCAAATGGATATCAGCTGAACTGCTGCTAAAAGCCCCAAAGCTTAAAAAGACCTCTAGTTCCTGGTCCTCACGACTTATATATCTTTCTGCTCCCTTCCATCACTTCCTGGGATTAAAGGTGTGTGTCACCATGCCTGGCCGTTTCCAGTGGGGCTTTGAACTCACAGAGATCCAGACAGATCTCTGCCTCCTGAATGCTAGGATTAAAGGCGTGTGCTACCACTGCCTAAACCTACGTTTAATATAGTGGCTGTTCTGTTCTCTGACCCCCAGATAAGTTTATTGGGGTGCACAATGTATCAACCACAGACAGCTTCCTGCATTTGAAATGTTTTTAACTTATTACATGTTTTTTGTTTGTTTGTTTGTTTTCAGGAGTTTACTTTCTAAATTTAAGTATGGTCTTGGAAGAATTATTTTTTTTACCTGTTTAATTGTGTTCATATGCTGCTTCTCTGTTTCTGTTCTTTTTTTCAGTTCTTCTCTTAAATTGTCTTTTTCTGAGCAAATATTTAAGATGAGTTCCTGATGATTCTTATTTTCTTTAATTAACCTAAACATAAAGGGGGAATATAAATAAAGCAAAAATGGAAATAAGATATGGAATATTAGCTATCTACAGATTAGATGTAGACACCTATTATATAAGTCAATACTCTCAAGCAATCTTTTTATAATAAAATACCATATTCATATAAGAACAAAACCCCACACCTAATGATGCCTTCTCAGAGCATGTCTTTGCCATCAAGTGATTTTATGTTTATGGATACACTATTTCCAATCCTGTCTATATAAGAAAAGGTAGGAAGATGAGAAAGGAAAGAGCTGCTAGTTTTGTTAGCAAGCCTAAATACTCACTTTGTTGATTCATACATCAGATATTTAAAAAAAAAAAAATCTCTGGCCAATAAGCCCTACTAGGCAAGCACCTTACCACTGGCCACACCCACAGCCTAAATGTGTTATTTGTTATTCTTAGATGTCATGTATACACTCCACACAGACAACTATTCTCAAGAATGTAAGTTGGGTCATTGAACAATATTACACTGATAACAGAATACAAACAGAGTGGAGTGGTATTTTCCTGGAAGCAGCAAGTAAAGGATACAGGAGATGAGATCCAAAGGGTACAAACTTCCAGGTTAAGACAAGTTCTGGGGAATTTAATGTACAACATGGTGATAATAGGGCTGGGGGTGTAGCAGAGTTCATGTCTATCATTTTTAAGGTCCTTTAGCACAATGCACAGAGAAGAGGATGAAAAAAAAGAAAGGGAAGAGAATAAAGGAAAGGGAAGGGAAGAAAGGGGGTGGGAACAGACAGACAGACCCAGAGAAGGAAGAGAGGAAATTTGCAAAGAGAGTAAATCTTAAGGGTTCACACCACACACATAACTACGTGAGAGGATAGATATGTTTACTAGCTTGATTGCAGAGTCATAATGACTTTTAAATCATTGCATTGTACATCTTCAATACATACAATTTTGCCAGACATTTCCCAACTCAGACATTTGGGAAAGGATGCATTTATGAAAATTTCGATCAAAGGAACTCAAATGTAGTGTTCTTCACAGAATATTAAATGGAGGTAAAAGTTAAGAAAAACATCTAGTTGCTTACCTGAACTAACAAGTATTTTATTTGGAAGTAAAAATATATGTAAAACCACAACAACAACAACAACAATCAACGAAGCTTCCAATAATATTTGACACTTCTATGATGCCGTAATGGCCACAAGAGTAACACCAGGTAAGTACTGTCTCTCTCTTAGGAATGAACAATTTGACTCAGCCAACGGGACTCTTCCAATTTCATGCTTCTCATTAACGCCCTAACCCCACTCTACCGCACTGCTCTTGCTCTGACAGGGTAGAACAAAGAGAGGAATTGTTTGTTTTGTTTTTTTGCTGTACTCCTGATACTTTTTAGTCATCCAACTATCGGTAACCTGATGATTTTCAGTCATAACTGATAAAACTTCTAAAATCAAACTCATGAAGCTGTTTCTTAGTTTGTGTGTCAGGTACCTTACACATCTCAGGATGACAGCAGTACATACTGTGTATCTGTAAGATTCCATGAGTCAAGATGTGTGCCAGTCACATAATAGCGTATGATACTAGTAAGTGGACACAGCTTTAAATTTATAAGTGCTGTATAAACTGTTAGGATTCAACATCTAAGAAAACTAGAGAAGGGCATCAGGAAGACTCCGTGAGAACAGGGCTATGGAGTAGGTGCAGACTGCAGGGCCGTGGGGAAGGAGCCCTAAGCCTAGAGGACAGGAGCACAGAGGGTTCAGTGCGAACGCAGAGTGTATCACAAGTCAGCAGTGTTCCAAGTTAGATCTAGTGAGCAGAGACATTCTTGAGAAAAAGGGATTTGATCCCCAGAACCTATGTAAAGGCAGAAGGGGAGAAATGACTCAAAAAAGTTGTTCTCTGACTTTCACATGTGCACACCCCTCACATCATAATACACTCATTTTTTTAATTAAAAAAATTAGAAAACAAATTTAAAAAATTTTTAAATTTTAATTAAAAAATGGAAAAATTAAGCTGGGAGGTGACGGTGCACACCTTTAATTTCAGGACTCAGGAGGTGGGGGATGGGGCAGAGGCAGAGGCAGGTGGACCTCTGTGAGTTCAAGGCCAGTTTGGTCTACAGAGCAAGTTCCAGGACAGCCAGGATTGTTATAAAGAGAAACCCTGTCTTGAAAAACAAACCAACAAACAAAACAAAACAAAACAAAAAACAGGCTGAAGAAAATCAAACTATCATCAAAACACTATACAAATAGAAGTCTAAAAGCACAATATGCTCAAATTCTGTTCTCCAAATTTTAAGCTTCCAGACTTAAATTTCATGACTTTCAATTTCCTTTTGAATTATTCTGACATAACTTGAATTGCCTTTATACAAGGTTCTCACTCCCTAACGCGCTTACACTGTTTACTCTTTATTTCCTTAGACTTACAACAGCCAGCAGAAGCAGCAAACGAAAGGTGCTCAGTTATTAAGGGAGTAGACACTCACTGCATTCTGAAATGAGACGTGGACAAGAGACTACTTTCCTTAGACAAAGTGCAGTTCTGCCCTGGTTTCCTCCCACAGACTAGACTTACTTCTTAATCGTGAGCTCCTGCTGCAAGTACTTGCCATGCATACACTTCTCAAACAGGGCTAAGGCGTGCTCGCCTTTATTCACTCCATTTGGTACTTGGTGTTCATCTGCAAACTCTGCAGACAAAAGCTCAGACTCGATTTCTCCCAACAAATCATCTGATGCTGAAACAGTCTTTATCTGAGAAATGAGTTTCCTGGTGCAGTCTGTGTCGTAGAGGCTTGCTGAGGACGTCTTTGGGTCACTGGCTTCTGTAGATGCAGAGGACCTCAACTCCGCCAGTATCTGTGTCACTGTCTGTTCTGGGTCACTTGTTTTTGACACTTGTTTTGCAAAGTCCCCAGCAGGAAAGTCATCTACTTGTTCAGAGTTTTCTGAGTACGGGTCTGTTTTAACATAAGAATTCTCACCACCACCACAGTCTGGAATAAGGTTTTCTTGTTCAATTTGACAACTGTGTTCATTAGGTTGACATAAAATTTTGTCAGAGTTCAATGACAATAGTTCAGATTCGGTTTCTAATTTGTTGCTTTCATCACCAGAAAATGGGTTGCACGAGTCTTCTTTTAACTCAGGTGTTTTCCCAGTATTTGCATCAGAAGAAATGGAGGCCATGTGCTCTGTCTCTGACATGCTGACTGGTACCAATTCACTTTGCATTTCTTCAAATCTGCTCCTGATCTTCATTTACATCTAAGGAATCAAATGAATTTAAAAGATTAAACTAAGAGCCTTTACATCTTTGCACACACTCTATGACCACAAAGTGTACCACTCATAATTCCATTAATAAGGGCCTTCCCTAGAGGAAAAAAGAAGACAGCCAACCCAAAGTGGACACAGCCAGTAGGCCCGCTGCCGTCTCTCAGTATTTCCTCTCTTGGGCCAGCCAGCCTTACTAGTTAGTTCTGGTTTGCAGCTGCAGGTGTGCGGAGTAACTGGAAGACCAGTAAGGAGGAGTGCTCTTCAGTGTTGTGGGCAGAAGCTGCTACTGGAGCCCTGGAAGGGTGTGGGCAGGAGGACAGCAATGGGGGCACTAGACGAGCAATCTCAGAGCAAGACAGCACACAGTGCACGTGTGTGAAGATGACACAAAATCACCAAGGAGACGTAAAAGTAACAAGACAGCTTCAGCTCAGAGACCTACCTGGGAACTGACCCTTGACAGGAAGCAGCTTTTCTCCTCGGTAGGGATCTGGGAACCCAGTTCCACTGTTGATTTCAAAGCATCTTCCTTAGCGCAAATCAGAGCTTACATCTATTGTCTAGGTCAGCAAGAGCAACACTTTGAGTAGATGAGAATACCTTTTTATATTATTTACAAAGGTTCCTTCTCTATGGAAAATCAGTCAACTTCAAAAATTATCCTGAAATATAGAATATAAAATCTTTTACCAGGGGCTGGAGAGATGGTACAGCAGTTAAGAGTGCATACTGATCTTGCAAAGGACTCAAGTTCAGTTCCCAGCACCCATGCTGGGCAGCTCACAACTGCCTGTACCTATAGCTCCAGGGGATCCAATACCCTAAGCTTGATCCTCTGGCACTGTACTCATATGCACAACCCTTAACCCCAACACACATATACACATAATTAAAAATAAAAACTTTTTTTTTCTTTTGGTTTTTCAAGACAGGGTTTCTCTGTGTAGTTTTGGTGCCTGTCCTGGATCTCGCTCTGCAGACCAGGCTGGCCTCGAACTCACAGAGATTCGCCTGGCTCTGCCTCCTGAGTGCTGGGATTAAGGGCGTGCACCACCACCACCACCACCACCACCACCACCACCACCACCGCCACCACCAGCACCACCAGCACCACCAGCACCACCAGCACCACCAGCACCCAGCAAAAATAAAAACTTTTAATTAAAAAAAATCCTACTGGTCTTGATGAAAAGAATTGTCAGTGTCTCTGGTATGTTTCAACAGTGCACAGACAGATAAGTTACCAAAGACGAGACTATACTGCAACTGGGCAGATGAGAAACTACAATGAAGTAATTCCAATACGAAGTATGCATGTGGAAAATAAAGCAAAGATTAAATTGTAGAACAGAAAAATGTGTGCTCACATCAAACTTTGAGAAGGGTGATGATTAAAGGACACTGGAACCAGGAAGAGAAGATTGGCCACATAGAACCCTCAGAACACTAAGCAGGAGTGAATTTTGTTAAGGATGAATTATAATACATTCTAAGACTTGTACAACATTTGATTCTACTGTATGATTTCCAGCACCCAGTGAACTCTCAAATACTTGCTGACCTAAGACCTACAAAAAAAAAATAAAGCTAGTGCTTGAAGAACATTATTCTAAATGTAGAAAGGAGTCCCTATAGTAAGAAAAGCCACCTTGTCTGTCCAATTCTGTTCCTTTGGGTCACCTGTGGAGACAACAATTACTACAGCCACTGATCTCAGGCTCCCAATCACTTCACTATGTTTCATCTACCTCCCAATGACACAAATGAACACTATCGTGCTGTAGATGTTTCAGAAGCAAGCCCAAGCCCGTATTGACATTAAAGACTAGACTGGACAAATAAATACAGTGAAAACATAAGAATCTTGGTAACTTATTCTAAAAATCTTAGAATAAAAAACTGAATCTCAGACATGTTTACCAGTCTCAAAGCACCTTACAGACTAGCTCACTCAAAGTAACTTTCCTTAAAGATATAACACATGATATGATACACAATAAATGTAAGATATAATTCGCTGCTGCTGACTTTAAAATCTTACACTGTAAAACTGCAGTGATTTTAAACTTCATAACTAGTTAGCGCTCTACCAACAGAAGCTGAACTCACAGCAGACAAGGAATCCCTTTGAGAGAGAACAGATGATAAAGGCATTGTGACTCCCCAGCATTCCGTTAAGAACGAACAAATTTTATCAACTTTAAGGCTCTTATTTGTCTGTCACAATTTGTCAACAGAAAAACACATTCCTTTATTTAGCGTCCTTGGTCTCCAGGGCTCACTCAACTCTTTCTCCCTTCTTCGCACTTATTCAGTTAGCTAAGTTGAAGCAGTAGCCCACAGCTGATGCTGAGATGAGTTTCCAGCCCTGCACCCCGAGTCACAGACACGGAGTTACCCCTCTTCTTCACACTATGCCTGTGCATGTTAAGGTCTACTGCACACAGTCATTCCTACTGGAGCGTTCTCCAGTCTAAACAAAGGGGCCAAACCGAAATTCTACTATAGTACCTGTACTTGGGCACCTTCCTGCCGACGGCTTCTCATACGTAATCATCCTTTTCTCCTTGGCTTTCCTCGTCTCTTTAACAATCTGTTCTCCTGCTTTTCTGTCACTGCCCCCTCCGTGCAACCCAGCCCAGGCTTCATCTCACACCCGGAACATTTGCTTTCTCAACCTCCTTCAATCTCTCTTCCTGTAACTTCGAGACAAAGAGCAAAGTAGTTAATAGAAGGGCAGATTATTTGGGACAGTCACAGGCGTGGAGACAGGGTTCCTAAGGGAAGTGACGAATGATCAAATTCAGAGAAGCGATGATGTACGTAGTACACTGACTGTCAAAAAGGACCAGGAACCACTTGTGCAGTGAGCCTTCCATGATTAAAAAGGATCTGCAGCACTCTTGCTATCCTTTCTACACTTAGCACTTCTTCAGATGGTAATCACACACAGCCAGCTGAACAGATGTACCGGGACCCTCCTCTTCCCTCTTTACAGTTTCAGTTAATGAAGTTCTGTCTCCACCCTAAAGAGGCTAGCAAACAAAAGAAAACACACAAAACCTGTCTCTCTTGGGGTAGGATTAGGCAGACACCACTGAGTCGAAGAGTTAGGGACTGATAGCTTCAGTTTTTCTTCAGGGAGAATACGTTTGTGATTTTTTTTTAACTGTTATTTTGTTTTTTAAATGAAATCACTGAGAGTCCTCAGTAAAGCAGTCATATTAGTTTCCAAACACGATCTCTGGCCATATTCAGAAAATCCTGTTGTTCTACTGTAGTGTCATATTCCACCACGACACTCATGGTCCCCATCTTGCACACTCACATTTCCATGGATTTGCCCTCATCTAAAATGTTCTTCCTTTCGGCCTACCTAGAGACTGATTGTGCCTAAGGACTGATTCGAACGCCATATCTTTCTCTAAAGTTTCCTATTCCAATAAGCACAAAAACAATCTCCAGTAAACTGAAACCACACCTCGTCTACACTCATCGACAGACACAGCCTTTCGTGACCCTTTTGAAGGAGGTCACCTTTTAAATGAGCGCAGTTCTTGCAACAAGGAAATTTACTCTAAACTGAGACTTCTGTAATATCAAACAGTAACAGCAATAAACAGATAAACCTAACAAATACACTATGTATGACATTTACTGCCATTTTTGCAAATTCTGTTCAGTTCTTCTCAATAGTATCAGGACCCACTGGCTTTGTGAAATGATCTGGAGTGGAACAGTCTTTAGTGGGCTTTAGTAAGGAGACTTCTAGTGTACAAGACAGTGCAGAACAATGGAAAATGTATCGCACGTTCTACAGGAACTTCATCTAGGTAACAGCAAAAATAAATAAATAAATAAAAATAACCTGTTTACCCAAGCTTACAATTTGCTCACATATTCTATCAATTAAAAACTAAACTTAAAGACAAGAATTTACATACTGTCTCTCAAATTGTCGTGACCTGTGAAAAAGTCATTATACAAATTGGCATCTGATACCCATTAAAACTATGCAGATTTAGTTTGCTGGGACCCCAGTGAATACTGACTGGTGACCAGAGGAAAAGGATATGTTAAGGAGGATCTATGCTTTGCACATAACAATGTCAATGCTGAGGAGTACATAAGAACTGCTGAAGACAGAAACCAACCAAGCCTATGATAAGCTGATCTGTCTACCATTAACTAGGGGGCAGGGAGAGTCAGCTGAGTTCCTCTACAGGCGCCCCCAATTAGCAATGCTGATGTAGAACTATTTGGATGTTGTACAAGTTTTTTCTTTTTAGAAGAAATGCTGTCATCAAAATTATCAAAGATTGAATAGTCTACCAGTAGGCTACAAAAGGGGAGGATGGTACAACTAAATTGATTACAAGACTCTTGTAAGTGCTGGGCAAACTAAATTCATATTCACAAATACATACAGTAAGTATGGTTATTGATTACAATGTGCATTGCTATTCTGAAGTAAAAAAAGAAGCTATTTTGACTTTGTAATAACAGTTACTCATGAAGGAAAGTATTTATAACACAATCACAAAATCCTTCTTAATTCTCTTGCTGTCTCCACAGCTCTTCCTGTTTCTGACACAGTAGGATAGGACCAGCTCACACTTAAGCCTGTTGCAGTGGGAACTGGCTTTTCTCCGAGTGGAGCACATCAGCTGTAGGCAACCTATCACAAGGCTCAATGCCAAGCGCTACTCCCACTCCTCTCTTATACCTTAGGGAGCACACTCATATTTCTAGAAAGTTATTCCACACAAAACTATATAAGTGAAAACACTAATAGTTTTCAGTTCTTTTTCCAGTTTCCCACTAGTTAGTACTTCATGAACAAAAAAACCATAGGCTGGTTCACTAAACTGTAAATAGAAATGAATTCCATTTATTGATAATTGGTAACAGGTCATCAAACAAGCCTCATGCAAAGGTACTAGGTCAAAAATAATTTCCAAAGAGCTCATCTGCAAAAAAATACATGGTGCAGCTTTTCCATATGGACATTGTTCTAGGTGTTGGAACATAGTGCAGAATAAAACAGGCACACTCAGGTGCAGACCTGAGGTATAATGGACTAATGCTGAGACTGTTAAATCTCATTTGTTTTGCTACTGTAAAATGCTGAAACACTACAGATCAGTATTCACAGTATCATTACAGTATTTTAAAGTCTACCAGCATTTCACAAGAAGATTTTATATATATACATATATATATGAGCTTGTTTTAAATCCAGTTGAAAATCTTAGTTCAGTATACCTTTACAATTTTTAAATTATGCGCCATTCCACTCCCCAAGAATACCAGCTCCATACTTCTCAGGTTACTATGCATTAATATATACAAACTAGGCCTGTGAGCTCATTTCCACTCTTCAATAAAACAGTTTCCTGTCCTTTGTAACAAAGTGTAAATATTTCAAGAAATTTTTGCACATTTCCCACATACAGTTTGAAAGAAGAATAAATAAAAAACCTTTCTGATTAGTTCTAATAAGATTCTGGTATGACAATTCAAGTCAAAAGTAAAAATCAAATTTAAAAGCATCCAATCATTATCTTCTCATAATCCCTAAACAGTAAATTTTAATATGCATTAACTTTGACACACTTTCCTAGATTAAGCTTTTAAATTAAAATAACAGAACAGAACAGAAGAGAACCTGTGGAAGGAACATTAAGTCATGCTTCCCTGAAGAAAACAGCTGACATTGAGGTTTCATAGAAGGTAAATTTATGCAGATTAATTTTTACTTCTAAGAGATGAAAGCTGGGGCAATTGTTTCAAAGAATTCTAGAATGGTTCAGCAAGAAGGAAGACTTTTCAGATACAGCGATCAAATATGGATTAGAGTTTTAATGTACAGAGTTTCAACTTCAGTTCTTTATCCACTATACAAATGAAACAATGCTGACAGGTTTGCTTCTTTTTGATCTTTTCATATTTAATCTTCAGCGAGATACTGGGTAGTTTATACATCCTGCAGTACTAACACCTCCTGTCTTTGTAACAGGCAATCATAGTTTTGGTACTTTAGATCTATGCATTTTTATATAACTCTAAAATGGTTTTTAAAATAGTAAGGCAGAAAATTGATTTAGAATTCTTAATTTGAAGCTATTTGTATAAAACCCATCAACTGCAATAAAGTCTAAGAAAACATAAGTATTTTTATCTCCTTGTTCTTAAAAATATGAAAACTGAATATAAAAAATTTGAACTCAATTAAAACAGGGATTTGTAAGTTTTCTTTAAGGAGTTGGACTGATGCCTAAATTTAATTTGTCAAGATGTAGTATATTAAAGACAACAACTATTTATTAGCACTTACCACCTAATCTTACAGTGAAGCTCACCCACCTCATCAGAAAAGCATTAAGAAACACATTCCTAACACAGTCAGTAGTGTGCTGGGTTGCGTCAGCTCTCGGTGTCTAAGGCCCCCCTACCCTGATATTTTACTTCTTAGAGCAAAGAAAACCTCGTTCACAAAGTTGAAGTAAGTTTGAAATGGTGTAAGATTATAGTATCATTTGTAGGTCCAAATTATCTATCCTATTGCTGTCTCTAAAATAAATTCTAAATAGAACAACTAAACATTGTAAGCCAAGTGATGTTTGTGAGTTTATGAGAAATTCAAAACTTGGCCTTATTCATTTAAGACAAGAAGTAGAAGAAAAACCTTAGTTTTTACTAAAAGGAAAACAAACAGACCAGAATTTGGGGTTAAATATTCTTTCTTACAGTGAGTCAGATAGCTTTTGTAAACTAGGGTAGAATACTACTCTCCTTCAAATGGAAAGACAGTTTTCTAAATTTGGCTCTTTGTGCTTCCAACCATCACAGCTTCCTTGAAGTGCTGAGTGGAGTCTGCTGTTACTACAGTCACCATGGCCATAAACGACTTTCAGAACTGGGTATGCTAAGCAATCAGCAGCTCTGCTTGCCTCACTGAGTAGTATCAAAGGATAATTCTTTAGCTCGTGGGTGAAGGAACTAAATGTTTATGAGTGGTCACTGCACCACCACACAGCCTTTCAGTCAGCAAAAGATAAGAATGAAATGTCAATCATACATCATGGAACCTCTGTTTTAAAAAAACAAAAAAACTTAAGTTTCTATTATTCTGAATTAGAACAGGCCTTAAAACACACACACACAAAGTCCACGCATCTTCTGGAAGTCTTCCAAAGTTCTACTTACCTATTTCACTGTACAAAGGAGGAATCATTGATGCAATACTACAAGATTTATGGCCTACCCAAAATCTTCACTGAATTTAAAACATAAAAAGACCAAAAAGGAACAAAGACAGACGTAGGCCAATCAACACTGTTGTTTTATTTGTGTGCTCATTAATAAGCAAAGAGCTGGAAAGTAGCTGCACAGACACGGAGCACGTTATACACAGACGCTCCAGTATCACTGTCTCTGGGTCCTGAATGCCCTCCACAAGATCAACACTACAGACAGACAGGCGAAGTTAGAGTTCAGAAGGCCACATCCTCACTAAAAAACCTAAGCAACCTAACAGACTGATGTTTCTTTGGGTGGCTTCAAGTGTCCCTTTGAAACGCTAGCATCCTGATTTGCTTCATAGTTTCCTCAGACAGGCATCCTGCCTATCACTTCAGAAGAAACAAAAGGCCTGGCCATCAAAGGAACGTAACAGCGTCTGAGAAGTCTGGTTAGCTGGCATGTTTTTACTATATTCTTCTCTGACGCTCACAAATGGAAGCGGCAGGATTCGAACCCAGGTGTTCTGGATACTCAAGAAAAATCCAGACGTGACTATTTAACAAGTCACCAATTGCTGGCAGCTGAGCCGCCGTAGTCCTACCTGCATTGTTTCCCGGGGGTTGCTACTTTGAGACTACGTAGGAAGCGGGGAAATACACTTGACAGGATTCCCCACCGAGGTGCACGCAGTGCACGGATAGCTGAGGAACGCGGCGTAGCGAACCCGGTCACTCACCACCCGCAGGAACCGCCGTGTCTCAGTCCGTCGGGGACGGCGGTG